>NW_027136882.1:1200000-1867999 GCF_040869045.1 Eurosta solidaginis | reverse complement strand
ATATGAGAGGACTAAGGGTTTTCTCAAAGGGCTCAATGTACGTCAGTACAACCCCACCCAGTATGACGTAGAAATTGAACCGTTAACGATAGAACCTTGAATCAGCTTGCGGATTAATATGCACATAAAGACCTACCATCTGCAAAAACAAAATCGATTCTATCTTGCTTGGCTCAATAGATATGGACACTTATCCCTTTTAGTCGGTTAACCCCACCCACTTTGACGTAGAAATTGAACCGTTAACGATGGAATCTAGGATCAGCTTGTGGATTAATATACACATAAAAACCTACCATCTGCAAAAACAAATTCGTTTCTATCTTGCTTGGCTCAATAGATATGGACACTTATCCCTTTTAGTCGGTTAACCCCACCAACAATAGATATGGACACTTATCCCTTTTAGTCGGTTAACCCCACCCACTTTGACGTAGAAATTGAACTGTTAACGATGGAATCTAGGATCAGCTTGTGGATTAATATACACATAAAAACCTATCATCTGCAAAAACAAAATCGATTCTATCTAGCTTGGTTCAATAGATATGGATACTTATCCCTTTTAGTCGGTTAACCCCACCCACTTTGACGTAGAAATTGAACCGTAAACGATGGAATCTAGGATCAGCTTGTGGATTAATATACACATAAAAACCTATCATCTGCAAAAACAAAATCGATTCTATCTTGCTTGGCTCATTAGATATGGACACTTATCCCTTGTAGTCGGTTAACCCCACCCAAAATAGATATGGACACTTATCCCTTTTAGTCGGTTAACCCCACCCACTTTGACGTAGAAATTGAACTGTTAACGATAGAACCTTGTATCAGCTTGTGGATTAATATATCCATAAAAGCCTACCATCTGCGAAAACAAAATCGATTCTATCAAGCTTGGTTCAATAGATATGGACACTTATCCCTTTTAGTCGGTTAACCCCACCCAGTATGACGTAGAAATTGAACTGTTAACGATAGAACCTTGTATCAGCTTGTGGATTAATATACACATAAAAGCCTACCATCTGCAAAAACAAAATCGATTCTATCTAGCTTGGTTCAATAGATATGTATACTTATCCCTTTTAGTCGGTTAACCCGACCCACTATGACCTAGGAATTGAACCACTTAAGATAGAGCCTTGGATTAGCTTGTGGATTAATATACACATAAAAGCCTACCATCTGCAAAAATAAAATCGATTCTATCTTGCTTGGTTCATTAGATATGGACACTTATCCCTTTTAGTCGGTTAACCCCATCCACTTTGGCGTAGAAATTGAACCGTTAAGGATAGAACCTTGTGTCAGCTTGTGGATTAATATACATATAAAAACCTATCATCTGCAAAAATAAAATCGATTCTATCTTCCTTGGTTCAATAGATATGGACACTTATCCCTTTTAGTCGGTTAACGTAGAAATTGAACCGTTAACGATAGAACCTTGGATCAGCTTGTGGATTAATTTTCACATAAAAGCCTACCATCTGCAAAAACAAAATCGATTCTATCTAGCTTGGTTCAATAGATATGGACACTTATCCCATTTAGTCGGTTAACCCCACCCACTTTGACGTAGAAATTGAACCGTTAAAGATAGAACCTTGTATCAGCTTGTGGATTAATATACACATAAAATCCTACCATCTGCAAAAATAAAATCGATTCTATCTTGCTTGGTTCAATAGATATGGAGACTTATCCCTTTTAGTCGGTTAACCCCACCCACAATAGATATGGACACTTATCCCTTTTAGTCGGTTAACCCCACCCACTTTGACGTAGAAATTGAACCGCTAACGATAGAACCTTGTATCAGCTTGTGGATTAATACACACATAAAAACCTACCATCTGCAAAAACAAAATCGATTCTATCTAGCTTGGTTCAATAGATATGGACACTTATCCCTTTTAGTCGGTTAACCCCACCCACAATAGATATGGACACTTATCCCTTTTAGTCGGTTAACCCCACCCACTTTGACGTAGAAATTGAACCGCTAACGATAGAACCTTGTATCAGATTGTGGATAAATACACACATAAAAACCTACCATCTGCAAAAACAAAATCGATTCTATCTAGCTTGGTTCAATAGATATGGACACTTATCCCTTTTAGTCGGTTAACCCCACCCACAATAGATATGGACACTTATCCCTTTTAGTCGGTTAACCCCACCCACTTTATCGTAGAAATTGAACTGTTAACGATAGAACCTTGTATCAGCTTGTGGATTAATGTATCCATAAAAGCCTACCATCTGCAAAAACAAAATCGATTCTATCTAGCATGGTTCAATAGATATGGACACTTATCCCTTTTAGTCGGTTAACCCCACCCAGTATGACGTAGAAATTGAACCGTTAACGATAGAACCTTGAATCAGCTTGCGGATTAATATACACATAAAACCTACCATCTGCAAAAACAAAATCGATTCTATCTTGCTTGGCTCAATAGATATGGACACTTATCCCTTTTAGTCGGTAAACCCCACCCACAATAGATATGGACACTTACCCCTTTTAGTCGGTTAACCCCACCCACTTTGACGTAGAAATTGAACCGTTAACGATGGAATCTAGGATCAGCTTGTGGATTAATATACACATAAAAACCTATCATCTGCAAAAACAAAATCGTTTCTATCTTGTTTGGCTCAATAGATATGGACACTTATCCCTTTTAGTCGGTTAACCTCACCCACAATAGATATGGACACTTATCCCTTTTAGTCGGTTAACCCCACCCACTTTGACGTAGAAATTTAACTGTTAACGATGGAATCTAGGATCAGCTTGTGGATTAATATACACATAAAAACCTATCATCTGCAAAAACAAAATCGATTCTATCTAGCTTGGTTCAATAGATATGGATACTTATCCCTTTTAGTCGGTTAACCCCACCCACTTTGACGTAGAAATTGAACCGTTAACGATGGAATCTAGCATCAGCTTGTGGATTAATGTACACATAAAAACCTATCATCTGCAAAAACAAAATCGATTCTATCTTGCTTGGCTCAATGGATATGGACACTTATCCCTTTTAGTCGGTTAACCCCACCCACAATAGATATGGATACTTATCCCTTTTATTCGGTTAACCCCACCCACTTTATCGTAAAAATTGAACTGTTAACGACAGAACCTTGTATCAGCTTGTATATTAATATATCCATAAAAGCCTACTATCTGCAAAAACAAAATCGATTCTATCTAGCATGGTTCAATAGATATGGACAATTATCCCTTTTAGTCGGTTAACCCCACAAAGTATGACGTAGAAATTGAACCGTTAACGATAGAACCTTAAATCAGCTTGCGGATTAATATACATATAAAAACCTACCATTTGCAAAAACCAAATCGATTCTATCTAGCTTGGTTCAATAGATATGGACACTTATCCCTTTTAGTCGGTTAACCCCACCCAGTATGACGTAGATATTGAACCGTTAGCGATATAACCTTGGATCAGCTTGTGGATTAATATACACATAAAAACCTACCATCTGCGAAAACAAAATCGATTCTATCTAGCTTGGTTCAATAGATATGGCCACTTATCCCTTTTAGTCGGTTAACCCCACCCACTTTAACGTAGAAATTGAACCGTTAGCGATAGAACCTTGGATCAGCTTGTGGATTAATACACAAATAAAAATCTATCATCTGCAAAAACAAAATCGATTCTAGCTAGCTTGGTTCAATAGATATGGATACTTATCCCTTTTAGTCGGTTAACCCCACCCAGTATGACGTAGAAATTGAACCGTTAACGATAGAACATTGAATCAGCTTGCGGATTAATATACACATAAAAACCTACCATTTGCAAAAACCAAATCGATTCTATCTAGCTTGGTTCAATAGATATGGACACTTATCCCTTTTAGTCGGTTAACCCCACCCAGTATGACGTAGATATTGAACCGTTAGCGATATAACCTTGGATCAGCTTGTGGATTAATATACACATAAAAACCTATCATCTGCAAAAACAAAATCGATTCTATCTAGCTTGGTTCAATAGATATGGATACTTATCCCTTTTAGTCGGTTAACCCCACCCAGTATGACGTAGAAATTGAACCGTTAACGATAGAACATTGAATCAGCTTGCGGATTAATATACACATAAAAACCTACCATTTGCAAAAACCAAATCGATTCTATCTAGCTTGGTTCAATAGATATGGACACTTATCCCTTTTAGTCGGTTAACCCCACCCAGTATGACGTAGATATTGAACCGTTAGCGATATAACCTTGGATCAGCTTGTGGATTAATATACACATAAAAACCTACCATCTGCGAAAACAAAATCGATTCTATCTAGCTTGGTTCAATAGATATGGCCACTTATCCCTTTTAGTCGGTTAACCCCACCCACTTTAACGTAGAAATTGAACCGTTAGCGATAGAACCTTGGATCAGCTTGTGGATTAATACACACATACAAATCTATCATCTGCAAAAACAAATCGATTCTAGCTAGCTTGGTTCAATAGATATGGACACTTATTCCTTTTAGTCGGTTAACCCCACCCACAGTAGATATGGACACTTACCCCTTTTAGTCGGTTAACCCCACCTACTTTGACGTAGAAATTGAACCGTTAACGGTAGAACCTTAGATCAGCTTGTGGATATATACACATAAAAACCTATCATCTTCAAAAACAAAATCGATTCTATCTTTCTTGGTTCAATAGATATGGATACTTATCCCTTTTAGTCGGTTAACCCCACCCACTTTAACGTAGAAATGGAACCGTTAACGATACAACCTTGAATCAGCTTGTGGATTAATATACACATAAAAACCTATCATCTGCAAAACAAAATCGATTCTATCTTGCTTAGTTCAATAGATATAGACACTTATCTCTTTTAGTCGGTTAACCCCACCCACAATAGATATGGACACTTACCCTTTTAGTCGGTTAACCCCATCCACTTTGACGTAGAAATTGAACCGTTAAAGATAGAACCTTGTATCAGCTTGTGGATTAATATACACATAAAAACCTACCATCTGCAAAAATAAAATCGATTATATCTTGCTTGGTTCAATAGATATGGACACTTATCCGTTTTAGTCGGTTAACCCCACGCACAATAGATATGGACACTTATCCCTTTTAATCGGTTAACCCCATCCACTTTGACGTAGAAATTGAACCGTTAGAGATAGAATCTTGGATTATCTTGTGGATTAATACAAATATAAAAACCTATCATCTGCAAAAACAAAATCGATTCTATCTTGCTTGGTTCAATAGATATGGATACTTATCCCTTTTAGTCGGTTAACCCCACCCACTTTGACGTAGAAATTGAACCGTTAAAGATAGAACCTTGTATCAGCTTGTGGATTAATATACACATAAAATCCTACCATCTGCAAAAATAAAATCGATTCTATCTTGCTTGGTTCAATAGATATGGAGACTTATCCCTTTTAGTCGGTTAACTCCACCCACTTTGACGTAGAAATTGAACAGTTAAAGATAGAACCTTGGATCAGCTTGTGGATTAATATACACATAAAAACCTATCATCTGCAAAAACAAAATCGATTCTACCTTGCTTGGTTCAATAGATATGGATACTTATCCCTTTTAGTCGGTTAACCCCACCCACTTTGACGTAGAAATTGAACCGTTAACGATAGAATCTAGGATAAGCTTGTGGGTTAATACACAAATAAAAACCTATCATCTGCAAAAAAAAAACCGATTCTATCTTGCTTTGTTCAATAGATATGGACACTTTTCCCTTTTAGTCGGTTAACCCCATCCACTTTGACGTAGAAATTGAACCGTTAACGACAGAACCTTGTATCAGCTTGTGGATTAATATACACATAAAACCCTACCATCTGCAAAAACAAAATCGATTCTATCTTGCTTGGTTCAATAGATATGGACACTTATCCCGTTTAGTCGGTTAACCCAACCCAGTATGACGTAGAAATTGAACCGTTAACGATAGAACCTGGATCAGCTTGCGGATTAATGTACACATAAAAACCTATCATCTGCAAAAACAAAATCGATTCTATCTTGCTTGGTTCAATAGATATGGACACTTATCCCTTTTAGTCGGTTAACCCCACCCACAATAGATATGTACACTTATCCCTTTTAGTCGGTTAACCCCATCCACTTTGACATAGAAATTGAACCGTTAACGATAGAACCTTGTATCAGCTTGTGGATTAATATACACGTAAAAACCTACCATCTGCAAAAATAAAATCGATTCTATCTTGCTTGGTTCAATAGATGTGAACACTTATCCCTTTTAGTCGGTTAACCCCACCCAGTGTGACGTAGAAATTGAACCGTTGGCGATAGAACCTTGGATCAGCTTGTGGAATAATACACACATAAAAACCTACCATCTGGAAAAATAAATTCGATTCTATCTTGCTTGGTTCAATAGATATGGACACTTATCCCTTTTAGTCGGTTAACCCCACCCACTTTGACGTAGAAATTGAACCGTTAACGATAGAACCTTGGATCAGCTTGTGGATTAATATCCACATAAAAGCCTACCATCTGCAAAAGCAAAACCGATTCTATCTAGCTTGGTTCAATAGATATGGACACTTATCCCTTTTAGTCGGTTAACCCCACCCAGTATGACGTAGATATTGAACCGTTAGCGATATAACCTTGGATCAGCTTGTGGATTAATACACACATAAAAACCTACCATCTGCAAAAACAAAATCCATTCTATCTAGCTTGGTTCAATAGATATGGACACTTATCCCTTTTAGTCGGTTAACCCCACCCAGTATGACGTAGATATTGAACCGTTAGCGATATAACCTTGGATCAGCTTGTGGATTAATATACACATAAAAACCTATCATCTGCAAAAACAAAATCGATTATATCTTGCTTGGCTCAATAGATATGGACACTTATCCCTTTTAGTCGGTTAACCCCACCCACAATAGATATGGACACTTATCCCTTTTAGTCGGTTAACCCCACCCACAATAGATATGTACACTTATCCCTTTTAGTCGGTTAACCCCATCCACTTTGACATAGAAATTGAACCGTTAACGATAGAACCTTGTATCAGCTTGTGGATTAATATACACATAAAAACCTACCATCTGCAAAAATAAAATCGATTCTATCTTGCTTGGTTCAATAGATGTGAACACTTATCCCTTTTAGTCGGTTAACCCCACCCAGTGTGACGTAGAAATTGAACCGTTGGCGATAGAACCTTGGATCAGCTTGTGGATTAATATACACGTAAAAGCCTACCATCTGCAAAAACAAAATCGATTCTATCTTGCTTGGTTCAATAGATATGGACACTTATCCCTTTTAGTCGGTTAACCCCACCCAGTATGACGTAGATATTGAACCGTTACCGATATAACCTTGGATCAGTTTGTGGATTAATAAAAACATAAAAACCTACCATCTGCAAAAACAAAATCGATTCTATCTAGCTTGGTTCAATAGGTACGGACACTTATCCCTTTTAGTCGGTTAACCCCACCCACTTTAACGTAGAAATTGAACCGTTAACGATAGAACCTTGGATCAGCTTGTGGATTAATACACACATAAAAACCTATCATCTGCAAAAACAAAATCGATTCTAGCTAGCTCGGGTCAATAGATATGGACACTTATCCCTTATAGTCGGTTAACCCCACCCACAGTAGATATGGACACTTACCCCTTTTAGTCGGTTAACCCCACCTACTTTGACGTAGACATTGAACCGTTAACGGTAGAACCTTGTATCAGCTTGTGGATATATACACATAAAAACCTATCATCTTCAAAAACAAAATCGATTCTATCTTGATTGGTTCAATAGATATGGATACTTATCCCTTTTAGTCGGCTAACCCCACTCACTTTAACGTAGAAACGGAACCGTTAACGATACAACCTTGAATCAGCTTGTGGATTAATACACACATAAAAACCTATCATCTGCAAAAACAAAATCGATTCTATCTTGCTTGGTTCAATAGCTATGGACACTTATCCCTTTTAGTCGGTTAACCCCACCCACAATAGATATGGACACTTATCCCTTTTAGTCTGTTAACCCCATCCACTTTGTCGTAGAAATTGAACCGTTAAAGATAGAGCCTTGTATCAGCTTGTGGATTAATATACACATAAAATCCTACCATCTGCAAAAATAAAATCGATTCTATCTTGCTTGGTTCAATAGATATGGACACTTATCCCTTTTAGTCGGTTAACTCAACCCACTTTGACGTAGAAATTGAACCGTTAAAGATAGAACCTTGGATCAGCTTGTGGATTAATATACACATAAAAAACTATCATCTGCAAAAACAAAATCGATTCTATATTGCTTGGTTCAATAGATATAGACACTTATCTCTTTTAGTCGGTTAACCCCACCCACAATAGATATGGACACTTACCCTTTTAGTCGGTTAACCCCATCCACTTTGACGTAGCAATTGAACCGTTAAAGATAGAACCTTGTATCAGCTTGTGGATTAATATACACATAAAAACCTACCATCTGCAAAAATAAAATCGATTCTATCTTGCTTGGTTCAATAGCTATGGACACTTGTCCCTTTTAGTCGGTTAACCCCACCCACAATAGATATGGACACTTATCCCTTTTAGTCTGTTAAGCCTATCCACTTTGTCGTAGAAATTGAACCGTTAAAGATAGAGCCTTGTATCAGCTTGTGGATTAATATACACATAAAATCCTACCATCTGCAAAAATAAAATCGATTCTATCTTGCTTGGTTCAATAGATATGGACACTTATCCCTTTTAGTCGGTTAACTCCACCCACTTTGACGTAGAAATTGAACCGTTAAAGATAGAACCTTGGATCAGCTTGTGGATTAATATGCACATAAAAAACTATCATCTGCAAAAACAAAATCGATTCTATCTTGCTTGGTTCAATAGATATGGATACTTATCCCTTTTAGTCGGTTAACCCCACCCAGTATGACGTATAAATTGAACCGTTGGCGATAGAACCTTGGATCAGCTTGCGGAACAATACACACATAAAAACCTACCATCTGCAAAAATAAATTCGATTCTATCTTGCTTGGTTCAATAGATATGGACACTTATCCCTTTTAGTCGGTTAACCCCACCCAGTATGACGTATAAATTGAACCGTTGGCGATAGAACCTTGGATCAGCTTGCGGAACAATACGCACATAAAAACCTACCATCTGCGAAAATAAATTCGATTCTATCTTGCTTGGTTCAATAGATATGTATACTTATCCCTTTTAGTCGGTTACCCCCACCCACTATGACGTAGAAATTGAACCACTTAAGATAGAGCCTTGGATCAGCTTGTGGATTAATATACACATAAAAGCCTACCATCTGCAAAAACAAAATCGATTCTATCTAGCTTGGTTCAATAGATATGTATACTTACCCCTTTTAGTCGGTTAACCCCACCCACTATGACCTAGAAATTGAACCACTTAAGATAGAGCCTTGGATCAGCTTATGGATTAATATACACATAAAAGCCTACCATCTGCAAAAACAAAATCGATTCTATCTAGCTTGGTTCAATAGATATGTATACTTACCCCTTTTAGTCGGTTAACCCCACCCAGTATGACGTATAAATTGAACCGTTGGCGATAGAAGCTTGGATCAGCTTGCGGAACAATACACACATAAAAACCTACCATCTGCAAAAATAAATTCGATTCTATCTTGCTTGTTTCAATAGATATGGACACTTATCCCTTTTAGTCGGTTAACCCCACCCACTATGACGTAGAAATTGAACCACTTAAGATAGAGCCTTGGATCAGCTTGTGGATTAATATACACATAAAAGCCTACCATCTGCAAAAACAAAATCGATTCTATCTAGCTTGGTTCAATAGATATGTATACTTACCCCTTTTAGTCGGTTAACCCCACCCACTATGACCTAGAAATTGAACCACTTAAGATAGAGCCTTGGATCAGCTTGTGGATTAATATACACACAAAAGGCTACCATCTGCAAAAACAAAATCGATTCTATCTAGCTTGGTTCAATAGATATGTATACTTACCCCTTTTAGTCGGTTAACCCCACCCACTATGACCTAGAAATTGATCCACTTAAGATAGAGCCTTGGATCAGCTTGTGGATTAATGTACACATAAAAGCCTCCCATCTGCAAAAACAAAATCGATTCTATCTAGCTTGGTTCAATAGATACGGACACTTATCCCTTTTAGTCGGTTAACCCCACCCCCTTTGACGTAGAAATTGAACCGCTAACGATAGAACCTTGTATCAGCTTGTGGATTAATATACACATAAATACCTACCATCTGCAAAAACAAAATCGATTCTATCTAGCTTGGTTCAATAGATATGGACACTTATCCCTTTTAGTCGGTTAACCCCACCCACTTTGACGTAGAAATTGAACTGTTAACGATAGAACCTTGTATCAGCTTGTGGATTAATATATCCATAAAAGCCTACCATCTGCAAAAACAAAATCGATTCTATCTAGCTTGGTTCAATAGATATGGACACTTATCCCTTTTAGTCGGTTAACCCCACCCAGTATGACGTAGAAATTGAACCGTTAAAGATAGAACCTTGAGTCAGCTTGTGGATTAATATACACATAAAAACCTACCATCTGCAAAAACAAAATCGATTCTATCTAGCTTGGTTCAATAGATATGGACACTTATCCCTTTTAGTCGGTTAACCCCACCCACTTTGACGTAGAAATTGAATTGTTAACGATAGAACCTTGTATCAGCTTGTGGATTAATATACACATAAAAGCCTACCATCTGCAAAAACAAAATCGATTCTATCTAGCTTGGTTCAATAGATATGTATACTTACCCCTTTTAGTCGGTTAACCCCACCCACTATGACCTAGAAATTGAACCACTTAAGATAGAGCCTTGGATCAGCTTTTGGATTAATATACACATAAAAGCCTACCATCTGCAAAAATAAAATCGATTCTATCTTGCTTGGTTCAATAGATATGGACACTTATCCCTTTTAGTCGGTTAACCCCATCCACTTTGGCGTAGAAATTGAACCGTTAAAGATAGAACCTTGTGTCAACTTGTGGATTAATATACACGTAAAAACCTATCATCTGCAAAAATAAAATCGATTCTATCTTCCTTGGTTCAATAGATATGGACACTTATCCCTTTTAGTCGGTTAACCCCACCCACAATACATATGTACACTTATCCCTTTTAGTCGGTTAACCCCATCCACTTTGACATAGAAATTGAACCGTTAACGATAGAACCTTGTATCAGCTTGTGGATTAATATACACATAAAAACCTACCATCTGCAAAAATAAAATCGATTCTATCTTGCTTGGTTCAATAGATGTGGACACTTATCCCTTTTAGTCGGTTAACCCCACCCAGTGTGACGTAGAAATTGAACCGTTGGCGATAGAACCTTGGGTCAGCTTGTGGAATAATACACACATAAAAACCTACCATCTGCAAAAATAAATTCGATTCTATCTTGCTTGGTTCAATAGATATGGACACTTATCCCTTTTAGTCGGTTAACCCCACCCACTTTGACGTAGAAATTGAACCGTTAACGATAGAACCTTGGATCAGCTTGTGGATTAATACACACATAAAAAACTATCACCTGCAAAAACAAAATCGATTTTAGCTTGCTGGGTTCAATAGATATGTACACTTATCCCTTTTATTCGGTTAACCCCATCCACTTTGACATAGAAATTGAACCGTTAACGATAGAACCTTGTGTCAGCTTGTGGATTAATATACACATAAAAGCCTACCATCTGCAAAAATAAAATCGATTCTATCTTGCTTGGTTCAATAGATGTGGACACTTATCCCTTTTAGTCGGTTAACCCCACCCAGTGTGACGTAGAAATTGAACTGTTGGCGATAGAACCTTGGGTGAGCTTGTGGAATAATACACACATAAAAACCTACCATCTGCAAAAATAAATTCGATTCTATCTTGCTTGGTTCAATAGATATGGACACTTATCCCTTTTAGTCGGTTAACCCCACCCACTTTGACGCAGAAATTGAACTGTTAACGATAGAACCTTGTGTCAGCTTGTGGATTAATATACACATAAAAGCCTACCATCTGCAAAAACAAAATCGATTCTATCTAGCTTGGTTCAATAGATATGTACACTTATCTCTTTTAGTCGGTTAACCCCATCCACTTTGACATAGAAATTGAACCGTTAACGATAGAACCTTGTATCAGCTTGTGGATTAATATACACATAAAAACCTACCATCTGAAAAAATAAAATCGATTCTATCTTGCTTGGTTCAATAGATGTGGACACTTATACCTTTTAGTCGGTTAACCCCACCCAGTGTGACGTAGAAATTGAACCGTTGGCGATAGAACCTTGGGTCAGCTTGTGGAATAATACACACATAAAAACCTACCATCTGCAAAAAATAAATTCGATTCTATCTTGCTTGGTTCAATACATATGGACACTTATCCCTTTTAGTCGGTTAACCCCACCCACTTTGACGTAGAAATTGAGCCGTTAACGATAGAACCTTGGGTCAGCTTGTGGATTAATATACACATAAAAGCCTACCATCTGCAAAAATAAATTCGATTCTATCTTGCTTGGTTCAATAGATATGGACACTTATCCCATTTAGTCGGTTAACCACATACACTTTGGCGTAGAAATTGAACCGTTAGCGATAGAATCTTGGGTCATCTTGTGGATTAATACAAATATAAAAACCTATCATCTGCAAAAACAAAATCGATTCTATCTTGCTTGGTTCAATAGATATGGATACTTATCCCTTTTAGTCGGTTAACCCCACCCACTTTGACGTAGACATTGAACCGTTAACGATAGAACCTTGCATCGGCTTGTGGATTAATACACACATAAAAACCTATCACCTCCAAAAACAAAATCGATTCTAGCTTGCTGGGTTCAATAGATATGGACACTTATCCCTTTTAGTCGGTTAACCCCACCCACAATAGATATGGACACTTATCCCTTTTAGTCTGTTAACCCCATCCACTTTGTCGTAGAAATTGAACCGTTAAAGATATAACCTTGTATCAGCTTGTGGATTAATATACACATAAAATCCTACCATCTGCAAAAATAAAATCCATTCTATCTTGCTTGGTTCAATAGATATGGACACTTATCCCTTTTAGTCGGTTAACTCCACCCAATTTGACGTAGAAATTGAACCGTTAAAGATAGAACCTTGGATCAGCTTGTGGATTAATATACACATAAAAAACTATCATCTGCAAAAACAAAATCGATTCTATCTTGCTTGGTTCAATAGATATGGATACTTATCCCTTTTATTCGGTTAACCCCACCCACTTTGACGTAGAAATTGAACCGTTAACGATAGAATCTAGGATCAGCTTGTGGGTTAATACACAAATAAAAACCTATCATCTGCAAAAAAAAAAAATCGATTCTATCTTGCTTGGTTCAATAGATATAGACACTTATCTCTTTTAGTCGGTTAACCCCACCCACAATAGATATGGACACTTACCCTTTTAGTCGGTTAACCCCATCCACTTTGACGTAGAAATTGAACCGTTAAAGATAGAACCTTGTATCAGCTTGTGGATTAATATACACATAAAAACCTACCATCTGCAAAAATAAAATCGATTCTATCTTGCTTGGTTCAATAGCTATGGACACTTGTCCCTTTTAGTCGGTTAACCCCACCCACAATAGATATGGACACTTATCCCTTTTAGTCTGTTAACCCCATCCACTTTGTCGTAGAAATTGAACCGTTAAAGATAGAGCCTTGTATCAGCTTGTGGATTAATATACACATAAAATCCTACCATCTGCAAAAATAAAATCGATTCTATCTTGCTTGGTTCAATAGATATGGACACTTATCCCTTTTAGTCGGTTAACTCTATCCACATTTACGTAGAAATTGAACCGTTAAAGATAGAACCTTGGATCAGCTTGTGGATTAATATGCACATAAAAACTATCATCTGCAAAAACAAAATCGATTCTATCTTGCTTGGTTCAATAGATATAGACACTTATCTCTTTTAGTCGGTTAACCCCACCCACAATAGATATGGACACTTACCCTTTTAGTCGGTTAACCCCATCCACTTTGACGTAGAAATTGAACCGTTAAAGATAGAACCTTGGATCAGCTTGTGGATTAATATACACATAAAAAACTATCATCTGCAAAAACAAAATCGATTCTATCTTGCTTGGTTCAATAGATATGGATACTTATCCCTTTTATTCGGTTAACCCCACCCACTTTGACGTAGAAATTGAACCGTTAACGATAGAATCTAGGATCAGCTTGTGGGTTAATACACAAATAAAAACCTATCATCTGCAAAAAAAAAAAATCGATTCTATCTTGCTTGGTTCAATAGATATAGACACTTATCTCTTTTAGTCGGTTAACCCCACCCACAATAGATATGGACACTTACCCTTTTAGTCGGTTAACCCCATCCACTTTGACGTAGAAATTGAACCGTTAAAGATAGAATCTAGGATCAGCTTGTGGGTTAATACACAAATAAAAACCTATCATCTGCAAAAAAAAAAAATCGATTCTATCTTGCTTGGTTCAATAGATATAGACACTTATCTCTTTTAGTCGGTTAACCCCACCCACAATAGATATGGACACTTACCCTTTTAGTCGGTTAACCCCATCCACTTTGACGTAGAAATTGAACCGTTAAAGATAGAACCTTGTGTCAACTTGTGGATTAATATACACGTAAAAACCTATCATCTGCAAAAATAAAATCGATTCTATCTTCCTTGGTTCAATAGATATGGACACTTATCCCTTTTAGTCGGTTAACCCCACCCACAATACATATGTACACTTATCCCTTTTAGTCGGTTAACCCCATCCACTTTGACATAGAAATTGAACCGTTAACGATAGAACCTTGTATCAGCTTGTGGATTAATATACACATAAAAACCTACCATCTGCAAAAATAAAATCGATTCTATCTTGCTTGGTTCAATAGATGTGGACACTTATCCCTTTTAGTCGGTTAACCCCACCCAGTGTGACGTAGAAATTGAACCGTTGGCGATAGAACCTTGGGTCAGCTTGTGGAATAATACACACATAAAAACCTACCATCTGCAAAAATAAATTCGATTCTATCTTGCTTGGTTCAATAGATATGGACACTTATCCCTTTTAGTCGGTTAACCCCACCCACTTTGACGTAGAAATTGAACCGTTAACGATAGAACCTTGGATCAGCTTGTGGATTAATACACACATAAAAAACTATCACCTGCAAAAACAAAATCGATTTTAGCTTGCTGGGTTCAATAGATATGTACACTTATCCCTTTTATTCGGTTAACCCCATCCACTTTGACATAGAAATTGAACCGTTAACGATAGAACCTTGTGTCAGCTTGTGGATTAATATACACATAAAAGCCTACCATCTGCAAAAATAAAATCGATTCTATCTTGCTTGGTTCAATAGATGTGGACACTTATCCCTTTTAGTCGGTTAACCCCACCCAGTGTGACGTAGAAATTGAACTGTTGGCGATAGAACCTTGGGTGAGCTTGTGGAATAATACACACATAAAAACCTACCATCTGCAAAAATAAATTCGATTCTATCTTGCTTGGTTCAATAGATATGGACACTTATCCCTTTTAGTCGGTTAACCCCACCCACTTTGACGCAGAAATTGAACTGTTAACGATAGAACCTTGTGTCAGCTTGTGGATTAATATACACATAAAAGCCTACCATCTGCAAAAACAAAATCGATTCTATCTAGCTTGGTTCAATAGATATGTACACTTATCTCTTTTAGTCGGTTAACCCCATCCACTTTGACATAGAAATTGAACCGTTAACGATAGAACCTTGTATCAGCTTGTGGATTAATATACACATAAAAACCTACCATCTGAAAAAATAAAATCGATTCTATCTTGCTTGGTTCAATAGATGTGGACACTTATACCTTTTAGTCGGTTAACCCCACCCAGTGTGACGTAGAAATTGAACCGTTGGCGATAGAACCTTGGGTCAGCTTGTGGAATAATACACACATAAAAACCTACCATCTGCAAAAAATAAATTCGATTCTATCTTGCTTGGTTCAATACATATGGACACTTATCCCTTTTAGTCGGTTAACCCCACCCACTTTGACGTAGAAATTGAGCCGTTAACGATAGAACCTTGGGTCAGCTTGTGGATTAATATACACATAAAAGCCTACCATCTGCAAAAATAAATTCGATTCTATCTTGCTTGGTTCAATAGATATGGACACTTATCCCATTTAGTCGGTTAACCACATACACTTTGGCGTAGAAATTGAACCGTTAGCGATAGAATCTTGGGTCATCTTGTGGATTAATACAAATATAAAAACCTATCATCTGCAAAAACAAAATCGATTCTATCTTGCTTGGTTCAATAGATATGGATACTTATCCCTTTTAGTCGGTTAACCCCACCCACTTTGACGTAGACATTGAACCGTTAACGATAGAACCTTGCATCGGCTTGTGGATTAATACACACATAAAAACCTATCACCTCCAAAAACAAAATCGATTCTAGCTTGCTGGGTTCAATAGATATGGACACTTATCCCTTTTAGTCGGTTAACCCCACCCACAATAGATATGGACACTTATCCCTTTTAGTCTGTTAACCCCATCCACTTTGTCGTAGAAATTGAACCGTTAAAGATATAACCTTGTATCAGCTTGTGGATTAATATACACATAAAATCCTACCATCTGCAAAAATAAAATCGATTCTATCTTGCTTGGTTCAATAGATATGGACACTTATCCCTTTTAGTCGGTTAACTCCACCCAATTTGACGTAGAAATTGAACCGTTAAAGATAGAACCTTGGATCAGCTTGTGGATTAATATACACATAAAAAACTATCATCTGCAAAAACAAAATCGATTCTATCTTGCTTGGTTCAATAGATATGGATACTTATCCCTTTTATTCGGTTAACCCCACCCACTTTGACGTAGAAATTGAACCGTTAACGATAGAATCTAGGATCAGCTTGTGGGTTAATACACAAATAAAAACCTATCATCTGCAAAAAAAAAAAATCGATTCTATCTTGCTTGGTTCAATAGATATAGACACTTATCTCTTTTAGTCGGTTAACCCCACCCACAATAGATATGGACACTTACCCTTTTAGTCGGTTAACCCCATCCACTTTGACGTAGAAATTGAACCGTTAAAGATAGAACCTTGTATCAGCTTGTGGATTAATATACACATAAAAACCTACCATCTGCAAAAATTAAATCGATTCTATCTTGCTTGGTTCAATAGCTATGGACACTTGTCCCTTTTAGTCGGTTAACCCCACCCACAATAGATATGGACAATTATCCCTTTTAGTCTGTTAACCCCATCCACTTTGTCGTAGAAATTGAACCGTTAAAGATAGAGCCTTGTATCAGCTTGTGGATTAATATACACATAAAATCCTACCATCTGCAAAAATAAAATCGATTCTATCTTGCTTGGTTCAATAGATATGGACACTTATCCCTTTTAGTCGGTTAACTCCACCCACTTTGACGTAGAAATTGAACCGTTAAAGATAGAACCTTGGATCAGCTTGTGGATTAATATGCACATAAAAAACTATCATCTGCAAAAACAAAATCGATTCTATCTTGCTTGGTTCAATAGATATGGATACTTATCCCTTTTAGTCGGTTAACCCCACCCAGTATGACGTATAAATTGAACCGTTGGCGATAGAACCTTGGATCAGCTTGCGGAACAATACACACATAAAAACCTACCATCTGCAAAAATAAATTCGATTCTATCTTGCTTGGTTCAATAGATATGGACACTTATCCCTTTTAGTCGGTTAACCCCACCCAGTATGACGTATAAATTGAACCGTTGGCGATAGAACCTTGGATCAGCTTGCGGAACAATACGCACATAAAAACCTACCATCTGCGAAAATAAATTCGATTCTATCTTGCTTGGTTCAATAGATATGTATACTTATCCCTTTTAGTCGGTTACCCCCACCCACTATGACGTAGAAATTGAACCACTTAAGATAGAGCCTTGGATCAGCTTGTGGATTAATATACACATAAAAGCCTACCATCTGCAAAAACAAAATCGATTCTATCTAGCTTGTTTCAATAGATATGTATACTTACCCCTTTTAGTCGGTTAACCCCACCCACTATGACCTAGAAATTGAACCACTTAAGATAGAGCCTTGGATCAGCTTATGGATTAATATACACATAAAAGCCTACCATCTGCAAAAACAAAATCGATTCTATCTAGCTTGGTTCAATAGATATGTATACTTACCCCTTTTAGTCGGTTAACCCCACCCAGTATGACGTATAAATTGAACCGTTGGCGATAGAAGCTTGGATCAGCTTGCGGAACAATACACACATAAAAACCTACCATCTGCAAAAATAAATTCGATTCTATCTTGCTTGTTTCAATAGATATGGACACTTATCCCTTTTAGTCGGTTAACCCCACCCACTATGACGTAGAAATTGAACCACTTAAGATAGAGCCTTGGATCAGCTTGTGGATTAATATACACATAAAAGCCTACCATCTGCAAAAACAAAATCGATTCTATCTAGCTTGGTTCAATAGATATGTATACTTACCCCTTTTAGTCGGTTAACCCCACCCACTATGACCTAGAAATTGAACCACTTAAGATAGAGCCTTGGATCAGCTTGTGGATTAATATACACATAAAAGGCTACCATCTGCAAAAACAAAATCGATTCTATCTAGCTTGGTTCAATAGATATGTATACTTACCCCTTTTAGTCGGTTAACCCCACCCACTATGACCTAGAAATTGATCCACTTAAGATAGAGCCTTGGATCAGCTTGTGGATTAATGTACACATAAAAACCTCCCATCTGCAAAAACAAAATCGATTCTATCTAGCTTGGTTCAATAGATACGGACACTTATCCCTTTTAGTCGGTTAACCCCACCCCCTTTGACGTAGAAATTGAACCGCTAACGATAGAACCTTGTATCAGCTTGTGGATTAATATACACATAAATACCTACCATCTGCAAAAACAAAATCGATTCTATCTAGCTTGGTTCAATAGATATGGACACTTATCCCTTTTAGTCGGTTAACCCCACCCACTTTGACGTAGAAATTGAACTGTTAACGATAGAACCTTGTATCAGCTTGTGGATTAATATATCCATAAAAGCCTACCATCTGCAAAAACAAAATCGATTCTATCTAGCTTGGTTCAATAGATATGGACACTTATCCCTTTTAGTCGGTTAACCCCACCCAGTATGACGTAGAAATTGAACCGTTAAAGATAGAACCTTGAGTCAGCTTGTGGATTAATATACACATAAAAACCTACCATCTGCAAAAACAAAATCGATTCTATCTAGCTTGGTTCAATAGATATGGACACTTATCCCTTTTAGTCGGTTAACCCCACCCACTTTGACGTAGAAATTGAATTGTTAACGATAGAACCTTGTATCAGCTTGTGGATTAATATACACATAAAAGCCTACCATCTGCAAAAACAAAATCGATTCTATCTAGCTTGGTTCAATAGATATGTATACTTACCCCTTTTAGTCGGTTAACCCCACCCACTATGACCTAGAAATTGAACCACTTAAGATAGAGCCTTGGATCAGCTTTTGGATTAATATACACATAAAAGCCTACCATCTGCAAAAATAAAATCGATTCTATCTTGCTTGGTTCAATAGATATGGACACTTATCCCTTTTAGTCGGTTAACCCCATCCACTTTGGCGTAGAAATTGAACCGTTAAAGATAGAACCTTGTGTCAACCTGTGGATTAATATACACGTAAAAACCTATCATCTGCAAAAATAAAATCGATTCTATCTTCCTTGGTTCAATAGATATGGACACTTATCCCTTTTAGTCGGTTAACCCCACCCACAATACATATGTACACTTATCCCTTTTAGTCGGTTAACCCCATCCACTTTGACATAGAAATTGAACCGTTAACGATAGAACCTTGTATCAGCTTGTGGATTAATATACACATAAAAACCTACCATCTGCAAAAATAAAATCGATTCTATCTTGCTTGGTTCAATAGATGTGGACACTTATCCCTTTTAGTCGGTTAACCCCACCCAGTGTGACGTAGAAATTGAACCGTTGGCGATAGAACCTTGGGTCAGCTTGTGGAATAATACACACATAAAAACCTACCATCTGCAAAAATAAATTCGATTCTATCTTGCTTGGTTCAATAGATATGGACACTTATCCCTTTTAGTCGGTTAACCCCACCCACTTTGACGTAGAAATTGAACCGTTAACGATAGAACCTTGGATCAGCTTGTGGATTAATACACACATAAAAAACTATCACCTGCAAAAACAAAATCGATTTTAGCTTGCTGGGTTCAATAGATATGTACACTTATCCCTTTTATTCGGTTAACCCCATCCACTTTGACATAGAAATTGAACCGTTAACGATAGAACCTTGTGTCAGCTTGTGGATTAATATACACATAAAAGCCTACCATCTGCAAAAATAAAATCGATTCTATCTTGCTTGGTTCAATAGATGTGGACACTTATCCCTTTTAGTCGGTTAACCCCACCCAGTGTGACGTAGAAATTGAACTGTTGGCGATAGAACCTTGGGTGAGCTTGTGGAATAATACACACATAAAAACCTACCATCTGCAAAAATAAATTCGATTCTATCTTGCTTGGTTCAATAGATATGGACACTTATCCCTTTTAGTCGGTTAACCCCACCCACTTTGACGCAGAAATTGAACTGTTAACGATAGAACCTTGTGTCAGCTTGTGGATTAATATACACATAAAAGCCTACCATCTGCAAAAACAAAATCGATTCTATCTAGCTTGGTTCAATAGATATGTACACTTATCTCTTTTAGTCGGTTAACCCCATCCACTTTGACATAGAAATTGAACCGTTAACGATAGAACCTTGTATCAGCTTGTGGATTAATATACACATAAAAACCTACCATCTGAAAAAATAAAATCGATTCTATCTTGCTTGGTTCAATAGATGTGGACACTTATACCTTTTAGTCGGTTAACCCCACCCAGTGTGACGTAGAAATTGAACCGTTGGCGATAGAACCTTGGGTCAGCTTGTGGAATAATACACACATAAAAACCTACCATCTGCAAAAAATAAATTCGATTCTATCTTGCTTGGTTCAATACATATGGACACTTATCCCTTTTAGTCGGTTAACCCCACCCACTTTGACGTAGAAATTGAGCCGTTAACGATAGAACCTTGGGTCAGCTTGTGGATTAATATACACATAAAAGCCTACCATCTGCAAAAATAAATTCGATTCTATCTTGCTTGGTTCAATAGATATGGACACTTATCCCATTTAGTCGGTTAACCACATACACTTTGGCGTAGAAATTGAACCGTTAGCGATAGAATCTTGGGTCATCTTGTGGATTAATACAAATATAAAAACCTATCATCTGCAAAAACAAAATCGATTCTATCTTGCTTGGTTCAATAGATATGGATACTTATCCCTTTTAGTCGGTTAACCCCACCCACTTTGACGTAGACATTGAACCGTTAACGATAGAACCTTGCATCGGCTTGTGGATTAATACACACATAAAAACCTATCACCTCCAAAAACAAAATCGATTCTAGCTTGCTGGGTTCAATAGATATGGACACTTATCCCTTTTAGTCGGTTAACCCCACCCACAATAGATATGGACACTTATCCCTTTTAGTCTGTTAACCCCATCCACTTTGTCGTAGAAATTGAACCGTTAAAGATATAACCTTGTATCAGCTTGTGGATTAATATACACATAAAATCCTACCATCTGCAAAAATAAAATCCATTCTATCTTGCTTGGTTCAATAGATATGGACACTTATCCCTTTTAGTCGGTTAACTCCACCCAATTTGACGTAGAAATTGAACCGTTAAAGATAGAACCTTGGATCAGCTTGTGGATTAATATACACATAAAAAACTATCATCTGCAAAAACAAAATCGATTCTATCTTGCTTGGTTCAATAGATATGGATACTTATCCCTTTTATTCGGTTAACCCCACCCACTTTGACGTAGAAATTGAACCGTTAACGATAGAATCTAGGATCAGCTTGTGGGTTAATACACAAATAAAAACCTATCATCTGCAAAAAAAAAAAATCGATTCTATCTTGCTTGGTTCAATAGATATAGACACTTATCTCTTTTAGTCGGTTAACCCCACCCACAATAGATATGGACACTTACCCTTTTAGTCGGTTAACCCCATCCACTTTGACGTAGAAATTGAACCGTTAAAGATAGAACCTTGTATCAGCTTGTGGATTAATATACACATAAAAACCTACCATCTGCAAAAATAAAATCGATTCTATCTTGCTTGGTTCAATAGCTATGGACACTTGTCCCTTTTAGTCGGTTAACCCCACCCACAATAGATATGGACACTTATCCCTTTTAGTCTGTTAACCCCATCCACTTTGTCGTAGAAATTGAACCGTTAAAGATAGAGCCTTGTATCAGCTTGTGGATTAATATACACATAAAATCCTACCATCTGCAAAAATAAAATCGATTCTATCTTGCTTGGTTCAATAGATATGGACACTTATCCCTTTTAGTCGGTTAACTCTATCCACTTTTACGTAGAAATTGAACCGTTAAAGATAGAACCTTGGATCAGCTTGTGGATTAATATGCACATAAAAACTATCATCTGCAAAAACAAAATCGATTCTATCTTGCTTGGTTCAATAGATATAGACACTTATCCCTTTTAGTCGGTTAACCCCACCCACAATAGATATGGACACTTACCCTTTTAGTCGGTTAACCCCATCCACTTTGACGTAGAAATTGAACCGTTAAAGATAGAACCTTGGATCAGCTTGTGGATTAATATACACATAAAAAACTATCATCTGCAAAAACAAAATCGATTCTATCTTGCTTGGTTCAATAGATATGGATACTTATCCCTTTTATTCGGTTAACCCCACCCACTTTGACGTAGAAATTGAACCGTTAACGATAGAATCTAGGATCAGCTTGTGGGTTAATACACAAATAAAAACCTATCATCTGCAAAAAAAAAAAAATCGATTCTATCTTGCTTGGTTCAATAGATATAGACACTTATCTCTTTTAGTCGGTTAACCCCACCCACAATAGATATGGACACTTACCCTTTTAGTCGGTTAACCCCATCCACTTTGACGTAGAAATTGAACCGTTAAAGATAGAATCTAGGATCAGCTTGTGGGTTAATACACAAATAAAAACCTATCATCTGCAAAAAAAAAAAAATCGATTCTATCTTGCTTGGTTCAATAGATATAGACACTTATCTCTTTTAGTCGGTTAACCCCACCCACAATAGATATGGACACTTACCCTTTTAGTCGGTTAACCCCATCCACTTTGACGTAGAAATTGAACCGTTAAAGATAGAACCTTGTGTCAACTTGTGGATTAATATACACGTAAAAACCTATCATCTGCAAAAATAAAATCGATTCTATCTTCCTTGGTTCAATAGATATGGACACTTATCCCTTTTAGTCGGTTAACCCCACCCACAATACATATGTACACTTATCCCTTTTAGTCGGTTAACCCCATCCACTTTGACATAGAAATTGAACCGTTAACGATAGAACCTTGTATCAGCTTGTGGATTAATATACACATAAAAACCTACCATCTGCAAAAATAAAATCGATTCTATCTTGCTTGGTTCAATAGATGTGGACACTTATCCCTTTTAGTCGGTTAACCCCACCCAGTGTGACGTAGAAATTGAACCGTTGGCGATAGAACCTTGGGTCAGCTTGTGGAATAATACACACATAAAAACCTACCATCTGCAAAAATAAATTCGATTCTATCTTGCTTGGTTCAATAGATATGGACACTTATCCCTTTTAGTCGGTTAACCCCACCCACTTTGACGTAGAAATTGAACCGTTAACGATAGAACCTTGGATCAGCTTGTGGATTAATACACACATAAAAAACTATCACCTGCAAAAACAAAATCGATTTTAGCTTGCTGGGTTCAATAGATATGTACACTTATCCCTTTTATTCGGTTAACCCCATCCACTTTGACATAGAAATTGAACCGTTAACGATAGAACCTTGTGTCAGCTTGTGGATTAATATACACATAAAAGCCTACCATCTGCAAAAATAAAATCGATTCTATCTTGCTTGGTTCAATAGATGTGGACACTTATCCCTTTTAGTCGGTTAACCCCACCCAGTGTGACGTAGAAATTGAACTGTTGGCGATAGAACCTTGGGTGAGCTTGTGGAATAATACACACATAAAAACCTACCATCTGCAAAAATAAATTCGATTCTATCTTGCTTGGTTCAATAGATATGGACACTTATCCCTTTTAGTCGGTTAACCCCACCCACTTTGACGCAGAAATTGAACTGTTAACGATAGAACCTTGTGTCAGCTTGTGGATTAATATACACATAAAAGCCTACCATCTGCAAAAACAAAATCGATTCTATCTAGCTTGGTTCAATAGATATGTACACTTATCTCTTTCAGTCGGTTAACCCCATCCACTTTGACATAGAAATTGAACCGTTAACGATAGAACCTTGTATCAGCTTGTGGATTAATATACACATAAAAACCTACCATCTGAAAAAATAAAATCGATTCTATCTTGCTTGGTTCAATAGATGTGGACACTTATACCTTTTAGTCGGTTAACCCCACCCAGTGTGACGTAGAAATTGAACCGTTGGCGATAGAACCTTGGGTCAGCTTGTGGAATAATACACACATAAAAACCTACCATCTGCAAAAAATAAATTCGATTCTATCTTGCTTGGTTCAATACATATGGACACTTATCCCTTTTAGTCGGTTAACCCCACCCACTTTGACGTAGAAATTGAGCCGTTAACGATAGAACCTTGGGTCAGCTTGTGGATTAATATACACATAAAAGCCTACCATCTGCAAAAATAAATTCGATTCTATCTTGCTTGGTTCAATAGATATGGACACTTATCCCATTTAGTCGGTTAACCACATACACTTTGGCGTAGAAATTGAACCGTTAGCGATAGAATCTTGGGTCATCTTGTGGATTAATACAAATATAAAAACCTATCATCTGCAAAAACAAAATCGATTCTATCTTGCTTGGTTCAATAGATATGGATACTTATCCCTTTTAGTCGGTTAACCCCACCCACTTTGACGTAGACATTGAACCGTTAACGATAGAACCTTGCATCGGCTTGTGGATTAATACACACATAAAAACCTATCACCTCCAAAAACAAAATCGATTCTAGCTTGCTGGGTTCAATAGATATGGACACTTATCCCTTTTAGTCGGTTAACCCCACCCACAATAGATATGGACACTTATCCCTTTTAGTCTGTTAACCCCATCCACTTTGTCGTAGAAATTGAACCGTTAAAGATATAACCTTGTATCAGCTTGTGGATTAATATACACATAAAATCCTACCATCTGCAAAAATAAAATCGATTCTATCTTGCTTGGTTCAATAGATATGGACACTTATCCCTTTTAGTCGGTTAACTCCACCCAATTTGACGTAGAAATTGAACCGTTAAAGATAGAACCTTGGATCAGCTTGTGGATTAATATACACATAAAAAACTATCATCTGCAAAAACAAAATCGATTCTATCTTGCTTGGTTCAATAGATATGGATACTTATCCCTTTTATTCGGTTAACCCCACCCACTTTGACGTAGAAATTGAACCGTTAACGATAGAATCTAGGATCAGCTTGTGGGTTAATACACAAATAAAAACCTATCATCTGCAAAAAAAAAAAATCGATTCTATCTTGCTTGGTTCAATAGATATAGACACTTATCTCTTTTAGTCGGTTAACCCCACCCACAATAGATATGGACACTTACCCTTTTAGTCGGTTAACCCCATCCACTTTGACGTAGAAATTGAACCGTTAAAGATAGAACCTTGTATCAGCTTGTGGATTAATATACACATAAAAACCTACCATCTGCAAAAATTAAATCGATTCTATCTTGCTTGGTTCAATAGCTATGGACACTTGTCCCTTTTAGTCGGTTAACCCCACCCACAATAGATATGGACAATTATCCCTTTTAGTCTGTTAACCCCATCCACTTTGTCGTAGAAATTGAACCGTTAAAGATAGAGCCTTGTATCAGCTTGTGGATTAATATACACATAAAATCCTACCATCTGCAAAAATAAAATCGATTCTATCTTGCTTGGTTCAATAGATATGGACACTTATCCCTTTTAGTCGGTTAACTCTATCCACTTTTACGTAGAAATTGAACCGTTAAAGATAGAACCTTGGATCAGCTTGTGGATTAATATGCACATAAAAACTATCATCTGCAAAAACAAAATCGATTCTATCTTGCTTGGTTCAATGGATATGGATACTTATCCCTTTTAGTCGGTTAACCCCACCCACTTTGACGTAGAAATTGAACCGTTAACGATAGAATCTAGGATCAGCTTGTGGGTTAATACACAAATAAAAACCTATCATCTGCAAAAAAAAAAAAATCGATTCTATCTTGCTTGGTTCAATAGATATGGACACTTATCCCTTTTGTCGGTTAACCCCATCCACTTTGACGTAGAAATTGAACCGTTAACGACAGAACCTTGTATCAGCTTGTAGATTAATATACACATAAAAGCCTACCATCTGCAAAAACAAAACCGTTTAGTCGGTTAACCCCACCCAGTATGACGTAGAAATTGAACCGTTAACGATAGAACCTGGATCAGCTTGTGGATTAATATACACACAAAAACCTATCATCTGCAAAAACAAAATCGATTCTATCTTGCTTGGCTCAATAGATATGGACACTTATCCCTTTTAGTCGGTTAACCCCACCCACAATAGATATGTACACTTATCCCTTTTTGTCGGTTAACCCCATCCACTTTGACATAGAAATTGAACCGTTAACGATAGAACCTTGTATCAGCTTGTGGATTAATATACACATAAAAACCTACCATCTGCAAAAATAAAATCGATTCTATCTTGCTTGGTTCAATAGATATGGACACTTATCCCTTTTAGTCGGTTAACCCCGCCCAGTATGACGTATAAATTGAACCGTTGGCGATAGAACCTTGGATCAGCTTGCGGAACAATACGCACATAAAAACCTACCATCTGCAAAAATAAATTCGATTCTATCTTGCTTGGTTCAATAGATATGTATACTTATCCCTTTTAGTCGGTTAACCCAACCCACTATGACGTAGAAATTGAACCACTTAAGATAGAGCCTTGGATCAGCTTGTGGATTAATACACACATAAAAGCCTACCATCTGCAAAAACAAAATCGATTCTATCTAGCTTGGTTCAATAGATATGTATACTTACCCCTTTTAGTCGGTTAACCCCACCCACTATGACCTAGAAATTGATCCACTTAAGATAGAGCCTTGGATCAGCTTGTGGATTAATATACACATAAAAGCCTACCATCTGCAAAAATAAAATCGATTCTATCTTGCTTGGTTCAATAGATATGGATACTTATCCCTTTTAGTCGGTTAACCCCACCCAGTATGACGTATAAATTGAACCGTTGGCGATAGAACCTTGGATCAGCTTGTGGAACAATACACACATAAAAACCTACCATCTGCAAAAATAAATTCGATTCTATCTTGCTTGGTTCAATAGATATGGACACTTATCCCTTTTAGTCGGTTAACCCCACCCAGTATGACGTATAAATTGAACCGTTGGCGATAGAACCTTGGATCAGCTTGCGGAACAATACGCACATAAAAACCTACCATCTGCAAAAATAAATTCGATTCTATCTTGCTTGGTTCAATAGATATGTATACTTATCCCTTTTAGTCGGTTACCCCCACCCACTATGACGTAGAAATTGAACCACTTAAGATAGAGCCTTGGATCAGCTTGTGGATTAATATACACATAAAAGCCTACCATCTGCAAAAACAAAATCGATTCTATCTAGCTTGGTTCAATAGATATGTATACTTAATCCTTTTAGTCGGTTAACCCCACCCACTATGACCTAGAAATTGAACCACTTAAGATAGAGCCTTGGATCAGCTTGTGGATTAATATACACATAAAAGTCTACCATCTGCAAAAACAAAATCGATTCTATCTAGCTTGGTTCAATAGATATGGACACTTATCCCTTTTAGTCGGTTAACCCCACCCACTTTGACGTAGAAATTGAATTGTTAACGATAGAACCTTGTATCAGCTTGTGGATTAATATACACATAAATACCTACCATCTGCAAAAACAAAATCGATTCTATCTAGCTTGGTTCAATAGATATGGACGCTTATCCCTTTTAGTCGGTTAACCCCACCCACAATAGATATGGACACTTATCCCTTTTAGTCGGTTAACCCCACCCACTTTGACGTAGAAATTGAACTGTTAACGATAGAACCTTGTATCAGCTTGTGGATTAATATTCCATAAAAGCCTACCATCTGCAAAAACAAAATCGATTCTATCTAGCTTGGTTCAATAGATATGGACACTTATCCCTTTTTGTCGGTTAACCCCATCCAGTATGACGTAGAAATTGAACCGTTAACGATAGAACCTTGAGTCAGCTTGTGGATTAATATACACATAAAAACCTACCATCTGCAAAAACAAAATCGATTCTATCTAGCTTGGTTCAATAGATATGGACACTTATCCCTTTTAGTCGGTTAACCCCACCCACCTTGACGTAGAAATTGAATTGTTAACGATAGAACCTTGTATCAGCTTGTGGATTAATATACACATAAAAGCCTACCATCTGCAAAAACAAAATCGATTCTATCTAGCTTGGTTCAATAGATATGTATACTTACCCCTTTTAGTCGGTTAACCCCACCCACTATGACCTAGAAATTGAACCACTTAAGATAGAGCCTTGGATCAGCTTTTGGATTAATATACACATAAAAGCCTACCATCTGCAAAAATAAAATCGATTCTATCTTGCTTGGTTCAATAGATATGGACACTTATCCCTTTTAGTCGGTTAACCCCATCCACTTTGGCGTAGAAATTGAACCGTTAAAGATAGAACCTTGTGTCAACTTGTGGATTAATATACACACAAAAACCTATCATCTGCAAAAATAAAATCGATTCTATCTTCCTTGGTTCAATAGATATGGACACTTATCCCTTTTAGTCGGTTAACCCCACCCACAATACATATGTACACTTATCCCTTTTAGTCGGTTAACCCCATCCACTTTGACATAGAAATTGAACCGTTAACGATAGAACCTTGTATCAGCTTGTGGATTAATATACACATAAAAACCTACCATCTGCAAAAATAAAATCGATTCTATCTTGCTTGGTTCAATAGATGTGGACAATTATCCCTTTTAGTCGGTTAACCCCGCCCAGTATGACGTATAAATTGAACCGTTGGCGATAGAACCTTGGATCAGCTTGCGGAACAATACGCACATAAAAACCTACCATCTGCAAAAATAAATTCGATTCTATCTTGCTTGGTTCAATAGATATGTATACTTATCCCTTTTAGTCGGTTAACCCCACCCACTATGACGTAGAAATTGAACCACTTAAGATAGAGCCTTGGATCAGCTTGTGGATTAATACACACATAAAAGCCTACCATCTGCAAAAACAAAATCGATTCTATCTAGCTTGGTTCAATAGATATGTATACTTACCCCTTTTAGTCGGTTAACCCCACCCACTATGACCTAGAAATTGATCCACTTAAGATAGAGCCTTGGATCAGCTTGTGGATTAATATACACATAAAAGCCTACCATCTGCAAAAATAAAATCGATTCTATCTTGCTTGGTTCAATAGATATGGATACTTATCCCTTTTAGTCGGTTAACCCCACCCAGTATGACGTATAAATTGAACCGTTGGCGATAGAACCTTGGATCAGCTTGCGGAACAATACACACATAAAAACCTACCATCTGCAAAAATAAATTCGATTCTATCTTGCTTGGTTCAATAGATATGGACACTTATCCCTTTTAGTCGGTTAACCCCACCCAGTATGACGTATAAATTGAACCGTTGGCGATAGAACCTTGGATCAGCTTGCGGAACAATACGCACATAAAAACCTACCATCTGCAAAAATAAATTCGATTCTATCTTGCTTGGTTCAATAGATATGTATACTTATCCCTTTTAGTCGGTTACCCCCACCCACTATGACGTAGAAATTGAACCACTTAAGATAGAGCCTTGGATCAGCTTGTGGATTAATATACACATAAAAGCCTACCATCTGCAAAAACAAAATCGATTCTATCTAGCTTGGTTCAATAGATATGTATACTTAACCCTTTTAGTCGGTTAACCCCACCCACTATGACCTAGAAATTGAACCACTTAAGATAGAGCCTTGGATCAGCTTGTGGATTAATATACACATAAAAGCCTACCATCTGCAAAAACAAAATCGATTCTGTCTAGCTTGGTTCAATAGATATGTATACTTACCCCTTTTAGTCGGTTAACCCCACCCACTATGACCTAGAAATTGATCCACTTAAGATAGAGCCTTGGATCAGCTTGTGGATTAATGTACACATAAAAACCTACCATCTGCAAAAACAAAATCGATTCTATCTAGCTTGGTTCAATAGATATGGACACTTATCCCTTTTAGTCGGTTAACCCCACCCCCTTTGACGTAGAAATTGAACCGCTAACGATAGAACCTTGTATCAGCTTGTGGATTAATATACACATAAATACCTACCATCTGCAAAAACAAAATCGATTCTATCTAGCTTGGTTCAATAGATATGGACGCTTATCCCTTTTAGTCGGTTAACCCCACCCACAATAGATATGGACACTTATCCCTTTTAGTCGGTTAACCCCACCCACTTTGACGTAGAAATTGAACTGTTAACGATAGAACCTTGTATCAGCTTGTGGATTAATATATCCATAAAAGCCTACCATCTGCAAAAACAAAATCGATTCTATCTAGCTTGGTTCAATAGATATGGACACTTATCCCTTTTTGTCGGTTAACCCCATCCAGTATGACGTAGAAATTGAACCGTTAACGATAGAACCTTGAGTCAGCTTGTGGATTAATATACACATAAAAACCTACCATCTGCAAAAACAAAATCGATTCTATCTAGCTTGGTTCAATAGATATGGACACTTATCCCTTTTAGTCGGTTAACCCCACCCACTTTGACGTAGAAATTGAATTGTTAACGATAGAACCTTGTATCAGCTTGTGGATTAATATACACATAAAAGCCTACCATCTGCAAAAACAAAATCGATTCTATCTAGCTTGGTTCAATAGATATGTATACTTACCCCTTTTAGTCGGTTAACCCCACCCACTATGACCTAGAAATTGAACCACTTAAGATAGAGCCTTGGATCAGCTTTTGGATTAATATACACATAAAAGCCTACCATCTGCAAAAATAAAATCGATTCTATCTTGCTTGGTTCAATAGATATGGACACTTATCCCTTTTAGTCGGTTAACCCCATCCACTTTGGCGTAGAAATTGAACCGTTAAAGATAGAACCTTGTGTCAACTTGTGGATTAATATACACACAAAAACCTATCATCTGCAAAAATAAAATCGATTCTATCTTCCTTGGTTCAATAGATATGGACACTTATCCCTTTTAGTCGGTTAACCCCACCCACAATACATATGTACACTTATCCCTTTTAGTCGGTTAACCCCATCCACTTTGACATAGAAATTGAACCGTTAACGATAGAACCTTGTATCAGCTTGTGGATTAATATACACATAAAAACCTACCATCTGCAAAAATAAAATCGATTCTATCTTGCTTGGTTCAATGAGATGTGGACAATTATCCCTTTTAGTCGGTTAACCCCACCCAGTGTGACGTAGAAATTGAACCGTTGGCGATAGAACCTTGGGTCAGCTTGTGGAATAATACACACATAAAAACCTACCATCTGCAAAAATAAATTCGATTCTATCTTGCTTGGTTCAATAGATATGGACACTTATCCCTTTTAGTCGGTTAACCCCACCCACTTTGACGTAGAAATTGAACCGTTAACGACAGAACCTTGGATCAGCTTGTGGATTAATACACACATAAAAAACTATCACCTGCAAAAACAAAATCGATTTAAGCTTGCTGGGTTCAATAGATATGTACACTTATCCCTTTTATTCGGTTAACCCCATCCACTTTGACATAGAAATTGAACCGTTAACGATAGAACCTTGTGTCAGCTTGTGGATTAATATACACATAAAAGCCTACCATCTGCAAAAATAAAATCAATTCTATCTTGCTTGGTTCAATAGATGTGGACACTTATCCCTTTTAGTCGGTTAACCCCACCCAGTGTGACGTAGAAATTGAACCGTTGGCGATAGAACCTTGGGTGAGCTTGTGGAATAATACACACATAAAAACCTACCATCTGCAAAAATAAATTCGATTCTATCTTGCTTGGTTCAATAGATATGGACACTTATCCCTTTTAGTCGGTTAACACCACCCACTTTGACGCAGAAATTGAACTGTTAACGATAGAACCTTGTGTCAGCTTGTGGATTAATATACACATAAAAGCCTACCATCTGCAAAAATAAATTCGATTCTATCTTGCTTGGTTCAATAGATATGGACACTTATCCCATTTAGTCGGTTAACCACATACACTTTGGCGTAGAAATTGAACCGTTAGCGATAGAACCTTGGATCAGCTTGTGGATTAATACACACATAAAAACCTATCACCTCCAAAAACAAAATCGATTCTAGCTTGCTGGGTTCAATAGATATGTACACTTATCTCTTTTAGTCGGTTAACCCCATCCACTTTGACATAGAAATTGAACCGTTAACGATAGAACCTTGTATCAGCTTGTGGATTAATATACACATAAAAACCTACCATCTGAAAAAATAAAATCGATTCTATCTTGCTAGGTTCAATAGATGTGGACACTTATATCTTTTAGTCGGTTAACCCCACCCAGTGTGACGTAGAAACTGAACCGTTGGCGATAGAACCTTGGGTCAGCTTGTGGAATAATACACACATAAAAACCTACCATCTGCAAAAATAAATTCGATTCTATCTTGCTTGGTTCAATACATATGGACACTTATCCCTTTTAGTCGGTTAACCCCACCCACTTTGACGTAGAAATTGAACCGTTAATGATAGAACCTTGGGTCAGCTTGTGGATTAATATACACATAAAAGCCTACCATCTGCAAAAATAAATTCGATTCTGTCTTGCTTGGTTCAATAGATATGGACACTTATCCCATTTAGTCGGTTAACCACATACACTTTGGCGTAGAAATTGAACCGTTAGCGATAGAACCTTGGATCAGCTTGTGGATTAATACACACATAAAAACCTATCACCTCCAAAAACAAAATCGATTCTAGCTTGCTGGGTTCAATAGATATGGACACTTATCCCTTTTAGTCGGTTAACCCCACCCACTTTGACGCAGAAATTGAACTGTTAACGATAGAACCTTGTGTCAGCTTGTGGATTAATATACACATAAAAGCCTACCATCTGCAAAAACAAAATCGATTCTATCTAGCTTGGTTCAATAGATATGTACACTTATCTCTTTTAGTCGGTTAACCCCATCCACTTTGACATAGAAATTGAACCGTTAACGATAGAACCTTGTATCAGCTTGTGGATTAATATACACATAAAAACCTACCATCTGAAAAAATAAAATCGATTCTATCTTGCTTGGTTCAATACATATGGACACTTATCCCTTTTAGTCGGTTAACCCCACCCACTTTGACGTAGAAATTGAACCGTTAACGATAGAACCTTGGGTCATCTTGTGGATTAATACAAATATAAAAACCTATCATCTGCAAAAACAAAATCGATTCTATCTTGCTTGGTTCAATAGATATGGATACTTATCCCTTTTAGTCGGTTAACCCCACCCACTTTGACGTAGACATTGAACCGTTAACGATAGAACCTTGGATCAGCTTGTGGATTAATACACACATAAAAACCTATCACCTCCAAAAACAAAATCGATTCTAGCTTGCTGGGTTCAATAGATATGGACACTTATCCCTTTTAGTCGGTTAACCCCACCCACAATAGATATGGACACTTATCCCTTTTAGTCTGTTAACCCCATCCACTTTGTCGTAGAAATTGAACCGTTAAAGATATAACCTTGTATCAGCTTGTGGATTAATATACACATAAAATCCTACCATCTGCAAAAATAAAATCGATTCTATCTTGCTTGGTTCAATAGATATGGACACTTATCCCTTTTAGTCGGTTAACCGTTAAAGATAGAACCTTGGATAAGCTTGTGGATTAATATACACATAAAAACCTATCATCTGCAAAAACAAAATCGATTCTATCTTGCTTGTTTCAATAGATATGGATACTTATCCCTTTTAGTCGGTTAACCCCACCCACTTTGACGTAGAAATTGAACCGTTAAAGATCATCTGCAAAAACAAAATCGATTCTATCTTGCTTGGCTCAATAGATATGTACACTTATCCCTTTTAGTCGGTTAACCCCACCCACAATAGATATGTACACTTATCCCTTTTAGTCGGTTAACCCCATCCACTTTGACATAGAAATTGAACCGTTAACGATAGAACCTTGTATCAGCTTGTGGATTAATATACACATAAAAACCTACCATCTGCAAAAATAAAATCGATTCTATCTTGCTTCGTTCAATAGATGTGGACACTTATCCCTTTTAGTCGGTTAACCCCACCCAGTATGACGTAGAAATTGAACCGTTGGCGATAGAACCTTGGGTCAGCTTGTGGAATAATACACACATAAAAACCTACCATCTGCAAAAATAAAATTGATTCTATCTTCCTTGGTTCAATAGATATGGACACTTATCCCTTTTAGTCGGTTAACCCCACCCACAATAGATATGGACACTTATCCCTTTTAGTCGGTTAACCCCACCCACAATAGATATGGACAATTATACTTTTAGTCGGTTAACCCCATCCACTTTGACGTAGAAATTGAACCGTTAACGATAGAACCTTGGGTCATCTTGTGGATTAATACAAATATAAAAACCTATCATCTGCAAAAACAAAATCGATTCTATCTTGCTTGGTTCAATAGATATGGATACTTATCCCTTTTAGTCGGTTAACCCCACCCACTTTGACGTAGACATTGAACCGTTAACGATAGAACCTTGGATCAGCTTGTGGATTAATACACACATAAAAACCTATCACCTCCAAAAACAAAATCGATTCTAGCTTGCTGGGTTCAATAGATATGGACACTTATCCCTTTTAGTCGGTTAACCCCACCCACAATAGATATGGACACTTATCCCTTTTAGTCTGTTAACCCCATCCACTTTGTCGTAGAAATTGAACCGTTAAAGATATAACCTTGTATCAGCTTGTGGATTAATATACACATAAAATCCTACCATCTGCAAAAATAAAATCGATTCTATCTTGCTTGGTTCAATAGATATGGACACTTATCCCTTTTAGTCGGTTAACCGTTAAAGATAGAACCTTGGATAAGCTTGTGGATTAATATACACATAAAAACCTATCATCTGCAAAAACAAAATCGATTCTATCTTGCTTGTTTCAATAGATATGGATACTTATCCCTTTTAGTCGGTTAACCCCACCCACTTTGACGTAGAAATTGAACCGTTAAAGATCATCTGCAAAAACAAAATCGATTCTATCTTGCTTGGCTCAATAGATATGTACACTTATCCCTTTTAGTCGGTTAACCCCACCCACAATAGATATGTACACTTATCCCTTTTAGTCGGTTAACCCCATCCACTTTGACATAGAAATTGAACCGTTAACGATAGAACCTTGTATCAGCTTGTGGATTAATATACACATAAAAACCTACCATCTGCAAAAATAAAATCGATTCTATCTTGCTTCGTTCAATAGATGTGGACACTTATCCCTTTTAGTCGGTTAACCCCACCCAGTATGACGTAGAAATTGAACCGTTGGCGATAGAACCTTGGGTCAGCTTGTGGAATAATACACACATAAAAACCTACCATCTGCAAAAATAAAATCGATTCTATCTTGCTTCGTTCAATAGATGTGGACACTTATCCCTTTTAGTCGGTTAACCCCACCCAGTATGACGTAGAAATTGAACCGTTGGCGATAGAACCTTGGGTCAGCTTGTGGAATAATACACACATAAAAACCTACCATCTGCAAAAATAAAATTGATTCTATCTTCCTTGGTTCAATAGATATGGACACTTATCCCTTTTAGTCGGTTAACCCCACCCACAATAGATATGGACACTTATCCCTTTTAGTCTGTTAACCCCATCCACTTTGTCGTAGAAATTGAACCGTTAAAGATATAACCTTGTATCAGCTTGTGGATTAATATACACATAAAATCCTACCATCTGCAAAAATAAAATCGATTCTATCTTGCTTGGTTCAATAGATATGGACACTTATCCCTTTTAGTCGGTTAACCGTTAAAGATAGAACCTTGGATAAGCTTGTGGATTAATATACACATAAAAACCTATCATCTGCAAAAACAAAATCGATTCTATCTTGCTTGTTTCAATAGATATGGATACTTATCCCTTTTAGTCGGTTAACCCCACCCACTTTGACGTAGAAATTGAACCGTTAAAGATCATCTGCAAAAACAAAATCGATTCTATCTTGCTTGGCTCAATAGATATGTACACTTATCCCTTTTAGTCGGTTAACCCCACCCACAATAGATATGTACACTTATCCCTTTTAGTCGGTTAACCCCATCCACTTTGACATAGAAATTGAACCGTTAACGATAGAACCTTGTATCAGCTTGTGGAATAATACACACATAAAAACCTACCATCTGCAAAAACAAAATCGATTCTATCTTGCTTGGTTCAATAGATATGTATACTTATCCCTTTTAGCCGGTTAACCCCACCCACTATGACGTAGAAATTGAACCACTTAAGATAGAGCCTTGGATCAGCTCGTGGATTAATGTACACATAAAAACCTATCATCTGCAAAAATAAAATTGATTCTATCTTCCTTGGTTCAATAGATATGGACACTTATCCCTTTTAGTCGGTTAACCCCACCCACAATAGATATGGACACTTATCCCTTTTAGTCGGTTAACCCCACCCACAATAGATATGGACAATTATACTTTTAGTCGGTTAACCCCATCCACTTTGACGTAGAAATTGAACCGTTAAAGATAGAACCTTGTATCAGCTTGTGGATTAATATACACATAAAAACCTACCATCTGAAAAATAAAATCGATTCTATCTTGCTTGGTTCAATAGATGTGGACACTTATCCCTTTTAGTCGGTTAACCCCACCCAGTGTGACGTAGAAATTGAACCGTTGGCGATAGAACCTTGGGTCAGCTTGTGGAATAATACACACATAAAAACCTACCATCTGCAAAAATAAATTCGATTCTATCTTGCTTGGTTCAATAGATATGGACACTTATCCCTTTTAGTCGGTTAACCCCACCCACTTTGACGTAGAAATTGAACTGTTAACGATAGAACCTTGTGTCAGCTTGTGGATTAATATACACATAAAAGCCTACCTTCTGCAAAAACAAAATCGATTCTATCTAGCTTGGTTCAATAGATATGTACACTTATCCCTTTTAGTCGGTTAACCCCATCCACTTTAACATAGAAATTGAACCGTTAACGATAGAACCTTGTATCAGCTTGTGGATTAATACACACATAAAAACCTACCATCTGCAAAAATAAAATCGATTCTATCTTGCTTGGTTCAATAGATGTGGACACTTATACCTTTTAGTCGGTTAACCCCACCCAGTGTGACGTAGAAATTGAACCGTTGGCGATAGACCCTTGTGTCAGCTTGTGGAATAATACACACATAAAAACCTACCATCTGCAAAAATAAATTCGATTCTATCTTGCTTGGTTCAATACATATGGACACTTATCCCTTTTAGTCGGTTAACCCCACCCACTTTGGCGTATAAATTGAACCGTTAACGATAGAACCTTGGGTCAGCTTGTGGATTAATATACACATAAAAGCCTACCATCTGCAAAAATAAAATCGATTCTAGCATTCTCGGTTCAATAGATATGGACACTTATCCCATTTAGTCGGTTAACCACATACACTTTGGCGTAGAAATTTAACCGTTAGCGACAGAATCTTGGGCCATCTTGTGGATTAATACAAATATAAAAACCTATCATCTGCAAAAACAAAATCGATTCTATCTTGCTTGGTTCAATAGATATGGATACTTATCCCTTTTAGTCGGTTAACCCCACCCACTTTGACGTAGACATTGAACCGTTAACGATAGAACCTTGGATCAGCTTGTGGATTAATACACACATAAAAACCTATCACCTCCAAAAACAAAATCGATTCTAGCTTGCTGGGTTCAATAGATATGGACACTTATCCCTTTTAGTCGGTTAACCCCACCCACAATAGATATGGACACTTATCCCTTTTAGTCTGTTAACCCCATCCACTTTGTCGTAGAAACTGAACCGTTAAAGATATAACCTTGTATCAGCTTGTGGATTAATATACACATAAAATCCTACCATCTGCAAAAATAAAATCGATTCTATCTTGCTTGGTTCAATAGATATGGACACTTATCCCTTTTAGTCGGTTAACCGTTAAAGATAGAACCTTGGATCAGCTTGTGGATTAATATACACATAAAAACCTATCATCTGCAAAAACAAAATCGATTCTATCTTGCTTGGTTCAACAGATATGGATACTTATCCCTTTTAGTCGGTTAACCCCACCCACTTTGACGTAGAAATTGAACCGTTAAAGATCATCTGCAAAAACAAAATCGATTCTATCTTGCTTGGCTCAATAGATATGTACACTTATCCCTTTTAGTCGGTTAACCCCACCCACAATAGATATGTACACTTATCCCTTTTAGTCGGTTAACCCCATCCACTTTGACATAGAAATTGAACCGTTAACGATAGAACCTTGTATCAGCTTGTGGATTACTATACACATAAAAACCTACCATTTGCAAAAATAAAATCGATTCTATCTTGCTTGGTTCAATAGATGTGGACACTTATCCCTTTTAGTCGGTTAACCCCACCCAGTATGACGTAGAGATTGAACCGTTGGCGATAGAACCTTGGATCAGCTTGTGGAATAATACACACATAAAAACCTACCATCTGCAAAAACAAAATCGATTATATCTTGCTTGGTTCAATAGATATGTATACTTATCCCTTTTAGCCGGTTAACCCAACCCACTATGACGTAGAAATTGAACCACTTAAGATAGAGCCTTGGATCAGCTTGTGGATTAATATACACATAAAACCTATCATCTGCAAAAATAAAATCGATTCTATCTTCCTTGGTTCAATAGATATGGACACTTATCCCTTTTAGTCGGTTAACCCCACCCAAAATAGATATGGACACTTATCCCTTTTAGTCTGTTAACCCCATCCACTTTGTCGTAGAAATTGAACCGTTAAAGATATAACCTTGTATCAGCTTGTGGATTAATATACACATAAAATCCTACCATCTGCAAAAATAAAATCGATTCTATCTTGCTTGGTTCAATAGATATGGACACTTATCACTTTTAGTCGGTTAACTCCACCCACTTTGACGTAGAAATTGAACCGTTAAAGATAGAACCTTGGATCAGCTTGTGGATTAATATACACATAAAAACCTATCATCTGCAGAAACAAAATCGATTCTATCTTGCTTGGTTCAATAGATATGGATACTTATCCCTTTTAGTCGGTTAACCCCACCCACTTTGACGTAGAGATTGAACCGTTGGCGATAGAACCTTGGATCAGCTTGTGGAATAATACACACATAAAAACCTATCATCTGCAGAAACAAAATCGATTCTATCTTGCTTGGTTCAATAGATATGGATACTTATCCTTTTTGTCGGTTAACCCCACCCACTTTGACGTAGAAATTGAACCGTTAAAGATAGAACCTTGAATCAGCTTGTGGATTAATATACACATAAAAACCTATCATCTTCAAAACCAAAATCGATTCTATCTTGCTTGGTTCAATAGATATGGATACTTATCCCTTTTAGTCGGTTAACCCCACCCACTTTGACGTAGAAATTGAACCGTTAACGATAGAATCTAGGATCAGCTTGTGGGTTAATACACAAATAAAAACCTATCATCTGCAAAAAACAACCGATTCTATCTTGCTTGGTTCAATAGATATGGACACTTATCCCTTTTAGTCGGTTAACCCCATCCACTTTGACGTAGAAATTGAACCGTTAACGACAGAACCTTGTATCAGCTTGTGGATTAATATACACATAAAAGCCTACCATCTGCAAAAACAAAATCGATTCTATCTTGCTTGGTTCAATAGATATGGACACTTATCCCGTTTAGTCGGTTAACCCCACCCAGTATGACGTAGAAATTGAACCGTTAACGATAGAAGCTGGATCAGCTTGTGGATTAATATACACATAAAAACCTATCATCTGCAAAAACAAAATCGATTCTATCTTGCTTGGCTCAATAGATATGTACACTTATCCCTTTTAGTCGGTTAACCCCACCCACAATAGATATGTACACTTATCCTTTTAGTCGGTTAACCCCACCCACTTTGACGTAGAAATTGAACCGTTAAAGATAGAACCTTGGATCAGCTTGTGGATTAATATACACATAAAAACCTATCATCTGCAAAACCAAAATCGATTCTATCTTGCTTGGTTCAATAGATAGTCGGTTAACCCCACCCACTTTGACGTAGAAATTGAACCGTTAACGATAGAATCTAGGATCAGCTTGTGGGTTAATACACAAATAAAAACCTATCATCTGCAAAAAAAAACCGATTCTATCTTGCTTGGTTCAATAGATATGGACACTTATCCCTTTTAGTCGGTTAACCCCATCCACTTTGATGTAGAAATTGAACCGTTAACGACAGAACCTTGTATCAGCTTGTGGATTAATATACACATAAAAGCCTACCATCTGCAAAAACAAAATCGATTCTATCTTGCTTGGTTCAATAGATATGGACACCTATCCCGTTTAGTCGGTTAACCCCACCCAGTATGACGTAGAAATTGAACCGATAACGATAGAACCTGGATCAGCTTGTGGATTAATATACACATAAAAACCTATCATCTGCAAAAACAAAATCGATTCTATCTTGCTTGGCTCAATAGATATGTACACTTATCCCTTTTAGTCGGTTAACCCCACCCACAATAGATATGTACACTTATCCCTTTTAGTCGGTTAACCCCATCCACTTTGACATAGAAATTGAACCGTTAACGATAGAACCTTGTATCAGCTTGTCGATTAATATACACATAAAAACCTACCATCTGCAAAATAAAATCGATTCTATCTTGCTTGGTTCAATAGATGTGGACACTTATCCCTTTTAATCGGTTAACCCCACCCAGTATGACGTAGAAATTGAACCGTTAACGATAGAACCTGGATCAGCTTGTGGATTAATATACACATAAAAACCTATCATCTGCAAAAACAAAATCGATTCTATCTTGCTTGGCTCAATAGATATGTACACTTATCCCTTTTAGTCGGTTAACCCCACCCACAATAGATATGTACACTTATCCCTTTTAGTCGGTTAACCCCATCCACTTTGACATAGAAATTGAACCGTTAACGATAGAACCTTGTATCAGCTTGTGGATTAATATACACATAAAAACCTACCATCTGCAAAAATAAAATCGATTCTATCTTGCTTGGTTCAATAGATGTGGACACTTATCCCTTTTAATCGGTTAACCCCACCCAGTATGACGTAGAAATTGAACCGTTGGCGATAGAACCTTGGATCAGCTTGTGGAATAATACACACATAAAAACCTACCATCTGCAAAAACAAAATCGATTCTATCTTGCTTGGTTCAATAGATATGTATACTTATCCCTTTTAGCCGGTTAACCCCACCCACTATGACGTAGAAATTGAACCACTTAAGATAGAGCCTTGGATCAGCTTGTGGATTAATATACACATAAAAGCCTACCACCTGCAAAAATAAAATCGATTCTATCTTCCTCGGTTCAATAGATATGGACAATTATCCCTTTTAGTCGGTTAACCCCACCCAGTATGACGTAGAAATTGAACCGTTGGCGATAGAACCTTGGGTCAGCTTGTGGAATAATACACACATAAAAACCTACCATCTGCAAAAACAAAATCGATTCTAGCATGCTCCGTTCAATAGATATGGACACTTATCCCATTTAGTCGGTTAACCCCATACACTTTGGCGTAGAAATTGAACCGTTAAAGATAGAACCTTGTGTCAGCTTGTGGATTAATATACACATAAAAACCTACCATCTGCAAAAATAAAATCGATTCTATCTTGCTTGATTCAATAGATGTGGACACTTAATCCTTTTAGTCGGTTAACCCCACCCAGTGTGACGTAGAAATTGAACCGTTGGCGATAGAACCTTGGGTCAGCTTGTGGAATAATACACACATAAAAACCTACCATCTGCAAAAATAAAATCGATTCTATCTTGCTTGATTCAATAGATGTGGACACTTAATCCTTTTAGTCGGTTAACCCCACCCAGTGTGACGTAGAAATTGAACCGTTGGCGATAGAACCTTGGGTCAGCTTGTGGAATAATACACACATAAAAACCTACCATCTGCAAAAATAAATTCGATTCTATCTTGCTTGGTTCAATAGATATGGACACTTATCCCTTTTAGTCTGTTAACCCCATCCACTTTGTCGTAGAAATTGTACAGTTAAAGATATAACCTTGTATCAGCTTGTGGATTAATATACACATAAAAACCTATCATCTGCAAAACCAAAATCGATTCTAGCATGCTCGGTTCAATAGATATGGACACTTATCCCATCTAGTCGGTTAACTCCACCCACTTTGACGTAGAAATTGAACCGTTAACGATAGAACCTTGTATCAGCTTGTCGATTAATATACACATAAAAACCTACCATCTGCAAAAATACAATCGATTCTATCTTGCTTGGTTCAATAGATGTGGACACTTATTCCTTTTAATCGGTTAACCCCACCCAGTATGACGTAGAAATTGAACCGTTGGCGATAGAACCTTGTATCAGCTTGTGGATTAATATACACATAAAAGCCTACCATCTGCAAAAACAAAATCGATTCTATCTTGCTTGGTTCAATAGATATGGACACCTATCCCGTTTAGTCGGTTAACCCCACCCAGTATGACGTAGAAATTGAACCGATAACGATAGAACCTGGATCAGCTTGTGGATTAATATACACATAAAAACCTATCATCTGCAAAAACAAAATCGATTCTATCTTGCTTGGCTCAATAGATATGTACACTTATCCCTTTTAGTCGGTTAACCCCACCCACAATAGATATGTACACTTATCCCTTTTAGTCGGTTAACCCCATCCACTTTGACATAGAAATTGAACCGTTAACGATAGAACCTTGTATCAGCTTGTCGATTAATATACACATAAAAACCTACCATCTGCAAAATAAAATCGATTCTATCTTGCTTGGTTCAATAGATGTGGACACTTATCCCTTTTAATCGGTTAACCCCACCCAGTATGACGTAGAAATTGAACCGTTAACGATAGAACCTGGATCAGCTTGTGGATTAATATACACATAAAAACCTATCATCTGCAAAAACAAAATCGATTCTATCTTGCTTGGCTCAATAGATATGTACACTTATCCCTTTTAGTCGGTTAACCCCACCCACAATAGATATGTACACTTATCCCTTTTAGTCGGTTAACCCCATCCACTTTGACATAGAAATTGAACCGTTAACGATAGAACCTTGTATCAGCTTGTGGATTAATATACACATAAAAACCTACCATCTGCAAAAATAAAATCGATTCTATCTTGCTTGGTTCAATAGATGTGGACACTTATCCCTTTTAATCGGTTAACCCCACCCAGTATGACGTAGAAATTGAACCGTTGGCGATAGAACCTTGGATCAGCTTGTGGAATAATACACACATAAAAACCTACCATCTGCAAAAACAAAATCGATTCTATCTTGCTTGGTTCAATAGATATGTATACTTATCCCTTTTAGCCGGTTAACCCCACCCACTATGACGTAGAAATTGAACCACTTAAGATAGAGCCTTGGATCAGCTTGTGGATTAATATACACATAAAAGCCTACCACCTGCAAAAATAAAATCGATTCTATCTTCCTCGGTTCAATAGATATGGACAATTATCCCTTTTAGTCGGTTAACCCCACCCAGTATGACGTAGAAATTGAACCGTTGGCGATAGAACCTTGGGTCAGCTTGTGGAATAATACACACATAAAAACCTACCATCTGCAAAAACAAAATCGATTCTAGCATGCTCCGTTCAATAGATATGGACACTTATCCCATTTAGTCGGTTAACCCCATACACTTTGGCGTAGAAATTGAACCGTTAAAGATAGAACCTTGTGTCAGCTTGTGGATTAATATACACATAAAAACCTACCATCTGCAAAAATAAAATCGATTCTATCTTGCTTGATTCAATAGATGTGGACACTTAATCCTTTTAGTCGGTTAACCCCACCCAGTGTGACGTAGAAATTGAACCGTTGGCGATAGAACCTTGGGTCAGCTTGTGGAATAATACACACATAAAAACCTACCATCTGCAAAAATAAAATCGATTCTATCTTGCTTGATTCAATAGATGTGGACACTTAATCCTTTTAGTCGGTTAACCCCACCCAGTGTGACGTAGAAATTGAACCGTTGGCGATAGAACCTTGGGTCAGCTTGTGGAATAATACACACATAAAAACCTACCATCTGCAAAAATAAATTCGATTCTATCTTGCTTGGTTCAATAGATATGGACACTTATCCCTTTTAGTCTGTTAACCCCATCCACTTTGTCGTAGAAATTGTACAGTTAAAGATATAACCTTGTATCAGCTTGTGGATTAATATACACATAAAAACCTATCATCTGCAAAACCAAAATCGATTCTAGCATGCTCGGTTCAATAGATATGGACACTTATCCCATCTAGTCGGTTAACTCCACCCACTTTGACGTAGAAATTGAACCGTTAACGATAGAACCTTGTATCAGCTTGTCGATTAATATACACATAAAAACCTACCATCTGCAAAAATACAATCGATTCTATCTTGCTTGGTTCAATAGATGTGGACACTTATTCCTTTTAATCGGTTAACCCCACCCAGTATGACGTAGAAATTGAACCGTTGGCGATAGAACCTTGGATCAGCTTGTGGAATAATACACACATAAAAACCTTCCATCTGCAAAAACAAAATCGATTCTATCTTGCTTGGTTCAATAGATATGTATACTTATCCCTTTTAGGCGGTTAACCCCACCCACTATGACGTAGAAATTGAACCACTTAAGATAGAGCCTTGGATCAGCTTGTGGATTAATATACACATAAAAGCCTACCACCTGCAAAAATAAAATCGATTCTATCTTCCTCGGTTCAATAGATATGGACACTTATCCCTTTTAGTCGGTTAACCCCACCCAGTATGACGTAGAAATTGAACCGTTGGCGATAGAACCTTGGATCAGCTTGTGGGATAATACACACATAAAAACCTACCATCTGCAAAAACAAAATCGATTCTAGCATGCTCGGTTCAATAGATATGGACACTTATCCCATTTAGTCGGTTAACCCCATACACTTTGGCGTAGAAATTGAACCGTTAAAGATAGAACCTTGTGTCAGCTTGTGGATTAATATACACATATAAACCTACCATCTGCAAAAATAAAATCGATTCTATCTTGCTTGGTTCAATAGATGTGGACACTTAATCCTTTTAGTCGGTTAACCCCACCCAGTGTGACGTAGAAATTGAACCGTTGGCGATAGAACCTTGGGTCAGCTTGTGGAATAATACACACATAAAAAACTACCATCTGCAAAAATAAATTCGATTCTATCTTGCTTGGTTCAATACATATGGACACTTATCCCTTTTAGTCGGTTAACCCCACCCACTTTGACGTAGAAATTGAACCGTTAAAGATAGAACCTTGGATCAGCTTGTGGATTAATACACACATAAAAACCTATCATCTGCAGAAACAAAATCGATTCTATCTTGCTTGGTTCAATAGATATGGATACTTATCCTTTTAGTCGGTTAACCCCACCCACTTTGACGTAGAAATTGAACCGTTAAAGATAGAACCTTGGATCAGCTTGTGGATTAATATACACATAAAAGCCTATCATCTGCAGAAACAAAATCGATTCTATCTTGCTTGGTTCAATAGATATGGACACTTATCCCTTTTAGTCTGTTAACCCCATCCACTTTGTCGTAGAAATTGTACAGTTAAAGATATAACCTTGTATCAGCTTGTGGATTAATATACACATAAAATCCTACCATCTGCAAAAATAAAATCGATTCTATCTTGCTTGGTTCAATAGATATGGACACTTATCCCTTTTAGTCGGTTAACTCCACCCACTTTGACGTAGAAATTGAACCGTTAAAGATAGAACCTTGGATCAGCTTGTGGATTAATTTACACATAAAAACCTATCATCTGCAGAAACAAAATCGATTCTATCTTGCTTGGTTCAATAGATATGGATACTTATCCCTTTTAGGCGGTTAACCCCACCCACTTTGACGTAGAAATTGAACCGTTAAAGATAGAACCTTGGATCAGCTTTTGGATTAATATACACATAAAAACCTATCATCTGCAAAACCAAAATCGATTCTAGCATGCTCGGTTCAATAGATATGGACACTTATCCCATCTAGTCGGTTAACTCCACCCACTTTGACGTAGAAATTGAACCGTTAAAGATAGAACCTTGGATCAGCTTGTGGATTAATATACGCATAAAAACCTATCATCTGCAGAAACAAAATCGATTCTATCTTGCTTGGTTCAATAGATATGGATACTTATCCTTTTAGTCGGTTAACCCCACCCACTTTGACGTAGAAATTGAACCGTTAAAGATAGAACCTTGGATCAGCTTGTGGATTAATATACACATAAAAACCTATCATCTGCAAAACCAAAATCGATTCTATCTTGCTTGGTTCAATAGATAGTCGGTTAACCCCACCCACTTTGACGTAGAAATTGAACCGTTAACGATAGAATCTAGGATCAGCTTGTGGGTTAATACACAAATAAAAACCTATCATCTGCAAAAAAAAACCGATTCTATCTTGCTTGGTTCAATAGATATGGACACTTATCCCTTTTAGTCGGTTAACCCCATCCACTTTGATGTAGAAATTGAACCGTTAACGACAGAACCTTGTATCAGCTTGTGGATTAATATACACATAAAAGCCTACCATCTGCAAAAACAAAATCGATTCTATCTTGCTTGGTTCAATAGATATGGACACCTATCCCGTTTAGTCGGTTAACCCCACCCAGTATGACGTAGAAATTGAACCGATAACGATAGAACCTGGATCAGCTTGTGGATTAATATACACATAAAAACCTATCATCTGCAAAAACAAAATCGATTGTATCTTGCTTGGCTCAATAGATATGTACACTTATCCCTTTTAGTCGGTTAACCCCACCCACAATAGATATGTACACTTATCCCTTTTAGTCGGTTAACCCCATCCACTTTGACATAGAAATTGAACCGTTAACGATAGAACCTTGTATCAGCTTGTCGATTAATATACACATAAAAACCTACCATCTGCAAAAATACAATCGATTCTATCTTGCTTGGTTCAATAGACGTGGACACTTATTCCTTTTAATCGGTTAACCCCACCCAGTATGACGTAGAAATTGAACCGTTGGCGATAGAACCTTGGATCAGCTTGTGGAATAATACACACATAAAAACCTTCCATCTGCAAAAACAAAATCGATTCTATCTTGCTTGGTTCAATAGATATGTATACTTATCCCTTTTAGCCGGTTAACCCCACCCACTATGACGTAGAAATTGAACCACTTAAGATAGAGCCTTGGATCAGCTTGTGGATTAATATACACATAAAAGCCTACCACCTGCAAAAATAAAATCGATTCTATCTTCCTCGGTTCAATAGATATGGACACTTATCCCTTTTAGTCGGTTAACCCCACCCAGTATGACGTAGAAATTGAACCGTTGGCGATAGAACCTTGGATCAGCTTGTGGGATAATACACACATAAAAACCTACCATCTGCAAAAACAAAATCGATTCTAGCATGCTCGGTTCAATAGATATGGACACTTATCCCATTTAGTCGGTTAACCCCATACACTTTGGCGTAGAAATTGAACCGTTAAAGATAGAACCTTGTGTCAGCTTGTGGATTAATATACACATATAAACCTACCATCTGCAAAAATAAAATCGATTCTATCTTGCTTGGTTCAATAGATGTGGACACTTAATCCTTTTAGTCGGTTAACCCCACCCAGTGTGACGTAGAAATTGAACCGTTGGCGATAGAACCTTGGGTCAGCTTGTGGAATAATACACACATAAAAAACTACCATCTGCAAAAATAAATTCGATTCTATCTTGCTTGGTTCAATACATATGGACACTTATCCCTTTTAGTCGGTTAACCCCACCCACTTTGACGTAGAAATTGAACCGTTAAAGATAGAACCTTGGATCAGCTTGTGGATTAATACACACATAAAAACCTATCATCTGCAGAAACAAAATCGATTCTATCTTGCTTGGTTCAATAGATATGGATACTTATCCTTTTAGTCGGTTAACCCCACCCACTTTGACGTAGAAATTGAACCGTTAAAGATAGAACCTTGGATCAGCTTGTGGATTAATATACACATAAAAACCTATCATCTGCAAAACCAAAATCGATTCTATCTTGCTTGGTTCAATAGATATGGATACTTATCCCTTTTAGTCGGTTAACCCCACCCACTTTGACGTAGAAATTGAACCGTTAACGATAGAATCTAGGATCAGCTTGTGGGTTAATACACAAATAAAAACCTATCATCTGCAAAAAAAAACCGATTCTATCTTGCTTGGTTCAATAGATATGGACACTTATCCCTTTTAGTCGGTTAACCCCATCCACTTTGATGTAGAAATTGAACCGTTAACGACAGAACCTTGTATCAGCTTGTGGATTAATATACACATAAAAGCCTACCATCTGCAAAAACAAAATCGATTCTATCTTGCTTGGTTCAATAGATATGGACACTTATCCCGTTTAGTCGGTTAACCCCACCCAGTATGACGAAGAAATTGAACCGATAACGATAGAACCTGGATCAGCTTGTGGATTAATATACACATAAAAACCTATCATCTGCAAAAACAAAATCGATTCTATCTTGCTTGGCTCAATAGATATGTACACTTATCCCTTTTAGTCGGTTAACCCCATCCACTTTGACATAGAAATTGAACCGTTAACGATAGAACCTTGTATCAGCTTGTCGATTAATATACACATAAAAACCTACCATCTGCAAAAATAAAATCGATTCTATCTTGCTTGGTTCAATAGATGTGGACACTTATCCCTTTTAATCGGTTAACCCCACCCAGTATGACGTAGAAATTGAACCGTTGGCGATAGAACCTTGGATCAGCTTGTGGAATAATACACACATAAAAACCTTCCATCTGCAAAAACAAAATCGATTCTATCTTGCTTGGTTCAATAGATATGTATACTTATCCCTTTTAGCCGGTTAACCCCACCCACTATGACGTAGAAATTGAACCACTTAAGATAGAGCCTTGGATCAGCTTGTGGATTAATATACACATAAAAGCCTACCACCTGCAAAAATAAAATCGATTCTATCTTCCTCGGTTCAATAGATATGGACACTTATCCCTTTTAGTCGGTTAACCCCACCCAGTATGACGTAGAAATTGAACCGTTGGCGATAGAACCTTGGATCAGCTTGTGGGATAATACACACATAAAAACCTACCATCTGCAAAAACAAAATCGATTCTAGCATGCTCGGTTCAATAGATATGGACACTTATCCCATTTAGTCGGTTAACCCCATACACTTTGGCGTAGAAATTGAACCGTTAAAGATAGAACCTTGTGTCAGCTTGTGGATTAATATACACATAAAAACCTACCATCTGCAAAAATAAAATCGATTCTATCTTGCTTGGTTCAATAGATGTGGACACTTAATCCTTTTAGTCGGTTAACCCCACCCAGTGTGACGTAGAAATTGAACCGTTGGCGATAGAACCTTGGGTCAGCTTGTGGAATAATACACACATAAAAAACTACCATCTGCAAAAATAAATTCGATTCTATCTTGCTTGGTTCAATACATATGGACACTTATCCCTTTTAGTCGGTTAACTCCACCCACTTTGACGTAGAAATTGAACCGTTAAAGATAGAACCTTGGATCAGCTTGTGGATTAATATACACATAAAAACCTATCATCTGCAGAAACAAAATCGATTCTATCTTGCTTGGTTCAATAGATATGGATACTTATCCCTTTTAGTCGGTTAACCCCACCCACTTTGACGTAGAAATTGAACCGTTAAAGATAGAACCTTGGATCAGCTTGTGGATTAATATACACATAAAAACATATCATCTGCAAAACCAAAATCGATTCTATCTTGCTTGGTTCAATAGATATGGATACTTATCCCTTTTAGTCGGTTAACCCCACCCACTTTGACGTAGAAATTGAACCGTTAACGATAGAATCTAGGATCAGCTTGTGGGTTAATACACAAATAAAAACCTATCATCTGCAAAAAAAAACCGATTCTATCTTGCTTGGTTCAATAGATATGGACACTTATCCCTTTTAGTCGGTTAACCCCATCCACTTTGACGTAGAAATTGAACCGTTAACGATAGAATCTAGGATCAGCTTGTGGGTTAATACACAAATAAAAACCTATCATCTGCAAAAAAAAACCGATTCTATCTTGCTTGGTTCAATAGATATGGACACTTATCCCTTTTAGTCGGTTAACCCCACCCACTTTGACGTAGAAATTGAACCGTTAAAGATAGAACCTTGGATCAGCTTGTGGATTAATATACACATAAAAACCTATCATCTGCAAAAACAAAATCGATTCTATCTTGCTTGGCTCAATAGATATGTACACTTATCCCTTTTAGTCGGTTAACCCCACCCACAATAGATATGTACACTTATCCCTTTTAGTCGGTTAACCCCATCCACTTTGACATAGAAATTGAACCGTTAACGATAGAACCTTGTATCAGCTTGTCGATTAATATACACATAAAAACCTACCATCTGCAAAAATAAAATCGATTCTATCTTGCTTGGTTCAATAGATGTGGACACTTATCCCTTTTAATCGGTTAACCCCACCCAGTATGACGTAGAAATTGAACCGTTGGCGATAGAACCTTGGATCAGCTTGTGGGATAATACACACATAAAAACCTACCATCTGCAAAAACAAAATCGATTCTAGCATGCTCGGTTCAATAGATATGGACACTTATCCCATTTAGTCGGTTAACCCCATACACTTTGGCGTAGAAATTGAACCGTTAAAGATAGAACCTTGTGTCAGCTTGTGGATTAATATACACATAAAAACCTACCATCTGCAAAAATAAAATCGATTCTATCTTGCTTGGTTCAATAGATGTGGACACTTAATCCTTTTAGTCGGTTAACCCCACCCAGTGTGACGTAGAAATTGAACCGTTGGCGATAGAACCTTGGGTCAGCTTGTGGAATAATACACACATAAAAAACTACCATCTGCAAAAATAAATTCGATTCTATCTTGCTTGGTTCAATACATATGGACACTTATCCCTTTTAGTCGGTTAACTCCACCCACTTTGACGTAGAAATTGAACCGTTAAAGATAGAACCTTGGATCAGCTTGTGGATTAATATACACATAAAAACCTATCATCTGCAGAAACAAAATCGATTCTATCTTGCTTGGTTCAATAGATATGGATACTTATCCCTTTTAGTCGGTTAACCCCACCCACTTTGACGTAGAAATTGAACCGTTAAAGATAGAACCTTGGATCAGCTTGTGGATTAATATACACATAAAAACATATCATCTGCAAAACCAAAATCGATTCTATCTTGCTTGGTTCAATAGATATGGATACTTATCCCTTTTAGTCGGTTAACCCCACCCACTTTGACGTAGAAATTGAACCGTTAACGATAGAATCTAGGATCAGCTTGTGGGTTAATACACAAATATAAACCTATCATCTGCAAAAAAAAACCGATTCTATCTTGCTTGGTTCAATAGATATGGACACTTATCCCTTTTAGTCGGTTAACCCCATCCACTTTGACGTAGAAATTGAACCGTTAACGACAGAACCTTGTATCAGCTTGTGGATTAATATACACATAAAAACCTATCATCTGCAAAAACAAAATCGATTCTATCTTGCTTGGCTCAATAGATATGTACACTTACCCCTTTTAGTCGGTTAACCCCACCCACAATAGATATGTACACTTATCCCTTTTAGTCGGTTAACCCCATCCACTTTGACATAGAAATTGAACCGTTAACGATAGAACCTTGTATCAGCTTGTGGATTAATATATACATAAAAACCTACCATCTGCAAAAATAAAATCGATTCTATCTTGCTTGGTTCAATAGATGTGGACACTTATCCCTTTTAATCGGTTAACCCCACCCAGTATGACGTAGAAATTGAACCGTTGGCGATAGAACCTTGGATCAGCTTGTGGAATAATACACACATAAAAACCTACCATCTGCAAAAACAAAATCGATTCTATCTTGCTTGGTTCAATAGATATGTATACTTATCCCTTTTAGCCGGTTAACCCCACCCACTATGACGTAGAAATTGAACCGTTAACGACAGAACCTTGTATCAGCTTGTGGATTAATATACACATAAAAGCCTACCATCTGCAAAAACAAAATCGATTCTATCTTGCTTGGTTCAATAGATATGGACACTTATCCCGTTTAATCGGTTAACCCCACCAAGTATGACGTAGAAATTGAACCGTTGGCGATAGAACCTTGGATCAGCTTGTGGAATAATACACACATAAAAACCTATCATCTGCAAAAACAAAATCGATTCTATCTTGCTTGGCTCAATAGATATGTACACTTATCCCTTTTAGTCGGTTAACCCCACCCACAATAGATATGTACACTTATAACTTTTAGTCGGTTAACCCCATCCACTTTGACATAGAAATTGAACCGTTAACGATAGAACCTTGTATCAGCTTGTGGATTAATATACACATAAAAACCTACCATCTGCAAAAATAAAATCGATTCTATCTTGCTTGGTTCAATAGATGTGGACACTTATCCCGTTTAATCGGTTAACCCAACCCAGTATGACGTAGAAATTGAACCGTTGACGATAGAACCTTGGATCAGCTTGTGGAATAATACACACATAAAAACCTATCATCTGCAAAAACAAAATCGATTCTATCTTGCTTGGCTCAATAGATATGTACACTTATCCCTTTTAGTCGGTTAACCCCATCCGCTTTGATGTAGAAATTGAACCGTTAACGAAAGAACCTTGTATCAGCTTGTGGATTAATATACACATAAAAGCCTACCATCTGCAAAAACAAAATCGATTCTATCTTGCTTGGTTCAATAGATATGGACACTTATCCCGTTTAGTCGGTTAACCCCACCCAGTATGACGTAGAAATTGAACCGATAACGATAGAACCTGGATCAGCTTGTGGATTAATATACACATAAAAACCTATCATCTGCAAAAACAAAATCGATTCTATCTTGCTTGGCTCAATAGATATGTACACTTATCCCTTTTAGTCGGTTAACCCCACCCACAATAGATATGTACACTTATCCCTTTTAGTCGGTTAACCCCATCCACTTTGACATAGAAATTGAACCGTTAACGATAGAACCTTGTATCAGCTTGTCGATTAATATACACATAAAAACCTACCATCTGCAAAAATAAAATCGATTCTATCTTGCTTGGTTCAATAGATGTGGACACTTATCCCTTTTAATCGGTTAACCCCACCCAGTATGACGTAGAAATTGAACCGTTGGCGATAGAACCTTGGATCAGCTTGTGGAATAATACACACATAAAAACCTTCCATCTGCAAAAACAAAATCGATTCTATCTTGCTTGATTCAATAGATATGTATACTTATCCCTTTTAGCCGGTTAACCCCACCCACTATGACGTAGAGATTGAACCACTTAAGATAGAGCCTTGGATCAGCTTGTGGATTAATATACACATAAAAGCCTACCACCTGCAAAAATAAAATCGATTCTATCTTCCTCGGTTCAATAGATATGGACACTTATCCCTTTTAGTCGGTTAACCCCACCCAGTATGACGTAGAAATTGAACCGTTGGCGATAGAACCTTGGGTCAGCTTGCGGGATAATACACACATAAAAACCTACCATCTGCAAAAACAAAATCGATTCTAGCATGCTCGGTTCAATAGATATGGACACTTATCCCATTTAGTCGGTTAACCCCATACACTTTGGCGTAGAAATTGAACCGTTAAAGATAGAACCTTGTGTCAGCTTGTGGATTAATATACACATAAAAACCTATCATCTGCAGAAACAAAATCGATTCTATCTTGCTTGGTTCAATAGATATGGACACTTATCCCTTTTAGTCTGTTAACCCCATCCACTTTGTCGTAGAAATTGTACAGTTAAAGATATAACCGTGTATCAGCTTGTGGATTAATATACACATAAAATCCTACCATCTGCAAAAATAAAATCGATTCTATATTGCTTGGTTCAATAGATGTGGACACTTAATCCTTTTAGTCGGTTAACCCCACCCAGTGTGACGTAGAAATTGAACCGTTGGCGATAGAACCTTGGGTCAGCTTGTGGAATAATACACACATAAAAACCTACCATCTGCAAAAATAAATTCGATTCTATCTTGCTTGGTTCAATACATATGGACACTTATCCCTTTTAGTCGGTTAACCCCACCCACTTTGACGTAGAAATTGAACCGTTAAAGATAGAACCTTGGATCAGCTTGTGGATTAATATACACATAAAAACCTATCATCTGCAGAAACAAAATCGATTCTATCTTGCTTGGTTCAATAGATATGGACACTTATCCCTTTTAGTCTGTTAACCCCATCCACTTTGTCGTAGAAATTGTACAGTTAAAGATATAACCGTGTATCAGCTTGTGGATTAATATACACATAAAATCCTACCATCTGCAAAAATAAAATCGATTCTATCTTGCTTGGTTCAATAGATATGGACACTTATCCCTTTTAGTCGGTTAACTCCACCCACTTTGACGTAGAAATTGAACCGTTAAAGATAGAACCTTGGATCAGCTTGTGGATTAATATACACATAAAAACCTATCATCTGCAGAAACAAAATCGATTCTATCTTTCTTGGTTCAATAGATATGGATACTTATCCCTTTTAGTCGGTTAACCCCACCCACTTTGACGTAGAAATTGAACCGTTAAAGATAGAACCTTGGATCAGCTTGTGGATTAATATACACATAAAAACCTATCATCTGCAAAACCAAAATCGATTCTATCTTGCTTGGTTCAATAGATATGGATACTTATCCCTTTTAGTCGGTTAACCCCACCCACTTTGACGTAGAAATTGAACCGTTAACGATAGAATCTAGGATCAGCTTGTGGGTTAATGCACAAATAAAAACCTATCATCTGCAAAAAAAAACCGATTCTATCTTGCTTGGTTCAATAGATATGGACACTTATCCCTTTTAGTCGGTTAACCCCATCCACTTTGACGTAGAAATTGAACCGTTAACGACAGAACCTTGTATCAGCTAGTGGATTAATATACACATAAAAACCTATCATCTGCAAAAACAAAATCGATTCTATCTTGCTTGGCTCAATAGATATGTACACTTATCCCTTTTAGTCGGTTAACCCCACCCACAATAGATATGTACACTTATCCCTTTTAGTCGGTTAACCCCATCCACTTTGACATAGAAATTGAACCGTTAACGATAGAACCTTGTATCAGCTTGTGGATTAATATACACATAAAAACCTACCATCTGCAAAAATAAAATCGATTCTATCTTGCTTGGTTCAATAGATGTGGACACTTATCCCTTTTAATCGGTTAACCCCACCCAGTATGACGTAGAAATTGAACCGTTGGCGATAGAACCTTGGATCAGCTTGTGGAATAATACACACATAAAAACCTACCATCTGCAAAAACAAAATCGATTCTATCTTGCTTGGTTCAATAGATATGTATACTTATCCCTTTTAGCCGGTTAACCCCACCCACTATGACGTAGAAATTGAACCGTTAACGACAGAACCTTGTATCAGCTTGTGGATTAATATACACATAAAAGCCTACCATCTGCAAAAACAAAATCGATTCTATCTTGCTTGGTTCAATAGATATGGACACTTATCCCGTTTATCGGTTAACCCCACCAAGTATGACGTAGAAATTGAACCGTTGGCGATAGAACCTTGGATCAGCTTGTGGAATAATACACACATAAAAACCTATCATCTGCAAAAACAAAATCGATTCTATCTTGCTTGGCTCAATAGATATGTACACTTATCCCTTTTGGTCGGTTAACCCCACCCACAATAGATATGTACACTTAACCCTTTTAGTCGGTTAACCCCATCCACTTTGACATAGAAATTGAACCGTTAACGATAGAACCTTGTATCAGCTTGTGGATTAATATACACATAAAAACCTACCATCTGCAAAAATAAAATCGATTCTATCTTGCTTGGTTCAATAGATGTGGACACTTATCCCTTTTAATCGGTTAACCCCACCCAGTATGACGTAGAAATTGAACCGTTGGCGATAGAACCTTGGATCAGCTTGTGGAATAATACACACATAAAAACCTACCATCTGCAAAAACAAAATCGATTCTATCTTTCTTGGTTCAAAAGATATGTATACTTATCCCTTTTAGCCGGTTAACCCCACCCACTATGACGTAGAAATTGAACCGTTAAAGATAGAACCTTAGATCAGCTTGTGGATTAATAAACACATAAAAACCTATCATCTGCAGAAACAAAATCGATTCTATCTTGATTGGTTCAATAGATATGGACACTTATCCCTTTTAGTCTGTTAACCCCATCCACTTTGTCGTAGAAATTGAACCGTTAAAGATATAACCTTGTATCAGCTTGTGGATTAATATACACATAAAATCCTACCATCTGCAAAAATAAAATCGATTATATCTTGCTTGGTTCAATAGATATGGACACTTATCCCTTTTAGTCGGTTAACTCCACCCACTTTGACGTAGAAATTTAACCGTTAAAGATAGAACCTCGGATCAGCTTGTGGATTAATATACACATAAAAACCTATCATCTGCAGAAACAAAATCGATTCTATCTTGCTTGGTTCAATAGATATGGATACTTATCCCTTTTAGTCGGTTAACCCCACCCACTTTGACGTAGAAATTGAACCGTTAAAGATAGAACCTTGGATCAGCTTGTGGATTAATATACACATAAAAACCTATCATCTGCAAAACCAAAATCGATTCTATCTTGCTTGGTTCAATAGATATGGATACTTATCCCTTTTAGTCGGTTAACCCCACCCACTTTGACGTAGAAATTGAACCGTTAACGATAGAATCTAGGATCAGCTTGTGGGTTAATACACAAATAAAAACCTATCATCTGCAAAAATAAAATCGATTCTATCTTGCTTGGTTCAATAGATATGGACACTTATCCCTTTTAGTCTGTTAACCCCATCCACTTTGTCGTAGAAATTGAACCGTTAAAGATATAACCTTGTATCAGCTTGTGGATTAATATACCCATAAAATCCTACCATCTGCAAAAATAAAATCGATTCTATCTTGCTTGGTTCAATAGATGTGGACACTTATCCCTTTTAATCGGTTAACCCCACCCAGTATGACGTAGAAATTGAACCGTTGGCGATAGAACCTTGGATCAGCTTGTGGAATAATACACACATAAAAACCTATCATCTGCAAAAACAAAATCGATTCTATCTTGCTTGGCTCAATAGATATGTACACTTATCCCTTTTAGTCGGTTAACCCCATCCACTTTGATGTAGAAATTGAACCGTTAACGACAGAACCTTGTATCAGCTTGTGGATTAATATACACATAAAAGCCTACCATCTGCAAAAACAAAATCGATTCTATCTTGCTTGGTTCAATAGATATGGACACTTATCCCGTTTAGTCGGTTAACCCCACCCAGTATGACGTAGAAATTGAACCGATAACGATAGAACCTGGATCAGCTTGTGGATTAATATACACATAAAAACCTATCATCTGCAAAAACAAAATCGATTCTATCTTGCTTGGCTCAATAGATATGTACACTTATCCCTTTTAGTCGGTTAACCCCACCCACAATAGATATGTACACTTATCCCTTTTAGTCGGTTAACCCCATCCACTTTGACATAGAAATTGAACCGTTAACGATAGAACCTTGTATCAGCTTGTCGATTAATATACACATAAAAACCTACCATCTGCAAAAATAAAATCGATTCTATCTTGCTTGGTTCAATAGATGTGGACACTTATCCCTTTTAATCGGTTAACCCCACCCAGTATGACGTAGAAATTGAACCGTTGGCGATAGAACCTTGGATCAGCTTGTGGAATAATACACACATAAAAACTTTCCATCTGCAAAAACAAAATCGATTCTATCTTGCTTGGTTCAATAGATATGTATACTTATCCCTTTTAGCCGGTTAACCCCACCCACTATGACGTAGAGATTGAACCACTTAAGATAGAGCCTTGGATCAGCTTGTGGATTAATATACACATAAAAGCCTACCACCTGCAAAAACAAAATCGATTCTATCTTCCTCGGTTCAATAAATATGGACACTTATCCCTTTTAGTCGGTTAACCCCACCCAGTATGACGTAGAAATTGAACCGTTGGCGATAGAACCTTGGATCAGCTTGTGGAATAATACACACATAAAAACCTACCATCTGCAAAAACAAAATCGATTCTATCTTTCTTGGTTCAATAGATATGTATACTTATCCCTTTTAGCCGGTTAACCCCACCCACTATGACGTAGAAATTGAACCGTTAAAGATAGAACCTTAGATCAGCTTGTGGATTAATATACACATAAAAACCTATCATCTGCAGAAACAAAATCGATTCTATCTTGCTTGGTTCAATTGATATGGACACTTATCCCTTTTAGTCTGTTAACCCCATCCACTTTGTCGTAGAAATTGAACCGTTAAAGATATAACCTTGTATCCGCTTGTGGATTAATATACACATAAAATCCTACCATCTGCAAAAATAAAATCGATTATATCTTGCTTGGTTCAATAGATATGGACACTTATCCCTTTTAGTCGGTTAACTCCACCCACTTTGACGTAGAAATTTAACCGTTAAAGATAGATTCTATCTTGCTTGGTTCAATAGATATGGATACTTATCCCTTTTAGTCGGTTAACCCCACCCACTTTGACGTAGAAATTGAACCGTTAAAGATAGAACCTTGGATCAGCTTGTGGATTAATATACACATAAAAACCTATCATCTGCAAAACCAAAATCGATTCTATCTTGCTTGGTTCAATAGATATGGATACTTATCCCTTTTAGTCGGTTAACCCCACCCACTTTGACGTAGAAATTGAACCGTTAACGATAGAATCTAGGATCAGCTTATGGGTTAATACACAAATAAAAACCTATCATCTGCAAAAATAAAATCGATTCTATCTTGCTTGGTTCAATAGATATGGACACTTATCCCTTTTAGTCTGTTAACCCCATCCACTTTGTCGTAGAAATTGAACCGTTAAAGATATAACCTTGTATCAGCTTGTGGATTAATATACACATAAAATCCTACCATCTGCAAAAATAAAATCGATTCTATCTTGCTTGGTTCAATAGATGTGGACACTTATCCCTTTTAATCGGTTAACCCCACCCAGTATGACGTAGAAATTGAACCGTTGGCGATAGAACCTTGGATCAGCTTGTGGAATAATACACACATAAAAACCTATCATCTGCAAAAACAAAATCGATTCTATCTTGCTTGGCTCAATAGATATGTACACTTATCCCTTTTAGTCGGTTAACCCCATCCACTTTGATGTAGAAATTGAACCGTTAACGACAGAACCTTGTATCAGCTTGTGGATTAATATACACATAAAAGCCTACCATCTGCAAAAACAAAATCGATTCTATCTTGCTTGGTTCAATAGATATGGACACTTATCCCGTTTAGTCGGTTAACCCCACCCAGTATGACGTAGAAATTGAACCGATAACGATAGAACCTGGATCAGCTTGTGGATTAATATACACATAAAAACCTATCATCTGCAAAAACAAAATCGATTCTATCTTGCTTGGCTCAATAGATATGTACACTTATCCCTTTTAGTCGGTTAACCCCACCCACAATAGATATGTACACTTATCCCTTTTAGTCGGTTAACCCCATCCACTTTGACATAGAAATTGAACCGTTAACGATAGAACCTTGTATCAGCTTGTCGATTAATATACACATAAAAACCTACCATCTGCAAAAATAAAATCGATTCTATCTTGCTTGGTTCAATAGATGTGGACACTTATCCCTTTTAATCGGTTAACCCCACCCAGTATGACGTAGAAATTGAACCGTTGGCGATAGAACCTTGGATCAGCTTGTGGAATAATACACATATAAAAACCTTCCATCTGCAAAAACAAAATCGATTCTATCTTGCTTGGTTCAATAGATATGTATACTTATCCCTTTTAGCCGGTTAACCCCACCCACTATGACGTAGAGATTGAACCACTTAAGATAGAGCCTTGGATCAGCTTGTGGATTAATATACACATAAAAGCCTACCACCTGCAAAAATAAAATCGATTCTATCTTCCTCGGTTCAATAGATATGGACACTTATCCCTTTTAGTCGGTTAACCCCACCCAGTATGACGTAGAAATTGAACCGTTGGCGATAGAACCTTGGATCAGCTTGTGGGATAATACACACATAAAAACCTACCATCCGCAAAAACAAAATCGATTCTAGCATGCTCGGTTCAATAGATATGGACACTTATCCCATTTAGTCGGTTAACCCCATACACTTTGGCGTAGAAATTGAACCGTTAAAGATAGAACCTTGTGTCAGCTTGTGGATTAATATACACATAAAAACCTACCATCTGCAAAAATAAAATCGATTCTATCTTGCTTGGTTCAATAGATGTGGACACTTAATCCTTTTAGTCGGTTAACCCCACCCAGTGTGACGTAGAAATTGAACCGTTGGCGATAGAACCTTGGGTCAGCTTGTGGAATAATACACACATAAAAGCCTACCATCTGCAAAAATAAATTCGATTCTATCTTGCTTGGTTCAATACATATGGACACTTATCCCTTTTAGTCGGTTAACCCCACCCACTTTGACGTAGAAATTGAACCGTTAAAGATAGAATCTTGGATCAGCTTGTGGATTAATATACACATAAAAACCTATCATCTGCAGAAACAAAATCGATTCTATCTTGCTTGGTTCAATAGATATGGACACTTATCCCTTTTAGTCTGTTAACCCCATCCACTTTGTCGTAGAAATTGTACAGTTAAAGATATAACCGTGTATCAGCTTGTGGATTAATACACACATAAAATCCTACCATCTGCAAAAATAAAATCGATTCTATCTTGCTTGGTTCAATAGATATGGACACTTATCCCTTTTAGTCGGTTAACTCCACCCACTTTGACGTAGAAATTGAACCGTTAACGATAGAATCTAGGATCAGCTTGTGGGTTAATACACAAATAAAAACCTATCATCTGCAAAAAAAAACCGATTCTATCTTGCTTGGTTCAATAGATATGGACACTTATCCCTTTTAGTCGGTTAACCCCATCCACTTTGACGTAGAAATTGAACCGTTAACGACAGAACCTTGTATCAGCTTGTGGATTAATATACACATAAAAACCTATCATCTGCAAAAACAAAATCGATTCTATCTTGCTTGGCTCAATAGATATGTACACTTATCCCTTTTAGTCGGTTAACCCCACCCACAATAGATATGTACACTTATCCCTTTTAGTCGGTTAACCCCATCCACTTTGACATAGAAATTGAACCGTTAACGATAGAACCTTGTATCAGCTTGTGGATTAATATACACATAAAAACCTACCATCTGCAAAAATAAAATCGATTCTATCTTGCTTGGTTCAATAGATGTGGACACTTATCCCTTTTAATCGGTTAACCCCACCCAGTATGACGTAGAAATTGAACCGTTGGCGATAGAACCTTGGATCAGCTTGTGGAATAATACACACATAAAAACCTACCATCTGCAAAAACAAAATCGATTATATCTTGCTTGGTTCAATAGATATGTATACTTATCCCTTTTAGCCGGTTAACCCCACCCACTATGACGTAGAAATTGAACCGTTAACGACAGAACCTTGTATCAGCTTGTGGATTAATATACACATAAAAGCCTACCATCTGCAAAAACAAAATCGATTCTATCTTGCTTGGTTCAATAGATATGGACACTTATCCCGTTTAATCGGTTAACCCCACCAAGTATGACGTAGAAATTGAACCGTTGGCGATAGAACCTTGGATCAGCTTGTGGAATAATACACACATAAAAACCTATCATCTGCAAAAACAAAATCGATTCTATCTTGCTTGGCTCAATAGATATGTACACTTATCCCTTTTAGTCGGTTAACCCCACCCACAATAGATGTGTACACTTATCCCTTTTAGTCAGTTAACCCCATCCACTTTGACATAGAAATTGAACCGTTAACGATAGAACCTTGTATCAGCTTGTGGATTAATATACACATAAAAACCTACCATCTGCAAAAATAAAATCGATTATATCTTGCTTGGTTCAATAGATGTGGACACTTATCCCTTTTAATCGGTTAACCCCACCCAGTATGACGTAGAAATTGAACCGTTGGCGATAGAACCTTGGATCAGCTTGTGGAACAATACACACATAAAAACCTACCATCTGCAAAAACAAAATCGATTCTATCTTGCTTGGTTCAATAGATATGTATACTTATCCCTTTTAGCCGGTTAACCCCACCCACTATGACGTAGAAATTGAACCGTTAAAGATAGAACCTTAGATCAGCTTGTGGATTAATATACACATAAAAACCTATCATCTGCAGAAACAAAATCGATTCTATCTTGCTTGGTTCAATAGATATGGACACTTATCCCTTTTAGTCTGTTAACCCCATCCACTTTGTCGTAGAAATTGAACCGTTAAAGATATAACCTTGTATCAGCTTGTGGATTAATATACACATAAAATCCTACCATCTGCAAAAATAAAATCGATTCTATCTTGCTTGGTTCAATAGATATGGACACTTATCCCTTTTAGTCGGTTAACTCCACCCACTTTGACGTAGAAATTTAACCGTTAAAGATAGAACCTCGGATCAGCTTGTGGATTAATATACACATAAAAACCTATCATCTGCAGAAACAAAATCGATTCTATCTTGCTTGGTTCAATAGATGTGGATACTTATCCCTTTTAGTCGGTTAACCCCACCCACTTTGACGTAGAAATTGAACCGTTAAAGATAGAACCTTGGATCAGCTTGTGGATTAATATACACATAAAAACCTATCATCTGCAAAACCAAAATCGATTCTATCTTGCTTGGTTCAATAGATATGGATACTTATCCCTTTTAGTCGGTTAACCCCACCCACTTTGACGTAGAAATTGAACCGTTAACGATAGAATCTAGGATCAGCTTGTGGGTTAATACACAAATAAAAACCTATCATCTGCAAAAAAACCGATTCTATCTTGCTTGGTTCAATAGATATGGACACTTATCACTTTTAGTCGGTTAACCCCATCCACTTTGACGTAGAAATTGAACCGTTAACGACAGAACCTTGTATCAGCTTGTGGATTAATATACACATAAAAGCCTACCATCTGCAAAAACAAAATCGATTCTATCTTGCTTGGTTCAATAGATATGGACACTTATCCCGTTTAGTCGGTTAACCCCACCCAGTATGACGTAGAAATTGAACCGTTAACGATAGAACCTGGATCAGCTTGTGGCTTAATATACACATAAAAACCTATCATCTGCAAAAACAAAATCGATTCTATCTTGCTTGGCTCAATAGATATGTACACTTATCCCTTTTAGTCGGTTAACCCCACCCACAATAGATATGTACACTTATCCCTTTTAGTCGGTTAACCCCATCCACTTTGACATAGAAATTGAACCGTTAACGATAGAACCTTGTATCAGCTTGTGGATTAGTATACACATAAAAACCTACCATATGCAAAAATAAAATCGATTCTATCTTGCTTGGTTCAATAGATGTGGACACTTATCCCTTTTAATCGGTTAACCCCACCCAGTATGACGTAGAAATTGAACCGTTGGCGATAGAACCTTGGATCAGCTTGTGGAATAATACACACATAAAAACCTACCATCTGCAAAAACAAAATCGATTCTATCTAGCTTGGTTCAATAGATATGTACACTTATCTCTTTTAGTCGGTTAACCCCATCCACTTTGACATAGAAATTGAACCGTTAACGATAGAACCTTGTATCAGCTTGTGGATTAATATACACATAAAAACCTACCATCTGAAAAAATAAAATCGATTCTATCTTGCTTGGTACAATAGATGTGGACACTTATACCTTTTAGTCGGTTAACCCCACCCAGTGTGACGTAGAAATTGAACCGTTGGCGATAGAACCTTGGGTCAGCTTGTGGAATAATACACACATAAAAACCTACCATCTGCAAAAATTAATTCGATTCTATATTGCTTGGTTCAATACATATGGACACTTATCCCTTTTAGTCGGTTAACCCCACCCACTTTGTCGTAGAAATTGAACCGTTAACGATAGAACCTTGGGTCAGCTTGTGGATAAATATACACATAAAAGCCTACCATCTGCAAAAATAAATTGATTCTATCTTGCTTGGTTCAATAGATATGGACACTTATCCCATTTAGTCGGTTAACCACATACACTTTGGCGTAGAAATTGAACCGTTAGCGATAGAATCTTGGGTCATCTTGTGGATTAATACAAATATAAAAACCTATCATCTGCAAAAACAAAATCGATTCTATCTTGCTTGGTTCAATAGATATGGATACTTATCCCTTTTAGTCGGTTAACCCCACCCACTTTGACGTAGACATTGAACCGTTAACGATAGAACCTTGGATCAGCTTGTGGATTAATACACACATAAAAACCTATCACCTCCAAAAACAAAATCGATTCTAGCTTGCTGGGTTCAATAGATATGGACACTTATCCCTTTTAGTCGGTTAACCCCACCCACAATAGATATGGACACTTATCCCTTTTAGTCTGTTAACCCCATCCACTTTGTCGTAGAAATTGAACCGTTAAAGATATAACCTTGTATCAGCTTGTGGATTAATATACACATAAAAAACTATCATCTGCAAAAACAAAATCGATTCTATCTTGCTTGGTTCAATAGATATGGATACTTATCCCTTTTAGTCGGTTAACCCCACCCACTTTGACGTAGACATTGAACCGTTAACGATAGAACCTTGGATCAGCTTGTGGGATAATACACACATAAAAACCTATCATCTGCAAAAACAAAATCGATTCTATTTTGCTTGGCTCAATAGATATGTACACTTATCCCTTTTAGTCGGTTAACCCCACCCACAATAGATATGTACACTTATCCCTTTTAGTCGGTTAACCCCATCCACTTTGACATAGAAATTGAACCGTTAACGATAGAACCTTGTATCAGCTTGTCGATTAATATACACATAAAAACCTACCATCTGCAAAAATAAAATCGATTCTATCTTGCTTGGTTCAATAGATGTGGACACTTATCCCTTTTAATCGGTTAACCCCACCCAGTATGACGTAGAAATTGAACCGTTGGCGATAGAACCTTGGATCAGCTTGTGGAATAATACACACATAAAAACCTTCCATCTGCAAAAACAAAATCGATTCTATCTTGCTTGGTTCAATAGATATGTATACTTATCCCTTTTAGCCGGTTAACCCCACCCACTATGACGTAGAGATTGAACCACTTAAGATAGAGCCTTGGATCAGCTTGTGGATTAATATACACATAAAAGCCTACCACCTGCAAAAATAAAATCGATTCTATCTTCCTCGGTTCAATAGATATGGACACTTATCCCTTTTAGTCGGTTAACCCCACCCAGTATGACGTAGAAATTGAACCGTTGGCGATAGAACCTTGGATCAGCTTGTGGAATAATACACATATAAAAACCTACCATCTGCAAAAACAAAATCGATTCTATCTTTCTTGGTTCAATAGATATGTATACTTATCCCTTTTAGCCGGTTAACCCCACCCACTATGACGTAGAAATTGAACCGTTAAAGATAGAACCTTAGATCAGCTTGTGGATTAATATACACATAAAAACCTATCATCTGCAGAAACAAAATCGATTCTATCTTGCTTGGTTCAATAGATATGGACACTTATCCCTTTTAGTCTGTTAACCCCATCCACTTTGTCGTAGAAATTGAACCGTTAAAGATATAACCTTGTATCAGCTTGTGGATTAATATACACATAAAATCCTACCATCTGCAAAAATAAAATCGATTATATCTTGCTTGGTTCAATAGATATGGACACTTATCCCTTTTAGTGGGTTAACTCCACCCACTTTGACGTAGAAATTTAACCGTTAAAGATAGAACCTCGGATCAGCTTGTGGATTAATATACACATAAAAACCTATCATCTGCAGAAACAAAATCGATTCTATCTTGCTTGGTTCAATAGATATGGATACTTATCCCTTTTAGTCGGTTAACCCCACCCACTTTGACGTAGAAATTGAACCGTTAAAGATAGAACCTTGGATCAGCTTGTGGATTAATATACACATAAAAACCTATCATCTGCAAAACCAAAATCGATTCTATCTTGCTTGGTTCAATAGATATGGATACTTATCCCTTTTAGTCGGTTAACCCCACCCACTTTGACGTAGAAATTGAACCGTTAACGATAGAATCTAGGATCAGCTTGTGGGTTAATACACAAATAAAAACCTATCATCTGCAAAAATAAAATCGATTCTATCTTGCTTGGTTCAATAGATATGGACACTTATTCCTTTTAGTCTGTTAACCCCATCCACTTTGTCGTAGAAATTGAACCGTTAAAGATATAACCTTGTATCAGCTTGTGGATTAATATACACATAAAATCCTACCATCTGCAAAAATAAAATCGATTCTATCTTGCTTGGTTCAATAGATGTGGACACTTATCCCTTTTAATCGGTTAACCCCACCCAGTATGACGTAGAAATTGAACCGTTGGCGATAGAACCTTGGATCAGCTTGTGGAATAATACACACATAAAAACCTATCATCTGCAAAAACAAAATCGATTCTATCTTGCTTGGCTCAATAGATATGTACACTTATCCCTTTTAGTCGGTTAACCCCATCCACTTTGATGTAGAAATTGAACCGTTAACGACAGAACCTTGTATCAGCTTGTGGATTAATACACACATAAAAGCCTACCATCTGCAAAAACAAAATCGATTCTATCTTGCTTGGTTCAATAGATATGGACACTTATCCCGTTTAGTCGGTTAACCCCACCCAGTATGACGTAGAAATTGAACCGATAACGATAGAACCTGGATCAGCTTGTGGATTAATATACACATAAAAACCTATCATCTGCAAAAACAAAATCGATTCTATCTTGCTTGGCTCAATAGATATGTACACTTATCCCTTTTAGTCGGTTAACCCCACCCACAATAGATATGTACACTTATCCCTTTTAGTCGGTTAACCCCATCCACTTTGACATAGAAATTGAACCGTTAACGATAGAACCTTGTATCAGCTTGTCGATTAATATACACATAAAAACCTACCATCTGCAAAAATAAAATCGATTCTATCTTGCTTGGTTCAATAGATGTGGACACTTATCCCTTTTAATCGGTTAACCCCACCCAGTATGACGTAGAAATTGAACCGTTGGCGATAGAACCTTGGATCAGCTTGTGGAATAATACACACATAAAAACCTTCCATCTGCAAAAACAAAATCGATTCTATCTTGCTTGGTTCAATAGATATGTATACTTATCCCTTTTAGCCGGTTAACCCCACCCACTATGACGTAGAGATTGAACCACTTAAGATAGAGCCTTGGATCAGCTTGTGGATTAATATACACATAAAAGCCTACCACCTGCAAAAATAAAATCGATTCTATCTTCCTCGGTTCAATAGATATGGACACTTATCCCTTTTAGTCGGTTAACCCCACCCAGTATGACGTAGAAATTGAACCGTTGGCGATAGAACCTTGGATCAGCTTGTGGGATAATACACACATAAAAACCTACCATCTGCAAAAACAAAATCGATTCTAGCATGCTCGGTTCAATAGATATGGACACTTATCCCATTTAGTCGGTTAACCCCATACACTTTGGCGTAGAAATTGAACCGTTAAAGATAGAACCTTGGATCAGCTTGTGGATTAATATACACATAAAAACCTATCATCTGCAAAAACAAAATCGATTCTATCTTGCTTGGCTCAATAGATATGTACACTTATCCCTTTTAGTCGGTTAACCCCACCCACAATAGATATGTACACTTATCCCTTTTAGTCGGTTAACCCCATCCACTTTGACATAGAAATTGAACCGTTAACGATAGAACCTTGTATCAGCTTGTCGATTAATATACACATAAAAACCTACCATCTGCAAAAATAAAATCGATTCTATCTTGCTTGGTTCAATAGATGTGGACACTTAATCCTTTTAGTCGGTTAACCCCACCCAGTGTGACGTAGAAATTGAACCGTTGGCGATAGAACCTTGGGTCAGCTTGTGGAATAATACACACATAAAAGCCTACCATCTGCAAAAATAAATTCGATTCTATCTTGCTTGGTTCAATACATATGGACACTTATCCCTTTTAGTCGGTTAACCCCACCCACTTTGACGTAGAAATTGAACCGTTAAAGATAGAATCTTGGATCAGCTTGTGGATTAATATACACATAAAAACCTATCATCTGCAGAAACAAAATCGATTCTATCTTGCTTGGTTCAATAGATATGGACACTTATCCCTTTTAGTCTGTTAACCCCATCCACTTTGTCGTAGAAATTTTACAGTTAAAGATATAACCGTGTATCAGCTTGTGGATTAATATACACATAAAATCCTACCATCTGCAAAAATAAAATCGATTCTATCTTGCTTGGTTCAATAGATATGGACACTTATCCCTTTTAGTCGGTTAACTCCACCCACTTTGACGTAGAAATTGAACCGTTAACGATAGAATCTAGGATCAGCTTGTGGGTTAATACACAAATAAAAACCTATCATCTGCAAAAAAAAACCGATTCTATCTTGCTTGGTTCAATAGATATGGACACTTATCCCTTTTAGTCGGTTAACCCCATCCACTTTGACGTAGAAATTGAACCGTTAACGACAGAACCTTGTATCAGCTTGTGGATTAATATACACATAAAAACCTATCATCTGCAAAAACAAAATCGATTCTGTCTTGCTTGGCTCAATAGATATGTACACTTATCCCTTTTAGTCGGTTAACCCCACCCACAATAGATATGTACACTTATCCCTTTTAGTCGGTTAACCCCATCCACTTTGACATAGAAATTGAACCGTTAACGATAGAACCTTGTATCAGCTTGTGGATTAATATACACATAAAAACCTACCATCTGCAAAAATAAAATCGATTCTATCTTGCTTGGTTCAATAGATGTGGACACTTATCCCTTTTAATCGGTTAACCCCACCCAGTATGACGTAGAAATTGAACCGTTGGCGATAAAACCTTGGATCAGCTTGTGGAATAATACACACATAAAAACCTACCATCTGCAAAAACAAAATCGATTATATCTTGCTTGGTTCAATAGATATGTATACTTATCCCTTTTAGCCGGTTAACCCCACCCACACTGACGTAGAAATTGAACCGTTAACGACAGAACCTTGTATCAGCTTGTGGATTAATATACACATAAAAGCCTACCATCTGCAAAAACAAAATCGATTCTATCTTGCTTGGTTCAATAGATATGGACACTTATCCCGTTTAATCGGTTAACCCCACCAAGTATGACGTAGAAATTGAACCGTTGGCGATAGAACCTTGGATCAGCTTGTGGAATAATACACACATAAAAACCTATCATCTGCAAAAACAAAATCGATTCTATCTTGCTTGGCTCAATAGATATGTACACTTATCCCTTTTAGTCGGTTAACCCCACCCACAATAGATATGTACACTTATCCCTTTTAGTCAGTTAACCCCATCCACTTTGACATAGAAATTGAACCGTTAACGATAGAACCTTGTATCAGCTTGTGGATTAATATACACATAAAAACCTACCATCTGCAAAAATAAAATCGATTATATCTTGCTTGGTTCAATAGATGTGGACACTTATCCCTTTTAATCGGTTAACCCCACCCAGTATGACGTAGAAATTGAACCGTTGGCGATAGAACCTTGGATCAGCTTGTGGAATAATACACACATAAAAACCTACCATCTGCAAAAACAAAATCGATTCTATCTTGCTTGGTTCAATAGATATGTATACTTATCCCTTTTAGCCGGTTAACCCCACCCACTATGACGTAGAAATTGAACCGTTAAAGATAGAACCTTAGATCAGCTTGTGGATTAATATACACATAAAAACCTATCATCTGCAGAAACAAAATCGATTCTATCTTGCTTGGTTCAATAGATATGGACACTTATCCCTTTTAGTCTGTTAACCCCATCCACTTTGTCGTAGAAATTGAACCGTTAAAGATATAACCTTGTATCAGCTTGTGGATTAATATACACATAAAATCCTACCATCTGCAAAAATAAAATCGATTCTATCTTGCTTGGTTCAATAGATATGGACACTTATCCCTTTTAGTCGGTTAACTCCACCCACTTTGACGTAGAAATTTAACCGTTAAAGATAGAACCTCGGATCAGCTTGTGGATTAATATACACATAAAAACCTATCATCTGCAGAAACAAAATCGATTCTATCTTGCTTGGTTCAATAGATATGGATACTTATCCCTTTTAGTCGGTTAACCCCACCCACTTTGACGTAGAAATTGAACCGTTAAAGATAGAACCTTGGATCAGCTTGTGGATTAATATACACATAAAAACCTATCATCTGCAAAACCAAAATCGATTCTATCTTGCTTGGTTCAATAGATATGGATACTTATCCCTTTTAGTCGGTTAACCCCACCCACTTTGACGTAGAAATTGAACCGTTAACGATAGAATCTAGGATCAGCTTGTGGGTTAATACACAAATAAAAACCTATCATCTGCAAAAAAAACCGATTCTATCTTGCTTGGTTCAATAGATATGGACACTTATCACTTTTAGTCGGTTAACCCCATCCACTTTGACGTAGAAATTGAACCGTTAACGACAGAACCTTGTATCAGCTTGTGGATTAATATACACATAAAAGCCTACCATCTGCAAAAACAAAATCGATTCTATCTTGCTTGGTTCAATAGATATGGACACTTATCCCGTTTAGTCGGTTAACCCCACCCAGTATGACGTAGAAATTGAACCGTTAACGATAGAACCTGGATCAGCTTGTGGCTTAATATACACATAAAAACCTATCATCTGCAAAAACAAAATCGATTCTATCTTGCTTGGCTCAATAGATATGTACACTTATCCCTTTTAGTCGGTTAACCCCACCCACAATAGATATGTACACTTATCCCTTTTAGTCGGTTAACCCCATCCACTTTGACATAGAAATTGAACCGTTAACGATAGAACCTTGTATCAGCTTGTGGATTAGTATACACATAAAAACCTACCATCTGCAAAAATAAAATCGATTCTATCTTGCTTGGTTCAATAGATGTGGACACTTATCCCTTTTAATCGGTTAACCCCACCCAGTATGACGTAGAAATTGAACCGTTGGCGATAGAACCTTGGATCAGCTTGTGGAATAATACACACATAAAAACCTACCATCTGCAAAAACAAAATCGATTCTATCTAGCTTGGTTCAATAGATATGTACACTTATCTCTTTTAGTCGGTTAACCCCATCCACTTTGACATAGAAATTGAACCGTTAACGATAGAACCTTGTATCAGCTTGTGGATTAATATACACATTAAAACCTACCATCTGAAAAAATAAAATCGATTCTATCTTGCTTGGTTCAATAGATGTGGACACTTATACCTTTTAGTCGGTTAACCCCACCCAGTGTGACGTAGAAATTGAACCGTTGGCGATAGAACCTTGGGTCAGCTTGTGGAATAATACACACATAAAAACCTACCATCTGCAAAAATAAATTCGATTCTATATTGCTTGGTTCAATACATATGGACACTTATCCCTTTTAGTCGGTTAACCCCACCCACTTTGACGTAGAAATTGAACCGTTAACGATAGAACCTTGGGTCAGCTTGTGGATTAATATACACATAAAAGCCTACCATCTGCAAAAATAAATTCGATTCTATCTTGCTTGGTTCAATAGATATGGACACTTATCCCATTTAGTCGGTTAACCACATACACTTTGGCGTAGAAATTGAACCGTTAGCGATAGAATCTTGGGTCATCTTGTGGATTAATACAAATATAAAAACCTATCATCTGCAAAAACAAAATCGATTCTATCTTGCTTGGTTCAATAGATATGGATACTTATCCCTTTTAGTCGGTTAACCCCACCCACTTTGACGTAGACATTGAACCGTTAACGATAGAACCTTGGATCAGCTTGTGGATTAATACACACATAAAAACCTATCACCTCCAAAAACAAAATCGATTCTAGCAGCTGGGTTCAATAGATATGGACACTTATCCCTTTTAGTCGGTTAACCCCACCCACAATAGATATGGACACTTATCCCTTTTAGTCTGTTAGCCCCATCCACTTTGTCGTAGAAATTGAACCGTTAAAGATATAACCTTGTATCAGCTTGTGGATTAATATACACATAAAATCCTACCATCTGCAAAAATAAAATCGATTCTATCTTGCTTGGTTCAATAGATATGGACACTTATCCCTTTTAGTCGGTTAACTCCACCCACTTTGACGTAGAAATTGAACCGTTAAAGATAGAACCTTGGATCAGCTTGTGGATTAATATACACATAAAAAACTATCATCTGCAAAAACAAAATCGATTCTATCTTGCTTGGTTCAATAGATATGGATACTTATCCCTTTTAGTCGGTTAACCCCACCCACTTTGACGTAGAAATTGAACCGTTAACAATAGAATCTAGGATCAGCTTGTGGGTTAATACACAAATAAAAACCTATCATCTGCAAAAAAAAAAAATCGATTCTATCTTGCTTGGTTCAATAGATATAGACACTTATCACTTTTAGTCGGTTAACCCCACCCACAATAGATATGGACACTTACCCTTTTAGTCGGTTAACCCCATCCACTTTGACGTAGAAATTGAACCGTTAAAAATAGAACCTTGTATCAGCTTGTGGATTAATATAAACATAAAAACCTACCATCTGCAAAAATAAAATCGATTCTATCTTGCTTGGTTCAATAGCTATGGACACTTGTCCCTTTTAGTCGGTTAACCCCACCCACAATAGATATGGACACTTATCCCTTTTAGTCTGTTAACCCCATCCACTTTGTCGTAGAAATTGAACCGTTAAAGATAGAGCCTTGTATTAGCTTGTGGATTAATATACACATAAAATCCTACCATCTGCAAAAATAAAATCGATTCTATCTTGCTTGGTTCAATAGATATGGACACTTATCCCTTTTAGTCGGTTAACTCCACCCACTTTGACGTAGAAATTGAACCGTTAAAGATAGAACCTTGGATCAGCTTGTGGATTAATATGCACATAAAAAACTATCATCTGCAAAAACAAAATCGATTCTATCTTGCTTGGTTCAATAGATATGGATACTTATCCCTTTTAGTCGGTTAACCCCACCCACTTTGACGAAGAAATTGAACCGTTAACGATAGAATCTAGGATCAGCTTGTGGGTTAATACACAAATAAAAACCTATCATCTGCAAAAAAAAAAAAAATCGATTCTATCTTGCTTGGTTCAATAGATATGGACACTTATCCCTTTTAGTCGGTTAACCCCATCCACTTTGACGTAGAAATTGAACCGTTAACGACAGAACCTTGTATCAGCTTGATTCTATCTTGCTTGGTTCAATAGATATGGACACTTATCCCGTTTAGTCGGTTAACCCCACCCAGTATGACGTAGAAATTGAACCGTTAACGATAGAACCTGGATCAGCTTGTGGATTAATATACACATAAAAACCTATCATCTGCAAAAACAAAATCGATTCTATCTTGCTTGGCTCAATAGATATGGACACTTATCCCTTTTAGTCGGTTAACCCCACCCACAATAGATATGTACACTTATCCCTTTTAGTCGGTTAACCCCATCCACTTTGACATAGAAATTGAACCGTTAACGATAGAACCTTGTATCAGCTTGTGGATTAATATACACATAAAAACCTACCATCTGCAAAAATAAAATCGATTCTATCTTGCTTGGTTCAATAGATATGGACACTTATCCCTTTTAGTCGGTTAACCCCACCCAGTATGACGTATAAATTGAACCGTTGGCGATAGAACCTTGGATCAGCTTGCGGAACAATACGCACATAAAAACTTACCCTCTGCAAAAATAAATTCGATTCTATCTTGCTTGGTTCAATAGATATGTATACTTATCCCTTTTAGTCGGTTAACCCCACCCACTATGACGTAGAAATTGAACCACTTAAGATAGAGCCTTGTATCAGCTTGTGGATTAATATACACATAAAAGCCTACCATCTGCAAAAACAAAATCGATTCTATCTAGCTTGGTTCAATAGATATGTATACTTACCCCTTTAAGTCGGTTAACCCCACCCACTATGACCTAGAAATTGATCCACTTAAGATAGAGCCTTGGATCAGCTTGTGGATTAATATACACATAAAAGCCTACCATCTGCAAAAATAAAATCGATTCTATCTTGCTTGGTTCAATAGATATGGATACTTATCCCTTTTAGTCGGTTAACCCCACCCAGTATGACGTATAAATTGAACCGTTGGCGATAGAACCTTGGATCAGCTTGCGGAACAATACACACATAAAAACCTACCATCTGCAAAAATAAATTCGATTCTATCTTGCTTGGTTCAATAGATATGTATACTTATCCCTTTTAGTCGGTTACCCCCACCCACTATGACGTAGAAATTGAACCACTTAAGATAGAGCCTTGGATGAGCTTGTGGATTAATATACACATAAAAGCCTACCATCTGCAAAAACAAAATCGATTCTATCTAGCTTGGTTCAATAGATATGTATACTTACCCCTTTTAGTCGGTTAACCCCACCCACTATGACCTAGAAATTGAACCACTTAAGACAGAGCCTTGGATCAGCTTGTGGATTAATATACACATAAAAGCCTACCATCTGCAAAAACAAAATCGATTCTATCTAGCTTGGTTCAATAGATATGTATACTTACCCCTTTTAGTCGGTTAACCCCACCCACTATGACCTAGAAATTGATCCACTTAAGATAGAGCCTTGGATCAGCTTGTGTATTAATGTACACATAAAAACCTACCATCTGCAAAAACAAAATCGATTCTATCTAGCTTGGTTCAATAGATATGGACACTTATCCCTTTTAGTCGGTTAACCCCACCCCCTTTGACGTAGAAATTGAACCGCTAACGATAGAACCTTGTATCAGCTTGTGGATTAATATACACATAAATACCTACCATCTGCAAAAACAAAATCGATTCTATCTAGCTTGGTTCAATAGATATGGACACTTATCCCTTTTAGTCGGTTAACCCCACCCACAATAGATATGGACACTTATCCCTTTTAGTCGGTTAACCCCACCCACTTTGACGTAGAAATTGAACTGTTAACGATAGAACCTTGTATCAGCTTGTGGATTAATATATCCATAAAAGCCTACCATCTGCAAAAATAAAATCGATTCTATCTTGCTTGGTTCAATAGATGTGGACACTTAATCCTTTTAGTCGGTTAACCCCACCCAGTGTGACGTAGAAATTGAACCGTTGGCGATAGAACCTTGGATCAGCTTGTGGGATAATACACACATAAAAACCTACCATCTGCAAAAACAAAATCGATTCTAGCATGCTCGGTTCAATAGATATGGACACTTATCCCATTTAGTCGGTTAACCCCATACACTTTGGCGCAGAAATTGAACCGTTAAAGATAGAACCTTGTGTCAGCTTGTGGATTAATATACACATAAAAACCTACCATCTGCAATAATAAAATCGATTCTATCTTGCTTGGTTCAATAGATGTGGACACTTAATCCTTTTAGTCGGTTAACCCCACCCAGTGTGACGTAGAAATTGAACCGTTGGCGATAGAACCTTGGGTCAGCTTGTGGAATAATACACACATAAAAACCTACCATCTGCAAAAATAAATTCGATTCTATCTTGCTTGGTTCAATACATATGGACACTTATCCCTTTTAGTCGGTTAACCACACCCACTTTGACGTAGAAATTGAACCGTTAAAGATAGAACCTTGGATCAGCTTGTGGATTAATATACACATAAAAACCTATCATCTGCAGAAACAAAATCGATTCTATCTTGCTTGGTTCAATAGATATGGACACTTATCCCTTTTAGTCTGTTAACCCCATCCACTTTGTCGTAGAAATTGTACAGTTAAAGATATTACCTTGTATCAGCTTGTGGATTAATATACACATAAAATCCTACCATCTGCAAAAATAAAATCGATTCTATCTTGCTTGGTTCAATAGATATGGACACTTATCCCTTTTAGTCGGTTAACTCCACCCACTTTGACGTAGAAATTGAACCGTTAAAGATAGAACCTTGGATCAGCTTGTGGATTAATATACACATAAAAACCTATCATCTGCAGAAACAAAATCGATTCTATCTTGCTTGGTTCAATAGATATGGATACTTATCCCTTTTAGTAGGTTAACCCCACCCACTTTGACGTAGAAATTGAACCGTTAAAGATAGAACCTTGGATCAGCTTGTGGATTAATATACACATAAAAACCTATCATCTGCAAAACCAAAATCGATTCTATCTTGCTTGGTTCAATAGATATGGATACTTATCCCTTTTAGTCGGTTAACCCCACCCACTTTGACGTAGAAATTGAACCGTTAACGATAGAATCTAGGATCAGCTTGTGGGTTAATACACAAATAAAAACATATCATCTGCAAAAAAAAACCGATTCTATCTTGCTTGGTTCAATAGATATGGACACTTATCCCTTTTAGTCGGTTAACCCCATCCACTTTGACGTAGAAATTGAACCGTTAACGACAGAACCTTGTATCAGCTTGTGGATTAATATACACATAAAAGCCTACCATCTGCAAAAACAAAATCGATTCTATCTTGCTTGGGTCAATAGATATGGACACTTATCCCGTTTAGTCGGTTAACCCCACCCAGTATGACGTAGAAATTGAACCGTTAACGATAGAACCTGGATCAGCTTGTGGATTAATATACACATAAAAACCTATCATCTGCAAAAACAAAATCGATTCTATCTTGCTTGGCTCAATAGATATGTACACTTATCCCTTTTAGTCGGTTAACCCCACCCAGTATGACGTATAAATTGAACCGTTGGCGATAGAACCTTGGATCAGCTTGCGGAACAATACGCACATAAAAACCTACCATCTGCAAAAATAAATTCTATTCTATCTTGCTTGGTTCAATAGATATGTATACTTATCCCTTTTAGTCGGTTAACCCCACCCACTATGACGTAGAAATTGAACCACTTAAGATAGAGCTTTGGATCAGCTTGTGGATTAATATACACATAAAAGCCTACCATCTGCAAAAACAAAATCGATTCTATCTAGCTTGGTTCAATAGATATGTATACTTACCCCTTTTAGTCGGTTAACCCCACCCACTATGACCTAGAAATTGATCCACTTAAGATAGAGCCTTGGATCAGCTTGTGGATTAATATACACATAAAAGCCTACCATCTGCAAAAATAAAATCGATTCTATCTTGCTTGGTTCAATAGATATGGATACTTATCCCTTTTAGTCGGTTAACCCCACCCAGTACGACGTATAAATTGAACCGTTGGCGATAGAACCTTGGATCAGCTTGCGGAACAATACACACATAAAAACCTACCATCTGCAAAAATAAATTCGATTCTATCTTGCTTGGTTCAATAGATATGGACACTTATCCCTTTTAGTCGGTTAACCCCACCCAGTATGACGTATAAATTGAACCGTTGGCGATAGAACCTTGGATCAGCTTGCGGAACAATACGCACATAAAAACCTACCATCTGCAAAAATAAATTCGATTCTATCTTGCTTGGTTCAATAGATATGTATACTTATCCCTTTTAGTCGGTTACCCCCACCCACTATGACGTAGAAATTGAACCACTTAAGATAGAGCCTTGGATCAGCTTGTGGATTAATATACACATAAAAGCCTACCATCTGCAAAAACAAAATCGATTCTATCTAGCTTGGTTCAATAGATATGTATACTTACCCCTTTTAGTCGGTTAACCCCACCCACTATGACCTAGAAATTGAACCACTTAAGATAGAGCCTTGGATCAGCTTGTGGATTAATATACACATAAAAGCCTACCATCTGCAAAAACAAAATCGATTCTATCTAGCTTGGTTCAATAGATATGTATACTTACCCCTTTTAGTCGGTTAACCCCACCCACTATGACCTAGAAATTGATCCACTTAAGATAGAGCCTTGGATCAGCTTTTGGATTAATATACACATAAATACCTACCATCTGCAAAAACAAAATCGATTCTATCTAGCTTGGTTCAATAGATATGGACACTTATCCCTTTTAGTCGGTTAACCCCACCCACAATAGATATGGACACTTATACCTTTTAGTCGGTTAACCCCACCCCCTTTGACGTAGAAATTGAACCGCTAACGATAGAACCTTGTATCAGCTTTTGGATTAATATACACATAAATACCTACCAACTGCAAAAACAAAATCGATTCTATCTAGCTTGGTTCAATAGATATGGACACTTATCCCTTTTAGTCGGTTAACCCCACCCACAATAGATATGGACACTTATCCCTTTTAGTCGGTTAACCCCACCCACTTTGACGTAGAAATTGAACTGTTAACGATAGAACCTTGTGTCAGCTTGTGGATTAATATATCCATAAAAGCCTACCATCTGCAAAAACAAAATCGATTCTATCTAGCTTGGTTCAATAGATATGGACACTTATCCCTTTTAGTCGGTTAACCCCACCCAGTATGACGTAGAAATTGAACCGTTAACGATAGAGCCTTGGGTCAGCTTGTGGATTAATATACACATAAAAGCCTACCACCTGCAAAAATAAAATCGATTCTATCTTCCTCGGTTCAATAGATATGGACACTTATCCCTTTTAGTCGGTTAACCCCACCCAGTATGGCGTAGAAATTGAACCGTTGGCGATAGAACCTTGGATCAGCTTGTGGGATAATACACACATAAAAACCTACAATCTGCAAAAACAAAATCGATTCTAGCATGCTCGGTTCAATAGATATGGACACTTATCCCATTTAGTCGGTTAACCCCATTCACTTCGGCGTAGAAATTGAACCGTTAAAGATAGAACCTTGTGTCAGCTTGTGGATTAATATACACATAAAAACCTACCATCTGCAAAAATAAAATCGATTCTATCTTGCTTGGTTCAATAGATGTGGACACTTAATCCTTTTAGTCGGTTAACCCCACCCAGTGTGACGTAGAAATTGAACCGTTGGCGATAGAACCTTGGGTCAGCTTGTGGAATAATACACACATAAAAACCTACCATCTGCAAAAATAAATTCGATTCTATCTTGCTTGGTTCAATACATATGGACACTTATCCCTTTTAGTCGGTTAACCCCACCCACTTTGACGTAGAAATTGAACCGTTAAAGATAGAACGTTGGATCAGCTTGTGAATTAATATACACATAAAAACCTATCATCTGCAGAAACAAAATCGATTCTATCTTGCTTGGTTCAATAGATATGGACACTTATCCCTTCTAGTCTGTTAACCCCATCCACTTTGTCGTAGAAATTGTACAGTTAAAGATATAACCTTGTATCAGCTTGTGGATTAATATACAGATAAAATCCTACCATCTGCAAAAATAAAATCGATTCTATCTTGCTTGGTTCAATAGATATGGACACTTATCTCTTTTAGTCGGTTAACTCCACCCACTTTGACGTAGAAATTGAACCGTTAAAGATAGAACCTTGGATCAGCTTGTGGATTAATAAACACATAAAAACCTATCATCTGCAGAAACAAAATCGATTCTATCTTGCTTGGTTCAATAGATATGGATAGGGGAGAGTGGGGTACCTTCGGCACTTTTTTTTTGAACCTCCATATCTCAGAAAATATCCAACGAACCGCAACTTATATAACCTTAAACTAATCTCTCATTATTTAAAAATAATATAATGTGAAGCCATTTCGTGAAATTTTAGCGGAGACTAATTTATATTAAGTTATATGAAAAACGGCAAATTTGCTGAATGTGCCCCATGCCGGGGTAGCTCCGGCAATTGCCGGGGCACCTTCGTCGTTCATGTTGTGGAGTATAGTTATCAAATAAAAAGTCGTTTGGTATTAGGTTTTATTTATATTTCATATACAGGCATAAACAAAAAACGTATTTCATGGTATTGTAGTTAAAAATGCCGCGTCCTTGGCTTGAAATGATACAAAGTTATTTGATATTGAAACCACCTAGATCGGTTTCAAATATATATTTAGTGCGACAACGTGATGTTGAAGCAGGATTCACAGGGTTCGGAAGTTTAAATAAAATTTCGCTTTTTAAAACCAATGATATGTCCTTGTTCTCGGGCTTGACAAATATAGGTTGTAGAACATCAAGTTTCCTAAGAAAGCTTGCAGTGAATGTACATTCACTTAAAGTCTCAATGATTTCAGCAACATAATAAACTTTTTTTTTACAGGTTTGAGCAGGAAGGGTAAGAACGAAATCTCCGACATTCAGTTCGAAGTCATCAGTAAATTCATGACTTGAAAAATTTACCGCTTCAGACGTTTCTTCGCCATCAACAAATGATCCAACTGACTGGTCAGTATCTGCGTATTCAACACTCATATTACTTTCGTCTGAGGAATCTATTTGCATTCTCACCAAACTTTTATGTTTTCTAGTCTTCGGCTGAACTTTTTTCCTTTTATTTTTTTTACTTTTGTTCTTGGGAATATTCTCTTTACCTGAAAACTGAATGTTTCTTTTTGCTGACTGAGTGTTTATTCCAGCCGCTTTTTCTTCCAGCCTCTTTTTCTCGCAAGAACTAGTTAAAATTCGAGAGCATCCAGTTTTAGCAGTAATTTTAGAAGCATTCAAACGTGAAATCGGACGAATTTGTTCTGGTGTTAGGGAAACAGGTACATTGGTACTATTATTAGGCTCAAGTGGGTCGGTTATACTCGTATTTACAATATTATCAGGCTGAAGTGGAACAGGTTCAGTCAAAGCATCCTCATTAGTTTCAGCTGCCAAACAGAAATCATCTTCACTAAAATTTTGTGAATTGAACGGATATATTCCCGTTGATTGGAAACCACTAATGATGTTTTCTGACTTAAATGCTCTTTGGAATGGTAAATTAGTTAGCTGTGCAACTTCGTATATTGTTATTCTCTTTCCTGGATTGTTTGTCATAAAATCATAGAAAGATGTCTGGACAAATTTTTTAAATGGTCCGTAAACTGATACATCAAGTGGTTGAAGACGGTGCGAGGTATGTGGGGGAAACGACAAAAGATGTATTCCATTCTCCCTTGAATAATTAATGCTGTCAATGCTGCAGTGAGATGAATGGTTGTCAAGAAGCAAAAGAATCGGATTCTCCTTAGAACATTTTGTGTTATTTTGAATGTGTTTAAGAACGTCTATAAACAATTCTGACATCATCCAACCACTTTTACTGACTAACCCTAGGGATCCCGTAACACATCCATTCAAAAATTGGGGATTATAGCGTACGCGTGGGAAAACGAAAGCTGGTGGAAGCCGATTTCCGCTGGCGTTGATTATTCCTACAAGGGATACCAAACTGCCTCTCTCAGCAGAAACAGCTTGTCCAACTTGTCGTTGGCCCTTCGGTGCAATTATCTGAAAAGCATATCGGATTTGTTAAAACTATAACAATAAAACCGTTAATTAATTCACAAACCTTTGGCGACTCAACGACCGTGGTAATACCAGTTTCGTCTAAATTATATATATCATTTGATTGAAATGAATATTTCTCATAAAGATTTCTTAAATTTGAATAAAACTCATCGACAGCTTTTTTCGAAAAACCTGTTAGTCTTGCTAAACTAGTTTTCTCTGGCTTACGAAGAGATAGGCTCGGATTCCGTTTCATAAAACTATGTAACCAGTCTATCCCAGCTTCGTTATTTACATTCCAGTTTTCAGGAAATTCCTTGCCGTTAGCGACAGCGTATTGGTATGCCAACTTCTGAAAATTTTTATATGATAACCCATACTGATAGTAGCAACACTTCTTAACATAATCTACTAGCTCAGCTTCTTCTTTTATAGTAAAAACTTGTTTCCACGTAAACTTTGACTGGTAAATAGCATCTACATTCTTGTGACCATGTTTTTTTACTCGGGACTCAATGGTTTGTCGTTTTAAATTATACTTTTTACTGGCAGACGTCGGGGTTTCTACACCGTTTAAAACATCGGCAATTGCTTTTTTCATCTTGCTTTCGTCAACGTTTGATTGTGTTTTACGTTTATAATTTCGGACCATTTTAAAATACTTGCCTAGATAAATATATAAACAAGAAAAAAGTTTGTTTAAAACTATGAGGCGTACATTCGGCGATCCTGTATTTCTGTCCGGGGCACATTCGGCATGAATATATGTTCGCCGAATGTGCCCCAACAAAAATTGCCGAATTTACCCCGAACCATCACTTTTTACTTTTCCCTATTTTTTTTCAACGGTTGTCTTTTTTCATCACTAAACAACACTTTTTCTTGAAACTTACATTCTTACCATTCCATTTTATTGAATTTTGTAAAAAAAAAAAGACCAACAAAAACTTCAACACTTTTTCACTTACCACAAGAAAACACCATCAACACTTCCGAAAACACAAAAACACGTGTAACTTTTGACAATGCTAAAAGAGAGATGTGAGACATCAAATCGATAATTTTTATTAGTGGTGGGTATATTTTTGCTACCTAATGGTCATGTCAGATAATTCCTTCATACGGAAAACGCAATTGCCGAATGTACCCCAAAGCCGAAGGTACCCCACTCTCCCCTACTTATCCCTTTTAGTCGGTTAACCCCACCCACTTTGACGTAGAAATTGAACCGTTAAAGATAGAACCTTGGATCAGCTTGTGGATTAATATACACATAAAAACCTATCATCTGCAAAACCAAAATCGATTCTATCTTGCTTGGTTCAATAGATATGGATACTTATCCCTTTTAGTCGGTTAACCCCACCCACTTTGACGTAGAAATTGAACCGTTAACGATAGAATCTAGGATCAGCTTGTGGGTTAATACACAAATAAAAACCTATCATCTGCAAAAAACAACCGATTCTATCTTGCTTGGTTCAATAGATATGGACACTTATCCCTTTTAGTCGGTTAACCCCATCCACTTTGACGTAGAAATTGAACCGTTAACGACAGAACCTTGTATCAGCTTGTGGATTAATATACACATAAAAGCCTACCATCTGCAAAAACAAAATCGATTCTATCTTGCTTGGGTCAATAGATATGGACACTTATCCCGTTTAGTCGGTTAACCCCACCCAGTATGACGTAGAAATTGAACCGTTAACGATAGAACCTGGATCAGCTTGTGGATTAATATATACATAAAAACCTATCATCTGCAAAAACAAAATCGATTCTATCTTGCTTGGCTCAATAGATATGTACACTTATCCCTTTTAGTCGGTTAACCCCACCCACAATAGATATGTACACTTATCCCTTTTAGTCGGTTAACCCCATCCACTTTGACATAGAAATTGAACCGTTAACGATAGAACCTTGTATCAGCTTGTGGATTAATATACACATAAAAACCTACCATCTGCAAAAATAAAATCGATTCTATCTTGCTTGGTTCAATAGATGTGGACACTTATCCCTTTTAATCGGTTAACCCCACCCAGTATGACGTAGAAATTGAACCGTTGGCGATAGAACCTTGGATCAGCTTGTGGAATAATACACACATAAAAACCTACCATCTGCAAAAACAAAATCGATTCTATCTTGCTTGGTTCAATAGATATGTATACTTATCCCTTTTAGCCGGTTAACCCCACCCACTATGACGTAGAAATTGAACCGTTAACGACAGAATCTTGTATCAGCTTGTGGATTAATATACACATAAAAGCCTACCATCTGCAAAAACAAAATCGATTCTATCTTGCTTGGTTCAATAGATATGGACACTTATCCCGTTTAATCGGTTAACCCCGCCAAGTATGACGTAGAAATTGAACCGTTGGCGATAGAACCTTGGATCAGCTTGTGGAATAATACACACATAAAAACCTATCATCTGCAAAAACAAAATCGATTCTATCTTGCTTGGCTCAATAGATTTGTACACTTATCCCTTTTAGTCGGTTAACCCCACCCACAATAGATATGTACACTTATCCCTTTTAGTCGGTTAACCCCATCCACTTTGACATAGAAATTGAACCGTTAACGATAGAACCTTGTATCAGCTTGTGGATTAATATACACATAAAAACCTACCATCTGCAAAAATAAAATCGATTCTATCTTGCTTGGTTCAATAGATGTGGACACTTATCCCTTTTAATCGGTTAACCCCACCCAGTATGACGTAGAAATTGAACCGTTGGCGATAGAACCTTGGATCAGCTTGTGGAATAATACACACATAAAAACCTACCATCTGCAAAAACAAAATCGATTCTATCTTGCTTGGTTCAATAGATATGTATACTTATCCCTTTTAGCCGGTTAACCCCACCCACTATGACGTAGAAATTGAACCGTTAAAGATAGAACCTTAGATCAGCTTGTGGATTAATATACACATAAAAACCTATCATCTGCAGAAACAAAATCGATTCTATCTTGCTTGGTTCAATAGATATGGATACTTATCCCTTTTAGTCGGTTAACCCCATCCACTTTGACGTAGAAATTGAACCGTTAAAGATAGAACCTTGGATCAGCTTGTGGATTAATATACACATAAAAACCTATCATCTGCAGAAACAAAATCGATTCTATCTTGCTTGGTTCAATAGATATGGATACTTATCCCTTTTAGTCGGTTAACCCCATCCACTTTGACGTAGAAATTGAACCGTTAAAGATAGAACCTTAGATCAGCTTGTGGATTAATATACACATAAAAACCTATCATCTGCAGAAACAAAATCGATTCTATCTTGCTTGGTTCAATAGATATGGATACTTATCCCTTTTAGTCGGTTAACCCCATCCACTTTGACGTAGAAATTGAACCGTTAACGATAGAATCTAGGATCAGCTTGTGGGTTAATACACAAATAAAAACCTATCATCTGCAAAAAAAACCGATTCTATCTTGCTTGGTTCAATAGATATGGACACTTATCACTTTTAGTCGGTTAACCCCATCCACTTTGACGTAGAAATTGAACCGTTAACGACAGAACCTTGTATCAGCTTGTGGATTAATATACACATAAAAGCCTACCATCTGCAAAAACAAAATCGATTCTATCTTGCTTGGTTCAATAGATATGGACACTTATCCCGTTTAGTCGGTTAACCCCACCCAGTATGACGTAGAAATTGAACCGTTAACGATAGAACCTGGATCAGTTTGTGGATTAATATACACATAAAAACCTATCATCTGCAAAAACAAAATCGATTCTATCTTGCTTGGCTCAATAGATATGTATACTTATCCCTTTTAGTCGGTTAACCCCACCCACAATAGATATGTACACTTATCCCTTTTAGTCGGTTAACCCCATCCACTTTGACATAGAAATTGAACCGTTAACGATAGAACCTTGTGTCAGCTTGTGGATTAATATACACATAAAAACCTACCATCTGCAAAAATAAAATCGATTCTATCTTGCTTGGTTCAATAGATGTGGACACTTATCCCTTTTAATCGGTTAACCCCACCCAGTATGACGTAGAAATGAACCGTTGGCGATAGAACCTTGGATCAGCTTGTGGAATAATACACACATAAAAACCTACCATCTGCAAAAACAAAATCGATTCTATCTTGCTTGGTTCAATAGATATGTATACTTATCCCTTTTAGCCGGTTAACCCCACCCACTATGACGTAGAAATTGAACCGTTAAAGATAGAACCTTAGATCAGCTTGTGGAATAATACACACATAAAAACCTACCATCTGCAAAAACAAAATCGATTCTATCTAGCTTGGTTCAATAGATATGTACACTTATCTCTTTTAGTCGGTTAACCCCATCCACTTTGACATAGAAATTGAACCGTTAACGACAGAACCTTGTATCAGTTTGTGGATTAATATACACATAAAAACCTACCATCTGAAAAAATAAAATCGATTCTATCTTGCTTGGTTCAATAGATGTGGACACTTATACCTTTTAGTCGGTTAACCCCACCCAGTGTGACGTAGAAATTGAACCGTTGGCGATAGAACCTTGGGTCAGCTTGTGGAATAATACACACATAAAAACCTACCATCTGCAAAAATAAATTCGATTCTATCTTGCTTGGTTCAATACATATGGACACTTATCCCTTTTAGTCAGTTAACCCCACCCACTTTGACGTAGAAATTGAACCGTTAACGATAGAACCTTGGGTCAGCTTGTGGATTAATATACACATAAAAGCCTACCATCTGCAAAAATAAATTCGATTCTATCTTGCTTGGTTCAATAGATATGGACACTTATCCCATTTAGTCGGTTAACCACATACACTTTGGCGTAGAAATTGAACCGTTAGCGATAGAATCTTAGTCATCTTGTGGATTAATACATATATAAAAACCTATCATCTGCAAAAACAAAATCGATTATATCTTGCTTGGTTCAATAGATATGGATACTTATCCCTTTTAGTCGGTTAACCCCACCCACTTTGACGTAGACATTGAACCGTTAACGATAGAACCTTGGATCAGCTTGTGGATTAATACACACATAAAAACCTATCACCTCCAAAAACAAAATCGATTCTAGCTTGCTGGGTTCAATAGATATGGACACTTATCCCTTTTAGTCGGTTTACACCACCCACAATAGATATGGACACTTATCCCTTTTAGTCTGTTAACCCCATCCACTTTGTCGTAGAAATTGAACCGTTAAAGATATAACCTTGTATCAGCTTGTGGATTAATATACACATAAAATCCTACCATCTGCAAAAATAAAATGGATTCTATCTTGCTTGGTTCAATAGATATGGACACTTATCCCTTTTAGTCGGTTAACTCCACCCACTTTGACGTAGAAATTGAACCGTTAAAGATAGAACCTTGGATCAGCTTGTGGATTAATATACACATAAAAAACTATCATCTGCAAAAACAAAATCGATTCTATCTTGCTTGGTTCAATAGCTATGGACACTTGTCCCTTTTAGTCGGTTAACCCCACCCACAATAGATATGGACACTTACCCTTTTAGTCGGTTAACCCCATCCACTTTGACGTAGAAATTGAACCGTTAAAGATAGAACCTTGTATCAGCTTGTGGATTAATATACACATAAAAACCTACCATCTGCAAAAATAAAATCGATTCTATCTTGCTTGGTTCAATAGCTATGGACACTTGTCCCTTTTAGTCGGTTAACCCCACCCACAATAGATATGGACACTTATCCCTTTTAGTCTGTTAACCCCATCCACTTTGTCGTAGAAATTGAACCGTTAAAGATAGAGCCTTGTATCAGCTTGTGGATTAATATACACATAAAATCCTACCATCTGCAAAAATAAAATCGATTCTATCTTGCTTGGTTCAATAGATATGGACACTTATCCCTTTTAGTCGGTTAACTCCACCCACTTTGACGTAGAAATTGAACCGTTAAAGATAGAACCTTGGATCAGCTTGTGGATTAATATGCACATAAAAAACTATCATCTGCAAAAACAAAATCGATTCTATCTTGCTTGGTTCAATAGATATGGATACTTATCCCTTTTAGTCGGTTAACCCCACCCACTTTGACGTAGAAATTGAACCGTTAACGATAGAATCTAGGATCAGCTTGTGGGTTAATACACAAATAAAAACCTATCATCTGCAAAAAAAAAAAATCGATTCTATCTTGCTTGGTTCAATAGATATGGACACTTATCCCTTTTAGTCGGTTAACCCCACCCACTTTGACGTAGAAATTGAACCGTTAACGATAGAACCTTGGGTCAGCTTGTGGATTAATATACACATAAAAGCCTACCATCTGCAAAAATAAATTCGATTCTATCTTGCTTGGTTCAATAGATATGGACACTTATCCCATTTAGTCGGTTAACCACATACACTTTGGCGTAGAAATTGAACCGTTAGCGATAGAATCTTGGGTCATCTTGTGGATTAATACAAATATAAAAACCTATCATCTGCAAAAACAAAATCGATTCTATCTTGCTTGGTTCAATAGATATGGATACTTATCCCTTTTAGTCGGTTAACCCCACCCACTTTGACGTAGACATTGAACCGTTAACGATAGAACCTTGGATCAGCTTGTGGATTAATACACACATAAAAACCTATCACCTCCAAAAACAAAATCGATTCTAGCTTGCTGGGTTCAATAGATATGGACACTTATCCCTTTTAGTCGGTTAACCCCACCCACAATAGATATGGACACTTATCCCTTTTAGTCTGTTAACCCCATCCACTTTGTCGTAGAAATTGAACCGTTAAAGATATAACCTTGTATCAGCTTGTGGATTAATATACACATAAAATCCTACCATCTGCAAAAATAAAATCGATTCTATCTTGCTTGGTTCAATAGATATGGACACTTATCCCTTTTAGTCGGTTAACTCCACCCACTTTGACGTAGAAATTGAACCGTTAAAGATAGAACCTTGGATCAGCTTGTGGATTAATATACACATAAAAAACTATCATCTGCAAAAACAAAATCGATTCTATCTTGCTTGGTTCAATAGATATGGATACTTATCCCTTTTAGTCGGTTAACCCCACCCACTTTGACGTAGAAATTGAACCGTTAACAATAGAATCTAGGATCAGCTTGTGGGTTAATACACAAATAAAAACCTATCATCTGCAAAAAAAAAAAATCGATTCTATCTTGCTTGGTTCAATAGATATAGACACTTATCACTTTTAGTCGGTTAACCCCACCCACAATAGATATGGACACTTACCCTTTTAGTCGGTTAACCCCATCCACTTTGACGTAGAAATTGAACCGTTAAAAATAGAACCTTGTATCAGCTTGTGGATTAATATAAACATAAAAACCTACCATCTGCAAAAATAAAATCGATTCTATCTTGCTTGGTTCAATAGCTATGGACACTTGTCCCTTTTAGTCGGTTAACCCCACCCACAATAGATATGGACACTTATCCCTTTTAGTCTGTTAACCCCATCCACTTTGTCGTAGAAATTGAACCGTTAAAGATAGAGCCTTGTATTAGCTTGTGGATTAATATACACATAAAATCCTACCATCTGCAAAAATAAAATCGATTCTATCTTGCTTGGTTCAATAGATATGGACACTTATCCCTTTTAGTCGGTTAACTCCACCCACTTTGACGTAGAAATTGAACCGTTAAAGATAGAACCTTGGATCAGCTTGTGGATTAATATGCACATAAAAAACTATCATCTGCAAAAACAAAATCGATTCTATCTTCCTTGGTTCAATAGATATGGATACTTATCCCTTTTAGTCGGTTAACCCCACCCACTTTGACGAAGAAATTGAACCGTTAACGATAGAATCTAGGATCAGCTTGTGGGTTAATACACAAATAAAAACCTATCATCTGCAAAAAAAAAAAAAATCGATTCTATCTTGCTTGGTTCAATAGATATGGACACTTATCCCTTTTAGTCGGTTAACCCCATCCACTTTGACGTAGAAATTGAACCGTTAACTACAGAACCTTGTATCAGCTTGTGTATTAATATACACATAAAAGCCTACCATCTGCAAAAACAAAATCGATTCTATCTTGCTTGGTTCAATAGATATGGACACTTATCCCGTTTAGTCGGTTAACCCCACCCAGTATGACGTAGAAATTGAACCGTTAACGATAGAACCTGGATCAGCTTGTGGATTAATATACACATAAAAACCTATCATCTGCAAAAACAAAATCGATTCTATCTTGCTTGGCTCAATAGATATGGACACTTATCCCTTTTAGTCGGTTAACCCCACCCACAATAGATATGTACACTTATCCCTTTTAGTCGGTTAACCCCATCCACTTTGACATAGAAATTGAACCGTTAACGATAGAACCTTGTATCAGCTTGTGGATTAATATACACATAAAAACCTACCATCTGCAAAAATAAAATCGATTCTATCTTGCTTGGTTCAATAGATATGGACACTTATCCCTTTTAGTCGGTTAACCCCACCCAGTATGACGTATAAATTGAACCGTTGGCGATAGAACCTTGGATCAGCTTGCGGAACAATACGCACATAAAAACTTACCCTCTGCAAAAATAAATTCGATTCTATCTTGCTTGGTTCAATAGATATGTATACTTATCCCTTTTAGTCGGTTAACCCCACCCACTATGACGTAGAAATTGAACCACTTAAGATAGAGCCTTGTATCAGCTTGTGGATTAATATACACATAAAAGCCTACCATCTGCAAAAACAAAATCGATTCTATCTAGCTTGGTTCAATAGATATGTATACTTACCCCTTTAAGTCGGTTAACCCCACCCACTATGACCTAGAAATTGATCCACTTAAGATAGAGCCTTGGATCAGCTTGTGGATTAATATACACATAAAAGCCTACCATCTGCAAAAACAAAATCGATTCTATCTAGCTTGGTTCAATAGATATGTATACTTACCCCTTTTAGTCGGTTAACCCCACCCACTATGACCTAGAAATTGAACCACTTAAGACAGAGCCTTGGATCAGCTTGTGGATTAATATACACATAAAAGCCTACCATCTGCAAAAACAAAATCGATTCTATCTAGCTTGGTTCAATAGATATGTATACTTACCCCTTTTAGTCGGTTAACCCCACCCACTATGACCTAGAAATTGAACCACTTAAGACAGAGCCTTGGATCAGCTTGTGGATTAATATACACATAAAAGCCTACCATCTGCAAAAACAAAATCGATTCTATCTTGCTTGGTTCAATAGATATGGATACTTATCCCTTTTAGTCGGTTAACCCCACCCAGTATGACGTATAAATTGAACCGTTGGCGATAGAACCTTGGATCAGCTTGCGGAACAATACACACATAAAAACCTACCATCTGCAAAAATAAATTCGATTCTATCTTGCTTGGTTCAATAGATATGTATACTTATCCCTTTTAGTCGGTTACCCCCACCCACTATGACGTAGAAATTGAACCACTTAAGATAGAGCCTTGGATGAGCTTGTGGATTAATATACACATAAAAGCCTACCATCTGCAAAAACAAAATCGATTCTATCTAGCTTGGTTCAATAGATATGTATACTTACCCCTTTTAGTCGGTTAACCCCACCCACTATGACCTAGAAATTGAACCACTTAAGACAGAGCCTTGGATCAGCTTGTGGATTAATATACACATAAAAGCCTACCATCTGCAAAAACAAAATCGATTCTATCTAGCTTGGTTCAATAGATATGTATACTTACCCCTTTTAGTCGGTTAACCCCACCCACTATGACCTAGAAATTGATCCACTTAAGATAGAGCCTTGGATCAGCTTGTGTATTAATGTACACATAAAAACCTACCATCTGCAAAAACAAAATCGATTCTATCTAGCTTGGTTCAATAGATATGGACACTTATCCCTTTTAGTCGGTTAACCCCACCCCCTTTGACGTAGAAATTGAACCGCTAACGATAGAACCTTGTATCAGCTTGTGGATTAATACACACATAAATACCTACCATCTGCAAAAACAAAATCGATTCTATCTAGCTTGGTTCAATAGATATGGACACTTATCCCTTTTAGTCGGTTAACCCCACCCACAATAGATATGGACACTTATCCCTTTTAGTCGGTTAACCCCATACACTTTGGCGTAGAAATTGAACCGTTAAAGATAGAACCTTGTGTCAGCTTGTGGATTAATATACACATAAAAACCTACCATCTGCAATAATAAAATCGATTCTATCTTGCTTGGTTCAATAGATGTGGACACTTAATCCTTTTAGTCGGTTAACCCCACCCAGTGTGACGTAGAAATTGAACCGTTGGCGATAGAACCTTGGATCAGCTTGTGGGATAATACACACATAAAAACCTACCATCTGCAAAAACAAAATCGATTCTAGCATGCTCGGTTCAATAGATATGGACACTTATCCCATTTAGTCGGTTAACCCCATACACTTTGGCGTAGAAATTGAACCGTTAAAGATAGAACCTTGTGTCAGCTTGTGGATTAATATACACATAAAAACCTACCATCTGCAATAATAAAATCGATTCTATCTTGCTTGGTTCAATAGATGTGGACACTTAATCCTTTTAGTCGGTTAACCCCACCCAGTGTGACGTAGAAATTGAACCGTTGGCGATAGAACCTTGGGTCAGCTTGTGGAATAATACACACATAAAAACCTACCATCTGCAAAAATAAATTCGATTCTATCTTGCTTGGTTCAATACATATGGACACTTATCCCTTTTAGTCGGTTAACCATACCCACTTTGACGTAGAAATTGAACCGTTAAAGATAGAACCTTGGATCAGCTTGTGGATTAATATACACATAAAAACCTATCATCTGCAGAAACAAAATCGATTCTATCTTGCTTGGTTCAATAGATATGGACACTTATCCCTTTTAGTCTGTTAACCCCATCCACTTTGTCGTAGAAATTGTACAGTTAAAGATATTACCTTGTATCAGCTTGTGGATTAATATACACATAAAATCCTACCATCTGCAAAAATAAAATCGATTCTATCTTGCTTGGTTCAATAGATATGGACACTTATCCCTTTTAGTCGGTTAACTCCACCCACTTTGACGTAGAAATTGAACCGTTAAAGATAGAACCTTGGATCAGCTTGTGGATTAATATACACATAAAAACCTATCATCTGCAGAAACAAAATCGATTCTATCTTGCTTGGTTCAATAGATATGGATACTTATCCCTTTTAGTCGGTTAACCCCACCCACTTTGACGTAGAAATTGAACCGTTAAAGATAGAACCTTGGATCAGCTTGTGGATTAATATACACATAAAAACCTATCATCTGCAAAACCAAAATCGATTCTATCTTGCTTGGTTCAATAGATATGGATACTTATCCCTTTTAGTCGGTTAACCCCACCCACTTTGACGTAGAAATTGAACCGTTAACGATAGAATCTAGGATCAGCTTGTGGGTTAATACACAAATAAAAACATATCATCTGCAAAAAAAAACCGATTCTATCTTGCTTGGTTCAATAGATATGGACACTTATCCCTTTTAGTCGGTTAACCCCATCCACTTTGACGTAGAAATTGAACCGTTAACGACAGAACCTTGTATCAGCTTGTGGATTAATATACACATAAAAGCCTACCATCTGCAAAAACAAAATCGATTCTATCTTGCTTGGGTCAATAGATATGGACACTTATCCCGTTTAGTCGGTTAACCCCACCCAGTATGACGTAGAAATTGAACCGTTAACGATAGAACCTGGATCAGCTTGTGGATTAATATACACATAAAAACCTATCATCTGCAAAAACAAAATCGATTCTATCTTGCTTGGCTCAATAGATATGTACACTTATCCCTTTTAGTCGGTTAACCCCACCCAGTATGACGTATAAATTGAACCGTTGGCGATAGAACCTTGGATCAGCTTGCGGAACAATACGCACATAAAAACCTACCATCTGCAAAAATAAATTCTATTCTATCTTGCTTGGTTCAATAGATATGTATACTTATCCCTTTTAGTCGGTTAACCCCACCCACTATGACGTAGAAATTGAACCTTTTAAGATAGAGCCTTGGATCAGCTTGTGGATTAATATACACATAAAAGCCTACCATCTGCAAAAACAAAATCGATTCTATCTAGCTTGGTTCAATAGATATGTATACTTACCCCTTTTAGTCGGTTAACCCCACCCACTATGACCTAGAAATTGATCCACTTAAGATAGAGCCTTGAATCAGCTTGTGGATTAATATACACATAAAAGCCTACCATCTGCAAAAATAAAATCGATTCTATCTTGCTTGGTTCAATAGATATGGATACTTATCCCTTTTAGTCGGTTAACCCCACCCAGTACGACGTATAAATTGAACCGTTGGCGATAGAACCTTGGATCAGCTTGCGGAACAATACACACATAAAAACCTACCATCTGCAAAAATAAATTCGATTCTATCTTGCTTGGTTCAATAGATATGGACACTTATCCCTTTTAGTCGGTTAACCCCACCCAGTATGACGTATAAATTGAACCGTTGGCGATAGAACCTTGGATCAGCTTGCGGAACAATACGCACATAAAAACCTACCATCTGCAAAAATAAATTCGATTCTATCTTGCTTGGTTCAATAGATATGTATACTTATCCCTTTTAGTCGGTTACCCCCACCCACTATGACGTAGAAATTGAACCACTTAAGATAGAGCCTTGGATCAGCTTGTGGATTAATATACACATAAAAGCCTACCATCTGCAAAAACAAAATCGATTCTATCTAGCTTGGTTCAATAGATATGTATACTTACCCCTTTTAGTCGGTTAACCCCACCCACTATGACCTAGAAATTGAACCACTTAAGATAGAGCCTTGGATCAGCTTGTGGATTAATATACACATAAAAGCCTACCATCTGCAAAAACAAAATCGATTCTATCTAGCTTGGTTCAATAGATATGTATACTTACCCCTTTTAGTCGGTTAACCCCACCCACTATGACCTAGAAATTGATCCACTTAAGATAGAGCCTTGGATCAGCTTTTGGATTAATATACACATAAATACCTACCATCTGCAAAAACAAAATCGATTCTATCTAGCTTGGTTCAATAGATATGGACACTTATCCCTTTTAGTCGGTTAACCCCACCCACAATAGATATGGACACTTATACCTTTTAGTCGGTTAACCCCACCCCCTTTGACGTAGAAATTGAACCGCTAACGATAGAACCTTGTATCAGCTTTTGGATTAATATACACATAAATACCTACCAACTGCAAAAACAAAATCGATTCTATCTAGCTTGGTTCAATAGATATGGACACTTATCCCTTTTAGTCGGTTAACCCCACCCACAATAGATATGGACACTTATCCCTTTTAGTCGGTTAACCCCACCCACTTTGACGTAGAAATTGAACTGTTAACGATAGAACCTTGTGTCAGCTTGTGGATTAATATATCCATAAAAGCCTACCATCTGCAAAAACAAAATCGATTCTATCTAGCTTGGTTCAATAGATATGGACACTTATCCCTTTTAGTCGGTTAACCCCACCCAGTATGACGTAGAAATTGAACCGTTAACGATAGAGCCTTGGGTCAGCTTGTGGATTAATATACACATAAAAGCCTACCACCTGCAAAAATAAAATCGATTCTATCTTCCTCGGTTCAATAGATATGGACACTTATCCCTTTTAGTCGGTTAACCCCACCCAGTATGGCGTAGAAATTGAACCGTTGGCGATAGAACCTTGGATCAGCTTGTGGGATAATACACACATAAAAACCTACAATCTGCAAAAACAAAATCGATTCTAGCATGCTCGGTTCAATAGATATGGACACTTATCCCATTTAGTCGGTTAACCCCATTCACTTCGGCGTAGAAATTGAACCGTTAAAGATAGAACCTTGTGTCAGCTTGTGGATTAATATACACATAAAAACCTACCATCTGCAAAAATAAAATCGATTCTATCTTGCTTGGTTCAATAGATGTGGACACTTAATCCTTTTAGTCGGTTAACCCCACCCAGTGTGACGTAGAAATTGAACCGTTGGCGATAGAACCTTGGGTCAGCTTGTGGAATAATACACACATAAAAACCTACCATCTGCAAAAATAAATTCGATTCTATCTTGCTTGGTTCAATACATATGGACACTTATCCCTTTTAGTCGGTTAACCCCACCCACTTTGACGTAGAAATTGAACCGTTAAAGATAGAACGTTGGATCAGCTTGTGGATTAATATACACATAAAAACCTATCATCTGCAGAAACAAAATCGATTCTATCTTGCTTGGTTCAATAGATATGGACACTTATCCCTTCTAGTCTGTTAACCCCATCCACTTTGTCGTAGAAATTGTACAGTTAAAGATATAACCTTGTATCAGCTTGTGGATTAATATACAGATAAAATCCTACCATCTGCAAAAATAAAATCGATTCTATCTTGCTTGGTTCAATAGATATGGACACTTATCTCTTTTAGTCGGTTAACTCCACCCACTTTGACGTAGAAATTGAACCGTTAAATATAGAACCTTGGATCAGCTTGTGGATTAATAAACACATAAAAACCTATCATCTGCAGAAACAAAATCGATTCTATCTTGCTTGGTTCAATAGATATGGATACTTATCCCTTTTAGTCGGTTAACCCCACCCACTTTGACGTAGAAATTGAACCGTTAAAGATAGAACCTTGGATCAGCTTGTGGATTAATATACACATAAAAACCTATCATCTGCAAAACCAAAATCGATTCTATCTTGCTTGGTTCAATAGATATGGATACTTATCCCTTTTAGTCGGTTAACCCCACCCACTTTGACGTAGAAATTGAACCGTTAACGATAGAATCTAGGATCAGCTTGTGGGTTAATACACAAATAAAAACCTATCATCTGCAAAAAACAACCGATTCTATCTTGCTTGGTTCAATAGATATGGACACTTATCCCTTTTAGTCGGTTAACCCCATCCACTTTGACGTAGAAATTGAACCGTTAACGACAGAACCTTGTATCAGCTTGTGGATTAATATACACATAAAAGCCTACCATCTGCAAAAACAAAATCGATTCTATCTTGCTTGGGTCAATAGATATGGACACTTATCCCGTTTAGTCGGTTAACCCCACCCAGTATGACGTAGAAATTGAACCGTTAACGATAGAACCTGGATCAGCTTGTGGATTAATATATACATAAAAACCTATCATCTGCAAAAACAAAATCGATTCTATCTTGCTTGGCTCAATAGATATGTACACTTATCCCTTTTAGTCGGTTAACCCCACCCACAATAGATATGTACACTTATCCCTTTTAGTCGGTTAACCCCATCCACTTTGACATAGAAATTGAACCGTTAACGATAGAACCTTGTATCAGCTTGTGGATTAATATACACATAAAAACCTACCATCTGCAAAAATAAAATCGATTCTATCTTGCTTGGTTCAATAGATGTGGACACTTATCCCTTTTAATCGGTTAACCCCACCCAGTATGACGTAGAAATTGAACCGTTGGCGATAGAACCTTGGATCAGCTTGTGGAATAATACACACATAAAAACCTACCATCTGCAAAAACAAAATCGATTCTATCTTGCTTGGTTCAATAGATATGTATACTTATCCCTTTTAGCCGGTTAACCCCACCCACTATGACGTAGAAATTGAACCGTTAACGACAGAATCTTGTATCAGCTTGTGGATTAATATACACATAAAAGCCTACCATCTGCAAAAACAAAATCGATTCTATCTTGCTTGGTTCAATAGATATGGACACTTATCCCGTTTAATCGGTTAACCCCGCCAAGTATGACGTAGAAATTGAACCGTTGGCGATAGAACCTTGTATCAGCTTGTGGAATAATACACACATAAAAACCTATCATCTGCAAAAACAAAATCGATTCTATCTTGCTTGGCTCAATAGATTTGTACACTTATCCCTTTTAGTCGGTTAACCCCACCCACAATAGATATGTACACTTATCCCTTTTAGTCGGTTAACCCCATCCACTTTGACATAGAAATTGAACCGTTAACGATAGAACCTTGTATCAGCTTGTGGATTAATATACACATAAAAACCTACCATCTGCAAAAATAAAATCGATTCTATCTTGCTTGGTTCAATAGATGTGGACACTTATCCCTTTTAATCGGTTAACCCCACCCAGTATGACGTAGAAATTGAACCGTTGGCGATAGAACCTTGGATCAGCTTGTGGAATAATACACACATAAAAACCTACCATCTGCAAAAACAAAATCGATTCTATCTTGCTTGGTTCAATAGATATGTATACTTATCCCTTTTAGCCGGTTAACTCCACCCACTATGACGTAGAAATTGAACCGTTAAAGATAGAACCTTAGATCAGCTTGTGGATTAATATACACATAAAAACCTATCATCTGCAGAAACAAAATCGATTCTATCTTGCTTGGTTCAATAGATATGGATACTTATCCCTTTTAGTCGGTTAACCCCATCCACTTTGACGTAGAAATTGAACCGTTAAAGATAGAACCTTGGATCAGCTTGTGGATTAATATACACATAAAAACCTATCATCTGCAGAAACAAAATCGATTCTATCTTGCTTGGTTCAATAGATATGGATACTTATCCCTTTTAGTCGGTTAACCCCACCCACTTTGACGTAGAAATTGAACCGTTAAAGATAGAACCTTGGATCAGTTTGTGGATTAATGTACACATAAAAACCTATCATCTGCAAAACCAAAATCGATTCTATCTTGCTTGGTTCAATAGATATGGATACTTATCCCTTTTAGTCGGTTAACCCCACCCACTTTGACGTAGAAATTGAACCGTTAACGATAGAATCTAGGATCAGCTTGTGGGTTAATACACAAATAAAAACCTATCATCTGCAAAAAAAACCGATTCTATCTTGCTTGGTTCAATAGATATGGACACTTATCACTTTTAGTCGGTTAACCCCATCCACTTTGACGTAGAAATTGAACCGTTAACGACAGAACCTTGTATCAGCTTGTGGATTAATATACACATAAAAGCCTACCATCTGCAAAAACAAAATCGATTCTATCTTGCTTGGTTCAATAGATATGGACACTTATCCCGTTTAGTCGGTTAACCCCACCCAGTATGACGTAGAAATTGAACCGTTAACGATAGAACCTGGATCAGTTTGTGGATTAATATACACATAAAAACCTATCATCTGCAAAAACAAAATCGATTCTATCTTGCTTGGCTCAATAGATATGTACACTTATCCCTTTTAGTCGGTTAACCCCACCCACAATAGATATGTACACTTATCCCTTTTAGTCGGTTAACCCCATCCACTTTGACATAGAAATTGAACCGTTAACGATAGAACCTTGTATCAGCTTGTGGATTAATATACACATAAAAACCTACCATCTGCAAAAATAAAATCGATTCTATCTTGCTTGGTTCAATAGATGTGGACACTTATCCCTTTTAATCGGTTAACCCCACCCAGTATGACGTAGAAATTGAACCGTTGGCGATAGAACCTTGGATCAGCTTGTGGAATAATACACACATAAAAACCTACCATCTGCAAAAACAAAATCGATTCTATCTTGCTTGGTTCAATAGATATGTATACTTATCCCTTTTAGCCGGTTAACCCCACCCACTATGACGTAGAAATTGAACCGTTAAAGATAGAACCTTAGATCAGCTTGTGGAATAATACACACATAAAAACCTACCATCTGCAAAAACAAAATCGATTCTATCTAGCTTGGTTCAATAGATATGTACACTTATCTCTTTTAGTCGGTTAACCCCATCCACTTTGACATAGAAATTGAACCGTTAACGACAGAACCTTGTATCAGTTTGTGGATTAATATACACATAAAAACCTACCATCTGAAAAAATAAAATCGATTCTATCTTGCTTGGTTCAATAGATGTGGACACTTATACCTTTTAGTCGGTTAACCCCACCCAGTGTGACGTAGAAATTGAACCGTTGGCGATAGAACCTTGGGTCAGCTTGTGGAATAATACACACATAAAAACCTACCATCTGCAAAAATAAATTCGATTCTATCTTGCTTGGTTCAATACATATGGACACTTATCCCTTTTAGTCAGTTAACCCCACCCACTTTGACGTAGAAATTGAACCGTTAACGATAGAACCTTGGGTCAGCTTGTGGATTAATATACACATAAAAGCCTACCATCTGCAAAAATAAATTCGATTCTATCTTGCTTGGTTCAATAGATATGGACACTTATCCCATTTAGTCGGTTAACCACATACACTTTGGCGTAGAAATTGAACCGTTAGCGATAGAATCTTAGTCATCTTGTGGATTAATACATATATAAAAACCTATCATCTGCAAAAACAAAATCGATTATATCTTGCTTGGTTCAATAGATATGGATACTTATCCCTTTTAGTCGGTTAACCCCACCCACTTTGACGTAGACATTGAACCGTTAACGATAGAACCTTGGATCAGCTTGTGGATTAATACACACATAAAAACCTATCACCTCCAAAAACAAAATCGATTCTAGCTTGCTGGGTTCAATAGATATGGACACTTATCCCTTTTAGTCGGTTTACACCACCCACAATAGATATGGACACTTATCCCTTTTAGTCTGTTAACCCCATCTACTTTGTCGTAGAAATTGAACCGTTAAAGATATAACCTTGTATCAGCTTGTGGATTAATATACACATAAAATCCTACCATCTGCAAAAATAAAATGGATTCTATCTTGCTTGGTTCAATAGATATGGACACTTATCCCTTTTAGTCGGTTAACTCCACCCACTTTGACGTAGAAATTGAACCGTTAAAGATAGAACCTTGGATCAGCTTGTGGATTAATATACACATAAAAAACTATCATCTGCAAAAACAAAATCGATTCTATCTTGCTTGGTTCAATAGCTATGGACACTTGTCCCTTTTAGTCGGTTAACCCCACCCACAATAGATATGGACACTTACCCTTTTAGTCGGTTAACCCCATCCACTTTGACGTAGAAATTGAACCGTTAAAGATAGAACCTTGTATCAGCTTGTGGATTAATATACACATAAAAACCTACCATCTGCAAAAATAAAATCGATTCTATCTTGCTTGGTTCAATAGCTATGGACACTTGTCCCTTTTAGTCGGTTAACCCCACCCACAATAGATATGGACACTTATCCCTTTTAGTCTGTTAACCCCATCCACTTTGTCGTAGAAATTGAACCGTTAAAGATAGAGCCTTGTATCAGCTTGTGGATTAATATACACATAAAATCCTACCATCTGCAAAAATAAAATCGATTCTATCTTGCTTGGTTCAATAGATATGGACACTTATCCCTTTTAGTCGGTTAACTCCACCCACTTTGACGTAGAAATTGAACCGTTAAAGATAGAACCTTGGATCAGCTTGTGGATTAATATGCACATAAAAAACTATCATCTGCAAAAACAAAATCGATTCTATCTTGCTTGGTTCAATAGATATGGATACTTATCCCTTTTAGTCGGTTAACCCCACCCACTTTGACGTAGAAATTGAACCGTTAACGATAGAATCTAGGATCAGCTTGTGGGTTAATACACAAATAAAAACCTATCATCTGCAAAAAAAAAAAATCGATTCTATCTTGCTTGGTTCAATAGATATGGACACTTATCCCTTTTAGTCGGTTAACCCCATCCACTTTGACGTAGAAATTGAACCGTTAACGACAGAACCTTGTATCAGCTTGTGGATTAATATACACATAAAAGCCTACCATCTGCAAAAACAAAATCGATTCTATCTTGCTTGGTTCAATAGATATGGACACTTATCCCGTTTAGTCGGTTAACCCCACCCAGTATGACGTAGAAATTGAACCGTTAACGATAGAACCTGGATCAGCTTGTGGATTAATATACACATAAAAACCTATCATCTGCAAAAACAAAATCGATTCTATCTTGCTTGGCTCAATAGATATGGACACTTATCCCTTTTAGTCGGTTAACCCCACCCACAATAGATATGTACACTTATCCCTTTTAGTCGGTTAACCCCATCCACTTTGACATAGAAATTGAACCGTTAACGATAGAACCTTGTATCAGCTTGTGGATTAATATACACATAAAAACCTACCATCTGCAAAAATAAAATCGATTCTATCTTGCTTGGTTCAATAGATATGGACACTTATCCCTTTTAGTCGGTTAACCCCACCCAGTATGACGTATAAATTGAACCGTTGGCGATAGAACCTTGGATCAGCTTGCGGAACAATACGCACATAAAAACCTACCATCTGCAAAAAATTCGATTCTATCTTGCTTGGTTCAATAGATATGTATACTTATCCCTTTTAGTCGGTTAACCCCACCCACTATGACGTAGAAATTGAACCACTTAAGATAGAGCCTTGGATCAGCTTGTGGATTAATATACACATAAAAGCCTACCATCTGCAAAAAACAATCGATTCTATCTAGCTTGGTTCAATAGATATGTATACTTACCCCTTTTAGTCGGTTAACCCCACCCACTATGACCTAGAAATTGATCCACTTAAGATAGAGCCTTGGATCAGCTTGTGGATTAATATACAAATAAAAGCCTACCATCTGCAAAAATAAAATCGATTCTATCTTGCTTGGTTCAATAGATATGGATACTTATCCCTTTTAGTCGGATAACCCCACCCAGTATGACGTATAAATTGAACCGTTGGCGATAGAACCTTGGATCAGCGTGCGGAACAATACACACATAAAAACCTACCATCTGCAAAAATAAATTCGATTCTATCTTGCTTGGTTCAATAGATATGGACACTTATCCCTTTTAGTCGGTTAACCCCACCCAGTATGACGTATAAATTGAACCGTTGGCGATAGAACCTTGGATCAGCTTGCGGAACAATACTCACATAAAAACCTACCATCTGCAAAAATAAATTCGATTCTATCTTGCATGGTTCAATAGATATGTATACTTATCCCTTTTAGTCGGTTACCCCCACCCACTATGACGTAGAAATTGAACCTCTTAAGATAGAGCCTTGGATCAGCTTGTGGATTAATATACACATAAAAGCCTACCATCTGCAAAAACAAAATCGATTCTATCTAGCTTGGTTCAATAGATATGTATACTTACCCCTTTTAGTCGGTTAACCCCACCCACTATGACCTAGAAATTGAACCACTTAAGATAGAGCCTTGGATCAGCTTGTGGATTAATATACACATAAAAGCCTACCATCTGCAAAAACAAAATCGATTCTATCTAGCTTGGTTCAATAGATATGTATACTTACCCCTTTTAGTCGGTTAACCCCACCCACTATGACCTAGAAATTGATCCACTTAAGATAGAGCCTTGGATCAGCTTGTGGATTAATGTACACATAAAAACCTACCATCTGCAAAAACAAAATCGATTCTATCTAGCTTGGTACAATAGATATGGACACTTATCCCTTTTAGTCGGTTAACCCCACCCCCTTTGACGTAGAAATTGAACCGCTAACGATAGAACCTTGTATCAGCTTGTGGATTAATATACACATAAATACCTACCATCTGCAAAAACAAAATCGATTCTATCTAGCTTGGTTCAATAGATATGGACACTTATCCCTTTTAGTCGGTTAACCCCACCCAGTATGACGTAGAAATTGAACCGTTAACGATAGAACCTTGAGTCAGCTTGTGGATTGATATACACATAAAAACCTACCATCTGCAAAAACAAAATCGATCCTATCTAGCTTGGTTCAATAGATATGGACACTTATCCCTTTTAGTCGGTTAACCCCACCCAGTATGACGTAGAAATTGAACCGTTAACGATAGAACCTTGAGTCAGCTTGTGGATTAATATACACATAAAAACCTACCATCTGCAAAAACAAAATCGATTCTATCTAGCTTGGTTCAATAGATATGGACACTTATCCCTTTTAGTCGGTTAACCCCACCCACTTTGACGTAGAAATTGAATTGTTAACGATAGAACCTTGTATTAGCTTGTGGATTAATATACACATAAAAGCCTACCATCTGCAAAAACAAAATCGATTCTATCTAGCTTGGTTCAATAGATATGTATACTTCCCCTTTTAGTCGGTTAACCCCACCCACTATGACCTAGAAATTGAACCACTTAAGATAGAGCCTTGGATCAGCTTTTGGATTAATATACACATAAAAGCCTACCATCTGCAAAAATAAAATCGATTCTATCTTGCTTGGTTCAATAGATATGGACACTTATCCCTTTTAGTCGGTTAACCCCATCCACTTTGGCGTAGAAATTGAACCGTTAAAGATAGAACCTTGTGTCAACTTGTGGATTAATATACACACAAAAACCTATCATCTGCAAAAATAAAATCGATTCTATCTTCCTTGGTTCAATAGATATGGACACTTATCCCTTTTAGTCGGTTAACCCCACCCACAATACATATGTACACTTATCCCTTTTAGTCGGTTAACCCCATCCACTTTGACATAGAAATTGAACTGTTAACGATAGAACCTTGTATCAGCTTGTGGATTAATATACACATAAAAACCTACCATCTGCAAAAATAAAATCGATTCTATCTTGCTTGGTTCAATAGATGTGGACACTTATCCCTTTTAGTCGGTTAACCCCACCCAGTGTGACGTAGAAATTGAACCGTTGGCGATAGAACCTTGGGTCAGCTTGTGGAATAATACACACATAAAAACCTACCATCTGCAAAAATAAATTCGATTCTATCTTGCTTGGTTCAATAGATATGGACACTTATCCCTTTTAGTCGGTTAACCCCACCCACTTTGACGTAGAAATTGAACCGTTAACGATAGAACCTTGGATCAGCCTGTGGATTAATACACACATAAAAAACTATCACCTGCAAAAACAAAATCGATTTTAGCTTGCTGGGTTCAATAGATATGTACACTTATCCCTTTTATTCGGTTAACCCCATCCACTTTGACATAGAAATTGAACCGTTAACGATAGAACCTTGTGTCAGCTTGTGGATTAATACACACATAAAAGTCTACCATCTGCAAAAATAAAATCGATTCTATCTTGCTTGGTTCAATAGATGTGGACACTTATCCCTTTTAGTCGGTTAACCCCACCCAGTGTGACGTAGAAATTGAACCGTTGGCGATAGAAGCTTGGGTGAGCTTGTGGAATAATACACACATAAAAACCTACCATCTGCAAAAATAAATTCGATTCTATCTTGCTTGGTTCAATAGATATGGACACTTATCCCTTTTAGTCGGTTAACCCCACCCACTTTGACGCAGAAATTGAACTGTTAACGATAGAACCTTGTGTCAGCTTGTGGATTAATATACACATAAAAGCCTACCATCTGCAAAAACAAAATCGATTCTATCTAGCTTGGTTCAATAGATATGTACACTTATCTCTTTTAGTCGGTTAACCTAATCCACTTTGACATAGAAATTGAACCGTTAACGATAGAACCTTGTATCAGCTTGTGGATTAATATACACATAAAAACCTACCATCTGAAAAAATAAAATCGATTCTATCTTGCTTGGTTCAATAGATGTGGACACTTATATCTTTTAGTCGGTTAACCCCACCCAGTGTGACGTAGAAATTGAACCGTTGGCGATAGAACCTTGGGTCAGCTTGGGGAATAATACACACATAAAAACCTACCATCTGCAAAAATAAATTCGATTCTATCTTGCTTGGTTCAATACATATGGACACTTATCCCTTTTAGTCGGTTAACCCCACCCACAATAGATATGGACACTTATCCCTTTTAGTCTGTTAACCCCATCCACTTTGACATAGAAATTGAACCGTTGGCGATAGACCCTTGTGTCAGCTTGTGGAATAATACACACATAAAAACCTACCATCTGCAAAAATAAATTCGATTCTATCTTGCTTGGTTCAATACATATGGACACTTATCCCTTTTAGTCGGTTAACCCCACCCACTTTGACGTAGAAACTGAACCGTTAAAGATCATCTGCAAAAACAAAATCGATTCTATCTTGCTTGGTTCAATAGATATGGATACTTATCCCTTTTAGTCGGTTAACCCCACCCACTTTGACGTAGACATTGAACCGTTAACGATAGAACCTTGGATCAGCTTGTGGATTAATACACACATAAAAACCTATCACCTCCAAAAACAAAATCGATTCTAGCTTGCTGGGTTCAATAGATATGGACACTTATCCCTTTTAGTCGGTTAACCCCACCCACAATAGATATGGACACTTATCCCTTTTAGTCTGTTAACCCCATCCACTTTGTCGTAGAAACTGAACCGTTAAAGATATAACCTTGTATCAGCTTGTGGATTAATATACACATAAAATCCTACCATCTGCAAAAATAAAATCGATTCTATCTTGCTTGGTTCAATAGATATGGACACTTATCCCTTTTAGTCGGTTAACCGTTAAAGATAGAACCTTGGATCAGCTTGTGGATTAATATACACATAAAAACCTATCATCTGCAAAAACAAAATCGATTCTATCTTGCTTGGTTCAACAGATATGGATACTTATCCCTTTTAGTCGGTTAACCCCACCCACTTTGACGTAGAAATTGAACCGTTAAAGATCATCTGCAAAAACAAAATCGATTCTATCTTGCTTGGCTCAATAGATATGTACACTTATCCCTTTTAGTCGGTTAACCCCACCCACAATAGATATGTACACTTATCCCTTTTAGTCGGTTAACCCCATCCACTTTGACATAGAAATTGAACCGTTAACGATAGAACCTTGTATCAGCTTGTGGATTAATATACACATAAAAACCTACCATTTGCAAAAATAAAATCGATTCTATCTTGCTTGGTTCAATAGATGTGGACACTTATCCCTTTTAGTCGGTTAACCCCACCCAGTATGACGTAGAAATTGAACCGTTGGCGATAGAACCTTGGATCAGCTTGTGGAATAATACACACATAAAAACCTACCATCTGCAAAAACAAAATCGATTATATCTTGCTTGGTTCAATAGATATGTATACTTATCCCTTTTAGCCGGTTAACCCCACCCACTATGACGTAGAAATTGAACCACTTAAGATAGAGCCTTGGATCAGCTTGTGGATTAATATACACATAAAACCTATCATCTGCAAAAATAAAATCGATTCTATCTTCCTTGGTTCAATAGATATGGACACTTATCCCTTTTAGTCGGTTAACCCCACCCACAATAAATATGGACACTTATCCCTTTTAGTCTGTTAACCCCATCCACTTTGTCGTAGAAATTGAACCGTTAAAGATATAACCTTGTATCAGCTTGTGGATTAATATACACATAAAATCCTACCATCTGCAAAAATAAAATCGATTCTATCTTGCTTGGTTCAATAGATATGGACACTTATCCCTTTTAGTCGGTTAACTCCACCCACTTTGACGTAGAAATTGAACCGTTAAAGATAGAACCTTGGATCAGCTTGTGGATTAATATACACATAAACACCTATCATCTGCAGAAACAAAATCGATTCTATCTTGCTTGGTTCAATAGATATGGATACTTATCCTTTTAGTCGGTTAACCCCACCCACTTTGACGTAGAAATTGAACCGTTAAAGATAGAAACTTGGATCAGCTTGTGGATTAATATACACATAAAAACCTATCATCTGCAAAACCAAATCGATTCTATCTTGCTTGGTTCAATAGATATGGATACTTATCCCTTTTAGTCGGTTAACCCCACCCACTTTGACGTAGAAATTGAACCGTTAACGATAGAATCTAGGATCAGCTTGTGGGTTAATACACAAATAAAAGCCTATCATCTGCAAAAAAAACCGATTCTATCTTGCTTGGTTCAATAGATATGGACACTTATCCCTTTTAGTCGGTTAACCCCATCCACTTTGACGTAGAAATTGAACCGTTAGCGACAGAACCTTGTATCAGCTTGTGGATTAATATACACATAAAAGCCTACCATCTGCAAAAACAAAATCGATTCTATCTTGCTTGGTTCAATAGATATGGACACTTATCCCGTTTAGTCGGTTAACCCCACCCAGTATGACGTAGAAATTGAACCGTTAACGATAGAACCTGGATCAGCTTGTGGATTAATATACACATAAAAACCTATCATCTGCAAAAACAAAATCGATTCTATCTTGCTTGGTTCAATAGATATGGACACTTATCCCTTTTAGTCGGTTAACTCCACCCACTTTGACGTAGAAATTGAACCGTTAAAGATAGAACCTTGGATCAGCTTGTGGATTAATATATACATAAAAACCTATCATTTGCAGAAACAAAATCGATTCTATCTTGCTTGGTTCAATAGATATGGATACTTATCCTTTTAGTCGGTTAACTCCACCCACTTTGACGTAGAAATTGAACCGTTAAAGATAGAACCTTGGATCAGCTTGTGGATTAATATACACATAAAAACCTATCATTTGCAGAAACAAAATCGATTCTATCTTGCTTGGTTCAATAGATATGGATACTTATCCTTTTAGTCGGTTAACCCCACCCACTTTGACGTAGAAATTGAACCGTTAAAGATAGAACCTTGGATCAGCTTGTGGATTAATATACACATAAAAGCCTACCATCTGCAAAAACAAAATCGATTCTATCTTGCTTGGTTCAATAGATATGGACACTTATCCCGTTTAGTCGGTTAACCCCACCCAGTATGACGTAGAAATTGAACCGATAACGATAGAACCTGGATCAGCTTGTGGATTAATATACACATAAAAACCTATCATCTGCAAAAACAAAATCGATTCTATCTTGCTTGGCTCAATAGATATGTACACTTATCCCTTTTAGTCGGTTAACCCCACCCACAATAGATATGTACACTTATCCCTTTTAGTCGGTTAACCCCATCCACTTTGACATAGAAATTGAACCGTTAACGATAGAACCTTGTATCAGCTTGTGGATTAATATACACATAAAAACCTACCATCTGCAAAAATAAAATCGATTCTATCTTGCTTGGTTCAATAGATGTGGACACTTATCCCTTTTAATCGGTTAACCCCACCCAGTATGACGTAGAAACTGAACCGTTGGCGATAGAACCTTGGATCAGTTTGTGGAATAATACACACATAAAAACCTTCCATCTGCAAAAACAAAATCGATTCTATCTTGCTTGGTTCAATAGATATGTATACTTATCCCTTTTAGCCGGTTAACCCCACCCACTATGACGTAGAAATTGAACCACTTAAGATAGAGCCTTGGATCAGCTTGTGGATTAATATACACATAAAAGCCTACCACCTGCAAAAATAAAATCGATTCTATCTTCCTCGGTTCAATAGATATGGACACTTATCCCTTTTAGTCGGTTAACCCCACCCAGTATGACGTAGAAATTGAACCGTTGGCGATAGAACCTTGGATCAGCTTGTGGGATAATACACACATAAAAACCTACCATCTGCAAAAACAAAATCGATTCTAGCATGCTCGGTTCAATAGATATGGACACTTATCCCATTTAGTCGGTTAACCCCATACACTTTGGCGTAGAAATTGAACCGTTAAAGATAGAACCTTGTGTCAGCTTGTGGATTAATATACACATAAAAACCTATCATCTGCAAAAATAAAATCGATTCTATATTGCTTGGTTCAATAGATGTGTACACTTAATCCTTTTAGTCGGTTAACCCCACCCAGTGTGACGTAGAAATTGAACCGTTGGCGATAGAACCTTGGGTCAGCTTGTGGAATAATACACACATAAAACCTACCATCTGCAAAAATAAATTCGATTCTATCTTGCTTGGTTCAATACATATGGACACTTATCCCTTTTAGTCGGTTAACCCCACCCACTTTGACGTAGAAATTGAACCGTTAAAGATAGAACCTTGGATCAGCTTGTGGATTAATATACACATAAAAACCTATCATCTGCAGAAACAAAATCGATTCTATCTTGCTTGGTTCAATAGATATGGACACTTATCCCTTTTAGTCTGTTAACCCCATCCACTTTGTCGTAGAAATTGTACAGTTAAAGATATAACCTTGTATCAGCTTGTGGATTAATATACACATAAAATCCTACCATCTGCAAAAATAAAATCGATTCTATCTTTCTTGGTTCAATAGATATGGACACTTATCCCTTTTAGTCGGTTAACTCCACCCACTTTGACGTAGAAATTGAACCGTTAAAGATAGAACCTTGGATCAGCTTGTGGATTAATATACACATAAAAACCTATCATCTGCAGAAACAAAATCGATTCTATCTTGCTTGGTTCAATAGATATGGATACTTATCCCTTTTAGTCGGTTAACCCCACCCACTTTGACGTAGAAATTGAACCGTTAAAGATAGAACCTTGGATTAGCTTGTGGATTAATATACACATAAAAACCTATCATCTGCAAAACCAAAATCGATTCTATCTTGCTTGGTTCAATAGATATGGATACTTATCCCTTTTAGTCGGTTAACCCCACCCACTTTGACGTAGAAATTGAACCGTTAACGACAGAACCTTGTATCAGCTTGTGGATTAATATACACATAAAAGCCTACCATCTGCAAAAACAAAATCGATTCTATCTTGCTTGGGTCAATAGATATGGACACTTATCCCATTTAGTCGGTTAACCCTACCCAGTATGACGTAGAAATTGAACCGTTAACGATAGAACCTGGATCAGCTTGTGGATTAATATACACATAAAAACCTATCATCTGCAAAAAAAAACCGATTCTATCTTGCTTGGTTCAATAGATATGGACACTTATCCCTTTTAGTCGGTTAACCCCATCCACTTTGACGTAGAAATTGAACCGTTAACGACAGAACCTTGTATCAGCTTGTGGATTAATATACACATAAAAGCCTACCATCTGCAAAAACAAAATCGATTCTATCTTGCTTGGGTCAATAGATATGGACACTTATCCCATTTAGTCGGTTAACCCTACCCAGTATGACGTAGAAATTGAACCGTTAACGATAGAACCTGGATCAGCTTGTGGATTAATATACACATAAAAACCTATCATCTGCAAAAACAAAATCGATTCTATCTTGCTTGGCTCAATAGATATGTACACTTATCCCTTTTAGTCGGTTAACCCCACCCACAATAGATATGTACACTTATCCCTTTTAGTCGGTTAACCCCATCCACTTTGACATAGAAATTGAACCGTTAACGATAGAACCTTGTATCAGCTTGTGGATTAATATACACATAAAAGCCTACCATCTGCAAAAACAAAATCGATTCTATCTTGCTTGGTTCAATAGATATGGACACTTATCCCGTTTAATCGGTTAACCCCACCAAGTATGACGTAGAAATTGAACCGTTGGCGATAGAACCTTGGATCAGCTTGTGGAATAATACACACATAAAAACCTATCATCTGCAAAAACAAAATCGATTCTATCTTGCTTGATTCAATAGATATGTATACTTATCCCTTTTAGCCGGTTAACCCCACCCACTATGACGTAGAAATTGAACCACTTAAGATAGAGCCTTGGATCAGCTTGTGGATTAATATACACATAAAACCTATCATCTCCAAAAATAAAATCGATTCTATCTTCCTTGGTTCAATAGATATGGACACTTATCCCTTTTAGTCGGTTAACCCCACCCACAATAGATATGGACACTTATCCCTTTTAGTCTGTTAACCCCATCCACTTTGTCGTAGAAATTGAACCGTTAAAGATATAACCTTGTATCAGCTTGTGGATTAATATACACATAAAATCCTACCATCTGCAAAAATAAAATCGATTCTATCTTGCTTGGTTCAATAGATATGGACACTTATCCCTTTTAGTCGGTTAACTCCACCCACTTTGACGTAGAAATTGAACCGTTAAAGATAGAACCTTGGATCAGCTTGTGGATTAATATACACATAAACACCTATCATCTGCAGAAACAAAATCGATTCTATCTTGCTTGGTTCAATAGATATGGATACTTATCCTTTTAGTCGGTTAACCCCACCCACTTTGACGTAGAAATTGAACCGTTAAAGATAGAAACTTGGATCAGCTTGTGGATTAATATACACATAAAAACCTATCATCTGCAAAACCAAATCGATTCTATCTTGCTTGGTTCAATAGATATGGATACTTATCCCTTTTAGTCGGTTAACCCCACCCACTTTGACGTAGAAATTGAACCGTTAACGATAGAATCTAGGATCAGCTTGTGGGTTAATACACAAATAAAAGCCTATCATCTGCAAAAAAAACCGATTCTATCTTGCTTGGTTCAATAGATATGGACACTTATCCCTTTTAGTCGGTTAACCCCATCCACTTTGACGTAGAAATTGAACCGTTAGCGACAGAACCTTGTATCAGCTTGTGGATTAATATACACATAAAAGCCTACCATCTGCAAAAACAAAATCGATTCTATCTTGCTTGGTTCAATAGATATGGACACTTATCCCGTTTAGTCGGTTAACCCCACCCAGTATGACGTAGAAATTGAACCGTTAACGATAGAACCTGGATCAGCTTGTGGATTAATATACACATAAAAACCTATCATCTGCAAAAACAAAATCGATTCTATCTTGCTTGGTTCAATAGATATGGACACTTATCCCTTTTAGTCGGTTAACTCCACCCACTTTGACGTAGAAATTGAACCGTTAAAGATAGAACCTTGGATCAGCTTGTGGATTAATATATACATAAAAACCTATCATTTGCAGAAACAAAATCGATTCTATCTTGCTTGGTTCAATAGATATGGATACTTATCCTTTTAGTCGGTTAACTCCACCCACTTTGACGTAGAAATTGAACCGTTAAAGATAGAACCTTGGATCAGCTTGTGGATTAATATACACATAAAAACCTATCATTTGCAGAAACAAAATCGATTCTATCTTGCTTGGTTCAATAGATATGGATACTTATCCTTTTAGTCGGTTAACCCCACCCACTTTGACGTAGAAATTGAACCGTTAAAGATAGAACCTTGGATCAGCTTGTGGATTAATATACACATAAAAGCCTACCATCTGCAAAAACAAAATCGATTCTATCTTGCTTGGTTCAATAGATATGGACACTTATCCCGTTTAGTCGGTTAACCCCACCCAGTATGACGTAGAAATTGAACCGATAACGATAGAACCTGGATCAGCTTGTGGATTAATATACACATAAAAACCTATCATCTGCAAAAACAAAATCGATTCTATCTTGCTTGGCTCAATAGATATGTACACTTATCCCTTTTAGTCGGTTAACCCCACCCACAATAGATATGTACACTTATCCCTTTTAGTCGGTTAACCCCATCCACTTTGACATAGAAATTGAACCGTTAACGATAGAACCTTGTATCAGCTTGTGGATTAATATACACATAAAAACCTACCATCTGCAAAAATAAAATCGATTCTGTCTTGCTTGGTTCAATAGATGTGGACACTTATCCCTTTTAATCGGTTAACCCCACCCAGTATGACGTAGAAATTGAACCGTTGGCGATAGAACCTTGGGTCAGTTTGTGGAATAATACACACATAAAAACCTTCCATCTGCAAAAACAAAATCGATTCTATCTTGCTTGGTTCAATAGATATGTATACTTATCCCTTTTAGCCGGTTAACCCCACCCACTATGACGTAGAAATTGAACCACTTAAGATAGAGCCTTGGATCAGCTTGTGGATTAATATACACATAAAAGCCTACCACCTGCAAAAATAAAATCGATTCTATCTTCCTCGGTTCAATAGATATGGACACTTATCCCTTTTAGTCGGTTAACCCCACCCAGTATGACGTAGAAATTGAACCGTTGGCGATAGAACCTTGGATCAGCTTGTGGGATAATACACACATAAAAACCTACCATCTGCAAAAACAAAATCGATTCTAGCATGCTCGGCTCAATAGATATGGACACTTATCCCATTTAGTCGGTTAACCCCATACACTTTGGCGTAGAAATTGAACCGTTAAAGATAGAACCTTGTGTCAGCTTGTGGATTAATATACACATAAAAACCTATTATCTGCAAAAATAAAATCGATTCTATATTGCTTGGTTCAATAGATGTGTACACTTAATCCTTTTAGTCGGTTAACCCCACCCAGTGTGACGTAGAAATTGAACCGTTGGCGATAGAACCTTGGGTCAGCTTGTGGAATAATACACACATAAAACCTACCATCTGCAAAAATAAATTCGATTCTACCTTGCTTGGTTCAATACATATGGACACTTATCCCTTTTAGTCGGTTAACCCCACCCACTTTGACGTAGAAATTGAACCGTTAAAGATAGAACCTTGTATCAGCTTGTGGATTAATATACACATAAAAACCTATCATCTGCAGAAACAAAATCGATTCTATCTTGCTTGGTTCAACAGATATGGACACTTATCCCTTTTAGTCTGTTAACCCCATCCACTTTGTCGTAGAAATTGTACAGTTAAAGATATAACCTTGTATCAGCTTGTGGATTAATACACACATAAAATCCTACCATCTGCAAAAATAAAATCGATTCTATCTTTCTTGGTTCAATAGATATGGACACATCCCTTTTAGTCGGTTAACTCCACCCACTTTGACGTAGAAATTGAACCGTTAAAGATAAAACCTTGGATCAGCTTGTGGATTAATATACACATAAAAACCTATCATCTGCAGAAACAAAATCGATTCTATCTTGCTTGGTTCAATAGATATGGATACTTATCCCTTTTAGTCGGTTAACCCCACCCACTTTGACGTAGAAATTGAACCGTTAAAGATAGAACCTTGGATTAGCTTGTGGATTAATATACACATAAAAACCTATCATCTGCAAAACCAAAATCGATTCTATCTTGCTTGGTTCAATAGATATGGATACTTATCCCTTTTAGTCGGTTAACCCCACCCACTTTGACGTAGAAATTGAACCGTTAACGACAGAACCTTGTATCAGCTTGTGGATTAATATACACATAAAAGCCTACCATCTGCAAAAACAAAATCGATTCTATCTTGCTTGGGTCAATAGATATGGACACTTATCCCATTTAGTCGGTTAACCCTACCCAGTATGACGTAGAAATTGAACCGTTAACGATAGAACCTGGATCAGCTTGTGGATTAATATACACATAAAAACCTATCATCTGCAAAAAAAAACCGATTCTATCTTGCTTGGTTCAATAGATATGGACACTTATCCCTTTTAGTCGGTTAACCCCATCCACTTTGACGTAGAAATTGAACCGTTAACGACAGAACCTTGTATCAGCTTGTGGATTAATATACACATAAAAGCCTACCATCTGCAAAAACAAAATCGATTCTATCTTGCTTGGGTCAATAGATATGGACACTTATCCCATTTAGTCGGTTAACCCTACCCAGTATGACGTAGAAATTGAACCGTTAACGATAGAACCTGGATCAGCTTGTGGATTAATATACACATAAAAACCTATCATCTGCAAAAACAAAATCGATTCTATCTTGCTTGGCTCAATAGATATGTACACTTATCCCTTTTAGTCGGTTAACCCCACCCACAATAGATATGTACACTTATCCCTTTTAGTCGGTTAACCCCATCCACTTTGACATAGAAATTGAACCGTTAACGATAGAACCTTGTATCAGCTTGTGGATTAATATACACATAAAAGCCTACCATCTGCAAAAACAAAATCGATTCTATCTTGCTTGGTTCAATAGATATGGACACTTATCCCGTTTAATCGGTTAACCCCACCAAGTATGACGTAGAAATTGAACCGTTGGCGATAGAACCTTGGATCAGCTTGTGGAATAATACACACATAAAAACCTATCATCTGCAAAAACAAAATCGATTATATTTTGCTTGATTCAATAGATATGTATACTTATCCCTTTTAGCCGGTTAACCCCACCCACTATGACGTAGAAATTGAACCGTTAACGACAGAACCTTGTATCAGCTTGTGGATTAATATACACATAAAAGCCTACCATCTGCAAAAACAAAATCGATTCTATCTTGCTTGGTTCAATAGATATAGACACTTATCCCGTTTAATCGGTTAACCCCACCCAGTATGACGTAGAAATTGAACCGTTGGCGATAGAACCTTAGATCAGCTTGTGGAATAATACACACATAAAAACCTACCATCTGCAAAAACAAAATCGATTCTATCTTGCTTGGTTCAATAGATATGTATACTTATCCCTTTTAGCCGGTTAACCCCACCCACTATGACGTAGAAATTGAACCGTTAAAGATAGAACCTTAGATCAGCTTGTGCATTAATGTACACATAAAAACCTATCATCTGCAGAAACAAAATCGATTATATCTTGCTTGGTTCAATAGATATGGACACTTATCCCGTTTAATCGGTTAACCCCACCAAGTATGACGTAGAAATTGAACCGTTGGCGATAGAACCTTGGATCAGCTTGTGGAATAATACACACATAAAAACCTACCATCTGCAAAAACAAAATCGATTCTATCTTGCTTGGTTCAATAGATATGTATACTTATCCCTTTTAGCCGGTTAACCCCACCCACTATGACGTAGAAATTGAACCGTTAAAGATAGAACCTTAGATCAGCTTGTGGATTAATGTACACATAAAAACCTATCATCTGCAAAAACAAAATCGATTCTATCTTGCTTGGCTCAATAGATATGTACACTTATCCCTTTTAGTCGGTTAACCCCACCTACAATAGATATGTACACTTATCCCTTTTAGTCGGTAAACCCCATCCACTTTGACATAGAAATTGAACCGTTAACGATAGAACCTTGTATCAGCTTGTGGATTAATATACACATAAAAGCCTACCATCTGCAAAAACAAAATCGATTCTATCTTGCTTGGTTCAATAGATATGGACACTTATCCCGTTTAATCGGTTAACCCCACCCAGTATGACGTAGAAATTGAACCGTTGGCGATAGAACCTTAGATCAGCTTGTGGAATAATACACACATAAAAACCTACCATCTGCAAAAACAAAATCGATTCTATCTTGCTTGGTTCAATAGATATGTATACTTATCCCTTTTAGCCGGTTAACCCCACCCACTATGACGTAGAAATTGAACCGTTAACGACAGAACCTTGTATCAGCTTGTGGATTAATATACACATAAAAGCCTACCATCTGCAAAAACAAAATCGATTCTATCTTGCTTGGTTCAATAGATATGGACACTTATCCCGTTTAATCGGTTAACCCCACCAAGTATGACGTAGAAATTGAACCGTTGGCGATAGAACCTTGGATCAGCTTGTGGAATAATACACACATAAAAACCTATCATCTGCAAAAACAAAATCGATTCTATCTTGCTTGGCTCAATAGATATGTACACTTATCCCTTTTAGTCGGTTAACCCCACCCACAATAGATATGTACACTTATCCCTTTTAGTCGGTTAACCCCATCCACTTTGACATAGAAATTGAACCGTTAACGATAGAACCTTGTATCAGCTTGTGGATTAATATACACATAAAAACCTACCATCTGCAAAAATAAAATCGATTCTATCTTGCTTGGTTCAATATATGTGGACACTTATCCCTTTTAATCGGTTAACCCCACCCAGTATGACGTAGAAATTGAACCGTTTGCGATAGAACCTTGGATCAGCTTGTGGAATAATACACACATAAAAACCTACCATCTGCAAAAACAAAATCGATTCTATCTTGCTTGGTTCAATAGATATGTATACTTATCCCTTTTAGCCGGTTAACCCCACCCACTATGACGTAGAAATTGAACCGTTAAAGATAGAACCTTAGATCAGCTTGTGGATTAATGTACACATAAAAACCTATCATCTGCAGAAACATAATCGATTCTATCTTGCTTGGTTCAATAGATATGGACACTTATCCCTTTTAGTCTGTTAACCCCATCCACTTTGTCGTAGAAATTGAACCGTTAAAGATATAACCTTGTATCAGCTTGTGGATTAATATACACATAAAATCCTACCATCTGCAAAAATAAAATCGATTCTATCTTGCTTGGTTCAATAGATATGGACACTTATCCCTTTTAGTCTGTTAACCCCATCCACTTTGTCGTAGAAATTGAACCGTTAAAGATATAACCTTGTATCAGCTTGTGGATTAATATACACATAAAATCCTACCATCTGTAAAAATAAAATCGATTCTATCTTGCTTGGTTCAATAGATATGGATACTTATCCCTTTTAGTCGGTTAACCCCACCCACTTTGACGTAGAAATTGAACCGTTAAAGATAGAACCTTGGATCAGCTTGTGGATTAATATACACATAAAAACCTATCATATGCAAAACCAAAATCGATTCTATCTTGCTTGGTTCAATAGATATGGATACTTATCCCTTTTGGTCGGTTAACCCCACCCACTTTGACGTAGAAATTGAACCGTTAACGATAGAATCTAGGATCAGCTTGTGGGTTAATACACAAATAAAAACCTATCATCTGCAAAAAAAACCGATTCTATCTTACTTGGTTCAATAGATATGGACACTTATCACTTTTAGTCGGTTAACCCAATCCACTTTGACGTAGAAATTGAACCGTTAACGACAGAACCTTGTATCAGCTTGTGGATTAATATACACATAAAAGCCTACCATCTGCAAAAACAAAATCGATTCTATCTTGCTTGGTTCAATAGATATGGACACTTATCCCGTTTAGTCGGTTAACCCCACCCAGTATGACGTAGAAATTGAACCGTTAACGATAGAACCTGGATCAGCTTGTGGATTAATATACACATAAAAACCTATCATCTGCAAAAACAAAATCGATTCTATCTTGCTTGGCTCAATAGATATGTACACTTATCCCTTTTAGTCGGTTAACCCCACCCACAATAGATATGTACACTTATCCCTTTTAGTCGGTTAACCCCATCCACTTTGACATAGAAATTGAACCGTTAACGATAGAACCTTGTATCTACTTGTGGATTAATATACACATAAAAACCTACCATCTGCAAAAATAAAATCGATTCTATCTTGCTTGGTTCAATAGATGTGGACACTTATCCCTTTTAATCGGTTAACCCCACCCAGTATGACGTAGAAATTGAACCGTTGGCGATAGAACCTTGGATCAGCTTGTGGAATAATACACACATAAAAACCTACCATCTGCAAAAACAAAATCGATTCTGTCTTGCTTGGTTCAATAGATATGTATACTTATCCCTTTTAGCCGGTTAACCCCACCCACTATGACGTAGAAATTGAACCGTTAAAGATAGAACCTTAGATCAGCTTGTGGAATAATACACACATAAAAACCTACCATCTGCAAAAACAAAATCGATTCTATCTAGCTTGGTTCAATAGATATGGACACTTATCTCTTTTAGTCGGTTAACCCCATCCACTTTGACATAGAAATTGAACCGTTAACGACAGAACCTTGTATCAGCTTGTGGATTAATATACACATAAAAACCTACCATCTGAAAAAATAAAATCGATTCTATCTTGCTTGGTTCAATAGATGTGGACACTTATACCTTTTAGTCGGTTAACCCCACCCAGTGTGACGTAGAAATTGAACCGTTGGCGATAGAACCTTAGGTCAGCTTGTGGAATAATACACACATAAAAACCTACCATCTGCAAAAATAAATTCGATTCTATCTTGCTTGGTTCAATACATATGGACACTTATCCCTTTTAGTCGGTTAACCCCACCCACTTTGACGTAGAAATTGAACCGTTAACGATAGAACCTTGTATCAGCTTGTGGATTAATATACACATAAAAGCCTACCATCTGCAAAAATAAATTCGATTCTATCTTGCTTGGTTCAATAGATATGGACACTTATCCCATTTAGTCGGTTAACCACATACACTTTGGCGTAGAAATTGAACCGTTAGCGATAGAATCTTAGTCATCTTGTGGATTAATACAAATATAAAAACCTATCATCTGCAAAAACAAAATCGGTTCTATCTTGCTTGGTTCAATAGATATGGATACTTATCCCTTTTAGTCGGTTAACCCCACCCACTTTGACGTAGACATTGAACCGTTAACGATAGAACCTTGGATCAGCTTGTGGATTAATACACACATAAAAACCTATCACCTCCAAAAACAAAATCGATTCTAGCTTGCTGGGTTCAATAGATATGGACACTTATCCCTTTTAGTCGGTTAACCCCACCCACAATAGATATGGACACTTATCCCTTTTAGTCTGTTAACCCCATCCACTTTGTCGTAGAAATTGAACCGTTAAAGATATAACCTTGTATCAGCTTGTGGATTAATATACACATAAAATCCTACCATCTGCAAAAATTAAATCGATTCTATCTTGCTTGGTTCAATAGATATGGACACTTATCCCTTTTAGTCGGTTAACTCCACCCACTTTGACGTAGAAATTGAACCGTTAAAGATAGAACCTTGGATCAGCTTGTGGATTAATATACACATAAAAAACTATCATCTGCAAAAACAAAATCGATTCTATCTTGCTTGGTTCAATAGCTATGGACACTTGTCCCTTTTAGTCGGTTAACCCCACCCACAATAGATATGGACACTTATCCCTTTTAGTCTGTTAACCCCATCCACTTTGTCGTAGAAATTGAACCGTTAAAGATAGAGCCTTGTATCAGCTTGTGGATTAATATACACATAAAATCCTACCATCTGCAAAAATAAAATCGATTCTATCTTGCTTGGTTCAATAGATATGGACACTTATCCCTTTTAGTCGGTTAACTCCACCCACTTTGACGTAGAAATTGAACCGTTAAAGATAGAACCTTGGATCAGCTTGTGGATTAATATGCACATAAAAAACTATCATCTGCAAAAACAAAATCGATTCTATCTTGCTTGGTTCAATAGATATGGATACTTATCCCTTTAATCGGTTAACCCCACCCACTTTGACGTAGAAATTGAACCGTTAACGATAGAATCTAGGATCAGCTTGTGGGTTAATACACAAATAAAAACCTATCATCTGCAAAAAAAAAAAATCGATTCTATCTTGCTTGGTTCAATAGATATGGACACTTATCCCTTTTAGTCGGTTAACCCCATCCACTTTGACGTAGAAATTGAACCGTTAACGACAGAACCTTGTATCAGCTTGTGGATTAATATACACATAAAAGCCTACCATCTGCAAAAACAAAATCGATTCTATCTTGCTTGGTTCAATAGATATGGACACTTATCCCGTTTAGTCGGTTAACCCCACCCAGTATGACGTAGAAATTGAACCGTTAACGATAGAACCTGGATCAGCTTGTGGATTAATATACACATAAAAACCTATCATCTGCAAAAACAAAATCGATTCTATCTTGCTTGGCTCAATAGATATATACACTTATCCCTTTTAGTCGGTTAACCCCACCCACAATAGATATGTACACTTATCCCTTTTAGTCGGTTAACCCCATCCACTTTGACATAGAAATTGAACCGTTAACGATAGAACCTTGTATCAGCTTGTGGATTAATATACACATAAAAACCTACCATCTGCAAAAATAAAATCGATTCTATCTTGCTTGGTTCAATATATATGGACACTTATCCCTTTTAGTCGGTTAACCCCACCCAGTATGACGTATAAATTGAACCGTTGGCGATAGAACCTTGGATCAGCTTGCGGAACAATACGCACATAAAAACCTACCATCTGCAAAAATAAATTCGATTCTATCTTGCTTGGTTCAATAGATATGTATACTTATCCCTTTTAGTCGGTTAACCCCACCCACTATGACGTAGAAATTGAACCACTTAAGAAAGAGCCTTGGATCAGCTTGTGGATTAATATACACATAAAAGCCTACCATCTGCAAAAACAAAATCGATTCTATCTAGCTTGGTTCAATAGATATGTATACTTACCCCTTTTAGTCGGTTAACCCCACCCACTATGACCTAGAAATTGATCCACTTAAGATAGAGCCTTGGATCAGCTTGTGGATTAATGTACACATAAAAGCCTACCATCTGCAAAAATAAAATCGATTCTATCTTGCTTGGTTCAATAGATGTGGACACTTATCCCTTTTAGTCGGTTAACCCCACCCAGTGTGACGTAGAAATTGAACCGTTGGCGATAGAACCTTAGGTCAGCTTGTGGAACAATACGCACATAAAAACCTATCATCTGCAAAAATAAAATCGATTCTATCTTCCTTGGTTCATTGGATATGGACACTTATCCCTTTTAGTCGGTTAACCCCACCCACAATACATATGTACACTTATCCCTTTTAGTCGGTTAACCCCATCCACTTTGACATAGAAATTGAACCGTTAACGATAGAACCTTGTATCAGCTTGTGGATTAATATACACATAAAAACCTACCATCTGCAAAAATAAAATCGATTCTATCTTGCTTGGTTCAATAGATGTGGACACTTATCCCTTTTAGTCGGTTAACCCCACCCAGTGTGACGTAGAAATTGAACCGTTGGCGATAGAACCTTGGGTCAGCTTGTGGAATAATACACACATAAAAACCTACCATCTGCAAAAATAAATTCGATTCTATCTTGCTTGGTTCAATAGATATGGACACTTATCCCTTTTAGTCGGTTAACCCCACCCACTTTGACGTAGAAATTGAACCGTTAACGATAGAACCTTGGATCAGCTTGTGGATTAATACACACATAAAAAACTATCACCTGCAAAAACAAAATCGGTTTTAGCTTGCTGGGTTCAATAGATATGTACACTTATCCCTTTTATTCGGTTAACCCCATCCACTTTGACATAGAAATTGAACCGTTAACGATAGAACCTTGTGTCAGCTTGTGGATTAATACGCACATAAAAGCCTACCATCTGCAAAAATAAAATCGATTCTATCTTGCTTGGTTCAATAGATGTGGACGCTTATCCCTTTTAGTCGGTTAACCCCACCCAGTGTGACGTAGAAATTGAACCGTTGGCGATAGAACCTTGGGTGAGCTTGTGGAATAATACACACATAAAAACCTACCATCTGCAAAAATAAATTCGATTCTATCTTGCTTGGTTCAATAGATATGGACACTTATCCCTTTTAGTCGGTTAACCCCACCCACTTTGACGCAGAAATTGAACTGTTAACGATAGAACCTTGTGTCAGCTTGTGGATTAATATACGCATAAAAGCCTACCATCTGCAAAAACAAAATCGATTCTATCTAGCTTGGTTCAATAGATATGTACACTTATCTCTTTTAGTCGGTTAACCCCATCCACTTTGACATAGAAATTGAACCGTTAACGATAGAACCTTGTATCAGCTTGTGGATTAATATACACATAAAAACCTACCATCTGAAAAAATAAAATCGATTCTATCTTGCTTGGTTCAATAGATGTGGACACTTATATCTTTTAGTCGGTTAACCCCACCCAGTGTGACGTAGAAATTGAACCGTTGGCGATAGAACCTTGGGTCAGCTTGGGGAATAATACACACATAAAAACCTACCATCTGCAAAAATAAATTCGATTCTATCTTGCTTGGTTCAATACATATGGACACTTATCCCTTTTAGTCGGTTAACCCCACCCACAATAGATATGGACACTTATCCCTTTTAGTCTGTTAACCCCATCCACTTTGACATAGAAATTCAACCGTTGGCGATAGACCCTTGTGTCAGCTTGTGGAATAATACACACATAAAAACCTACCATCTGCAAAAATAAATTCGATTCTATCTTGCTTGGTTCAATACATATGGACACTTATCCCTTTTAGTCGGTTAACCCCACCCACTTTGACGTAGAAATTGAACCGTTAAAGATCATCTGCAAAAACAAAATCGATTCTATCTTGCTTGGTTCAATAGATATGGATACTTATCCCTTTTAGTCGGTTAACCCCACCCACTTTGACGTAGACATTGAACCGTTAACGTTAGAACCTTGGATCAGCTTGTGGATTAATACACACATAAAAACCTATCACCTCCAAAAGCAAAATCGATTCTAGCTTGCTGGGTTCAATAGATATGGACACTTATCCCTTTTAGTCGGTTAACCCCACCCACAATAGATATGGACACTTATCCCTTTTAGTCTGTTAACCCCATCCACTTTGTCGTAGAAACTGAACCGTTAAAGATATAACCTTGTATCAGCTTGTGGATTAATATACACATAAAATCCTACCATCTGCAAAAATAAAATCGATTCTATCTTGCTTGGTTCAATAGATATGGACACTTATCCCTTTTAGTCGGTTAACCGTTAAAGATAGAACCTTGGATCAGCTTGTGGATTAACATACACATAAAAAACTATCATCTGCAAAAACAAAATCGATTCTATCTTGCTTGGTTCAACAGATATGGATACTTATCCCTTTTAGTCGGTTAACCCCACCCACTTTGACGTAGAAATTGAACCGTTAAAGATCATCTGCAAAAACAAAATCGATTCTATCTTGCTTGGCTCAATAGATATGTACACTTATCCCTTTTAGTCGGTTAACCCCACCCACAATAGATATGTACACTTATCCCTTTTAGTCGGTTAACCCCATCCACTTTGACATAGAAATTGAACCGTTAACGATAGAACCTTGTATCAGCTTGTGGATTAATATACACATAAAAACCTACCATTTGCAAAAATAAAATCGATTCAATCTTGCTTGGTTCAATAGATATGGATACTTATCCTTTTAGTCGGTTAACCCCACCCACTTTGACGTAGAAATTGAACCGTTAAAGATAGAACCTTGGATCAGCTTGTGGATTAATATACACATAAAAGCCTACCATCTGCAAAAACAAAATCGATTCTATCTTGCTTGGTTCAATAGATATGGACACTTATCCCGTTTAGTCGGTTAACCCCACCCAGTATGACGTAGAAATTGAACCGATAACGATAGAACCTGGATCAGCTTGTGGATTAATATACACATAAAAACCTATCATCTGCAAAAACAAAATCGATTCTATCTTGCTTGGCTCAATAGATATGTACACTTATCCCTTTTAGTCGGTTAACCCCACCCACAATAGATATGTACACTTATCCCTTTTAGTCGGTTAACCCCATCCACTTTGACATAGAAATTGAACCGTTAACGATAGAACCTTGTATCAGCTTGTGGATTAATATACACATAAAAACCTACCATCTGCAAAAATAAAATCGATTCTGTCTTGCTTGGTTCAATAGATGTGGACACTTATCCCTTTTAATCGGTTAACCCCACCCAGTATGACGTAGAAATTGAACCGTTGGCGATAGAACCTTGGGTCAGTTTGTGGAATAATACACACATAAAAACCTTCCATCTGCAAAAACAAAATCGATTCTATCTTGCTTGGTTCAATAGATATGTATACTTATCCCTTTTAGCCGGTTAACCCCACCCACTATGACGTAGAAATTGAACCACTTAAGATAGAGCCTTGGATCAGCTTGTGGATTAATATACACATAAAAGCCTACCACCTGCAAAAATAAAATCGATTCTATCTTCCTCGGTTCAATAGATATGGACACTTATCCCTTTTAGTCGGTTAACCCCACCCAGTATGACGTAGAAATTGAACCGTTGGCGATAGAACCTTGGATCAGCTTGTGGGATAATACACACATAAAAACCTACCATCTGCAAAAACAAAATCGATTCTAGCATGCTCGGCTCAATAGATATGGACACTTATCCCATTTAGTCGGTTAACCCCATACACTTTGGCGTAGAAATTGAACCGTTAAAGATAGAACCTTGTGTCAGCTTGTGGATTAATATACACATAAAAACCTATTATCTGCAAAAATAAAATCGATTCTATATTGCTTGGTTCAATAGATGTGTACACTTAATCCTTTTAGTCGGTTAACCCCACCCAGTGTGACGTAGAAATTGAACCGTTGGCGATAGAACCTTGGGTCAGCTTGTGGAATAATACACACATAAAACCTACCATCTGCAAAAATAAATTCGATTCTACCTTGCTTGGTTCAATACATATGGACACTTATCCCTTTTAGTCGGTTAACCCCACCCACTTTGACGTAGAAATTGAACCGTTAAAGATAGAACCTTGTATCAGCTTGTGGATTAATATACACATAAAAACCTATCATCTGCAGAAACAAAATCGATTCTATCTTGCTTGGTTCAACAGATATGGACACTTATCCCTTTTAGTCTGTTAACCCCATCCACTTTGTCGTAGAAATTGTACAGTTAAAGATATAACCTTGTATCAGCTTGTGGATTAATACACACATAAAATCCTACCATCTGCAAAAATAAAATCGATTCTATCTTTCTTGGTTCAATAGATATGGACACATCCCTTTTAGTCGGTTAACTCCACCCACTTTGACGTAGAAATTGAACCGTTAAAGATAAAACCTTGGATCAGCTTGTGGATTAATATACACATAAAAACCTATCATCTGCAGAAACAAAATCGATTCTATCTTGCTTGGTTCAATAGATATGGATACTTATCCCTTTTAGTCGGTTAACCCCACCCACTTTGACGTAGAAATTGAACCGTTAAAGATAGAACCTTGGATTAGCTTGTGGATTAATATACACATAAAAACCTATCATCTGCAAAACCAAAATCGATTCTATCTTGCTTGGTTCAATAGATATGGATACTTATCCCTTTTAGTCGGTTAACCCCACCCACTTTGACGTAGAAATTGAACCGTTAACGACAGAACCTTGTATCAGCTTGTGGATTAATATACACATAAAAGCCTACCATCTGCAAAAACAAAATCGATTCTATCTTGCTTGGGTCAATAGATATGGACACTTATCCCATTTAGTCGGTTAACCCTACCCAGTATGACGTAGAAATTGAACCGTTAACGATAGAACCTGGATCAGCTTGTGGATTAATATACACATAAAAACCTATCATCTGCAAAAAAAAACCGATTCTATCTTGCTTGGTTCAATAGATATGGACACTTATCCCTTTTAGTCGGTTAACCCCATCCACTTTGACGTAGAAATTGAACCGTTAACGACAGAACCTTGTATCAGCTTGTGGATTAATATACACATAAAAGCCTACCATCTGCAAAAACAAAATCGATTCTATCTTGCTTGGGTCAATAGATATGGACACTTATCCCATTTAGTCGGTTAACCCTACCCAGTATGACGTAGAAATTGAACCGTTAACGATAGAACCTGGATCAGCTTGTGGATTAATATACACATAAAAACCTATCATCTGCAAAAACAAAATCGATTCTATCTTGCTTGGCTCAATAGATATGTACACTTATCCCTTTTAGTCGGTTAACCCCACCCACAATAGATATGTACACTTATCCCTTTTAGTCGGTTAACCCCATCCACTTTGACATAGAAATTGAACCGTTAACGATAGAACCTTGTATCAGCTTGTGGATTAATATACACATAAAAGCCTACCATCTGCAAAAACAAAATCGATTCTATCTTGCTTGGTTCAATAGATATGGACACTTATCCCGTTTAATCGGTTAACCCCACCAAGTATGACGTAGAAATTGAACCGTTGGCGATAGAACCTTGGATCAGCTTGTGGAATAATACACACATAAAAACCTATCATCTGCAAAAACAAAATCGATTATATTTTGCTTGATTCAATAGATATGTATACTTATCCCTTTTAGCCGGTTAACCCCACCCACTATGACGTAGAAATTGAACCGTTAACGACAGAACCTTGTATCAGCTTGTGGATTAATATACACATAAAAGCCTACCATCTGCAAAAACAAAATCGATTCTATCTTGCTTGGTTCAATAGATATAGACACTTATCCCGTTTAATCGGTTAACCCCACCCAGTATGACGTAGAAATTGAACCGTTGGCGATAGAACCTTAGATCAGCTTGTGGAATAATACACACATAAAAACCTACCATCTGCAAAAACAAAATCGATTCTATCTTGCTTGGTTCAATAGATATGTATACTTATCCCTTTTAGCCGGTTAACCCCACCCACTATGACGTAGAAATTGAACCGTTAAAGATAGAACCTTAGATCAGCTTGTGCATTAATGTACACATAAAAACCTATCATCTGCAGAAACAAAATCGATTATATCTTGCTTGGTTCAATAGATATGGACACTTATCCCGTTTAATCGGTTAACCCCACCAAGTATGACGTAGAAATTGAACCGTTGGCGATAGAACCTTGGATCAGCTTGTGGAATAATACACACATAAAAACCTACCATCTGCAAAAACAAAATCGATTCTATCTTGCTTGGTTCAATAGATATGTATACTTATCCCTTTTAGCCGGTTAACCCCACCCACTATGACGTAGAAATTGAACCGTTAAAGATAGAACCTTAGATCAGCTTGTGGATTAATGTACACATAAAAACCTATCATCTGCAAAAACAAAATCGATTCTATCTTGCTTGGCTCAATAGATATGTACACTTATCCCTTTTAGTCGGTTAACCCCACCTACAATAGATATGTACACTTATCCCTTTTAGTCGGTAAACCCCATCCACTTTGACATAGAAATTGAACCGTTAACGATAGAACCTTGTATCAGCTTGTGGATTAATATACACATAAAAGCCTACCATCTGCAAAAACAAAATCGATTCTATCTTGCTTGGTTCAATAGATATGGACACTTATCCCGTTTAATCGGTTAACCCCACCCAGTATGACGTAGAAATTGAACCGTTGGCGATAGAACCTTAGATCAGCTTGTGGAATAATACACACATAAAAACCTACCATCTGCAAAAACAAAATCGATTCTATCTTGCTTGGTTCAATAGATATGTATACTTATCCCTTTTAGCCGGTTAACCCCACCCACTATGACGTAGAAATTGAACCGTTAACGACAGAACCTTGTATCAGCTTGTGGATTAATATACACATAAAAGCCTACCATCTGCAAAAACAAAATCGATTCTATCTTGCTTGGTTCAATAGATATGGACACTTATCCCGTTTAATCGGTTAACCCCACCAAGTATGACGTAGAAATTGAACCGTTGGCGATAGAACCTTGGATCAGCTTGTGGAATAATACACACATAAAAACCTATCATCTGCAAAAACAAAATCGATTCTATCTTGCTTGGCTCAATAGATATGTACACTTATCCCTTTTAGTCGGTTAACCCCACCCACAATAGATATGTACACTTATCCCTTTTAGTCGGTTAACCCCATCCACTTTGACATAGAAATTGAACCGTTAACGATAGAACCTTGTATCAGCTTGTGGATTAATATACACATAAAAACCTACCATCTGCAAAAATAAAATCGATTCTATCTTGCTTGGTTCAATATATGTGGACACTTATCCCTTTTAATCGGTTAACCCCACCCAGTATGACGTAGAAATTGAACCGTTTGCGATAGAACCTTGGATCAGCTTGTGGAATAATACACACATAAAAACCTACCATCTGCAAAAACAAAATCGATTCTATCTTGCTTGGTTCAATAGATATGTATACTTATCCCTTTTAGCCGGTTAACCCCACCCACTATGACGTAGAAATTGAACCGTTAAAGATAGAACCTTAGATCAGCTTGTGGATTAATGTACACATAAAAACCTATCATCTGCAGAAACATAATCGATTCTATCTTGCTTGGTTCAATAGATATGGACACTTATCCCTTTTAGTCTGTTAACCCCATCCACTTTGTCGTAGAAATTGAACCGTTAAAGATATAACCTTGTATCAGCTTGTGGATTAATATACACATAAAATCCTACCATCTGCAAAAATAAAATCGATTCTATCTTGCTTGGTTCAATAGATATGGACACTTATCCCTTTTAGTCTGTTAACCCCATCCACTTTGTCGTAGAAATTGAACCGTTAAAGATATAACCTTGTATCAGCTTGTGGATTAATATACACATAAAATCCTACCATCTGTAAAAATAAAATCGATTCTATCTTGCTTGGTTCAATAGATATGGATACTTATCCCTTTTAGTCGGTTAACCCCACCCACTTTGACGTAGAAATTGAACCGTTAAAGATAGAACCTTGGATCAGCTTGTGGATTAATATACACATAAAAACCTATCATATGCAAAACCAAAATCGATTCTATCTTGCTTGGTTCAATAGATATGGATACTTATCCCTTTTGGTCGGTTAACCCCACCCACTTTGACGTAGAAATTGAACCGTTAACGATAGAATCTAGGATCAGCTTGTGGGTTAATACACAAATAAAAACCTATCATCTGCAAAAAAAACCGATTCTATCTTACTTGGTTCAATAGATATGGACACTTATCACTTTTAGTCGGTTAACCCAATCCACTTTGACGTAGAAATTGAACCGTTAACGACAGAACCTTGTATCAGCTTGTGGATTAATATACACATAAAAGCCTACCATCTGCAAAAACAAAATCGATTCTATCTTGCTTGGTTCAATAGATATGGACACTTATCCCGTTTAGTCGGTTAACCCCACCCAGTATGACGTAGAAATTGAACCGTTAACGATAGAACCTGGATCAGCTTGTGGATTAATATACACATAAAAACCTATCATCTGCAAAAACAAAATCGATTCTATCTTGCTTGGCTCAATAGATATGTACACTTATCCCTTTTAGTCGGTTAACCCCACCCACAATAGATATGTACACTTATCCCTTTTAGTCGGTTAACCCCATCCACTTTGACATAGAAATTGAACCGTTAACGATAGAACCTTGTATCTACTTGTGGATTAATATACACATAAAAACCTACCATCTGCAAAAATAAAATCGATTCTATCTTGCTTGGTTCAATAGATGTGGACACTTATCCCTTTTAATCGGTTAACCCCACCCAGTATGACGTAGAAATTGAACCGTTGGCGATAGAACCTTGGATCAGCTTGTGGAATAATACACACATAAAAACCTACCATCTGCAAAAACAAAATCGATTCTGTCTTGCTTGGTTCAATAGATATGTATACTTATCCCTTTTAGCCGGTTAACCCCACCCACTATGACGTAGAAATTGAACCGTTAAAGATAGAACCTTAGATCAGCTTGTGGAATAATACACACATAAAAACCTACCATCTGCAAAAACAAAATCGATTCTATCTAGCTTGGTTCAATAGATATGGACACTTATCTCTTTTAGTCGGTTAACCCCATCCACTTTGACATAGAAATTGAACCGTTAACGACAGAACCTTGTATCAGCTTGTGGATTAATATACACATAAAAACCTACCATCTGAAAAAATAAAATCGATTCTATCTTGCTTGGTTCAATAGATGTGGACACTTATACCTTTTAGTCGGTTAACCCCACCCAGTGTGACGTAGAAATTGAACCGTTGGCGATAGAACCTTAGGTCAGCTTGTGGAATAATACACACATAAAAACCTACCATCTGCAAAAATAAATTCGATTCTATCTTGCTTGGTTCAATACATATGGACACTTATCCCTTTTAGTCGGTTAACCCCACCCACTTTGACGTAGAAATTGAACCGTTAACGATAGAACCTTGTATCAGCTTGTGGATTAATATACACATAAAAGCCTACCATCTGCAAAAATAAATTCGATTCTATCTTGCTTGGTTCAATAGATATGGACACTTATCCCATTTAGTCGGTTAACCACATACACTTTGGCGTAGAAATTGAACCGTTAGCGATAGAATCTTAGTCATCTTGTGGATTAATACAAATATAAAAACCTATCATCTGCAAAAACAAAATCGGTTCTATCTTGCTTGGTTCAATAGATATGGATACTTATCCCTTTTAGTCGGTTAACCCCACCCACTTTGACGTAGACATTGAACCGTTAACGATAGAACCTTGGATCAGCTTGTGGATTAATACACACATAAAAACCTATCACCTCCAAAAACAAAATCGATTCTAGCTTGCTGGGTTCAATAGATATGGACACTTATCCCTTTTAGTCGGTTAACCCCACCCACAATAGATATGGACACTTATCCCTTTTAGTCTGTTAACCCCATCCACTTTGTCGTAGAAATTGAACCGTTAAAGATATAACCTTGTATCAGCTTGTGGATTAATATACACATAAAATCCTACCATCTGCAAAAATTAAATCGATTCTATCTTGCTTGGTTCAATAGATATGGACACTTATCCCTTTTAGTCGGTTAACTCCACCCACTTTGACGTAGAAATTGAACCGTTAAAGATAGAACCTTGGATCAGCTTGTGGATTAATATACACATAAAAAACTATCATCTGCAAAAACAAAATCGATTCTATCTTGCTTGGTTCAATAGCTATGGACACTTGTCCCTTTTAGTCGGTTAACCCCACCCACAATAGATATGGACACTTATCCCTTTTAGTCTGTTAACCCCATCCACTTTGTCGTAGAAATTGAACCGTTAAAGATAGAGCCTTGTATCAGCTTGTGGATTAATATACACATAAAATCCTACCATCTGCAAAAATAAAATCGATTCTATCTTGCTTGGTTCAATAGATATGGACACTTATCCCTTTTAGTCGGTTAACTCCACCCACTTTGACGTAGAAATTGAACCGTTAAAGATAGAACCTTGGATCAGCTTGTGGATTAATATGCACATAAAAAACTATCATCTGCAAAAACAAAATCGATTCTATCTTGCTTGGTTCAATAGATATGGATACTTATCCCTTTAATCGGTTAACCCCACCCACTTTGACGTAGAAATTGAACCGTTAACGATAGAATCTAGGATCAGCTTGTGGGTTAATACACAAATAAAAACCTATCATCTGCAAAAAAAAAAAATCGATTCTATCTTGCTTGGTTCAATAGATATGGACACTTATCCCTTTTAGTCGGTTAACCCCATCCACTTTGACGTAGAAATTGAACCGTTAACGACAGAACCTTGTATCAGCTTGTGGATTAATATACACATAAAAGCCTACCATCTGCAAAAACAAAATCGATTCTATCTTGCTTGGTTCAATAGATATGGACACTTATCCCGTTTAGTCGGTTAACCCCACCCAGTATGACGTAGAAATTGAACCGTTAACGATAGAACCTGGATCAGCTTGTGGATTAATATACACATAAAAACCTATCATCTGCAAAAACAAAATCGATTCTATCTTGCTTGGCTCAATAGATATATACACTTATCCCTTTTAGTCGGTTAACCCCACCCACAATAGATATGTACACTTATCCCTTTTAGTCGGTTAACCCCATCCACTTTGACATAGAAATTGAACCGTTAACGATAGAACCTTGTATCAGCTTGTGGATTAATATACACATAAAAACCTACCATCTGCAAAAATAAAATCGATTCTATCTTGCTTGGTTCAATATATATGGACACTTATCCCTTTTAGTCGGTTAACCCCACCCAGTATGACGTATAAATTGAACCGTTGGCGATAGAACCTTGGATCAGCTTGCGGAACAATACGCACATAAAAACCTACCATCTGCAAAAATAAATTCGATTCTATCTTGCTTGGTTCAATAGATATGTATACTTATCCCTTTTAGTCGGTTAACCCCACCCACTATGACGTAGAAATTGAACCACTTAAGAAAGAGCCTTGGATCAGCTTGTGGATTAATATACACATAAAAGCCTACCATCTGCAAAAACAAAATCGATTCTATCTAGCTTGGTTCAATAGATATGTATACTTACCCCTTTTAGTCGGTTAACCCCACCCACTATGACCTAGAAATTGATCCACTTAAGATAGAGCCTTGGATCAGCTTGTGGATTAATGTACACATAAAAGCCTACCATCTGCAAAAATAAAATCGATTCTATCTTGCTTGGTTCAATAGATGTGGACACTTATCCCTTTTAGTCGGTTAACCCCACCCAGTGTGACGTAGAAATTGAACCGTTGGCGATAGAACCTTAGGTCAGCTTGTGGAACAATACGCACATAAAAACCTATCATCTGCAAAAATAAAATCGATTCTATCTTCCTTGGTTCATTGGATATGGACACTTATCCCTTTTAGTCGGTTAACCCCACCCACAATACATATGTACACTTATCCCTTTTAGTCGGTTAACCCCATCCACTTTGACATAGAAATTGAACCGTTAACGATAGAACCTTGTATCAGCTTGTGGATTAATATACACATAAAAACCTACCATCTGCAAAAATAAAATCGATTCTATCTTGCTTGGTTCAATAGATGTGGACACTTATCCCTTTTAGTCGGTTAACCCCACCCAGTGTGACGTAGAAATTGAACCGTTGGCGATAGAACCTTGGGTCAGCTTGTGGAATAATACACACATAAAAACCTACCATCTGCAAAAATAAATTCGATTCTATCTTGCTTGGTTCAATAGATATGGACACTTATCCCTTTTAGTCGGTTAACCCCACCCACTTTGACGTAGAAATTGAACCGTTAACGATAGAACCTTGGATCAGCTTGTGGATTAATACACACATAAAAAACTATCACCTGCAAAAACAAAATCGGTTTTAGCTTGCTGGGTTCAATAGATATGTACACTTATCCCTTTTATTCGGTTAACCCCATCCACTTTGACATAGAAATTGAACCGTTAACGATAGAACCTTGTGTCAGCTTGTGGATTAATACGCACATAAAAGCCTACCATCTGCAAAAATAAAATCGATTCTATCTTGCTTGGTTCAATAGATGTGGACGCTTATCCCTTTTAGTCGGTTAACCCCACCCAGTGTGACGTAGAAATTGAACCGTTGGCGATAGAACCTTGGGTGAGCTTGTGGAATAATACACACATAAAAACCTACCATCTGCAAAAATAAATTCGATTCTATCTTGCTTGGTTCAATAGATATGGACACTTATCCCTTTTAGTCGGTTAACCCCACCCACTTTGACGCAGAAATTGAACTGTTAACGATAGAACCTTGTGTCAGCTTGTGGATTAATATACGCATAAAAGCCTACCATCTGCAAAAACAAAATCGATTCTATCTAGCTTGGTTCAATAGATATGTACACTTATCTCTTTTAGTCGGTTAACCCCATCCACTTTGACATAGAAATTGAACCGTTAACGATAGAACCTTGTATCAGCTTGTGGATTAATATACACATAAAAACCTACCATCTGAAAAAATAAAATCGATTCTATCTTGCTTGGTTCAATAGATGTGGACACTTATATCTTTTAGTCGGTTAACCCCACCCAGTGTGACGTAGAAATTGAACCGTTGGCGATAGAACCTTGGGTCAGCTTGGGGAATAATACACACATAAAAACCTACCATCTGCAAAAATAAATTCGATTCTATCTTGCTTGGTTCAATACATATGGACACTTATCCCTTTTAGTCGGTTAACCCCACCCACAATAGATATGGACACTTATCCCTTTTAGTCTGTTAACCCCATCCACTTTGACATAGAAATTCAACCGTTGGCGATAGACCCTTGTGTCAGCTTGTGGAATAATACACACATAAAAACCTACCATCTGCAAAAATAAATTCGATTCTATCTTGCTTGGTTCAATACATATGGACACTTATCCCTTTTAGTCGGTTAACCCCACCCACTTTGACGTAGAAATTGAACCGTTAAAGATCATCTGCAAAAACAAAATCGATTCTATCTTGCTTGGTTCAATAGATATGGATACTTATCCCTTTTAGTCGGTTAACCCCACCCACTTTGACGTAGACATTGAACCGTTAACGTTAGAACCTTGGATCAGCTTGTGGATTAATACACACATAAAAACCTATCACCTCCAAAAGCAAAATCGATTCTAGCTTGCTGGGTTCAATAGATATGGACACTTATCCCTTTTAGTCGGTTAACCCCACCCACAATAGATATGGACACTTATCCCTTTTAGTCTGTTAACCCCATCCACTTTGTCGTAGAAACTGAACCGTTAAAGATATAACCTTGTATCAGCTTGTGGATTAATATACACATAAAATCCTACCATCTGCAAAAATAAAATCGATTCTATCTTGCTTGGTTCAATAGATATGGACACTTATCCCTTTTAGTCGGTTAACCGTTAAAGATAGAACCTTGGATCAGCTTGTGGATTAACATACACATAAAAAACTATCATCTGCAAAAACAAAATCGATTCTATCTTGCTTGGTTCAACAGATATGGATACTTATCCCTTTTAGTCGGTTAACCCCACCCACTTTGACGTAGAAATTGAACCGTTAAAGATCATCTGCAAAAACAAAATCGATTCTATCTTGCTTGGCTCAATAGATATGTACACTTATCCCTTTTAGTCGGTTAACCCCACCCACAATAGATATGTACACTTATCCCTTTTAGTCGGTTAACCCCATCCACTTTGACATAGAAATTGAACCGTTAACGATAGAACCTTGTATCAGCTTGTGGATTAATATACACATAAAAACCTACCATTTGCAAAAATAAAATCGATTCAATCTTGCTTGGTTCAATAGATATGGACACTTATCCCTTTTAGTCGGTTAACCCCACCCAGTATGACGTAGAAATTGAACCGTTGGCGATAGAACCTTGGATCAGCTTGTGGAATAATACACACATAAAAACCTACCATCTGCAAAAACAAAATCGATTATATGTTGCTTGGTTCAATAGATATGTATACTTATCCCTTTTAGCCGGTTAACCCCACCCACTATGACGTAGAAATTGAACCACTTAAGATAGAGCCTTGGATCAGCTTGTGGATTAATATACACATAAAACCTATCATCTGCAAAAATAAAATCGATTCTATCTTCCTTGGTTCAATAGATATGGACACTTATCCCTTTTAGTCGGTTAACCCCACCCACAATAGATATGGACACTTATCCCTTTTAGTCTGTTAACCCCATCCACTTTGTCGTAGAAATTGAACCGTTAAAGATATAACCCTGTATCAGTTTGTGGATTAATATACACATAAAATCCTACCATCTGCAAAAATAAAATCGATTCTATCTTGCTTGGTTCAATAGATATGGACACTTATCCCTTTTAGTCGGTTAACTCCACCCACTTTGACGTAGAAATTGAACCGTTAAAGATAGAACCTTGGATCAGCTTGTGGATTAATATACACATAAAAACCTATCATCTGCAGAAACAAAATCGATTCTATCTTGCTTGGTTCAATAGATATGGATACTTATCCTTTTAGTCGGTTAATCCCACCCACTTTGACGTAGAAATTGAACCGTTAAAGATAGAAACTTGGATCAGCTTGTGGATTAATATACACATAAAAACCTATCATCTGCAAAACCAAAATCGATTCTATCTTGCTTGGTTCAATAGATATGGATACTTATCCCTTTTAGTCGGTTAACCCCACCCACTTTGACGTAGAAATTGAACCGTTAACGATAGAATCTAGGATCAGCTTGTGGATTAATATACACATAAAAGCCTACCATCTGCAAAAACAAAATCGATTCTATCTTGCTTGGTTCAATAGATATGGACACTTATCCCGTTTAGTCGGTTAACCCCACCCAGTATGACGTAGAAATTGAACCGTTGGCGATAGAACCTTGGGTCAGCTTGTGGAATAATACACACATAAAAACCTACCATCTGCAAAAACAAAATCGATTCTAGCATGCTCCGTTCAATAGATATGGACACTTATCCCATTTAGTCGGTTAACCCCATACACTTTGGCGTAGAAATTGAACCGTTAAAGATAGAACCTTGTGTCAGCTTGTGGATTAATATACACATAAAAACCTACCATCTGCAAAAATAAAATCGATTCTATCTTGCTTGGTTCAATAGATGTGGACACTTAATCCTTTTAGTCGGTTAACCCCACCCAGTGTGACGTAGAAATTGAACCGTTGGCGATAGAACCTTGGGTCAGCTTGTGGAATAATACACACATAAAAACCTACCATCTGCAAAAATAAATTCGATTCTATCTTGCTTGGTTCAATACATATGGACACTTATCCCTTTTAGTCGGTTAACCCCACCCACTTTGACGTAGAAATTGAACCGTTAAAGATAGAACCTTGGATCAGCTTGTGGATTAATATACACACAAAAGCCTATCATCTGCAGAAACAAAATCGATTCTATCTTGCTTGGTTCAATAGATATGGACACTTATCCCTTTTAGTCTGTTAACCCCATCCACTTTGTCGTAGAAATTGTACAGTTAAAGATATAACCTTGTATCAGCTTGTGGATTAATATACACATAAAATCCTACCATCTGCAAAAATAAAATCGATTCTATCTTGCTTGGTTCAATAGATATGGACACTTATCCCTTTTAGTCGGTTAACTCCACCCACTTTGACGTAGAAATTGAACCGTTAAAGATAGAACCTTGGATCAGCTTGTGGATTAATATACACATAAAAACCTATCCTTTGCAGAAACAAAATCGATTCTATCTTGCTTGGTTCAATAGATATGGATACTTATCCTTTTAGTCGGTTAACCCCACCCACTTTGACGTAGAAATTGAACCGTTAAAATAGAACCTTGGATCAGCTTGTGGATTAATATACACATAAAAACCTATCATCTGCAAAACCAAAATCGATTCTATCTTGCTTGGTTCAATAGATATGGATACTTATCCCTTTTAGTCGGTTAACCCCACCCACTTTGACATAGAAATTGAACCGTTAACGATAGAATCTAGGATCAGCTTGTGGGTTAATACACAAATAAAAACCTATCATCTGCAAAAAAAAAACCTATTCTATCTTGCTTGGTTCAATAGATATGGACACTTATCCCGTTTAGTCGGTTAACCCCACCCAGTATGACGTAGAAATTGAACCGATAACGATAGAACCTGGATCAGCTTGTGGATTAATATACACATAAAAACCTATCATCTGCAAAAACAAAATCGATTCTATCTTGCTTGGCTCAATAGATATGTACACTTATCCCTTTTAATCGGTTAACCCCATCCACTTTGATGTAGGAATTGAACCGTTAACGACAGAACCTTGTATCAGCTTGTGGATTAATATACACATAAAAGCCTACCATCTGCAAAAACAAAATCGATTCTATCTTGCTTGGTTCAATAGATATGGACACTTATCCCGTTTAGTCGGTTAACCCCACCCAGTATGACGTAGAAATTGAACCGATAACGATAGAACCTGGATCAGCTTGTGGATTAATATACACATAAAAACCTATCATCTGCAAAAACAAAATCGATTCTATCTTGCTTGGCTCAATAGATATGTACACTTATCCCTTTTAGTCGGTTAACCCCACCCACAATAGATATGTACACTTATCCCTTTTAGTCGGTTAACCCCATCCACTTTGACATAGAAATTGAACCGTTAACGATAGAACCTTGTATCAGCTTGTGGATTAATATACACATAAAAACCTACCATCTGCAAAAATAAAATCGATTCTATCTTGCTTGGTTCAATAGATGTGGACACTTATCCCTTTTAATCGGTTAACCCCACCCAGTATGACGTAGAAATTGAACCGTTGGCGATAGAACCTTGGATCAGTTTGTGAAATAATACACACATAAAAACCTTCCATCTGCAAAAACAAAATCGATTCTATCTTGCTTGGTTCAATAGATATGTATACTTATCCCTTTTAGCCGGTTAACCCCACCCACTATGACCTAGAAATTGAACCACTTAAGATAGAGCCTTGGATCAGCTTGTGGATTAATACACACATAAAAGCCTACCACCTGCAAAAATAAAATCGATTCTATCTTCCTCGGTTCAATAGATATGGACACTTATCCCTTTTAGTTGGTTAACCCCACTCAGTATGACGTAGAAATTGAACCGTTGGCGATAGAACCTTAGATCAGCTTGTGGGATAATACACACATAAAAACCTACCATCTGCAAAAACAAAATCGATTCTAGCATGCTCGGTTCAATAGATATGGACACTTATCCCATTTAGTCGGTTAACCCCATACACTTTGGCGTAGAAATTGAACCGTTAAAGATAGAACCTTGTGTCAGCTTGTGGATTAATACACACATAAAAACCTACCATCTGCAAAAATAAAATCGATTCTATCTTGCTTGGTTCAATAGATGTGGACACTTAATCCTTTTAGTCGGTTAACCCCACCCAGTGTGACGTAGAAATTGAACCGTTGGCGATAGAACTTTGGGTCAGCTTGTGGAATAATACACACATAAAAACCTACCATCTGCAAAAATAAATTCGATTCTATCTTGCTTGGTTCAATACATATGGACACTTATCCCTTTTAGTCGGTTAACCCCACCCACTTTGACGTAGAAATTGAACCGTTAAAGATAGAACCTTGGATCAGCTTGTGGATTAATATACACATAAAAACCTATCATCTGCAGAAACAAAATCGATTCTATCTTGCTTGGTTCAATAGATATGGACACTTATCCCTTTTAGTCTGTTAACCCCATCCACTTTGTCGTAGAAATTGTACAGTTAAAGATATAACCTTGTATCAGCTTGTGGATTAATATACACATAAAATCCTACCATCTGCAAACATAAAATCGATTCTATCTTTCTTGGTTCAATAGATATGGACACTTATCCCTTTTAGTCGGTTAACTCCACCCAATTTGACGTAGAAATTGAACCGTTAAAGATAGAACCTTGGATCAGCTTGTGGATTAATATACACATAAAAACCTATCATCTGCAGAAACAAAATCGATTCTATCTTGCTTGGTTCAATAGATATGGATACTTATCCCTTTTAGTCGGTTAACCCCACCCACTTTGACGTAGAAATTGAACCGTTAAAGATAGAACCTTGGATTAGCTTGTGGATTAATATACACATAAAAACCTATCATCTGCAAAACCAAAATCGATTCTATCTTGCTTGGTTCAATAGATATGGATACTTATCCCTTTTAGTCGGTTAACCCCACCCACTTTGACGTAGAAATTGAACCGTTAACGATAGAATCTAGGATCAGCTTGTGGGTTAATACACAAATAAAAACCTATCATCTGCAAAAAAAAACCGATTCTATCTTGCTTGGGTCAATAGATATGGACACTTATCCCATTTAGTCGGTTAACCCCACCCAGTATGACGTAGAAATTGAACCGTTAACGATAGAACCTGGATCAGCTTGTGGATTAATATACACATAAAATCCTATCATCTGCAAAAACAAAATCGATTCTATCTTGCTTGGCTCAATAGATATGTACACTTATCCCTTTTAGTCGGTTAACCCCACCCACAATAGATATGTACACTTATCCCTTTTAGTCGGTTAACCCCATCCACTTTGACATAGAAATTGAACCGTTAACGATAGAACCTTGTATCAGCTTGTGGATTAATACACACATAAAAACCTACCATCTGCAAAAACAAAATCGATTCTATCTTGCTTGGGTCAATAGATATGTATATTTATCCCTTTTAGCCGGTTAACCCCACCCACTATGACGTAGAAATTGAACCGTTAACGACAGAACCTTGTATCAGCTTGTGGATTAATATACACATAAAAGCCTACCATCTGCAAAAACAAAATCGATTCTATCTTGCTTGGTTCAATAGATATGGACACTTATCCCGTTTAATCGGTTAACCCCACCAAGTATGACGTAGAAATTGAACCGTTGGCGATAGAACCTTGGATCAGCTTGTGGAATAATACACACATAAAAACCTATCATCTGCAAAAACAAAATCGATTCTATCTTGCTTGGCTCAATAGATATGTACACTTATCCCTTTTAGTCGGTTAACCCCACCCACAATAGATATGTACACTTATCCCTTTTAGTCGGTTAACCCCATCCACTTCGACATAGAAATTGAACCGTTAACGATAGAACCTTGTATCAGCTTGTGGATTAATATACACATAAAAACCTACCATCTGCAAAAATAAAATCGATTCTATCTTGCTTGGTTCAATATATGTGGACACTTATCCCTTTTAATCGGTTAACCCCACCCAGTATGACGTAGAAATTGAACCGTTGGCGATAGAACCTTGGATCAGCTTGTGGAATAATACACACATAAAAACCTACCATCTGCAAAAACAAAATCGATCCTATCTTGCTTGGTTCAATAGATATGTATACTTATCCCTTTTAGCCGGTTAACCCCACCCACTATGACGTAGAAATTGAACCGTTAAAGATAGAACCTTAGATCAGCTTGTGGATTAATATACACATAAAAACCTATCATCTGCAGAAACAAAATCGATTCTATCTTGCTTGGTTCAATAGATATGGACACTTATCCCTTTTAGTCTGTTAACCCCATCCACTTTGTCGTAGAAATTGAACCGTTAAAGATATAACCTTGTGTCAGCTTGTGGATTAAGATACACATAAAATCCTACCATCTGCAAAAATAAAATCGATTCTATCTTGCTTGGTTCAATAGATATGGACACTTATCCCTTTTAGTCGGTTAACTCCACCCACTTTGACGTAGAAATTGAACCGTTAAAGATAGAACCTCGGATCAGCTTGTGGATTAATATACACATAAAAACCTATCATCTGCAAAACCAAAATCGATTCTATCTTGCTTGGTTCAATAGATATGGATACTTATCCCTTTTAGTCGGTTAACCCCACCCACTTTGACGTAGAAATTGAACCGTTAACGATAGAATCTAGGATCAGCTTGTGGGTTAATACACAAATAAAAACCTATCATCTGCAAAAAAAAACCGATTCTATCTTGCTTGGTTCAATAGATATGGACACTTATCCCTTTTAGTCGGTTAACCCCATCCACTTTGACGTAGAAATTGAACCGTTAACGACAAAAACTTGTATCAGCTTGTGGATTAATATACACATAAAAGCCTACCATCTGCAAAAACAAAATCGATTCTATCTTGCTTGGTTCAATAGATATGGACACTTATCCCGTTTAGTCGGTTAACCCCACCCAGTATGACGTAGAAATTGAACCGTTAACGATAGAACCTGGATCAGCTTGTGGATTAATATACACATAAAAACCTATCATCTGCAAAAACAAAATCGATTCTATCTTGCTTGGCTCAATAGATATGTACACTTATCCCTTTTAGTCGGTTAACCCCACCCACAATAGATATGTACACTTATCCCTTTTAGTCGGTTAACCCCATCCACTTTGACATAGAAATTGAACCGTTAACGATAGAACCTTGTATCAGCTTGTGGATTAATATGCACATAAAAACCTACCATCTGCAAAAATAAAATCGATTCTATCTTGCTTGGTTCAATAGATGTGGACACTTATCCCTTTTAATCGGTTAACCCCACCCAGTATGACGTAGAAATTGAACCGTTGGCGATAGAACCTTGGATCAGCTTGTGGAATAATACACACATAAAAACCTACCATCTGCAAAAACAAAATCGATTCTATCTTGCTTGGTTCAATAGATATGTATACTTATCCCTTTTAGCCGGTTAACCCCACCCACTATGACGTAGAAATTGAACCGTTAAAGATAGAACCTTAGATCAGCTTGTGGATTAATATACACATAAAAAACCTATCATCTGCAGAAACAAAATCGATTCTATCTTGCTTGGTTCAATAGATATGGACACTTATCCCTTTTAGTCTGTTAACCCCATCCACTTTGTCGTAGAAATTGAACCGTTAAAGATATAACCTTGTATCAGCTTGTGGATTAATATACACATAAAATCCTACCATCTGCAAAACCAAAATCGATTCTATCTTCCTTGGTTCAATAGATATGGACACTTATCCCTTTTAGTCGGTTAACCCCACCCACTTTGACGTAGAAATTGAACAGTTAACGATAGAACCTTGGGTCAGCTTGTGGATTAATATACACATAAAAGCCTACCACCTGCAAAAATAAAATCGATTCTATCTTCCTCGGTTCAATAGATATGGACACTTATCCCTTTTAGTCGGTTAACCCCACCCAGTATGACGTAGAAATTGAACCGTTGGCGATAGAACCTTGTATCAGCTTGTGGAATAATACACACATAAAAACCTACCATCTACAAAAACAAAATCGATTCTAGCATGCTCGGTTCAATAGATATGGACACTTATCCCATTTAGTCGGTTAACCCCATACACTTTGGCGTAGAAATTGAACCGTTAAAAATAGAACCTTGTGTCAGCTTGTGGCTTAATATACACATAAAAACCTACCATCTGCAAAAATAAAATCGATTCTATCTTGCTTGGTTTAATAGATGTGGACACTTATCCCTTTTAATCGGTTAACCCCACCCAGTATGACGTAGAAATTGAACCGTTGGCGATAGAACCTTGGATCAGCTTGTGGAATAATACACACATAAAAACCTATCATCTGCAAAAACAAAATCGATTCTATCTTGCTTGGCTCAATAGATATGTACACTTATCCCTTTTAGTCGGTTAACCCCACCCACAATAGATATGTACACTTATCCCTTTTAGTCGGTTAACCCCATCCACTTTGACATAGAAATTGAACCGTTAACGATAGAACCTTGTATCAACTTGTGGATTAATATACACATAAAAACCTACCATCTGCAAAAATAAAATCGATTCTATCTTGCTTGGTTCAATAGATATGGATACTTATCCCTTTTAGTCGGTTAACCCCACCCACTTTGACGTAGAAATTGAACCGTTAAAGATAGAACCTTGGATCAGCTTGTGGATTAATATACACATAAAAACCTATCATCTGTAAAACCAAAATCGATTCTATCTTGCTTGGTTCAATAGATATGGATACTTATCCCTTTTAGTCGGTTAACCCCACCCACTTTGACGTAGAAATTGAACCGTTAACGATAGAATCTAGGATCAGCTTGTGGGTTAATACACAAATAAAAACCTATCATCTGCAAAAAAAAAAAAAACCGATTCTATCTTGCTTGGTTCAATAGATATGGACACTTATCCCTTTTAGTCGGTTAACCCCATCCACTTTGACGTAGAAATTGAACCGTTAACGACAGAACCTTGTATAAGCTTGTGGATTAATATACACATAAAAGCCTACCATCTGCAAAAACAAAATCGATTCTATCTTGCTTGGTTCAATAGATATGGACACTTATCCCGTTTAATCGGTTAACCCCACCAAGTATGACGTAGAAATTGAACCGTTAACGATAGAACCTGGATCAGCTTGTGGATTAATATACACATAAAAACCTATCATCTGCAAAAATAAAATCGATTCTATCTTGCTTGGCTCAATAGATATGTACACTTATCCCTTTTAGTCGGTTAACCCCACCCACAATAGATATGTACACTTATCCCTTTTAGTCGGTTAACCCCATCCACTTTGACATAGAAATTGAACCGTTAACGATGGAACCTTGTATCAGCTTGTGGATTAATATATACATAAAAACCTACCATCTGCAAAAATAAAATCGATTCTATCTTGCTTGGTTCAATAGATGTGGACACTTATCCCTTTTAGTCGGTTAACCCCACCCAGTGTGACGTAGAAATTGAACCGTTGGCGATAGAACCTTGGGTCAGCTTGTGGAATAATACACACATAAAAACCTACTATCTGCAAAAATAAATTCGATTCTATCTTGCTTGGTTCAATAGATATGTATACTTATCCCTTTTAGCCGGTTAACCCCACCCACTATGACGTAGAAATTGAACCGTTGGCGATAGAACCTTGGATCAGCTTGTGGAATAATACACACATAAAAACCTACCATCTGCAAAAACAAAATCGAGTCTATCTTGCTTGGTTCAATAGATATGTATACTTATCCTTTTTAGCCTGTTAACCCCACCCACTATGACGTAGAAATTGAACCACTTAAGATAGAGCCTTGGATCCGCTTATGGATTAATATACACATAAAAGCCTACCACCTGCAAAAATAAAATCGATTCTATCTTCCTCGTTTCAATAGATATGAACACTTATCCCTTTTAGTCGGTTAACCCCACCCAGTATGACGTAGAAATTGAACCGTTGGCGATAGAACCTTGGATCAGCTTGTGGATTAATATACACATAAAAACCTATCATCTGCAAAAACAAAATCGATTCTATCTTGCTTGGCTCAATAGATATGTACACTTATCCCTTTTAGTCGGTTAACCCCACCCACAATAGATATGTACACTTATCCCTTTTAGTCGGTTAACCCCATACACTTTGGCGTAGAAATTGAACCGTTAAAGATAGAACCTTGTGTCAGCTTGTGGATTAATATACACATAAAAACCTACCATCTGCAAAAATAAAATCGATTCTATCTTGCTTGGTTCAATAGATGTGGACACTTAATCCTTTTAGTCGGTTAACCCCACCCAGTGTGACGTAGAAATTGAACCGTTGGCGATAGAACCTTGGGTCGGCTTGTGGAATAATACACACATAAAGACCTACCATCTGCAAAAATAACTTCGATTCTGTCTTGCTTGGTTCAATAGATATGGATACTTATCCCTTTTAGTCGGTTAACCCCATCCACTTTGACGTAGAAATTGAACCGTTAACGACAGAACCTTGTATCAGCTTGTGGATTAATATACACATAAAAACCTATCATCTGCAAAAACAAAATCGATTCTATCTTGCTTGGCTCAATAGATATGTACACTTATCCCTTTTAGTCGGTTAACCCCACCCACAATAGATATGTACTCTTATCCCTTTTAGTCGGTTAACCCCATCCACTTTGACATAGAAATTGAACCGTTAACGATAGAACCTTGTGTCAGCTTGTGGATTAATATACACATAAAAACCTACCATCTGCAAAAATAAAATCGATTCTATCTTGCTTGGTTCAATAGATGTGGACACTTATCCCTTTTAATCGGTTAACCCCACCCAGTATGACGTAGAAATTGAACCGTTGGCGACAGAACCTTGGATCAGCTTGTGGGTTAATACACAAATAAAAACCTATCATCTGCAAAAAAAAACCGATTCTATCTTGCTTGGTTCAATAGATATGGACACTTATCCCTTTTAGTCGGTTAACCCCATCCACTTTGACGTAGAAATTGAACCGTTAACGACAGAACCTTGTATCAGCTTGTGGATTAATATACACATAAAAGCCTACCATCTGCAAAAACAAAATCGATTCTATCTTGCTTGGTTCAATAGATATGGACACTTATCCCGTTTAGTCGGTTAACCCCACCCAGTATGACGTAGAAATTGAACCGTTAACGATAGAACCTGGATCAGCTTGTGGATTAATATACACATAAAAACCTATCATCTGCAAAAACAAAATCGATTCTATCTTGCTTGGCTCAATAGATATGTACACTTATCCCTTTTAGTCGGTTAACCCCACCCACAATAGATATGTACTCTTATCCCTTTTAGTCGGTTAACCCCATCCACTTTGACATAGAAATTGAACCGTTAACGATAGAACCTTGTGTCAGCTTGTGGATTAATATACACATAAAAACCTACCATCTGCAAAAATAAAATCGATTCTATCTTGCTTGGTTCAATAGATGTGGACACTTATCCCTTTTAATCGGTTAACCCCACCCAGTATGACGTAGAAATTGAACCGTTGGCGATAGAACCTTGGATCAGCTTGTGGAATAATACACACATAAAAACCTACCATCTGCAAAAACAAAATCGATTCTATCTTGCTTGGTTCAATAGATATGTATACTTATCCCTTTTAGCCGGTTAACCCCACCCACTATGACGTAGAAATTGAACCGTTAACGACAGAACCTTGTATCAGCTTGTGGATTAATATACACATAAAAGCCTACCATCTGCAAAAACAAAATCGATTCTATCTTGCTTGGTTCAATAGATATGGACACTTATCCCGTTTAATCGGTTAACCCCACCAAGTATGACGTAGAAATTGAACCGTTGGCGATAGAACCTTGGATCAGCTTGTGGAATAATACACACATAAAAACCTATCATCTGCAAAAACAAAATCGATTCTATCTTGATTGGCTCAATAGATATGTACACTTATCCCTTTTAGTCGGTTAACCCCACCCATAATAGATATGTACACTTATCCCTTTTAGTCGGTTAACCCCATCCACTTTGACATAGGAATTGAACCGTTAACGATAGAACCTTGTATCAGCCTGTGGATTAATATACACATAAAAACCTACCATCTGCAAAAATAAAATCGATTCTATCTTGCTTGGTTCAATAGATGTGGACACTTATCCCTTTTAATCGGTTAACCCAACCCAGTATGACGTAGAAATTGAACCGTTGGCGATAGAACCTTGGATCAGCTTATGGAATAATACACACATAAAAACCTACCATCTGCAAAAACAAAATCGATTCTATCTTGCTTGGTTCAATAGATATGTATACTTATCCCTTTTAGCCGGTTAACCCCACCCACTATGATGTAGAAATTGAACCGTTAAAGATAGAACCTTAGATCAGCTTGTGGATTAATATACACATAAAAACCTATCATCTGCAGAAACAAAATCGATTCTATCTTGCTTGGTTCAATAGATATGGACACTTATCCCTTTTAGTCTGTTAACCCCATCCACTTTGTCGTAGAAATTGAACCGTTAAAGATATAACCTTGTATCAGCTTGTGGATTAATATACACATAAAATCCTACCATCTGCAAAAATAAAATCGATTCTATCTTGCTTGGTTCAATAGGTATGGACACTTATCCCTTTTAGTCGGTTAACCCCACCCACTTTGACGTAGAAATTGAACCGTTAAAGATAGAACCTTGGATCAGCTTGTGGATTAATATACACATAAAAACCTATCATCTGCAGAAACAAAATCGATTCTACCTTGCTTGGTTCAATAGATATGGATACTTATCCCTTTTAGTCGGTTAACCCCACCCACTTTGACGTAGAAATTGAACCGTTAAAGATAGAACCTTGGATCAGCTTGTGGATTAATATACACATAAAAACCTATCATCTGCAAAACCAAAATCGATTCTATCTTGCTTGGTTCAATAGATATGGATACTTATCCCTTTTAGTCGGATAACCCCACCCACTTTGACGTAGAAATTGAACCGTTAACGATAGAACCTAGGATCAGCTTGTGGGTTAATACACAAATAAAAACCTATCATCTGCAAAAAAAACCGATTCTATCTTGCTTGGTTCAATAGATATGGACACTTATCCCTTTTAGTCGGTTAACCTCATCCACTTTGACGTAGAAATTGAACCGTTAACGACAGAACCTTGTATCAGCTTGTGGATTAATATACACATAAAAGCCTACCATCTGCAAAAACAAAATCGATTCTATCTTGCTTGGTTCAATAGATATGGACACTTATCCCGTTTAGTCGGTTAACCCCACCCAGTATGACGTAGAAATTGAACCGTTAACGATAGAACCTGGATCAGCTTGTGGATTAATATACACATAAAAACCTATCATCTGCAAAAACAAAATCGATTCTATCTTGCTTGGCTCAATATATATGTACACTTATCCCTTTTAGTCGGTTAACCCCACCCACAATAGATATGTACACTTATCCCTTTTAGTCGGTTAACCCCATCCACTTTGACATAGAAATTGAACCGTTAACGATAGAACCTTGTATCAGCTTGTGGATTAAAATACACATAAAAACCTACCATCTGCAAAAATAAAATCGATTCTATCTTCCTCGGTTCAATAGATATGGACACTTATCCCTTTTAGTCGGTTAACCCCACCCAGTATGACATAGAAATTGAACCGTTGGCGATAGAACCTTGTATCAGCTTGTGGATTAAAATACACATAAAAACCTACCATCTGCAAAAATAAAATCGATTCTATCTTCCTCGGTTCAATAGATATGTACACTTATCCCTTTTAGTCGGTTAACCCCATCCACTTTGACATAGAAATTGAACCGTTAACGATAGAACCTTGTATCAGCTTGTGGATTAATATACACATAAAAACCTACCATCTGCAAAAATAAAACCGATTCTATCTTGCTTGGTTCAATAGATATGGATACTTATACCTTTTAGTCGGTTAACCCCACCCACTTTGACGTAGAAATTGAACCGTTAAAGATAGAACCTTGGATCAGCTTGTGGATTAATATACACATAAAAACCTATCATCTGTAAAACCAAAATCGATTCTATCTTGCTTGGTTCAATAGATATGGGTACTTATCCCTTTTAGTCGGTTAACTCCACCCACTTTGACGTAGAAATTGAACCGTTAACGATAGAACCTAGGATCAGCTTGTGGGTTAATACACAAATAAAGACCTATCATCTGCAAAAAAAAAAAACCGATTCTATCTTGCTTGGTTCAATAGATATGGACACTTATCCCTTTTAGTCGGTTAACCCCATCCACTTTGACGTAGAAATTGAACCGTTAACGACAGAACCTTGTATCAGCTTGTGGATTAATATACACATAAAAGCCTACCATCTGCAAAAACAAAATCGATTCTATCTTGCTTGGTTCAATAGATATGGACACTTATCCCGTTTAATCGGTTAACCCCACCAAGTATGACGTAGAAATTGAACCGTTAACGATAGAACCTGGATCAGCTTGTGGATTAATATACACATAAAAACCTATCATCTGCAAAAACAAAATCGATTCTATATTGCTTGGCTCAATAGATATGTACACTTATCCCTTTTAGTCGGTTAACCCCACCCACAATAGATATGTACACTTATCCCTTTTAGTCGGTTAACCCCATCCACTTTGACATAGGAATTGAACCGTTAACGATGGAACCTTTTATCAGCTTGTGGATTAATATATACATAAAAACCTACCATCTGCAAAAATAAAATCGATTCTATCTTGCTTGGTTCAATAGATGTGGACACTTATCCCTTTTAGTCGGTTAACCCCACCCAGTGTGACGTAGAAATTGAACCGTTGGCGATAGAACCTTGGGTCAGCTTGTGGAATAATACACACATAAAAACCTACCATCTGCAAAAATAAATTCGATTCTATCTTGCTTGGTTCAATAGATATGGACACTTATCCCTTTTAGTCGGTTAACCCCACCCACTTTGACGTAGAAATTGAACTGTTAACGATAGAACCTTGTGTCAGCTTGTGGATTAATATACACATAAAAGCCTACCATCTGCAAAAACAAAATCGATTCTATCTAGCTTGGTTCAATAGATATGTACACTTATCCCTTTTAGTCGGTTAACCCCATCCACTTTGACATAGAAATTTAACCGTTAACGATAGAACCTTGTATCAGCTTGTGGATTAATACACACATAAAAACCTACCATCTGCAAAATTAAATTCGATTCTATCTTGCTTGGTTCAATACATATGGACACTTAACCCTTTTAGTCGGTTAACCCCACCCACTTTGGCGTAGAAATTGAACCGTTAACGATAGAACCTTGGGTCAGCTTGTGGATTAATATACACATAAAAGCCTACCATCTGCAAAAATAAAATCGATTCTAGCATGCTCGGTTCAATAGATATGGACACTTATCCCATTTAGTCGGTTAACCACATACACTTTGGCGTAGAAATTGAACCGTTAGCGATAGAATCTTGGGTCATCTTGTGGATTAATACAAATATAAAAACCTATCATCTGCAAAAACAAAATCGATTCTATCTTGCTTGGTTCAATAGATATGGATACTTATCCCTTTTAGTCGGTTAACCCCACCCACTTTGACGTAGACATTGAACCGTTAACGATAGAACCTTGGATCAGCTTGTGGATTAATACACACATAAAAACCTATCACCTCCAAAAACAAAATCGATTCTAGCTTGCTGGGTTCAATAGATATGGACACTTATCCCTTTTAGTCGGTTAACCCCACCCACAATAAATATGGACACTTATCCCTTTTAGTCTGTTAACCCCATCCACTTTGTCGTAGAAATTGCACCGTTAAAGATATAACCTTGTATCAGCTTGTGGATTAATATACACATAAAATCCTACCATCTGCAAAAATAAAATCGATTCTATCTTGCTTGGTTCAATAGATATGGACACTTATCCCTTTTAGTCGGTTAACCGTTAAAGATAGAACCTTGGATCAGCTTGTGGATTAATATACACATAAAAACCTATCATCTGCAAAAACAAAATCGATTCTATCTTGCTTGGTTCAACAGATATGGATACTTATCCCTTTTAGTCGGTTAACCCCACCCACTTTGACGTAGAAATTGAACCGTTAAAGATCATCTGCAAAAACAAAATCGATTCTATCTTGCTTGGCTCAATAGATATGTACACTTATCCCTTTTAGTCGGTTAACCCCACCCACAATAGATATGTACACTTATCCCTTTTAGTCGGTTAACCCCATCCACTTTGACATAGAAATTGAACCGTTAACGATAGAACCTTGTATCAGCTTGTGGATTAATATACACATAAAAACCTACCATCTGTAAAAATAAAATCGATTCTATCTTGCTTGGTTCAATAGATGTGGACACTTATCCCTTTTAGTCGGTTAACCCCACCCAGTATGACGTAGAAATTGAACCGTTAGCGATAGAACCTTGGATCAGCTTGTGGAATAATACACACATAAAAACCTACCATCTGCAAAAACAAAATCGATTCTGTCTTGCTTGGTTCAATAGATATGTATACTTATCCCTTTTAGCCGGTTAACCCCACCCAATATGACGTAGAAATTGAACCACTTAAGATAGAGCCTTGGATCAGCTTGTGGATTAATATACACATAAAACCTATCATCTGCAAAAATAAAATTGATTCTATCTTCCTTGGTTCAATAGATATGGAGACTTATCCCTTTTAGTCGGTTAACCCCACCCACAATAGATATGGACACTTATCCCTTTTAGTCTGTTAACCCCATCCACTTTGTCGTAGAAATTGAACCGTTAAAGATATAACCTTGTATCAGCTTGTGGATTAATATACACAGAAAATCCTACCATCTGCAAAAATAAAATCGATTCTATCTTGCTTGGTTCAATAGATATGGACACTTATCCCTTTTAGTCGGTTAACCGTTAAAGATAGAACCTTGGATCAGCTTGTGGATTAATATACACATAAAAACCTGTCATCTGCAAAAACAAAATCGATTCTATCTTGCTTGGTTCAACAGATATGGATACTTATCCCTTTTAGTCGGTTAACCCCACCCACTTTGACGTAGAAATTGAACCGTTAAAGATCATCTGCAAAAACAAAATCGATTCTATCTTGCTTGGCTCAATAGATATGTACACTTATCCCTTTTAGTCGGTTAACCCCACCCACAATAGATATGTACACTTATCCCTTTTAGTCGGTTAACCCCATCCACTTTGACATAGAAATTGAACCGTTAACGATAGAACCTTGTATCAGCTTGTGGATTAATATACACATAAAAACCTACCATCTGCAAAAATAAAATCGATTCTATCTTGCTTGGTTCAATAGATGTGGACACTTATCCCTTTTAGTCGGTTAACCCCACCCAGTATGACGTAGAAATTGAACCGTTGGCGATAGAACCTTGGATCAGCTTGTGGAATAATACACACATAAAAACCTACCATCTGCAAAAACAAAATCGATTCTATCTTGCTTGGTTCAATAGATATGTATACTTATCCCTTTTAGCCGGTTAACCCCACCCACTATGACGTAGAAATTGAACCACTTAAGATAGAGCCTTGGATCAGCTTGTGGATTAATATACACATAAAACCTATCATCTGCAAAAATAAAATCGATTCTATCTTTCTTGGTTCAATAGATATGGACACTTATCCCTTTTAGTCGGTTAACCCCACCCACAATAAATATGGACACTTATCCCTTTTAGTCTGTTAACCCCATCCACTTTGTCGTAGAAATTGAACCGTTAAAGATATAACCTTGTATCAGCTTGTGGATTAATATACAGAGAAAATCCTACCATCTGCAAAAATAAAATCGATTCTATCTTGCTTGGTTCAATAGATATGGACACTTATCCCTTTTAGTCGGTTAACTCCACCCACTTTGACGTAGAAATTGAACCGTTAAAGATAGAACCTTGGATCAGCTTGTGGATTAATATACACATAAAAACCTATCATCTGCAGAAACAAAATCGATTCTATCTTGCTTGGTTCAATAGATATGGATACTTATCCTTTTAGTCGGTTAACCCCACCCATTTTGACGTAGAAATTGAACCGTTAAAGATAGAACCTTGGATCAGCTTGTGGATTAATATACACATAAAAACCTATCATCTGCAAAACCAGAATCGATTCTATCTTGCTTGGTTCAATAGATATGGATACTTATCCCTTTTAGTCGGTTAACCCCACCCACTTTGACGTAGAAATTGAACCGTTAACGATAGAATCTAGGATCAGCTTGTGGGTTAATACACAAATAAAAACCTATCATCTGCAAAAAAAAACCGATTCTAACTTGCTTGGTTCAATAGATATGGACACTTATCCCTTTTAGTCGGTTAACCCCATCCACTTTGACGTATAAATTGAACTGTTAACGACAGAACCTTGTATCAGCTTGTGGATTAATATAAACATAAAAACCTATCATCTGCAAAAACAAAATCGATTCTATCTTGCTTGGCTCAATAGATATGTACACTTATCCCTTTTAGTCGGTTAACCCCATCCACTTTGACATAGAAATTGAACCGTTAACGATAGAACCTTGTATCAGCTTGTGGATTAATATACACATAAAAACCTACCATCTGCAAAAATAAAATCGATTCTATCTTGCTTGGTTCAATAGATGTGGACACTTATCCCTTTTAATCGGTTAACCCCACCCAGTATAACGTAGAAATTGAACTGTTAACGACAGAACCTTGTATCAGCTTGTGGATTAATATAAACATAAAAACCTATCATCTGCAAAAACAAAATCGATTCTATCTTGCTTGGCTCAATAGATATGTACACTTATCCCTTTTAGTCGGTTAACCCCATCCACTTTGACATAGAAATTGAACCGTTAACGATAGAACCTTGTATCAGCTTGTGGATTAATATACACATAAAAACCTACCATCTGCAAAAATAAAATCGATTCTATCTTGCTTGGTTCAATAGATGTGGACACTTATCCCTTTTAATCGGTTAACCCCACCCAGTATAACGTAGAAATTGAACTGTTAACGACAGAACCTTGTATCAGCTTGTGGATTAATATAAACATAAAAACCTATCATCTGCAAAAACAAAATCGATTCTATCTTGCTTGGCTCAATAGATATGTACACTTATCCCTTTTAGTCGGTTAACCCCATCCACTTTGACATAGAATTTGAACCGTTAACGATAGAACCTTGTATCAGCTTGTGGATTAATATTCACATAAAAACCTACCATCTGCAAAAATAAAATCGATTCTATCTTGCTTGGTTCAATAGATGTGGACACTTAATCCTTTTAGTCGGTTAACCCCACCCAGTATAACGTAGAAATTGAACTGTTAACGACAGAACCTTGTATCAGCTTGTGGATTAATATACACATAAAAGCCTACCACCTGCAAAAATAAAATCGATTCTATCTTCCTCGGTTCAATAGATATGGACACTTATCCCTTTTAGTCGGTTAACCCCACCCATTATGACGTAGAAATTGAACCACTTAAGATAGAGCCTTGGATCAGCTTGTGGATTAATATACACATAAAAACCTATCATCTGCAAAAACAAAATCGATTCTATCTTGCTTGGCTTAATAGATATGTACACTTATCCCTTTTAGTCGGTTAACCCCATCCACTTTGACATAGAAATTGAACCGTTAACGATAGAACCTTGTATCAGCTTGTGGATTAATATACACATAAAAACCTACCATCTGCAAAAATAAAATCGATTCTATCTTGCTTGGTTCAATAGATGTGGACACTTAATCCTTTTAGTCGGTTAACCCCACCCAGTATAACGTAGAAATTGAACCGTTAACGATAGAACCTGGATCAGCTTGTGGATTAATATACACATAAAAACCTATCATCTGCAAAAACAAAATCGATTCTATCTTGCTTGGTTCAATAGATATGTATACTTATCCCTTTTAGCCGGTTAACCCCACCCACTATGACGTAGAAATTGAACCACTTAAGATAGAGCCTTGGATCAGCTTGTGGATTAATATACACATAAAAACCTATCATCTGCAAAAACAAAATCGATTCTATCTTGCTTGGCTTAATAGATATGTACACTTATCCCTTTTAGTCGGTTAACCCCACCCACAATAGATATGTACACTTATCCCTTTTAGTCGGTTAACCCCATCCACTTTGACATAGAAATTGAACCGTTAAAGATAGAACCTTGTATCAGCTTGCGGATTAATATACACATAAAAACCTACCATCTGCAAAAATAAAATCGATTCTATCTTGCTTGGTTCAATAGATGTGGACACTTATCCCTTTTAATCGGTTAACCCCACCCAGTATAACGTAGAAATTGAACTGTTAACGACAGAACCTTGTATCAGCTTGTGGATTAATATACACATAAAAGCCTACCACCTGCAAAAATAAAATCGATTATATCTTCCTCGGTTCAATAGATATGGACACTTATCCCTTTTAGTCGGTTAACCCCACCCAGTATGACGTAGAAATTGAACCGTTGGCGATAGAACCTTGGATCAGCTTGTGGAATAATACACACATAAAACCTATCATCTGCAAAAATAAAATCGATTCTATCTTCCTTGGTTCAATAGATATGGACACTTATCCCTTTTAGTCGGTTAACCCCACCCACTTTGACGTAGAAATTGAACAGTTAACGATAGAACCTTGGGTCAGCTTGTGGATTAATATAAACATAAAAGCCTGCCTCCTGCAAAAATAAAATCGATTCTATCTTCCTCGGTTCAATAGATATGGACACTTATCCCTTTTAGTCGGTTAACCCCACCCAGTATGACGTAGAAATTGAACCGTTGGCGATAGAACCTTGGATCAGCTTGTGGAATAATACACACATAAAAACATACCATCTGCAAAAATAATATCGATTCTATCTTGCTTGGTTCAATACATATGGACGCTTATCCCTTTTAGTCGGTTAACCCCACCCACTTTGACGTAGAAATTGAACCGTTAAAGATAGAACCTTGGATCAGCTTGTGGATTAATATACACATAAAAACCTACCATCTGCAAAAATAAATTCGATTCTATCTTGCTTGGTTCAATACATATGGACGCTTACCCCTTTTAGTCGGTTAACCCCACCCACTTTGACGTAGAAATTGAACCGTTAAAGATAGAACCTTGGATCAGCTTGTGGATTAATATACACATAAAAACCTATCATCTGCAGAAACAAAATCGATTCTATCTTGCTTGGTTCAATAGATATGGACACTTATCCCTTTTAGTCGGTTAACCCCACCCAGTATGACGTAGAAATTGAACCGTTGGCGATAGAACCTTGGATCAGCTTGTGGAATAATACACACATAAAAACCTACCATCTGCAAAAATAAATTCGATTCTATCTTGCTTGGTTCAATACATATGGACGCTTATCCCTTTTAGTCGGTTAACCCCACCCACTTTGACGTAGAAATTGAACCGTTAAAGATAGAACCTTATATCAGCTTGTGGAATAATACACACATAAAAACCTACCATCTGCAAAAACAAAATCGATTCTATCTTGCTTGGTTCAATAGATATGTATACTTATCCCTTTTAGTCGGTTAACCCCACCCAGTATGACGTAGAAATTGAACTGTTGGCGATAGAACCTTGGATCAGCTTGTGGAATAATACACACATAAAAACATACCATCTGCAAAAATAATATCGATTCTATCTTGCTTGGTTCAATACATATGGACGCTTATCCCTTTTAGTCGGTTAACCCCACCCACTTTGACGTAGAAATTGAACCGTTAAAGATAGAACCTTGGATCAGCTTGTGGATTAATATACACATAAAAACCTATCATCTGCAGAAACAAAATCGATTCTATCTTGCTTGGTTCAATAGATATGGACACTTATCCCTTTTAGTCTGTTAACCCCATCCACTTTGTCGTAGAAATTGAGCCGTTAAAGATATAACCTTGTATCAGCTTGTGGATTAATATACACATAAAATCCTACCATCTGCAAAAATAAAATCGATTCTATCTTGCTTGGTTCAATAGATATGGACACTTATCCCTTTTAGTCGGTTAACTCCACCCACTTTGACGTAGAAATTGAACCGTTAAAGATAGAACCTTGGATCAGCTTGTGCATTAATATACACATAAAAACCTATCATCTGCAGAAACAAAATCGATCCTATCTTGCTTGGTTCAATAGATATGGATACTTATCCCTTTTAGTCGGTTAACCCCACCCACTTTGACGTAGAAATTGAACCGTTAAAGATAGAACCTTGGATCAGCTTGTGGATTAATATACACATAAAAACCTATCATCTGCAAAACCAAAATCGATTCTATCTTGCTTGGTTCAATAGATATGGATACTTATCCCTTTTAGTCGGTTAACCCCACCCACTTTGACGTAGAAATTGAACCGTTAACGATAGAATCTAGGATCAGCTTGTGGGTTAATACACAAATAAAAACCTATCATCTGCAAAAAAAAACCGATTCTATCTTGCTTGGTTCAATAGATATGGACACTTATCCCTTTTAGTCGGTTAACCCCATCCACTTTGACGTAGAAATTGAACCGTTAACGACAGAACCTTGTATCAGCTTGTGGATTAATATACACATAAAAGCCTACCATCTGCAAAAACAAAGTCGATTCTATCTTGCTTGGTTCAATAGATATGGACACTTATACCGTTTAGTCGGTTAACCCCACCCAGTATGACGTAGAAATTGAACCGTTAACGATAGAACCTGGATCAGCTTGTGGATTAATATACACATAAAAACCTATCATCTGCAAAAACAAATTCGATTCTATCTTGCTTGGCTCAATAGATATGGACACTTATCCCTTTTAGTCGGTTAACCCCACCCACAATAGATATGTACACTTATCCCTTTTAGTCGGTTAACCCCATCCACTTTGACATAGAAATTGAACCGTTAACGATAGAACCTTGTATCAGCTTGTGGATTAATATACACAGAAAAACCTACCATCTGCAAAAATAAAATCGATTCTATCTTGCTTGGTTCAATAGATGTGGACACTTATCCCTTTTAATCGGTTAACCCCACCCAGTATGACGTAGAAATTGAACCGTTGGCGATAGAACCTTGGATCAGCTTGTGGAATAATACACACATAAAAACCTACCATCTGCAAAAACAAAATCGATTCTATCTTGCTTGGTTCAATAGATATGTATACTTATCCCTTTTAGCCGGTTAACCCCACCCACTATGACGTAGAAATTGAACCACTTAAGATAGAGCCTTGGATCAGCTTGTGGATTAATATACACATAAAAACCTATCATCTGCAAACACAAATTCGATTCTATCTTGCTTGGCTCAATAGATATGTACACTTATCCCTTTTAGTCGGTTAACCCCACCCACAATAGATATGTACACTTATCCCTTTTAGTCGGTTAACCCCATCCACTTTGACATAGAAATTGAACCGTTAACGATAGAACCTTGTATCAGCTTGTGGATTAATATACACAGAAAAACCTACCATCTGCAAAAATAAAATCGATTCTATCTTGCTTGGTTCAATAGATGTGGACACTTATCCCTTTTAATCGGTTAACCCCACCCAGTATGACGTAGAAATTGAACCGTTGGCGATAGAACCTTGGATCAGCTTGTGGAATAATACACACATAAAAACCTACCATCTGCAAAAACAAAATCGATTCTATCTTGCTTGGTTCAATAGATATGTGTACTTATCCCTTTTAGCCGGTTAACCCCACCCACTATGACGTAGAAATTGAACCACTTAAGATAGAGCCTTGGATCAGCTTGTGGATTAATATACACATAAAAACCTATCATCTGCAAAAATAAAATCGATTCTATCTTCCTTGGTTCAATAGATATGGATACTTATCCCTTTTAGTCGGTTAACCCCACCCACTTTGACGTAGAAATTGAACCGTTAACGATAGAATCTAGGATCAGCTTGTGGGTTAATACACAAATAAAAACCTATCATCTGCAAAAAAAAACCGATTCTATCTTGCTTGGTTCAATAGATATGGACACTTATCCCTTTTAGTCGGTTAACCCCATCCACTTTGACGTAGAAATTGAACCGTTAACGACAGAACCTTGTATTAGCTTGTGGAATAATACACACATAAAAACCTACCATCTGCAAAAACAAAATCGATTCTATCTTGCTTGGTTCAATAGATATGGACACTTATCCCTTTTAATCGGTTAACCCCACCCAGTATGACGTAGAAATTGAACCGTTGGCGATAGAACCTTGGATCAGCTTGTGGAATAATACACACATAAAAACCTACCATCTGCAAAAATAAAATCGATTTTATCTTCCTCGGTTCAATAGATATGGACACTTATCCCTTTTAGTCGGTTAACCCCACCCAGTATGACGTAGAAATTGAACCGTTGGCGGTAGAACCTTGGATCAGCTTGTGGAATAATACACACATAAAAACCTACCATTTGCAAAAACAAAATCGATTCTAGCATGCTCGGTTCAATAGATATGGACACTTATCCCATTTAGTCGGTTAACCCCATACACTTTGGCGTAGAAATTGAATCGTTAAAGATAGAACCTTGTGTCAGCTTGCGGATTAATATACACATAAAAACCTATCATCTGCAAAAATAAAATCGATCCTATTTTCCTTGGTTCAATAGATATGGACACTTATCCCTTTTAGTCGGTTAACCCCATCCACTTTGACATAGAATTTGAACCGTTAACGATAGAACCTTGTATCAGCTTGTGGATTAATATACACATAAAAACCTACCATCTGCAAAAATAAAATCGATTCTTTTAGTCGGTTAACCCCACCCAGTGTGACGTAGAAATTGAACCGTTGGCGATAGAACCTTGGGTCAGCTTGTGGAATAATACACACATAAAAACCTACCATCTGCAAAAATAAATTCATTTCTATCTTGCTTGGTTCAATACATATGGACACTTATCCCTTTTAGTCGGTTAACCCCACCCACTTTGACGTAGAAATTGAACCGTTAACGATAGAACCTTGGGTCAGCTTGTGGATTAATACACACATAAAAGCCTACCATCTGCAAAAATAAAATCGATTCTAGCATGCTCGGTTCAATAGATATGGACACTTATCCCATTTAGTCGGTTAACCCCATACACTTTGGCGTAGAAATTGAACCGTTAGCGATAGAATCTTGGGTCATCTTGTGGATTAATACAAATATAAAAACCTACCATCTGCAAAAATAAAATCGATTCTATCTTGCTTGGTTCAATAGATGTGGACACTTATCCCTTTTAGTCGGTTAACCCCACCCAGTGTGACGTAGAAATTGAACCGTTGGCAATAGAACCTTGGGTCAGCTTGTGGAATAATACACACATAAAAACCTACCATCTGCAAAAATAAATTCGATTCTAGCATGCTCGGTTCAATAGATATGGACACTTATCCCATTTAGTCTGTTAACCCCATACACTTTGGCGTAGAAATTGAACCGTTAAAGATAGAACCTTGTGTCAGCTTGTGGATTAATATACACATAAAAACCTATCATCTGCAAAAATAAAATCGATTCTATCTTCCTTGGTTCAATAGATATGGACACTTATCCCGTTTAGTCGGTTAACCCAACCCAGTATAACGTAGAAATTGAACCGTTAAAGATAGAACCTTGTATCAGCTTGTGGATTAATATAAACATAAAAGCCTACCATCTGCAAAAACAAAATCGATTCTATCTTGCTTGGTTCAATAGATATGGACACTTATCCCGTTTAGTCGGTTAACCCAACCCAGTATAACGTAGAAATTGAACCGTTGGCGATAGAACCTTGGATCAGCTTGTGGAATAATACACACATAAAAACCTACCATCTGCAAAAACAAAATCGATTCTAGCATGCTCGGTTCAATAGATATGGACACTTATCCCATTTAGTCTGTTAACCCCATACACTTTGGCGTAGAAATTGAACCGTTAAAGATAGAACCTTGTGTCAGCTTGTGGATTAATATACACATAAAAACCTATCATCTGCAAAAATAAAATCGATTCTATCTTCCTTGGTTCAATAGATATGGACACTTATCCCTTTTAGTCGGTTAACCCCATCCGCTTTGACATAGAATTTGAACCGTTAACGATAGAACCTTGTATCAGCTTGTGGATTAATATTCACATAAAAACCTACCATCTGCAAAAATAAAATCGATTCTATCTTGCTTGGTTCAATAGATGTGGACACTTAATCCTTTTAGTCGGTTAACCCCACCCAGTATAACGTAGAAATTCAACTGTTAACGACAGAACCTTGTATCAGCTTGTGGATTAATATACACATAAAAGCCTACCACCTGCAAAAATAAAATCGATTCTATCTTCCTCGGTTCAATAGATATGGACACTTATCCCTTTTAGTCGGTTAACCCCACCCATTATGACGTAGAAATTGAACCACTTAAGATAGAGCCTTGGATCAGCTTGTGGATTAATATACACATAAAAACCTATCATCTGCAAAAACAAAATCGATTCTATCTTGCTTGGCTTAATAGATATGTACACTTATCCCTTTTAGTCGGTTAACCGCATCCACTTTGACATAGAAATTGAACCGTTAACGATAGAACCTTGTATCAGCTTGTGGATTAATATACACATAAAAACCTACCATCTGCAAAAATAAAATCGATTCTATCTTGCTTGGTTCAATAGATGTGGACACTTAATCCTTTTAGTCGGTTAACCCCACCCAGTATAACGTAGAAATTGAACCGTTAACGATAGAACCTGGATCAGCTTGTGGATTAATATACACGTAAAAACCTATCATCTGCAAAAACAAAATCGATTCTATCTTGCTTGGTTCAATAGATATGTATACTTATCCCTTTTAGCCGGTTAACCCCACCCACTATGACGTAGAAATTGAACCACTTAAGATAGAGCCTTGGATCAGCTTGTGGATTAATATACACATAAAAACCTATCATCTGCAAAAACAAAATCGATTCTATCTTGCTTGGCTTAATAGATATGTACACTTATCCCTTTTAGTCGGTTAACCCCACCCACAATAGATATGTACACTTATCCCTTTTAGTCGGTTAACCCCATCCACTTTGACATAGAAATTGAACCGCTAACGATAGAACCTTGTATCAGCTTGCGGATTAATATACACATAAAAACCTACCATCTGCAAAAATAAAATCGATTCTATCTTGCTTGGTTCAATAGATGTGGACACTTATCCCTTTTAATCGGTTAACCCCACCCAGTATAACGTAGAAATTGAACTGTTAACGACAGAACCTTGTATCAGCTTGTGGATTAATATACACATAAAAGCCTACCACCTGCAAAAATAAAATCGATTATATCTTCCTCGGTTCAATAGATATGGACACTTATCCCTTTTAGTCGGTTAACCCCACCCAGTATGACGTAGAAATTGAACCGTTGGCGATAGAACCTTGGATCAGCTTGTGGAATAATACACACATAAAACCTATCATCTGCAAAAATAAAATCGATTCTATCTTCCTTGGTTCAATAGATATGGACACTTATCCCTTTTAGTCGGTTAACCCCACCCACTTTGACGTAGAAATTGAACAGTTAACGATAGAACCTTGGGTCAGCTTGTGGATTAATATAAACATAAAAGCCTGCCTCCTGCAAAAATAAAATCGATTCTATCTTCCTCGGTTCAATAGATATGGACACTTATCCCTTTTAGTCGGTTAACCCCACCCAGTATGACGTAGAAATTGAACCGTTGGCGATAGAACCTTGGATCAGCTTGTGGAATAATACACACATAAAAACCTACCAGCTGCAAAAATAAATTCGATTCTATCTTGCTTGGTTCAATACATATGGACGCTTACCCCTTTTAGTCGGTTAACCCCACCCACTTTGACGTAGAAATTGAACCGTTAAAGATAGAACCTTGGATCAGCTTGTGGATTAATATACACATAAAAACCTATCATCTGCAGAAACAAAATCGATTCTATCTTGCTTGGTTCAATAGATATGGACACTTATCCCTTTTAGTCGGTTAACCCCACCCAGTATGACGTAGAAATTGAACCGTTGGCGATAGAACCTTGGATCAGCTTGTGGAATAATACACACATAAAAACCTACCATCTGCAAAAATAAATTCGATTCTATCTTGCTTGGTTCAATACATATGGACGCTTATCCCTTTTAGTCGGTTAACCCCACCCACTTTGACGTAGAAATTGAACCGTTAAAGATAGAACCTTATATCAGCTTGTGGAATAATACACACATAAAAACCTACCATCTGCAAAAACAAAATCGATTCTATCTTGCTTCGTTCAATAGATATGTATACTTATCCCTTTTAGTCGGTTAACCCCACCCAGTATGACGTAGAAATTGAACCGTTGGCGATAGAACCTTGGATCAGCTTGTGGAATAATACACACATAAAAACCTACCATCTGCAAAAATAATATCGATTCTATCTTGCTTGGTTCAATACATATGGACGCTTATCCCTTTTAGTCGGTTAACCCCACCCACTTTGACGTAGAAATTGAACCGTTAAAGATAGAACCTTGGATCAGCTTGTGGATTAATATACACATAAAAACCTATCATCTGCAGAAACAAAATCGATTCTATCTTGCTTGGTTCAATAGATATGGACACTTATCCCTTTTAGTCTGTTAACCCCATCCACTTTGTCGTAGAAATTGAACCGTTAAAGATATGACCTTGGATCAGCTTGTGGATTAATATACACATAAAAACCTATCATCTGCAAAACCAAAATCGATTCTATCTTGCTTGGTTCAATAGATATGGATACTTATCCCTTTTAGTCGGTTAACCCCACCCACTTTGACGTAGAAATTGAACCGTTAACGATAGAATCTAGGATCAGCTTGTGGGTTAATACACAAATAAAAACCTATCATCTGCAAAAAAACCGATTCTATCTTGCTTGGTTCAATAGATATGGACACTTATCACTTTTAGTCGGTTAACCCCATCCACTTTGACGTAGAAATTGAACCGTTAACGACAGAACCTTGTATCAGCTTGTGGATTAATATACACATAAAAGCCTACCATCTGCAAAAACAAAATCGATTCTATCTTGCTTGGTTCAATAGATATGGACACTTATCCCGTTTAGTCGGTTAACCCCACCCAGTATGACGTAGAAATTGAACCGTTAACGATAGAACCTGGATCAGCTTGTGGCTTAATATACACATAAAAACCTATCATCTGCAAAAACAAAATCGATTCTATCTTGCTTGGCTCAATAGATATGTACACTTATCCCTTTTAGTCGGTTAACCCCACCCACAATAGATATGTACACTTATCCCTTTTAGTCGGTTAACCCCATCCACTTTGACATAGAAATTGAACCGTTAACGATAGAACCTTGTATCAGCTTGTGGATTAGTATACACATAAAAACCTACCATATGCAAAAATAAAATCGATTCTATCTTGCTTGGTTCAATAGATGTGGACACTTATCCCTTTTAATCGGTTAACCCCACCCAGTATGACGTAGAAATTGAACCGTTGGCGATAGAACCTTGGATCAGCTTGTGGAATAATACACACATAAAAACCTACCATCTGCAAAAACAAAATCGATTCTATCTAGCTTGGTTCAATAGATATGTACACTTATCTCTTTTAGTCGGTTAACCCCATCCACTTTGACATAGAAATTGAACCGTTAACGATAGAACCTTGTATCAGCTTGTGGATTAATATACACATAAAAACCTACCATCTGAAAAAATAAAATCGATTCTATCTTGCTTGGTTCAATAGATGTGGACACTTATACCTTTTAGTCGGTTAACCCCACCCAGTGTGACGTAGAAATTGAACCGTTGGCGATAGAACCTTGGGTCAGCTTGTGGAATAATACACACATAAAAACCTACCATCTGCAAAAATAAATTCGATTCTATATTGCTTGGTTCAATACATATGGACACTTATCCCTTTTAGTCGGTTAACCCCACCCACTTTGTCGTAGAAATTGAACCGTTAACGATAGAACCTTGGGTCAGCTTGTGGATTAATATACACATAAAAGCCTACCATCTGCAAAAATAAATTGACTCTATCTTGCTTGGTTCAATAGATATGGACACTTATCCCATTTAGTCGGTTAACCACATACACTTTGGCGTAGAAATTGAACCGTTAGCGATAGAATCTTGGGTCATCTTGTGGATTAATACAAATATAAAAACCTATCATCTGCAAAAACAAAATCGATTCTATCTTGCTTGGTTCAATAGATATGGATACTTATCCCTTTTAGTCGGTTAACCCCACCCACTTTGACGTAGACATTGAACCGTTAACGATAGAACCTTGGATCAGCTTGTGGATTAATACACACATAAAAACCTATCACCTCCAAAAACAAAATCGATTCTAGCTTGCTGGGTTCAATAGATATGGACACTTATCCCTTTTAGTCGGTTAACCCCACCCACAATAGATATGGACACTTATCCCTTTTAGTCTGTTAACCCCATCTACTTTGTCGTAGAAATTGAACCGTTAAAGATATAACCTTGTATCAGCTTGTGGATTAATATACACATAAAAAACTATCATCTGCAAAAACAAAATCGATTCTATCTTGCTTGGTTCAATAGATATGGATACTTATCCCTTTTAGTCGGTTAACCCCACCCACTTTGACGTAGACATTGAACCGTTAACGATAGAACCTTGGATCAGCTTGTGGAATAATACACACATAAAAACCTATCATCTGCAAAAACAAAATCGATTCTATCTTGCTTGGCTCAATAGATATGTACACTTATCCCTTTTAGTCGGTTAACCCCACCCACAATAGATATGTACACTTATCCCTTTTAGTCGGTTAACCCCATCCACTTTGACATAGAAATTGAACCGTTAACGATAGAACCTTGTATCAGCTTGTCGATTAATATACACATAAAAACCTACCATCTGCAAAAATAAAATCGATTCTATCTTGCTTGGTTCAATAGATGTGGACACTTATCCCTTTTAATCGGTTAACCCCACCCAGTATGACGTAGAAATTGAACCGTTGGCGATAGAACTTTGGATCAGCTTGTGGAATAATACACACATAAAAACCTTCCATCTGCAAAAACAAAATCGATTCTATCTTGCTTGGTTCAATAGATATGTATACTTATCCCTTTTAGCCGGTTAACCCCACCCACTATGACGTAGAGATTGAACCACTTAAGATAGAGCCTTGGATCAGCTTGTGGATTAATATACACATAAAAGCCTACCACCTGCAAAAATAAAATCGATTCTATCTTCCTCGGTTCAATAGATATGGACACTTATCCCTTTTAGTCGGTTAACCCCACCCAGTATGACGTAGAAATTGAACCGTTGGCGATAGAACCTTGGATCAGCTTGTGGAATAATACACACATAAAAACCTACCATCTGCAAAAACAAAATCGATTCTATCTTTCTTGGTTCAATAGATATGTATACTTATCCCTTTTAGCCGGTTAACCCCACCCACTATGACGTAGAAATTGAACCGTTAAAGATAGAACCTTAGATCAGCTTGTGGATTAATATACACATAAAAACCTATCATCTGCAGAAACAAAATCGATTCTATCTTGCTTGGTTCAATAGATATGGACACTTATCCCTTTTAGTCTGTTAACCCCATCCACTTTGTCGTAGAAATTGAACCGTTAAAGATATAACCTTGTATCAGCTTGTGGATTAATATACACATAAAATCCTACCATCTGCAAAAATAAAATCGATTATATCTTGCTTGGTTCAATAGATATGGACACTTATCCCTTTTAGTGGGTTAACTCCACCCACTTTGACGTAGAAATTTAACCGTTAAAGATAGAACCTCGGATCAGCTTGTGGATTAATATACACATAAAAACCTATCATCTGCAGAAACAAAATCGATTCTATCTTGCTTGGTTCAATAGATATGGATACTTATCCCTTTTAGTCGGTTAACCCCACCCACTTTGACGTAGAAATTGAACCGTTAAAGATAGAACCTTGGATCAGCTTGTGGATTAATATACACATAAAAACCTATCATCTGCAAAACCAAAATCGATTCTATCTTGCTTGGTTCAATAGATATGGATACTTATCCCTTTTAGTCGGTTAACCCCACCCACTTTGACGTAGAAATTGAACCGTTAAAGATAGAACCTTGGATCAGCTTGTGGATTAATATACACATAAAAACCTATCATCTGCAAAACCAAAATCGATTCTATCTTGCTTGGTTCAATAGATATGGATACTTATCCCTTTTAGTCGGTTAACCCCACCCACTTTGACGTAGAAATTGAACCGTTAACGATAGAACCTTGGATCAGCTTGTGGAATAATACACACATAAAAACCTATCATCTGCAAAAACAAAATCGATTCTATCTTGCTTGGCTCAATAGATATGTACACTTATCCCTTTTAGTCGGTTAACCCCATCCACTTTGATGTAGAAATTGAACCGTTAACGACAGAACCTTGTATCAGCTTGTGGATTAATATACACATAAAAGCCTACCATCTGCAAAAACAAAATCGATTCTATCTTGCTTGGTTCAATAGATATGGACACTTATCCCGTTTAGTCGGTTAACCCCACCCAGTATGACGTAGAAATTGAACCGATAACGATAGAACCTGGATCAGCTTGTGGATTAATATACACATAAAAACCTATCATCTGCAAAAACAAAATCGATTCTATCTTGCTTGGCTCAATAGATATGTACACTTATCCCTTTAAGTCGGTTAACCCCACCCACAATAGATATGTACACTTATCCCTTTTAGTCGGTTAACCCCATCCACTTTGACATAGAAATTGAACCGTTAACGATAGAACCTTGTATCAGCTTGTCGATTAATATACACATAAAAACCTACCATCTGCAAAAATAAAATCGATTCTATCTTGCTTGGTTCAATAGATGTGGACACTTATCCCTTTTAATCGGTTAACCCCACCCAGTATGACGTAGAAATTGAACCGTTGGCGATAGAACCTTGGATCAGCTTGTGGAATAATACACACATAAAAACCTTCCATCTGCAAAAACAAAATCGATTCTATCTTGCTTGGTTCAATAGATATGTATACTTATCCCTTTTAGCCGGTTAACCCCACCCACTATGACGTAGAGATTGAACCACTTAAGATAGAGCCTTGGATCAGCTTGTGGATTAATATACACATAAAAGCCTACCACCTGCAAAAATAAAATCGATTCTATCTTCCTCGGTTCAATAGATATGGACACTTATCCCTTTTAGTCGGTTAACCCCACCCAGTATGACGTAGAAATTGAACCGTTGGCGATAGAACCTTGGATCAGCTTGTGGGATAATACACACATAAAAACCTACCATCTGCAAAAACAAAATCGATTCTAGCATGCTCGGTTCAATAGATATGGACACTTATCCCATTTAGTCGGTTAACCCCATACACTTTGGCGTAGAAATTGAACCGTTAAAGATAGAACCTTGTGTCAGCTTGTGGATTAATATACACATAAAAACCTACCATCTGCAAAAATAAAATCGATTCTATCTTGCTTGGTTCAATAGATGTGGACACTTAATCCTTTTAGTCGGTTAACCCCACCCAGTGTGACGTAGAAATTGAACCGTTGGCGATAGAACCTTGGGTCAGCTTGTGGAATAATACACACATAAAAGCCTACCATCTGCAAAAATAAATTCGATTCTATCTTGCTTGGTTCAATACATATGGACACTTATCCCTTTTAGTCGGTTAACCCCACCCACTTTGACGTAGAAATTGAACCGTTAAAGATAGAATCTTGGATCAGCTTGTGGATTAATATACACATAAAAACCTATCATCTGCAGAAACAAAATCGATTCTATCTTGCTTGGTTCAATAGATATGGACACTTATCCCTTTTAGTCTGTTAACCCCATCCACTTTGTCGTAGAAATTTTACAGTTAAAGATATAACCGTGTATCAGCTTGTGGATTAATATACACATAAAATCCTACCATCTGCAAAAATAAAATCGATTCTATCTTGCTTGGTTCAATAGATATGGACACTTATCCCTTTTAGTCGGTTAACTCCACCCACTTTGACGTAGAAATTGAACCGTTAACGATAGAATCTAGGATCAGCTTGTGGGTTAATACACAAATAAAAACCTATCATCTGCAAAAAAAAAACCGATTCTATCTTGCTTGGTTCAATAGATATGGACACTTATCCCTTTTAGTCGGTTAACCCCATCCACTTTGACGTAGAAATTGAACCGTTAACGACAGAACCTTGTATCAGCTTGTGGATTAATATACACATAAAAACCTATCATCTGCAAAAACAAAATCGATTCTATCTTGCTTGGCTCAATAGATATGTACACTTATCCCTTTTAGTCGGTTAACCCCACCCACAATAGATATGTACACTTATCCCTTTTAGTCGGTTAACCCCATCCACTTTGACATAGAAATTGAACCGTTAACGATAGAACCTTGTATCAGCTTGTGGATTAATATACACATAAAAACCTACCATCTGCAAAAATAAAATCGATTCTATCTTGCTTGGTTCAATAGATGTGGACACTTATCCCTTTTAATCGGTTAACCCCACCCAGTATGACGTAGAAATTGAACCGTTGGCGATAAAACCTTGGATCAGCTTGTGGAATAATACACACATAAAAACCTACCATCTGCAAAAACAAAATCGATTATATCTTGCTTGGTTCAATAGATATGTATACTTATCCCTTTTAGCCGGTTAACCCCACCCACACTGACGTAGAAATTGAACCGTTAACGACAGAACCTTGTATCAGCTTGTGGATTAATATACACATAAAAGCCTACCATCTGCAAAAACAAAATCGATTCTATCTTGCTTGGTTCAATAGATATGGACACTTATCCCGTTTAATCGGTTAACCCCACCAAGTATGACGTAGAAATTGAACCGTTGGCGATAGAACCTTGGATCAGCTTGTGGAATAATACACACATAAAAACCTATCATCTGCAAAAACAAAATCGATTCTATCTTGCTTGGCTCAATAGATATGTACACTTATCCCTTTTAGTCGGTTAACCCCACCCACAATAGATATGTATACTTATCCCTTTTAGTCAGTTAACCCCATCCACTTTGACATAGAAATTGAACCGTTAACGATAGAACCTTGTATCAGCTTGTGGAATAATATACACATAAAAACCTACCATCTGCAAAAATAAAATCGATTATATCTTGCTTGGTTCAATAGATGTGGACACTTATCCCTTTTAATCGGTTAACCCCACCCAGTATGACGTAGAAATTGAACCGTTGGCGATAGAACCTTGGATCAGCTTGTGGAATAATACACACATAAAAACCTATCACCTCCAAAAACAAAATCGATTCTAGCTTGCTGGGTTCAATAGATATGGACACTTATCCCTTTTAGTCTGTTAACCCCATCTACTTTGTCGTAGAAATTGAACCGTTAAAGATATAACCTTGTATCAGCTTGTGGATTAATATACACATAAAAAACTATCATCTGCAAAAACAAAATCGATTCTATCTTGCTTGGTTCAATAGATATGGATACTTATCCCTTTTAGTCGGTTAACCCCACCCACTTTGACGTAGACATTGAACCGTTAACGATAGAACCTTGGATCAGCTTGTGGAATAATACACACATAAAAACCTATCATCTGCAAAAACAAAATCGATTCTATCTTGCTTGGCTCAATAGATATGTACACTTATCCCTTTTAGTCGGTTAACCCCACCCACAATAGATATGTACACTTATCCCTTTTAGTCGGTTAACCCCATCCACTTTGACATAGAAATTGAACCGTTAACGATAGAACCTTGTATCAGCTTGTCGATTAATATACACATAAAAACCTACCATCTGCAAAAATAAAATCGATTCTATCTTGCTTGGTTCAATAGATGTGGACACTTATCCCTTTTAATCGGTTAACCCCACCCAGTATGACGTAGAAATTGAACCGTTGGCGATAGAACTTTGGATCAGCTTGTGGAATAATATACACATAAAAACCTTCCATCTGCAAAAACAAAATCGATTCTATCTTGCTTGGTTCAATAGATATGTATACTTATCCCTTTTAGCCGGTTAACCCCACCCACTATGACGTAGAGATTGAACCACTTAAGATAGAGCCTTGGATCAGCTTGTGGATTAATATACACATAAAAGCCTACCACCTGCAAAAATAAAATCGATTCTATCTTCCTCGGTTCAATAGATATGGACACTTATCCCTTTTAGTCGGTTAACCCCACCCAGTATGACGTAGAAATTGAACCGTTGGCGATAGAACCTTGGATCAGCTTGTGGAATAATACACACATAAAAACCTACCATCTGCAAAAACAAAATCGATTCTATCTTTCTTGGTTCAATAGATATGTATACTTATCCCTTTTAGCCGGTTAACCCCACCCACTATGACGTAGAAATTGAACCGTTAAAGATAGAACCTTAGATCAGCTTGTGGATTAATATACACATAAAAACCTATCATCTGCAGAAACAAAATCGATTCTATCTTGCTTGGTTCAATAGATATGGACACTTATCCCTTTTAGTCTGTTAACCCCATCCACTTTGTCGTAGAAATTGAACCGTTAAAGATATAACCTTGTATCAGCTTGTGGATTAATATACACATAAAATCCTACCATCTGCAAAAATAAAATCGATTATATCTTGCTTGGTTCAATAGATATGGACACTTATCCCTTTTAGTGGGTTAACTCCACCCACTTTGACGTAGAAATTTAACCGTTAAAGATAGAACCTCGGATCAGCTTGTGGATTAATATACACATAAAAACCTATCATCTGCAGAAACAAAATCGATTCTATCTTGCTTGGTTCAATAGATATGGATACTTATCCCTTTTAGTCGGTTAACCCCACCCACTTTGACGTAGAAATTGAACCGTTAAAGATAGAACCTTGGATCAGCTTGTGGATTAATATACACATAAAAACCTATCATCTGCAAAACCAAAATCGATTCTATCTTGCTTGGTTCAATAGATATGGATACTTATCCCTTTTAGTCGGTTAACCCCACCCACTTTGACGTAGAAATTGAACCGTTAAAGATAGAACCTTGGATCAGCTTGTGGATTAATATACACATAAAAACCTATCATCTGCAAAACCAAAATCGATTCTATCTTGCTTGGTTCAATAGATATGGATACTTATCCCTTTTAGTCGGTTAACCCCACCCACTTTGACGTAGAAATTGAACCGTTAACGATAGAACCTTGGATCAGCTTGTGGAATAATACACACATAAAAACCTATCATCTGCAAAAACAAAATCGATTCTATCTTGCTTGGCTCAATAGATATGTACACTTATCCCTTTTAGTCGGTTAACCCCATCCACTTTGATGTAGAAATTGAACCGTTAACGACAGAACCTTGTATCAGCTTGTGGATTAATATACACATAAAAGCCTACCATCTGCAAAAACAAAATCGATTCTATCTTGCTTGGTTCAATAGATATGGACACTTATCCCGTTTAGTCGGTTAACCCCACCCAGTATGACGTAGAAATTGAACCGATAACGATAGAACCTGGATCAGCTTGTGGATTAATATACACATAAAAACCTATCATCTGCAAAAACAAAATCGATTCTATCTTGCTTGGCTCAATAGATATGTACACTTATCCCTTTAAGTCGGTTAACCCCACCCACAATAGATATGTACACTTATCCCTTTTAGTCGGTTAACCCCATCCACTTTGACATAGAAATTGAACCGTTAACGATAGAACCTTGTATCAGCTTGTCGATTAATATACACATAAAAACCTACCATCTGCAAAAATAAAATCGATTCTATCTTGCTTGGTTCAATAGATGTGGACACTTATCCCTTTTAATCGGTTAACCCCACCCAGTATGACGTAGAAATTGAACCGTTGGCGATAGAACCTTGGATCAGCTTGTGGAATAATACACACATAAAAACCTTCCATCTGCAAAAACAAAATCGATTCTATCTTGCTTGGTTCAATAGATATGTATACTTATCCCTTTTAGCCGGTTAACCCCACCCACTATGACGTAGAGATTGAACCACTTAAGATAGAGCCTTGGATCAGCTTGTGGATTAATATACACATAAAAGCCTACCACCTGCAAAAATAAAATCGATTCTATCTTCCTCGGTTCAATAGATATGGACACTTATCCCTTTTAGTCGGTTAACCCCACCCAGTATGACGTAGAAATTGAACCGTTGGCGATAGAACCTTGGATCAGCTTGTGGGATAATACACACATAAAAACCTACCATCTGCAAAAACAAAATCGATTCTAGCATGCTCGGTTCAATAGATATGGACACTTATCCCATTTAGTCGGTTAACCCCATACACTTTGGCGTAGAAATTGAACCGTTAAAGATAGAACCTTGTGTCAGCTTGTGGATTAATATACACATAAAAACCTACCATCTGCAAAAATAAAATCGATTCTATCTTGCTTGGTTCAATAGATGTGGACACTTAATCCTTTTAGTCGGTTAACCCCACCCAGTGTGACGTAGAAATTGAACCGTTGGCGATAGAACCTTGGGTCAGCTTGTGGAATAATACACACATAAAAGCCTACCATCTGCAAAAATAAATTCGATTCTATCTTGCTTGGTTCAATACATATGGACACTTATCCCTTTTAGTCGGTTAACCCCACCCACTTTGACGTAGAAATTGAACCGTTAAAGATAGAATCTTGGATCAGCTTGTGGATTAATATACACATAAAAACCTATCATCTGCAGAAACAAAATCGATTCTATCTTGCTTGGTTCAATAGATATGGACACTTATCCCTTTTAGTCTGTTAACCCCATCCACTTTGTCGTAGAAATTTTACAGTTAAAGATATAACCGTGTATCAGCTTGTGGATTAATATACACATAAAATCCTACCATCTGCAAAAATAAAATCGATTCTATCTTGCTTGGTTCAATAGATATGGACACTTATCCCTTTTAGTCGGTTAACTCCACCCACTTTGACGTAGAAATTGAACCGTTAACGATAGAATCTAGGATCAGCTTGTGGGTTAATACACAAATAAAAACCTATCATCTGCAAAAAAAAACCGATTCTATCTTGCTTGGTTCAATAGATATGGACACTTATCCCTTTTAGTCGGTTAACCCCATCCACTTTGACGTAGAAATTGAACCGTTAACGACAGAACCTTGTATCAGCTTGTGGATTAATATACACATAAAAACCTATCATCTGCAAAAACAAAATCGATTCTATCTTGCTTGGCTCAATAGATATGTACACTTATCCCTTTTAGTCGGTTAACCCCACCCACAATAGATATGTACACTTATCCCTTTTAGTCGGTTAACCCCATCCACTTTGACATAGAAATTGAACCGTTAACGATAGAACCTTGTATCAGCTTGTGGATTAATATACACATAAAAACCTACCATCTGCAAAAATAAAATCGATTCTATCTTGCTTGGTTCAATAGATGTGGACACTTATCCCTTTTAATCGGTTAACCCCACCCAGTATGACGTAGAAATTGAACCGTTGGCGATAAAACCTTGGATCAGCTTGTGGAATAATACACACATAAAAACCTACCATCTGCAAAAACAAAATCGATTATATCTTGCTTGGTTCAATAGATATGTATACTTATCCCTTTTAGCCGGTTAACCCCACCCACACTGACGTAGAAATTGAACCGTTAACGACAGAACCTTGTATCAGCTTGTGGATTAATATACACATAAAAGCCTACCATCTGCAAAAACAAAATCGATTCTATCTTGCTTGGTTCAATAGATATGGACACTTATCCCGTTTAATCGGTTAACCCCACCAAGTATGACGTAGAAATTGAACCGTTGGCGATAGAACCTTGGATCAGCTTGTGGAATAATACACACATAAAAACCTATCATCTGCAAAAACAAAATCGATTCTATCTTGCTTGGCTCAATAGATATGTACACTTATCCCTTTTAGTCGGTTAACCCCACCCACAATAGATATGTATACTTATCCCTTTTAGTCAGTTAACCCCATCCACTTTGACATAGAAATTGAACCGTTAACGATAGAACCTTGTATCAGCTTGTGGAATAATATACACATAAAAACCTACCATCTGCAAAAATAAAATCGATTATATCTTGCTTGGTTCAATAGATGTGGACACTTATCCCTTTTAATCGGTTAACCCCACCCAGTATGACGTAGAAATTGAACCGTTGGCGATAGAACCTTGGATCAGCTTGTGGAATAATACACACATAAAAACCTATCATCTGCAAAAACAAAATCGATTCTATCTTGCTTGGTTCAATAGATATGTATACTTATCCCTTTTAGCCGGTTAACCCCACCCACTATGACGTAGAAATTGAACCGTTAAAGATAGAACCTTAGATCAGCTTGTGGATTAATATACACATAAAAACCTATCATCTGCAGAAACAAAATCGATTCTATCTTGCTTGGTTCAATAGATATGGACACTTATCCCTTTTAGTCTGTTAACCCCATCCACTTTGTCGTAGAAATTGAACCGTTAAAGATATAACCTTGTATCAGCTTGTGGATTAATATACACATAAAATCCTACCATCTGCAAAAATAAAATCGATTCTATCTTGCTTGGTTCAATAGATATGGACACTTATCCCTTTTAGTCGGTTAACTCCACCCACTTTGACGTAGAAATTTAACCGTTAAAGATAGAACCTCGGATCAGCTTGTGGATTAATATACACATAAAAACCTATCATCTGCAGAAACAAAATCGATTCTATCTTGCTTGGTTCAATAGATATGGATACTTATCCCTTTTAGTCGGTTAACCCCACCCACTTTGACGTAGAAATTGAACCGTTAAAGATAGAACCTTGGATCAGCTTGTGGATTAATATACACATAAAAACCTATCATCTGCAAAACCAAAATCGATTCTATCTTGCTTGGTTCAATAGATATGGATACTTATCCCTTTTAGTCGGTTAACCCCACCCACTTTGACGTAGAAATTGAACCGTTAACGATAGAATCTAGGATCAGCTTGTGGGTTAATACACAAATAAAAACCTATCATCTGCAAAAAAAACCGATTCTATCTTGCTTGGTTCAATAGATATGGACACTTATCACTTTTAGTCGGTTAACCCCATCCACTTTGACGTAGAAATTGAACCGTTAACGACAGAACCTTGTATCAGCTTGTGGATTAATATACACATAAAAGCCTACCATCTGCAAAAACAAAATCGATTCTATCTTGCTTGGTTCAATAGATATGGACACTTATCCCGTTTAGTCGGTTAACCCCACCCAGTATGACGTAGAAATTGAACCGTTAACGATAGAACCTGGATCAGCTTGTGGCTTAATATACACATAAAAACCTATCATCTGCAAAAACAAAATCGATTCTATCTTGCTTGGCTCAATAGATATGTACACTTATCCCTTTTAGTCGGTTAACCCCACCCACAATAGATATGTACACTTATCCCTTTTAGTCGGTTAACCCCATCCACTTTGACATAGAAATTGAACCGTTAACGATAGAACCTTGTATCAGCTTGTGGATTAGTATACACATAAAAACCTACCATCTGCAAAAATAAAATCGATTCTATCTTGCTTGGTTCAATAGATGTGGACACTTATCCCTTTTAATCGGTTAACCCCACCCAGTATGACGTAGAAATTGAACCGTTGGCGATAGAACCTTGGATCAGCTTGTGGAATAATACACACATAAAAACCTACCATCTGCAAAAACAAAATCGATTCTATCTAGCTTGGTTCAATAGATATGTACACTTATCTCTTTTAGTCGGTTAACCCCATCCACTTTGACATAGAAATTGAACCGTTAACGATAGAACCTTGTATCAGCTTGTGGATTAATATACACATAAAAACCTACCATCTGAAAAAATAAAATCGATTCTATCTTGCTTGGTTCAATAGATGTGGACACTTATACCTTTTAGTCGGTTAACCCCACCCAGTGTGACGTAGAAATTGAACCGTTGGCGATAGAACCTTGGGTCAGCCTGTGGAATAATACACACATAAAAACCTACCATCTGCAAAAATAAATTCGATTCTATATTGCTTGGTTCAATACATATGGACACTTATCCCTTTTAGTCGGTTAACCCCACCCACTTTGACGTAGAAATTGAACCGTTAACGATAGAACCTTGGGTCAGCTTGTGGATTAATATACACATAAAAGCCTACCATCTGCAAAAATAAATTCGATTCTATCTTGCTTGGTTCAATAGATATGGACACTTATCCCATTTAGTCGGTTAACCACATACACTTTGGCGTAGAAATTGAACCGTTAGCGATAGAATCTTGGGTCATCTTGTGGATTAATACAAATATAAAAACCTATCATCTGCAAAAACAAAATCGATTCTATCTTGCTTGGTTCAATAGATATGGATACTTATCCCTTTTAGTCGGTTAACCCCACCCACTTTGACGTAGACATTGAACCGTTAACGATAGAACCTTGGATCAGCTTGTGGATTAATACACACATAAAAACCTATCACCTCCAAAAACAAAATCGATTCTAGCTTGCTGGGTTCAATAGATATGGACACTTATCCCTTTTAGTCGGTTAACCCCACCCACAATAGATATGGACACTTATCCCTTTTAGTCTGTTAACCCCATCCACTTTGTCGTAGAAATTGAACCGTTAAAGATATAACCTTGTATCAGCTTGTGGATTAATATACACATAAAATCCTACCATCTGCAAAAATAAAATCGATTCTATCTTGCTTGGTTCAATAGATATGGACACTTATCCCTTTTAGTCGGTTAACTCCACCCACTTTGACGTAGAAATTGAACCGTTAAAGATAGAACCTTGGATCAGCTTGTGGATTAATATACACATAAAAAACTATCATCTGCAAAAACAAAATCGATTCTATCTTGCTTGGTTCAATAGATATGGATACTTATCCCTTTTAGTCGGTTAACCCCACCCACTTTGACGTAGAAATTGAACCGTTAACAATAGAATCTAGGATCAGCTTGTGGGTTAATACACAAATAAAAACCTATCATCTGCAAAAAAAAAAAATCGATTCTATCTTGCTTGGTTCAATAGATATAGACACTTATCACTTTTAGTCGGTTAACCCCACCCACAATAGATATGGACACTTACCCTTTTAGTCGGTTAACCCCATCCACTTTGACGTAGAAATTGAACCGTTAAAAATAGAACCTTGTATCAGCTTGTGGATTAATATAAACATAAAAACCTACCATCTGCAAAAATAAAATCGATTCTATCTTGCTTGGTTCAATAGCTATGGACACTTGTCCCTTTTAGTCGGTTAACCCCACCCACAATAGATATGGACACTTATCCCTTTTAGTCTGTTAACCCCATCCACTTTGTCGTAGAAATTGAACCGTTAAAGATAGAGCCTTGTATTAGCTTGTGGATTAATATACACATAAAATCCTACCATCTGCAAAAATAAAATCGATTCTATCTTGCTTGGTTCAATAGATATGGACACTTATCCCTTTTAGTCGGTTAACTCCACCCACTTTGACGTAGAAATTGAACCGTTAAAGATAGAACCTTGGATCAGCTTGTGGATTAATATGCACATAAAAAACTATCATCTGCAAAAACAAAATCGATTCTATCTTGCTTGGTTCAATAGATATGGATACTTATCCCTTTTAGTCGGTTAACCCCACCCACTTTGACGAAGAAATTGAACCGTTAACGATAGAATCTAGGATCAGCTTGTGGGTTAATACACAAATAAAAACCTATCATCTGCAAAAAAAAAAAAATCGATTCTATCTTGCTTGGTTCAATAGATATGGACACTTATCCCTTTTAGTCGGTTAACCCCATCCACTTTGACGTAGAAATTGAACCGTTAACGACAGAACCTTGTATCAGCTTGTGTATTAATATACACATAAAAGCCTACCATCTGCAAAAACAAAATCGATTCTATCTTGCTTGGTTCAATAGATATGGACACTTATCCCGTTTAGTCGGTTAACCCCACCCAGTATGACGTAGAAATTGAACCGTTAACGATAGAACCTGGATCAGCTTGTGGATTAATATACACATAAAAACCTATCATCTGCAAAAACAAAATCGATTCTATCTTGCTTGGCTCAATAGATATGGACACTTATCCCTTTTAGTCGGTTAACCCCACCCACAATAGATATGTACACTTATCCCTTTTAGTCGGTTAACCCCATCCACTTTGACATAGAAATTGAACCGTTAACGATAGAACCTTGTATCAGCTTGTGGATTAATATACACATAAAAACCTACCATCTGCAAAAATAAAATCGATTCTATCTTGCTTGGTTCAATAGATATGGACACTTATCCCTTTTAGTCGGTTAACCCCACCCAGTATGACGTATAAATTGAACCGTTGGCGATAGAACCTTGGATCAGCTTGCGGAACAATACGCACATAAAAACTTACCCTCTGCAAAAATAAATTCGATTCTATCTTGCTTGGTTCAATAGATATGTATACTTATCCCTTTTAGTCGGTTAACCCCACCCACTATGACGTAGAAATTGAACCACTTAAGATAGAGCCTTGTATCAGCTTGTGGATTAATATACACATAAAAGCCTACCATCTGCAAAAACAAAATCGATTCTATCTAGCTTGGTTCAATAGATATGTATACTTACCCCTTTAAGTCGGTTAACCCCACCCACTATGACCTAGAAATTGATCCACTTAAGATAGAGCCTTGGATCAGCTTGTGGATTAATATACACATAAAAGCCTACCATCTGCAAAAATAAAATCGATTCTATCTTGCTTGGTTCAATAGATATGGATACTTATCCCTTTTAGTCGGTTAACCCCACCCAGTATGACGTATAAATTGAACCGTTGGCGATAGAACCTTGGATCAGCTTGCGGAACAATACACACATAAAAACCTACCATCTGCAAAAATAAATTCGATTCTATCTTGCTTGGTTCAATAGATATGTATACTTATCCCTTTTAGTCGGTTACCCCCACCCACTATGACGTAGAAATTGAACCACTTAAGATAGAGCCTTGGATCAGCTTGTGGATTAATATACACATAAAAGCCTACCATCTGCAAAAACAAAATCGATTCTATCTAGCTTGGTTCAATAGATATGTATACTTACCCCTTTTAGTCGGTTAACCCCACCCACTATGACCTAGAAATTGAACCACTTAAGACAGAGCCTTGGATCAGCTTGTGGATTAATATACACATAAAAGCCTACCATCTGCAAAAACAAAATCGATTCTATCTAGCTTGGTTCAATAGATATGTATACTTACCCCTTTTAGTCGGTTAACCCCACCCACTATGACCTAGAAATTGATCCACTTAAGATAGAGCCTTGGATCAGCTTGTGTATTAATGTACACATAAAAACCTACCATCTGCAAAAACAAAATCGATTCTATCTAGCTTGGTTCAATAGATATGGACACTTATCCCTTTTAGTCGGTTAACCCCACCCCCTTTGACGTAGAAATTGAACCGCTAACGATAGAACCTTGTATCAGCTTGTGGATTAATATACACATAAATACCTACCATCTGCAAAAACAAAATCGATTCTATCTAGCTTGGTTCAATAGATATGGACACTTATCCCTTTTAGTCGGTTAACCCCACCCACAATAGATATGGACACTTATCCCTTTTAGTCGGTTAACCCCACCCACTTTGACGTAGAAATTGAACTGTTAACGATAGAACCTTGTATCAGCTTGTGGATTAATATATCCATAAAAGCCTACCATCTGCAAAAATAAAATCGATTCTATCTTGCTTGGTTCAATAGATGTGGACACTTAATCCTTTTAGTCGGTTAACCCCACCCAGTGTGACGTAGAAATTGAACCGTTGGCGATAGAACCTTGGATCAGCTTGTGGGATAATACACACATAAAAACCTACCATCTGCAAAAACAAAATCGATTCTAGCATGCTCGGTTCAATAGATATGAACACTTATCCCATTTAGTCGGTTAACCCCATACACTTTGGCGTAGAAATTGAACCGTTAAAGATAGAACCTTGTGTCAGCTTGTGGATTAATATACACATAAAAACCTACCATCTGCAATAATAAAATCGATTCTATCTTGCTTGGTTCAATAGATGTGGACACTTAATCCTTTTAGTCGGTTAACCCCACCCAGTGTGACGTAGAAATTGAACCGTTGGCGATAGAACCTTGGGTCAGCTTGTGGAATAATACACACATAAAAACCTACCATCTGCAAAAATAAATTCGATTCTATCTTGCTTGGTTCAATACATATGGACACTTATCCCTTTTAGTCGGTTAACCCCACCCACTTTGACGTAGAAATTGAACCGTTAAAGATAGAACCTTGGGTCAGCTTGTGGATTAATATACACATAAAAACCTATCATCTGCAGAAACAAAATCGATTCTATCTTGCTTGGTTCAATAGATATGGACACTTATCCCTTTTAGTCTGTTAACCCCATCCACTTTGTCGTAGAAATTGTACAGTTAAAGATATTACCTTGTATCAGCTTGTGGATTAATATACACATAAAATCCTACCATCTGCAAAAATAAAATCGATTCTATCTTGCTTGGTTCAATAGATATGGACACTTATCCCTTTTAGTCGGTTAACTCCACCCACTTTGACGTAGAAATTGAACCGTTAAAGATAGAACCTTGGATCAGCTTGTGGATTAATATACACATAAAAAACTATCATCTGCAGAAACAAAATCGATTCTATCTTGCTTGGTTCAATAGATATGGATACTTATCCCTTTTAGTCGGTTAACCCCACCCACTTTGACGTAGAAATTGAACCGTTAAAGATAGAACCTTGGATCAGCTTGTGGATTAATATACACATAAAAACCTATCATCTGCAAAACCAAAATCGATTCTATCTTGCTTGGTTCAATAGATATGGATACTTATCCCTTTTAGTCGGTTAACCCCACCCACTTTGACGTAGAAATTGAACCGTTAACGATAGAATCTAGGATCAGCTTGTGGGTTAATACACAAATAAAAACATATCATCTGCAAAAAAAAACCGATTCTATCTTGCTTGGTTCAATAGATATGGACACTTATCCCTTTTAGTCGGTTAACCCCATCCACTTTGACGTAGAAATTGAACCGTTAACGACAGAATCTTGTATCAGCTTGTGGATTAATATACACATAAAAGCCTACCATCTGCAAAAACAAAATCGATTCTATCTTGCTTGGGTCAATAGATATGGACACTTATCCCGTTTAGTCGGTTAACCCCACCCAGTATGACGTAGAAATTGAACCGTTAACGATAGAACCTGGATCAGCTTGTGGATTAATATACACATAAAAACCTATCATCTGCAAAAACAAAATCGATTCTATCTTGCTTGGCTCAATAGATATGTACACTTATCCCTTTTAGTCGGTTAACCCCACCCAGTATGACGTATAAATTGAACCGTTGGCGATAGAACCTTGGATCAGCTTGCGGAACAATACGCACATAAAAACCTACCATCTGCAAAAATAAATTCTTTTCTATCTTGCTTGGTTCAATAGATATGTATACTTATCCCTTTTAGTCGGTTAACCCCACCCACTATGACGTAGAAATTGAACCACTTAAGATAGAGCCTTGGATCAGCTTGTGGATTAATATACACATAAAAGCCTACCATCTGCAAAAACAAAATCGATTCTATCTAGCTTGGTTCAATAGATATGTATACTTACCCCTTTTAGTCGATTAACCCCACCCACTATGACCTAGAAATTGATCCACTTAAGATAGAGCCTTGGATCAGCTTGTGGATTAATATACACATAAAAGCCTACCATCTGCAAAAATTAAATCGATTCTATCTTGCTTGGTTCAATAGATATGGATACTTATCCCTTTTAGTCGGTTAACCCCACCCAGTACGACGTATAAATTGAACCGTTGGCGATAGAACCTTGGATCAGCTTGCGGAACAATACACACATAAAAACCTACCATCTGCAAAAATAAATTCGATTCTATCTTGCTTGGTTCAATAGATATGGACACTTATCCCTTTTAGTCGGTTAACCCCACCCAGTATGACGTATAAATTGAACCGTTGGCGATAGAACCTTGGATCAGCTTGCGGAACAATACGCACATAAAAACCTACCATCTGCAAAAATAAATTCGATTCTATCTTGCTTGGTTCAATAGATATGTATACTTATCCCTTTTAGTCGGTTACCCCCACCCACTATGACGTAGAAATTGAACCACTTAAGATAGAGCCTTGGATCAGCTTGTGGATTAATATACACATAAAAGCCTACCATCTGCAAAAACAAAATCGATTCTATCTAGCTTGGTTCAATAGATATGTATACTTACCCCTTTTAGTCGGTTAACCCCACCCACTATGACCTAGAAATTGAACCACTTAAGATAGAGCCTTGGATCAGCTTGTGGATTAATATACACATAAAAGCCTACCATCTGCAAAAACAAAATCGATTCTATCTAGCTTGGTTCAATAGATATGTATACTTACCCCTTTTAGTCGGTTAACCCCACCCACTATGACCTAGAAATTGATCCACTTAAGATAGAGCCTTGGATCAGCTTTTGGATTAATATACACATAAATACCTACCATCTGCAAAAACAAAATCGATTCTATCTAGCTTGGTTCAATAGATATGGACACTTATCCCTTTTAGTCGGTTAACCCCACCCACAATAGATATGGACACTTATACCTTTTAGTCGGTTAACCCCACCCCCTTTGACGTAGAAATTGAACCGCTAACGATAGAACCTTGTATCAGCTTTTGGATTAATATACACATAAATACCTACCAACTGCAAAAACAAAATCGATTCTATCTAGCTTGGTTCAATAGATATGGACACTTATCCCTTTTAGTCGGTTAACCCCACCCACAATAGATATGGACACTTATCCCTTTTAGTCGGTTAACCCCACCCACTTTGACGTAGAAATTGAACTGTTAACGATAGAACCTTGTGTCAGCTTGTGGATTAATATATCCATAAAAGCCTACCATCTGCAAAAACAAAATCGATTCTATCTAGCTTGGTTCAATAGATATGGACACTTATCCCTTTTAGTCGGTTAACCCCACCCAGTATGACGTAGAAATTGAACCGTTAACGATAGAGCCTTGGGTCAGCTTGTGGATTAATATACACATAAAAGCCTACCACCTGCAAAAATAAAATCGATTCTATCTTCCTCGGTTCAATAGATATGGACACTTATCCCTTTTAGTCGGTTAACCCCACCCAGTATGGCGTAGAAATTGAACCGTTGGCGATAGAACCTTGGATCAGCTTGTGGGATAATACACACATAAAAACCTACCATCTGCAAAAACAAAATCGATTCTAGCATGCTCGGTTCAATAGATATGGACACTTATCCCATTTAGTCGGTTAACCCCATTCACTTCGGCGTAGAAATTGAACCGTTAAAGATAGAACCTTGTGTCAGCTTGTGGATTAATATACACATAAAAACCTACCACCTGCAAAAATAAAATCGATTCTATCTTGCTTGGTTCAATAGATGTGGACACTTAATCCTTTTAGTCGGTTAACCCCACCCAGTGTGACGTAGAAATTGAACCGTTGGCGATAGAACCTTGGGTCAGCTTGTGGAATAATACACATATAAAAACCTACCATCTGCAAAAATAAATTCGATTCTATCTTGCTTGGTTCAATACATATGGACACTTATCCCTTTTAGTCGGTTAACCCCACCCACTTTGACGTAGAAATTGAACCGTTAAAGATAGAACGTTGGATCAGCTTGTGGATTAATATACACATAAAAACCTATCATCTGCAGAAACAAAATCGATTCTATCTTGCTTGGTTCAATAGATATGGACACTTATCCCTTCTAGTCTGTTAACCCCATCCACTTTGTCGTAGAAATTGTACAGTTAAAGATATAACCTTGTATCAGCTTGTGGATTAATATACAGATAAAATCCTACCATCTGCAAAAATAAAATCGATTCTATCTTGCTTGGTTCAATAGATATGGACACTTATCTCTTTTAGTCGGTTAACTCCACCCACTTTGACGTAGAAATTGAACCGTTAAAGGTAGAACCTTGGATCAGCTTGTGGATTAATAAACACATAAAAACCTATCATCTGCAGAAACAAAATCGATTCTATCTTGCTTGGTTCAATAGATATGGATACTTATCCCTTTTAGTCGGTTAACCCCACCCACTTTGACGTAGAAATTGAACCGTTAAAGATAGAACCTTGGATCAGCTTGTGGATTAATATACACATAAAAACCTATCATCTGCAAAACCAAAATCGATTCTATCTTGCTTGGTTCAATAGATATGGATACTTATCCCTTTTAGTCGGTTAACCCCACCCACTTTGACGTAGAAATTGAACCGTTAACGATAGAATCTAGGATCAGCTTGTGGGTTAATACACAAATAAAAACCTATCATCTGCAAAAAACAACCGATTCTATCTTGCTTGGTTCAATAGATATGGACACTTATCCCTTTTAGTCGGTTAACCCCATCCACTTTGACGTAGAAATTGAACCGTTAACGACAGAACCTTGTATCAGCTTGTGGATTAATATACACATAAAAGCCTACCATCTGCAAAAACAAAATCGATTCTATCTTGCTTGGGTCAATAGATATGGACACTTATCCCGTTTAGTCGGTTAACCCCACCCAGTATGACGTAGAAATTGAACCGTTAACGATAGAACCTGGATCAGCTTGTGGATTAATATATACATAAAAACCTATCATCTGCAAAAACAAAATCGATTCTATCTTGCTTGGCTCAATAGATATGTACACTTATCCCTTTTAGTCGGTTAACCCCACCCACAATAGATATGTACACTTATCCCTTTTAGTCGGTTAACCCCATCCACTTTGACATAGAAATTGAACCGTTAACGATAGAACCTTGTATCAGCTTGTGGATTAATATACACATAAAAACCTACCATCTGCAAAAATAAAATCGATTCTATCTTGCTTGGTTCAATAGATGTGGACACTTATCCCTTTTAATCGGTTAACCCCACCCAGTATGACGTAGAAATTGAACCGTTGGCGATAGAACCTTGGATCAGCTTGTGGAATAATACACGCATAAAAACCTACCATCTGCAAAAACAAAATCGATTCTATCTTGCTTGGTTCAATAGATATGTATACTTATCCCTTTTAGCCGGTTAACCCCACCCACTATGACGTAGAAATTGAACCGTTAACGACAGAATCTTGTATCAGCTTGTGGATTAATATACACATAAAAGCCTACCATCTGCAAAAACAAAATCGATTCTATCTTGCTTGGTTCAATAGATATGGACACTTATCCCGTTTAATCGGTTAACCCCGCCAAGTATGACGTAGAAATTGAACCGTTGGCGATAGAACCTTGGATCAGCTTGTGGAATAATACACACATAAAAACCTATCATCTGCAAAAACAAAATCGATTCTATCTTGCTTGGCTCAATAGATTTGTACACTTATCCCTTTTAGTCGGTTAACCCCACCCACAATAGATATGTACACTTATCCCTTTTAGTCGGTTAACCCCATCCACTTTGACATAGAAATTGAACCGTTAACGATAGAACCTTGTATCAGCTTGTGGATTAATATACACATAAAAACCTACCATCTGCAAAAATAAAATCGATTCTATCTTGCTTGGTTCAATAGATGTGGACACTTATCCCTTTTAATCGGTTAACCCCACCCAGTATGACGTAGAAATTGAACCGTTGGCGATAGAACCTTGGATCAGCTTGTGGAATAATACACACATAAAAACCTACCATCTGCAAAAACAAAATCGATTCTATCTTGCTTGGTTCAATAGATATGTATACTTATCCCTTTTAGCCGGTTAACCCCACCCACTATGACGTAGAAATTGAACCGTTAAAGATAGAACCTTAGATCAGCTTGTGGATTAATATACACATAAAAACCTATCATCTGCAGAAACAAAATCGATTCTATCTTGCTTGGTTCAATAGATATGGATACTTATCCCTTTTAGTCGGTTAACCCCATCCACTTTGACGTAGAAATTGAACCGTTAAAGATAGAACCTTGGATCAGCTTGTGGATTAATATACACATAAAAACCTATCATCTGCAGAAACAAAATCGATTCTATCTTGCTTGGTTCAATAGATATGGATACTTATCCCTTTTAGTCGGTTAACCCCACCCACTTTGACGTAGAAATTGAACCGTTAAAGATAGAACCTTGGATCAGTTTGTGGATTAATGTACACATAAAAACCTATCATCTGCAAAACCAAAATCGATTCTATCTTGCTTGGTTCAATAGATATGGATACTTATCCCTTTTAGTCGGTTAACCCCACCCACTTTGACGTAGAAATTGAACCGTTAACGATAGAATCTAGGATCAGCTTGTGGGTTAATACACAAATAAAAACCTATCATCTGCAAAAAAAACCGATTCTATCTTGCTTGGTTCAATAGATATGGACACTTATCACTTTTAGTCGGTTAACCCCATCCACTTTGACGTAGAAATTGAACCGTTAACGACAGAACCTTGTATCAGCTTGTGGATTAATATACACATAAAAGCCTACCATCTGCAAAAACAAAATCGATTCTATCTTGCTTGGTTCAATAGATATGGACACTTATCCCGTTTAGTCGGTTAACCCCACCCAGTATGACGTAGAAATTGAACCGTTAACGATAGAACCTGGATCAGTTTGTGGATTAATATACACATAAAAACCTATCATCTGCAAAAACAAAATCGATTCTATCTTGCTTGGCTCAATAGATATGTACACTTATCCCTTTTAGTCGGTTAACCCCACCCACAATAGATATGTACACTTATCCCTTTTAGTCGGTTAACCCCATCCACTTTGACATAGAAATTGAACCGTTAACGATAGAACCTTGTATCAGCTTGTGGATTAATATACACATAAAAACCTACCATCTGCAAAAATAAAATCGATTCTATCTTGCTTGGTTCAATAGATGTGGACACTTATCCCTTTTAATCGGTTAACCCCACCCAGTATGACGTAGAAATTGAACCGTTGGCGATAGAACCTTGGATCAGCTTGTGGAATAATACACACATAAAAACCTACCATCTGCAAAAACAAAATCGATTCTATCTAGCTTGGTTCAATAGATATGTACACTTATCTCTTTTAGTCGGTAACCCCATCCACTTTGACATAGAAATTGAACCGTTAACGACAGAACCTTGTATCAGTTTGTGGATTAATATACACATAAAAACCTACCATCTGAAAAAATAAAATCGATTCTATCTTGCTTGGTTCAATAGATGTGGACACTTATACCTTTTAGTCGGTTAACCCCACCCAGTGTGACGTAGAAATTGAACCGTTGGCGATAGAACCTTGGGTCAGCTTGTGGAATAATACACACATAAAAACCTACCATCTGCAAAAATAAATTCGATTCTATCTTGCTTGGTTCAATACATATGGACACTTATCCCTTTTAGTCAGTTAACCCCACCCACTTTGACGTAGAAATTGAACCGTTAACGATAGAACCTTGGGTCAGCTTGTGGATTAATATACACATAAAAGCCTACCATCTGCAAAAATAAATTCGATTCTATCTTGCTTGGTTCAATAGATATGGACACTTATCCCATTTAGTCGGTTAACCACATACACTTTGGCGTAGAAATTGAACCGTTAGCGATAGAATCTTAGTCATCTTGTGGATTAATACATATATAAAAACCTATCATCTGCAAAAACAAAATCGATTATATCTTGCTTGGTTCAATAGATATGGATACTTATCCCTTTTAGTCGGTTAACCCCACCCACTTTGACGTAGACATTGAACCGTTAACGATAGAACCTTGGATCAGCTTGTGGATTAATACACACATAAAAACCTATCACCTCCAAAAACAAAATCGATTCTAGCTTGCTGGGTTCAATAGATATGGACACTTATCCCTTTTAGTCGGTTTACACCACCCACAATAGATATGGACACTTATCCCTTTTAGTCTGTTAACCCCATCCACTTTGTCGTAGAAATTGAACCGTTAAAGATATAACCTTGTATCAGCTTGTGGATTAATATACACATAAAATCCTACCATCTGCAAAAATAAAATGGATTCTATCTTGCTTGGTTCAATAGATATGGACACTTATCCCTTTTAGTCGGTTAACTCCACCCACTTTGACGTAGAAATTGAACCGTTAAAGATAGAACCTTGGATCAGCTTGTGGATTAATATACACATAAAAAACTATCATCTGCAAAAACAAAATCGATTCTCTCTTGCTTGGTTCAATAGCTATGGACACTTGTCCCTTTTAGTCGGTTAACCCCACCCACAATAGATATGGACACTTACCCTTTTAGTCGGTTAACCCCATCCACTTTGACGTAGAAATTGAACCGTTAAAGATAGAACCTTGTATCAGCTTGTGGATTAATATACACATAAAAACCTACCATCTGCAAAAATAAAATCGATTCTATCTTGCTTGGTTCAATAGCTATGGACACTTGTCCCTTTTAGTCGGTTAACCCCACCCACAATAGATATGGACACTTATCCCTTTTAGTCTGTTAACCCCATCCACTTTGTCGTAGAAATTGAACCGTTAAAGATAGAGCCTTGTATCAGCTTGTGGATTAATATACACATAAAATCCTACCATCTGCAAAAATAAAATCGATTCTATCTTGCTTGGTTCAATAGATATGGACACTTATCCCTTTTAGTCGGTTAACTCCACCCACTTTGACGTAGAAATTGAACCGTTAAAGATAGAACCTTGGATCAGCTTGTGGATTAATATGCACATAAAAAACTATCATCTGCAAAAACAAAATCGATTCTATCTTGCTTGGTTCAATAGATATGGATACTTATCCCTTTTAGTCGGTTAACCCCACCCACTTTGACGTAGAAATTGAACCGTTAACGATAGAATCTAGGATCAGCTTGTGGGTTAATACACAAATAAAAACCTATCATCTGCAAAAAAAAAAAATCGATTCTATCTTGCTTGGTTCAATAGATATGGACACTTATCCCTTTTAGTCGGTTAACCCCATCCACTTTGACGTAGAAATTGAACCGTTAACGACAGAACCTTGTATCAGCTTGTGGATTAATATACACATAAAAGCCTACCATCTGCAAAAACAAAATCGATTCTATCTTGCTTGGTTCAATAGATATGGACACTTATCCCGTTTAGTCGGTTAACCCCACCCAGTATGACGTAGAAATTGAACCGTTAACGATAGAACCTGGATCAGCTTGTGGATTAATATACACATAAAAACCTATCATCTGCAAAAACAAAATCGATTCTATCTTGCTTGGCTCAATAGATATGGACACTTATCCCTTTTAGTCGGTTAACCCCACCCACAATAGATATGTACACTTATCCCTTTTAGTCGGTTAACCCCATCCACTTTGACATAGAAATTGAACCGTTAACGATAGAACCTTGTATCAGCTTGTGGATTAATATACACATAAAAACCTACCATCTGCAAAAATAAAATCGATTCTATCTTGCTTGGTTCAATAGATATGGACACTTATCCCTTTTAGTCGGTTAACCCCACCCAGTATGACGTATAAATTGAACCGTTGGCGATAGAACCTTGGATCAGCTTGCGGAACAATACGCACATAAAAACCTACCATCTGCAAAAAATTCGATTCTATCTTGCTTGGTTCAATAGATATGTATACTTATCCCTTTTAGTCGGTTAACCCCACCCACTATGACGTAGAAATTGAACCACTTAAGATAGAGCCTTGGATCAGCTTGTGGATTAATATACACATAAAAGCCTACCATCTGCAAAAAAAAATCGATTCTATCTAGCTTGGTTCAATAGATATGTATACTTACCCCTTTTAGTCGGTTAACCCCACCCACTATGACCTAGAAATTGATCCACTTAAGATAGAGCCTTGGATCAGCTTGTGGATTAATATACACATAAAAGCCTACCATCTGCAAAAATAAAATCGATTCTATCTTGCTTGGTTCAATAGATATGGATACTTATCCCTTTTAGTCGGATAACCCCACCCAGTATGACGTATAAATTGAACCGTTGGCGATAGAACCTTGGATCAGCGTGCGGAACAATACACACATAAAAACCTACCATCTGCAAAAATAAATTCGATTCTATCTTGCTTGGTTCAATAGATATGGACACTTATCCCTTTTAGTCGGTTAACCCCACCCAGTATGACGTATAAATTGAACTGTTGGCGATAGAACCTTGGATCAGCTTGCGGAACAATACTCACATAAAAACCTACCATCTGCAAAAATAAATTCGATTCTATCTTGCATGGTTCAATAGATATGTATACTTATCCCTTTTAGTCGGTTACCCCCACCCACTATGACGTAGAAATTGAACCACTTAAGATAGAGCCTTGGATCAGCTTGTGGATTAATATACACATAAAAGCCTACCATCTGCAAAAACAAAATCGATTCTATCTAGCTTGGTTCAATAGATATGTATACTTACCCCTTTTAGTCGGTTAACCCCACCCACTATGACCTAGAAATTGAACCACTTAAGATAGAGCCTTGGATCAGCTTGTGGATTAATATACACATAAAAGCCTACCATCTGCAAAAACAAAATCGATTCTATCTAGCTTGGTTCAATAGATATGTATACTTACCCCTTTTAGTCGGTTAACCCCACCCACTATGACCTAGAAATTGATCCACTTAAGATAGAGCCTTGGATCAGCTTGTGGATTAATGTACACATAAAAACCTACCATCTGCAAAAACAAAATCGATTCTATCTAGCTTGGTACAATAGATATGGACACTTATCCCTTTTAGTCGGTTAACCCCACCCCCTTTGACGTAGAAATTGAACCGCTAACGACAGAACCTTGTATCAGCTTGTGGATTAATATACACATAAATACCTACCATCTGCAAAAACAAAATCGATTCTATCTAGCTTGGTTCAATAGATATGGACACTTATCCCTTTTAGTCGGTTAACCCCACCCAGTATGACGTAGAAATTGAACTGTTAACGATAGAACCTTGAGTCAGCTTGTGGATTGATATACACATAAAAACCTACCATCTGCAAAAACAAAATCGATCCTATCTAGCTTGGTTCAATAGATATGGACACTTATCCCTTTTAGTCGGTTAACCCCACCCAGTATGACGTAGAAATTGAACCGTTAACGATAGAACCTTGAGTCAGCTTGTGGATTAATATACACATAAAAACCTACCATCTGCAAAAACAAAATCGATTCTATCTAGCTTGGTTCAATAGATATGGACACTTATCCCTTTTAGTCGGTTAACCCCACCCACTTTGACGTAGAAATTGAATTGTTAACGATAGAACCTTGTATTAGCTTGTGGATTAATATACACATAAAAGCCTACCATCTGCAAAAACAAAATCGATTCTATCTAGCTTGGTTCAATAGATATGTATACTTCCCCTTTTAGTCGGTTAACCCCACCCACTATGACCTAGAAATTGAACCACTTAAGATAGAGCCTTGGATCAGCTTTTGGATTAATATACACATAAAAGCCTACCATCTGCAAAAATAAAATCGATTCTATCTTGCTTGGTTCAATAGATATGGACACTTATCCCTTTTAGTCGGTTAACCCCATCCACTTTGGCGTAGAAATTGAACCGTTAAAGATAGAACCTTGTGTCAACTTGTGGATTAATATACACACAAAAACCTATCATCTGCAAAAATAAAATCGATTCTATCTTCCTTGGTTCAATAGATATGGACACTTATCCCTTTTAGTCGGTTAACCCCACCCACAATACATATGTACACTTATCCCTTTTAGTCGGTTAACCCCATCCACTTTGACATAGAAATTGAACCGTTAACGATAGAACCTTGTATCAGCTTGTGGATTAATATACACATAAAAACCTACCATCTGCAAAAATAAAATCGATTCTATCTTGCTTGGTTCAATAGATGTGGACACTTATCCCTTTTAGTCGGTTAACCCCACCCAGTGTGACGTAGAAATTGAACCGTTGGCGATAGAACCTTGGGTCAGCTTGTGGAATAATACACACATAAAAACCTACCATCTGCAAAAATAAATTCGATTCTATCTTGCTTGGTTCAATAGATATGGACACTTATCCCTTTTAGTCGGTTAACCCCACCCACTTTGACGTAGAAATTGAACCGTTAACGATAGAACCTTGGATCAGCTTGTGGATTAATACACACATAAAAAACTATCACCTGCAAAAACAAAATCGATTTTAGCTTGCTGGGTTCAATAGATATGTACTCTTATCCCTTTTATTCGGTTAACCCCATCCACTTTGACATAGAAATTGAACCGTTAACGATAGAACCTTGTGTCAGCTTGTGGATTAATACACACATAAAAGTCTACCATCTGCAAAAATAAAATCGATTCTATCTTGCTTGGTTCAATAGATGTGGACACTTATCCCTTTTAGTCGGTTAACCCCACCCAGTGTGACGTAGAAATTGAACCGTTGGCGATAGAAGCTTGGGTGAGCTTGTGGAATAATACACACATAAAAACCTACCATCTGCAAAAATAAATTCGATTCTATCTTGCTTGGTTCAATAGATATGGACACTTATCCCTTTTAGTCGGTTAACCCCACCCACTTTGACGCAGAAATTGAACTGTTAACGATAGAACCTTGTGTCAGCTTGTGGATTAATATACACATAAAAGCCTACCATCTGCAAAAACAAAATCGATTCTATCTAGCTTGGTTCAATAGATATGTACACTTATCTCTTTTAGTCGGTTAACCCCATCCACTTTGACATAGAAATTGAACCGTTAACGATAGAACCTTGTATCAGCTTGTGGATTAATATACACATAAAAACCTACCATCTGAAAAAATAAAATCGATTCTATCTTGCTTGGTTCAATAGATGTGGACACTTATATCTTTTAGTCGGTTAACCCCACCCAGTGTGACGTAGAAATTGAACCGTTGGCGATAGAACCTTGGGTCAGCTTGGGGAATAATACACACATAAAAACCTACCATCTGCAAAAATAAATTCGATTCTATCTTGCTTGGTTCAATACATATGGACACTTATCCCTTTTAGTCGGTTAACCCCACCCACAATAGATATGGACACTTATCCCTTTTAGTCTGTTAACCCCATCCACTTTGACATAGAAATTGAACCGTTGGCGATAGACCCTTGTGTCAGCTTGTGGAATAATACACACATAAAAACCTACCATCTGCAAAAATAAATTCGATTCTATCTTGCTTGGTTCAATACATATGGACACTTATCCCTTTTAGTCGGTTAACCCCACCCACTTTGACGTAGAAACTGAACCGTTAAAGATCATCTGCAAAAACAAAATCGATTCTATCTTGCTTGATTCAATAGATATGGATACTTATCCCTTTTAGTCGGTTAACCCCACCCACTTTGACGTAGACATTGAACCGTTAACGATAGAACCTTGGATCAGCTTGTGGATTAATACACACATAAAAACCTATCACCTCCAAAAACAAAATCGATTCTAGCTTGCTGGGTTCAATAGATATGGACACTTATCCCTTTTAGTCGGTTAACTCCACCCACTTTGACGTAGAAATTGAACCGTTAAAGATAGAACCTTGGATCAGCTTGTGGATTAATATACACATAAAAACCTATCATCTGCAAAACCAAATCGATTCTATCTTGCTTGGTTCAATAGATATGGATACTTATCCCTTTTAGTCGGTTAACCCCACCCACTTTGACGTAGAAATTGAACCGTTAACGATAGAATCTAGGATCAGCTTGTGGGTTAATACACAAATAAAAGCCTATCATCTGCAAAAAAAACCGATTCTATCTTGCTTGGTTCAATAGATATGGACACTTATCCCTTTTAGTCGGTTAACCGTTAAAGATAGAACCTTGGATCAGCTTGTGGATTAATATACACATAAAAACCTATCATCTGCAAAAACAAAATCGATTCTATCTTGCTTGGTTCAACAGATATGGATACTTATCCCTTTTAGTCGGTTAACCCCACCCACTTTGACGTAGAAATTGAACCGTTAAAGATCATCTGCAAAAACAAAATCGATTCTATCTTGCTTGGCTCAATAGATATGTACACTTATCCCTTTTAGTCGGTTAACCCCACCCACAATAGATATGTACACTTATCCCTTTTAGTCGGTTAACCCCATCCACTTTGACATAGAAATTGAACCGTTATCGATAGAACCTTGTATCAGCTTGTGGATTAATATACACATAAAAACCTACCATTTGCAAAAATAAAATCGATTCTATCTTGCTTGGTTCAATAGATATGGACACTTATCCCTTTTAGTCGGTTAACCGTTAAAGATAGAACCTTGGATCAGCTTGTGGATTAATATACACATAAACACCTATCATCTGCAGAAACAAAATCGATTCTATCTTGCTTGGTTCAATAGATATGGATACTTATCCTTTTAGTCGGTTAACCCCACCCAGTGTGACGTAGAAATTGAACCGTTGGCGATAGAACCTTGGGTCAGCTTGGGGAATAATACACACATAAAATCCTACCATCTGCAAAAATAAAATCGATTCTATCTTGCTTGGTTCAATAGATATGGACACTTATCCCTTTTAGTCGGTTAACCGTTAAAGATAGAACCTTGGATCAGCTTGTGGATTAATATACACATAAAAACCTATCATCTGCAAAAACAAAATCGATTCTATCTTGCTTGGTTCAACAGATATGGATACTTATCCCTTTTAGTCGGTTAACCCCACCCACTTTGACGTAGAAATTGAACCGTTAAAGATCATCTGCAAAAACAAAATCGATTCTATCTTGCTTGGCTCAATAGATATGTACACTTATCCCTTTTAGTCGGTTAACCCCACCCACAATAGATATGTACACTTATCCCTTTTAGTCGGTTAACCCCATCCACTTTGACATAGAAATTGAACCGTTATCGATAGAACCTTGTATCAGCTTGTGGATTAATATACACATAAAAACCTACCATTTGCAAAAATAAAATCGATTCTATCTTGCTTGGTTCAATAGATGTGGACACTTATCCCTTTTAGTCGGTTAACCCCACCCAGTATGACGTAGAAATTGAACCGTTGGCGATAGAACCTTGGATCAGCTTGTGGAATAATACACACATAAAAACCTACCATCTGCAAAAACAAAATCGATTATATCTTGCTTGGTTCAATAGATATGTATACTTATCCCTTTTAGCCGGTTAACCCCACCCACTATGACGTAGAAATTGAACCACTTAAGATAGAGCCTTGGATCAGCTTGTGGATTAATATACACATAAAACCTATCATCTGCAAAAATAAAATCGATTCTATCTTCCTTGGTTCAATAGATATGGACACTTATCCCTTTTAGTCGGTTAACCCCACCCACAATAAATATGGACACTTATCCCTTTTAGTCTGTTAACCCCATCCACTTTGTCGTAGAAATTGAACCGTTAAAGATATAACCTTGTATCAGCTTGTGGATTAATATACACATAAAATCCTACCATCTGCAAAAATAAAATCGATTCTATCTTGCTTGGTTCAATAGATATGGACACTTATCCCTTTTAGTCGGTTAACTCCACCCACTTTGACGTAGAAATTGAACCGTTAAAGATAGAACCTTGGATCAGCTTGTGGATTAATATACACATAAACACCTATCATCTGCAGAAACAAAATCGATTCTATCTTGCTTGGTTCAATAGATATGGATACTTATCCTTTTAGTCGGTTAACCCCACCCACTTTGACGTAGAAATTGAACCGTTAAAGATAGAAACTTGGATCAGCTTGTGGATTAATATACACATAAAAACCTATCATCTGCAAAACCAAATCGATTCTATCTTGCTTGGTTCAATAGATATGGATACTTATCCCTTTTAGTCGGTTAACCCCACCCACTTTGACGTAGAAATTGAACCGTTAACGATAGAATCTAGGATCAGCTTGTGGGTTAATACACAAATAAAAGCCTATCATCTGCAAAAAAAAACCGATTCTATCTTGCTTGGTTCAATAGATATGGACACTTATCCCTTTTAGTCGGTTAACCCCATCCACTTTGACGTAGAAATTGAACCGTTAGCGACAGAACCTTGTATCAGCTTGTGGATTAATATACACATAAAAGCCTACCATCTGCAAAAACAAAATCGATTCTATCTTGCTTGGTTCAATAGATATGGACACTTATCCCGTTTAGTCGGTTAACCCCACCCAGTATGACGTAGAAATTGAACCGTTAACGATAGAACCTGGATCAGCTTGTGGATTAATATACCCATAAAAACCTATCATCTGCAAAAACAAAATCGATTCTATCTTGCTTGGTTCAATAGATATGGACACTTATCCCTTTTAGTCGGTTAACTCCACCCACTTTGACGTAGAAATTGAACCGTTAAAGATAGAACCTTGGATCAGCTTGTGGATTAATATATACATAAAAACCTATCATTTGCAGAAACAAAATCGATTCTATCTTGCTTGGTTCAATAGATATGGATACTTATCCTTTTAGTCGGTTAACTCCACCCACTTTGACGTAGAAATTGAACCGTTAAAGATAGAACCTTGGATCAGCTTGTGGATTAATATACACATAAAAACCTATCATTTGCAGAAACAAAATCGATTCTATCTTGCTTGGTTCAATAGATATGGATACTTATCCTTTTAGTCGGTTAACCCCACCCACTTTGACGTAGAAATTGAACCGTTAAAGATAGAACCTTGGATCAGCTTGTGGATTAATATACACATAAAAGCCTACCATCTGCAAAAACAAAATCGATTCTATCTTGCTTGGTTCAATAGATATGGACACTTATCCCGTTTAGTCGGTTAACCCCACCCAGTATGACGTAGAAATTGAACCGATAACGATAGAACCTGGATCAGCTTGTGGATTAATATACACATAAAAACCTATCATCTGCAAAAACAAAATCGATTCTATCTTGCTTGGCTCAATAGATATGTACACTTATCCCTTTTAGTCGGTTAACCCCACCCACAATAGATATGTACACTTATCCCTTTTAGTCGGTTAACCCCATCCACTTTGACATAGAAATTGAACCGTTAACGATAGAACCTTGTATCAGCTTGTGGATTAATATACACATAAAAACCTACCATCTGCAAAAATAAAATCGATTCTATCTTGCTTGGTTCAATAGATGTGGACACTTATCCCTTTTAATCGGTTAACCCCACCCAGTATGACGTAGAAATTGAACCGTTGGCGATAGAACCTTGGATCAGTTTGTGGAATAATACACACATAAAAACCTTCCATCTGCAAAAACAAAATCGATTCTATCTTGCTTGGTTCAATAGATATGTATACTTATCCCTTTTAGCCGGTTAACCCCACCCACTATGACGTAGAAATTGAACCACTTAAGATAGAGCCTTGGATCAGCTTGTGGATTAATATACACATAAAAGCCTACCACCTGCAAAAATAAAATCGATTCTATCTTCCTCGGTTCAATAGATATGGACACTTATCCCTTTTAGTCGGTTAACCCCACCCAGTATGACGTAGAAATTGAACCGTTGGCGATAGAACCTTGGATCAGCTTGTGGGATAATACACACATAAAAACCTACCATCTGCAAAAACAAAATCGATTCTAGCATGCTCGGTTCAATAGATATGGACACTTATCCCATTTAGTCGGTTAACCCCATACACTTTGGCGTAGAAATTGAACCGTTAAAGATAGAACCTTGTGTCAGCTTGTGGATTAATATACACATAAAAACCTATCATCTGCAAAAATAAAATCGATTCTATATTGCTTGGTTCAATAGATGTGTACACTTAATCCTTTTAGTCGGTTAACCCCACCCAGTGTGACGTAGAAATTGAACCGTTGGCGATAGAACCTTGGGTCAGCTTGTGGAATAATACACACATAAAACCTACCATCTGCAAAAATAAATTCGATTCTATCTTGCTTGGTTCAATACATATGGACACTTATCCCTTTTAGTCGGTTAACCCCACCCACTTTGACGTAGAAATTGAACCGTTAAAGATAGAACCTTGGATCAGCTTGTGGATTAATATACACATAAAAACCTATCATCTGCAGAAACAAAATCGATTCTATCTTGCTTGGTTCAATAGATATGGACACTTATCCCTTTTAGTCTGTTAACCCCATCCACTTTGTCGTAGAAATTGTACAGTTAAAGATATAACCTTGTATCAGCTTGTGGATTAATATACACATAAAATCCTACCATCTGCAAAAATAAAATCGATTCTATCTTTCTTGGTTCAATAGATATGGACACTTATCCCTTTTAGTCGGTTAACTCCACCCACTTTGACGTAGAAATTGAACCGTTAAAGATAGAACCTTGGATCAGCTTGTGGATTAATATACACATAAAAACCTATCATCTGCAGAAACAAAATCGATTCTATCTTGCTTGGTTCAATAGATATGGATACTTATCCCTTTTAGTCGGTTAACCCCACCCACTTTGACGTAGAAATTGAACCGTTAAAGATAGAACCTTGGATTAGCTTGTGGATTAATATACACATAAAAACCTATCATCTGCAAAACCAAAATCGATTCTATCTTGCTTGGTTCAATAGATATGGATACTTATCCCTTTTAGTCGGTTAACCCCACCCACTTTGACGTAGAAATTGAACCGTTAACGACAGAACCTTGTATCAGCTTGTGGATTAATATACACATAAAAGCCTACCATCTGCAAAAACAAAATCGATTCTATCTTGCTTGGGTCAATAGATATGGACACTTATCCCATTTAGTCGGTTAACCCTACCCAGTATGACGTAGAAATTGAACCGTTAACGATAGAACCTGGATCAGCTTGTGGATTAATATACACATAAAAACCTATCATCTGCAAAAAAAAACCGATTCTATCTTGCTTGGTTCAATAGATATGGACACTTATCCCTTTTAGTCGGTTAACCCCATCCACTTTGACGTAGAAATTGAACCGTTAACGACAGAACCTTGTATCAGCTTGTGGATTAATATACACATAAAAGCCTACCATCTGCAAAAACAAAATCGATTCTATCTTGCTTGGGTCAATAGATATGGACACTTATCCCATTTAGTCGGTTAACCCTACCCAGTATGACGTAGAAATTGAACCGTTAACGATAGAACCTGGATCAGCTTGTGGATTAATATACACATAAAAACCTATCATCTGCAAAAACAAAATCGATTCTATCTTGCTTGGCTCAATAGATATGTACACTTATCCCTTTTAGTCGGTTAACCCCACCCACAATAGATATGTACACTTATCCCTTTTAGTCGGTTAACCCCATCCACTTTGACATAGAAATTGAACCGTTAACGATAGAACCTTGTATCAGCTTGTGGATTAATATACACATAAAAGCCTACCATCTGCAAAAACAAAATCGATTCTATCTTGCTTGGTTCAATAGATATGGACACTTATCCCGTTTAATCGGTTAACCCCACCAAGTATGACGTAGAAATTGAACCGTTGGCGATAGAACCTTGGATCAGCTTGTGGAATAATACACACATAAAAACCTATCATCTGCAAAAACAAAATCGATTCTATCTTGCTTGATTCAATAGATATGTATACTTATCCCTTTTAGCCGGTTAACCCCACCCACTATGACGTAGAAATTGAACCACTTAAGATAGAGCCTTGGATCAGCTTGTGGATTAATATACACATAAAACCTATCATCTCCAAAAATAAAATCGATTCTATCTTCCTTGGTTCAATAGATATGGACACTTATCCCTTTTAGTCGGTTAACCCCACCCACAATATATATGGACACTTATCCCTTTTAGTCTGTTAACCCCATCCACTTTGTCGTAGAAATTGAACCGTTAAAGATATAACCTTGTATCAGCTTGTGGATTAATATACACATAAAATCCTACCATCTGCAAAAATAAAATCGATTCTATCTTGCTTGGTTCAATAGATATGGACACTTATCCCTTTTAGTCGGTTAACTCCACCCACTTTGACGTAGAAATTGAACCGTTAAAGATAGAACCTTGGATCAGCTTGTGGATTAATATACACATAAACACCTATCATCTGCAGAAACAAAATCGATTCTATCTTGCTTGGTTCAATAGATATGGATACTTATCCTTTTAGTCGGTTAACCCCACCCACTTTGACGTAGAAATTGAACCGTTAAAGATAGAAACTTGGATCAGCTTGTGGATTAATATACACATAAAAACCTATCATCTGCAAAACCAAATCGATTCTATCTTGCTTGGTTCAATAGATATGGATACTTATCCCTTTTAGTCGGTTAACCCCACCCACTTTGACGTAGAAATTGAACCGTTAACGATAGAATCTAGGATCAGCTTGTGGGTTAATACACAAATAAAAGCCTATCATCTGCAAAAAAAACCGATTCTATCTTGCTTGGTTCAATAGATATGGACACTTATCCCTTTTAGTCGGTTAACCCCATCCACTTTGACGTAGAAATTGAACCGTTAGCGACAGAACCTTGTATCAGCTTGTGGATTAATATACACATAAAAGCCTACCATCTGCAAAAACAAAATCGATTCTATCTTGCTTGGTTCAATAGATATGGACACTTATCCCGTTTAGTCGGTTAACCCCACCCAGTATGACGTAGAAATTGAACCGTTAACGATAGAACCTGGATCAGCTTGTGGATTAATATACACATAAAAACCTATCATCTGCAAAAACAAAATCGATTCTATCTTGCTTGGTTCAATAGATATGGACACTTATCCCTTTTAGTCGGTTAACTCCACCCACTTTGACGTAGAAATTGAACCGTTAAAGATAGAACCTTGGATCAGCTTGTGGATTAATATATACATAAAAACCTATCATTTGCAGAAACAAAATCGATTCTATCTTGCTTGGTTCAATAGATATGGATACTTATCCTTTTAGTCGGTTAACTCCACCCACTTTGACGTAGAAATTGAACCGTTAAAGATAGAACCTTGGATCAGCTTGTGTATTAATATACACATAAAAACCTATCATTTGCAGAAACAAAATCGATTCTATCTTGCTTGGTTCAATAGATATGGATACTTATCCTTTTAGTCGGTTAACCCCACCCACTTTGACGTAGAAATTGAACCGTTAAAGATAGAACCTTGGATCAGCTTGTGGATTAATATACACATAAAAGCCTACCATCTGCAAAAACAAAATCGATTCTATCTTGCTTGGTTCAATAGATATGGACACTTATCCCGTTTAGTCGGTTAACCCCACCCAGTATGACGTAGAAATTGAACCGATAACGATATAACCTGGATCAGCTTGTGGATTAATATACACATAAAAACCTATCATCTGCAAAAACAAAATCGATTCTATCTTGCTTGGCTCAATAGATATGTACACTTATCCCTTTTAGTCGGTTAACCCCACCCACAATAGATATGTACACTTATCCCTTTTAGTCGGTTAACCCCATCCACTTTGACATAGAAATTGAACCGTTAACGATAGAACCTTGTATCAGCTTGTGGATTAATATACACATAAAAACCTACCATCTGCAAAAATAAAATCGATTCTATCTTGCTTGGTTCAATAGATGTGGACACTTATCCCTTTTAATCGGTTAACCCCACCCAGTATGACGTAGAAATTGAACCGTTGGCGATAGAACCTTGGGTCAGTTTGTGGAATAATACACACATAAAAACCTTCCATCTGCAAAAACAAAATCGATTCTATCTTGCTTGGTTCAATAGATATGTATACTTATCCCTTTTAGCCGGTTAACCCCACCCACTATGACGTAGAAATTGAACCACTTAAGATAGAGCCTTGGATCAGCTTGTGGATTAATATACACATAAAAGCCTACCACCTGCAAAAATAAAATCGATTCTATCTTCCTCGGTTCAATAGATATGGACACTTATCCCTTTTAGTCGGTTAACCCCACCCAGTATGACGTAGAAATTGAACCGTTGGCGATAGAACCTTGGATCAGCTTGTGGGATAATACACACATAAAAACCTACCATCTGCAAAAACAAAATCGATTCTAGCATGCTCGGCTCAATAGATATGGACACTTATCCCATTTAGTCGGTTAACCCCATACACTTTGGCGTAGAAATTGAACCGTTAAAGATAGAACCTTGTGTCAGCTTGTGGATTAATATACACATAAAAACCTATCATCTGCAAAAATAAAATCGATTCTATATTGCTTGGTTCAATAGATGTGTACACTTAATCCTTTTAGTCGGTTAACCCCACCCAGTGTGACGTAGAAATTGAACCGTTGGCGATAGAACCTTGGGTCAGCTTGTGGAATAATACACACATAAAACCTACCATCTGCAAAAATAAATTCGATTCTACCTTGCTTGGTTCAATACATATGGACACTTATCCCTTTTAGTCGGTTAACCCCACCCACTTTGACGTAGAAATTGAACCGTTAAAGATAGAACCTTGGATCAGCTTGTGGATTAATATACACATAAAAACCTATCATCTGCAGAAACAAAATCGATTCTATCTTGCTTGGTTCAACAGATATGGACACTTATCCCTTTTAGTCTGTTAACCCCATCCACTTTGTCGTAGAAATTGTACAGTTAAAGATATAACCTTGTATCAGCTTGTGGATTAATATACACATAAAATCCTACCATCTGCAAAAATAAAATCGATTCTATCTTTCTTGGTTCAATAGATATGGACACATCCCTTTTAGTCGGTTAACTCCACCCACTTTGACGTAGAAATTGAACCGTTAAAGATAAAACCTTGGATCAGCTTGTGGATTAATATACACATAAAAACCTATCATCTGCAGAAACAAAATCGATTCTATCTTGCTTGGTTCAATAGATATGGATACTTATCCCTTTTAGTCGGTTAACCCCACCCACTTTGACGTAGAAATTGAACCGTTAAAGATAGAACCTTGGATTAGCTTGTGGATTAATATACACATAAAAACCTATCATCTGCAAAACCAAAATCGATTCTATCTTGCTTGGTTCAATAGATATGGATACTTATCCCTTTTAGTCGGTTAACCCCACCCACTTTGACGTAGAAATTGAACCGTTAACGACAGAACCTTGTATCAGCTTGTGGATTAATATACACATAAAAGCCTACCATCTGCAAAAACAAAATCGATTCTATCTTGCTTGGGTCAATAGATATGGACACTTATCCCATTTAGTCGGTTAACCCTACCCAGTATGACGTAGAAATTGAACCGTTAACGATAGAACCTGGATCAGCTTGTGGATTAATATACACATAAAAACCTATCATCTGCAAAAAAAAACCGATTCTATCTTGCTTGGTTCAATAGATATGGACACTTATCCCTTTTAGTCGGTTAACCCCATCCACTTTGACGTAGAAATTGAACCGTTAACGACAGAACCTTGTATCAGCTTGTGGATTAATATACACATAAAAGCCTACCATCTGCAAAAACAAAATCGATTCTATCTTGCTTGGGTCAATAGATATGGACACTTATCCCATTTAGTCGGTTAACCCTACCCAGTATGACGTAGAAATTGAACCGTTAACGATAGAACCTGGATCAGCTTGTGGATTAATATACACATAAAAACCTATCATCTGCAAAAACAAAATCGATTCTATCTTGCTTGGCTCAATAGATATGTACACTTATCCCTTTTAGTCGGTTAACCCCACCCACAATAGATATGTACACTTATCCCTTTTAGTCGGTTAACCCCATCCACTTTGACATAGAAATTGAACCGTTAACGATAGAACCTTGTATCAGCTTGTGGATTAATATACACATAAAAGCCTACCATCTGCAAAAACAAAATCGATTCTATCTTGCTTGGTTCAATAGATATGGACACTTATCCCGTTTAATCGGTTAACCCCACCAAGTATGACGTAGAAATTGAACCGTTGGCGATAAAACCTTGGATCAGCTTGTGGAATAATACACACATAAAAACCTATCATCTGCAAAAACAAAATCGATTCTATCTTGCTTGATTCAATAGATATGTATACTTATCCCTTTTAGCCGGTTAACCCCACCCACTATGACGTAGAAATTGAACCGTTAACGACAGAACCTTGTATCAGCTTGTGGATTAATATACACATAAAAGCCTACCATCTGCAAAAACAAAATCGATTCTATCTTGCTTGGTTCAATAGATATGAACACTTATCCCGTTTAATCGGTTAACCCCACCCAGTATGACGTAGAAATTGAACCGTTGGCGATAGAACCTTAGATCAGCTTGTGGAATAATACACACATAAAAACCTACCATCTGCAAAAACAAAATCGATTCTATCTTGCTTGGTTCAATAGATATGTATACTTATCCCTTTTAGCCGGTTAACCCCACCCACTATGACGTAGAAATTGAACCGTTAAAGATAGAACCTTAGATCAGCTTGTGCATTAATGTACACATAAAAACCTATCATCTGCAGAAACAAAATCGATTATATCTTGCTTGGTTCAATAGATATGGACACTTATCCCGTTTAATCGGTTAACCCCACCAAGTATGACGTAGAAATTGAACCGTTGGCGATAGAACCTTGGATCAGCTTGTGGAATAATACACACATAAAAACCTACCATCTGCAAAAACAAAATCGATTCTATCTTGCTTGGTTCAATAGATATGTATACTTATCCCTTTTAGCCGGTTAACCCCACCCACTATGACGTAGAAATTGAACCGTTAAAGATAGAACCTTAGATCAGCTTGTGGATTAATGTACACATAAAAACCTATCATCTGCAAAAACAAAATCGATTCTATCTTGCTTGGCTCAATAGATATGTACACTTATCCCTTTTAGTCGGTTAACCCCACCTACAATAGATATGTACACTTATCCCTTTTAGTCGGTTAACCCCATCCACTTTGACATAGAAATTGAACCGTTAACGATAGAACCTTGTATCAGCTTGTGGATTAATATACACATAAAAGCCTACCATCTGCAAAAACAAAATCGATTCTATCTTGCTTGGTTCAATAGATATGGACACTTATCCCGTTTAATCGGTTAACCCCACCCAGTATGACGTAGAAATTGAACCGTTGGCGATAGAACCTTAGATCAGCTTGTGGAATAATACACACATAAAAACCTACCATCTGCAAAAACAAAATCGATTCTATCTTGCTTGGTTCAATAGATATGTATACTTATCCCTTTTAGCCGGTTAACCCCACCCACTATGACGTAGAAATTGAACCGTTAACGACAGAACCTTGTATCAGCTTGTGGATTAATATACACATAAAAGCCTACCATCTGCAAAAACAAAATCGATTCTATCTTGCTTGGTTCAATAGATATGAACACTTATCCCGTTTAATCGGTTAACCCCACCAAGTATGACGTAGAAACTGAACCGTTGGCGATAGAACCTTGGATCAGCTTGTGGAATAATACACACATAAAAACCTATCATCTGCAAAAACAAAATCGATTCTATCTTGCTTGGCTCAATAGATATGTACACTTATCCCTTTTAGTCGGTTAACCCCACCCACAATAGATATGTACACTTATCCCTTTTAGTCGGTTAACCCCATCCACTTTGACATAGAAATTGAACCGTTAACGATAGAACCTTGTATCAGCTTGTGGATTAATATACACATAAAAACCTACCATCTGCAAAAATAAAATCGATTCTATCTTGCTTGGTTCAATATATGTGGACACTTATCCCTTTTAATCGGTTAACCCCACCCAGTATGACGTAGAAATTGAACCGTTTGCGATAGAACCTTGGATCAGCTTGTGGAATAATACACACATAAAAACCTACCATCTGCAAAAACAAAATCGATTCTATCTTGCTTGGTTCAATAGATATGTATACTTATCCCTTTTAGCCGGTTAACCCCACCCACTATGACGTAGAAATTGAACCGTTAAAGATAGAACCTTAGATCAGCTTGTGGATTAATGTACACATAAAAACCTATCATCTGCAGAAACAAAATCGATTCTATCTTGCTTGGTTCAATAGATATGGACACTTATCCCTTTTAGTCTGTTAACCCCATCCACTTTGTCGTAGAAATTGAACCGTTAAAGATATAACCTTGTATCAGCTTGTGGATTAATATACACATAAAATCCTACCATCTGCAAAAATAAAATCGATTCTATCTTGCTTGGTTCAATAGATATGGACACTTATCCCTTTTAGTCTGTTAACCCCATCCACTTTGTCGTAGAAATTGAACCGTTAAAGATATAACCTTGTATCAGCTTGTGGATTAATATACACATAAAATCCTACCATCTGCAAAAATAAAATCGATTCTATCTTGCTTGGTTCAATAGATATGGATACTTATCCCTTTTAGTCGGTTAACCCCACCCACTTTGACGTAGAAATTGAACCGTTAAAGATAGAACCTTGGATCAGCTTGTGGATTAATATACACATAAAAACCTATCATATGCAAAACCAAAATCGATTCTATCTTGCTTGGTTCAATAGATATGGATACTTATCCCTTTTGGCCGGTTAACCCCACCCACTTTGACGTAGAAATTGAACCGTTAACGATAGAATCTAGGATCAGCTTGTGGGTTAATACACAAATAAAAACCTATCATCTGCAAAAAAAACCGATTCTATCTTACTTGGTTCAATAGATATGGACACTTATCACTTTTAGTCGGTTAACCCAATCCACTTTGACGTAGAAATTGAACCGTTAACGACAGAACCTTGTATCAGCTTGTGGATTAATATACACATAAAAGCCTACCATCTGCAAAAACAAAATCGATTCTATCTTGCTTGGTTCAATAGATATGGACACTTATCCCGTTTAGTCGGTTAACCCCACCCAGTATGACGTAGAAATTGAACCGTTAACGATAGAACCTGGATCAGCTTGTGGATTAATATACACATAAAAACCTATCATCTGCAAAAACAAAATCGATTCTATCTTGCTTGGCTCAATAGATATGTACACTTATCCCTTTTAGTCGGTTAACCCCACCCACAATAGATATGTACACTTATCCCTTTTAGTCGGTTAACCCCATCCACTTTGACATAGAAATTGAACCGTTAACGATAGAACCTTGTATCAGCTTGTGGATTAATATACACATAAAAACCTACCATCTGCAAAAATAAAATCGATTCTATCTTGCTTGGTTCAATAGATGTGGACACTTATCCCTTTTAATCGGTTAACCCCACCCAGTATGACGTAGAAATTGAACCGTTGGCGATAGAACCTTGGATCAGCTTGTGGAATAATACACACATAAAAACCTACCATCTGCAAAAACAAAATCGATTCTGTCTTGCTTGGTTCAATAGATATGTATACTTATCCCTTTTAGCCGGTTAACCCCACCCACTATGACGTAGAAATTGAACCGTTAAAGATAGAACCTTAGATCAGCTTGTGGAATAATACACACATAAAAACCTACCATCTGCAAAAACAAAATCGATTCTATCTAGCTTGGTTCAATAGATATGGACACTTATCTCTTTTAGTCGGTTAACCCCATCCACTTTGACATAGAAATTGAACCGTTAACGACAGAACCTTGTATCAGCTTGTGGATTAATATACACATAAAAACCTACCATCTGAAAAAATAAAATCGATTCTATCTTGCTTGGTTCAATAGATGTGGACACTTATACCTTTTAGTCGGTTAACCCCACCCAGTGTGACGTAGAAATTGAACCGTTGGCGATAGAACCTTAGGTCAGCTTGTGGAATAATACACACATAAAAACCTACCATCTGCAAAAATAAATTCGATTCTATCTTGCTTGGTTCAATACATATGGACACTTATCCCTTTTAGTCGGTTAACCCCACCCACTTTGACGTAGAAATTGAACCGTTAACGATAGAACCTTGTATCAGCTTGTGGATTAATATACACATAAAAGCCTACCATCTGCAAAAATAAATTCGATTCTATCTTGCTTGGTTCAATAGATATGGACACTTATCCCATTTAGTCGGTTAACCACATACACTTTGGCGTAGAAATTGAACCGTTAGCGATAGAATCTTAGTCATCTTGTGGATTAATACAAATATAAAAACCTATCATCTGCAAAAACAAAATCGGTTCTATCTTGCTTGGTTCAATAGATATGGATACTTATCCCTTTTAGTCGGTTAACCCCACCCACTTTGACGTAGACATTGAACCGTTAACGATAGAACCTTGGATCAGCTTGTGGATTAATACACACATAAAAACCTATCACCTCCAAAAACAAAATCGATTCTAGCTTGCTGGGTTCAATAGATATGGACACTTATCCCTTTTAGTCGGTTAACCCCACCCACAATAGATATGGACACTTATCCCTTTTAGTCTGTTAACCCCATCCACTTTGTCGTAGAAATTGAACCGTTAAAGATATAACCTTGTATCAGCTTGTGGATTAATATACACATAAAATCCTACCATCTGCAAAAATTAAATCGATTCTATCTTGCTTGGTTCAATAGATATGGACACTTATCCCTTTTAGTCGGTTAACTCCACCCACTTTGACGTAGAAATTGAACCGTTAAAGATAGAACCTTGGATCAGCTTGTGGATTAATATACACATAAAAAACTATCATCTGCAAAAACAAAATCGATTCTATCTTGCTTGGTTCAATAGCTATGGACACTTGTCCCTTTTAGTCGGTTAACCCCACCCACAATAGATATGGACACTTATCCCTTTTAGTCTGTTAACCCCATCCACTTTGTCGTAGAAATTGAACCGTTAAAGATAGAGCCTTGTATCAGCTTGTGGATTAATATACACATAAAATCCTACCATCTGCAAAAATAAAATCGATTCTATCTTGCTTGGTTCAATAGATATGGACACTTATCCCTTTTAGTCGGTTAACTCCACCCACTTTGACGTAGAAATTGAACCGTTAAAGATAGAACCTTGGATCAGCTTGTGGATTAATATGCACATAAAAAACTATCATCTGCAAAAACAAAATCGATTCTATCTTGCTTGGTTCAATAGATATGGATACTTATCCCTTTAATCGGTTAACCCCACCCACTTTGACGTAGAAATTGAACCGTTAACGATAGAATCTAGGATCAGCTTGTGGGTTAATACACAAATAAAAACCTATCATCTGCAAAAAAAAAAAATCGATTCTATCTTGCTTGGTTCAATAGATATGGACACTTATCCCTTTTAGTCGGTTAACCCCATCCACTTTGACGTAGAAATTGAACCGTTAACGACAGAACCTTGTATCAGCTTGTGGATTAATATACACATAAAAGCCTACCATCTGCAAAAACAAAATCGATTCTATCTTGCTTGGTTCAATAGATATGGACACTTATCCCGTTTAGTCGGTTAACCCCACCCAGTATGACGTAGAAATTGAACCGTTAACGATAGAACCTGGATCAGCTTGTGGATTAATATACACATAAAAACCTATCATCTGCAAAAACAAAATCGATTCTATCTTGCTTGGCTCAATAGATATATACACTTATCCCTTTTAGTCGGTTAACCCCACCCACAATAGATATGTACACTTATCCCTTTTAGTCGGTTAACCCCATCCACTTTGACATAGAAATTGAACCGTTAACGATAGAACCTTGTATCAGCTTGTGGATTAATATACACATAAAAACCTACCATCTGCAAAAATAAAATCGATTCTATCTTGCTTGGTTCAATATATATGGACACTTATCCCTTTTAGTCGGTTAACCCCACCCAGTATGACGTATAAATTGAACCGTTGGCGATAGAACCTTGGATCAGCTTGCGGAACAATACGCACATAAAAACCTACCATCTGCAAAAATAAATTCGATTCTATCTTGCTTGGTTCAATAGATATGTATACTTATCCCTTTTAGTCGGTTAACCCCACCCACTATGACGTAGAAATTGAACCACTTAAGAAAGAGCCTTGGATCAGCTTGTGGATTAATATACACATAAAAGCCTACCATCTGCAAAAACAAAATCGATTCTATCTAGCTTGGTTCAATAGATATGTATACTTACCCCTTTTAGTCGGTTAACCCCACCCACTATGACCTAGAAATTGATCCACTTAAGATAGAGCCTTGGATCAGCTTGTGGATTAATGTACACATAAAAGCCTACCATCTGCAAAAATAAAATCGATTCTATCTTGCTTGGTTCAATAGATGTGGACACTTATCCCTTTTAGTCGGTTAACCCCACCCAGTGTGACGTAGAAATTGAACCGTTGGCGATAGAACCTTAGGTCAGCTTGTGGAACAATACGCACATAAAAACCTATCATCTGCAAAAATAAAATCGATTCTATCTTCCTTGGTTCATTGGATATGGACACTTATCCCTTTTAGTCGGTTAACCCCACCCACAATACATATGTACACTTATCCCTTTTAGTCGGTTAACCCCATCCACTTTGACATAGAAATTGAACCGTTAACGATAGAACCTTGTATCAGCTTGTGGATTAATATACACATAAAAACCTACCATCTGCAAAAATAAAATCGATTCTATCTTGCTTGGTTCAATAGATGTGGACACTTATCCCTTTTAGTCGGTTAACCCCACCCAGTGTGACGTAGAAATTGAACCGTTGGCGATAGAACCTTGGGTCAGCTTGTGGAATAATACACACATAAAAACCTACCATCTGCAAAAATAAATTCGATTCTATCTTGCTTGGTTCAATAGATATGGACACTTATCCCTTTTAGTCGGTTAACCCCACCCACTTTGACGTAGAAATTGAACCGTTAACGATAGAACCTTGGATCAGCTTGTGGATTAATACACACATAAAAAACTATCACCTGCAAAAACAAAATCGATTTTAGCTTGCTGGGTTCAATAGATATGTACACTTATCCCTTTTATTCGGTTAACCCCATCCACTTTGACATAGAAATTGAACCGTTAACGATAGAACCTTGTGTCAGCTTGTGGATTAATACGCACATAAAAGCCTACCATCTGCAAAAATAAAATCGATTCTATCTTGCTTGGTTCAATAGATGTGGACACTTATCCCTTTTAGTCGGTTAACCCCACCCAGTGTGACGTAGAAATTGAACCGTTGGCGATAGAACCTTGGGTGAGCTTGTGGAATAATACACACATAAAAACCTACCATCTGCAAAAATAAATTCGATTCTATCTTGCTTGGTTCAATAGATATGGACACTTATCCCTTTTAGTCGGTTAACCCCACCCACTTTGACGCAGAAATTGAACTGTTAACGATAGAACCTTGTGTCAGCTTGTGGATTAATATACGCATAAAAGCCTACCATCTGCAAAAACAAAATCGATTCTATCTAGCTTGGTTCAATAGATATGTACACTTATCTCTTTTAGTCGGTTAACCCCATCCACTTTGACATAGAAATTGAACCGTTAACGATAGAACCTTGTATCAGCTTGTGGATTAATATACACATAAAAACCTACCATCTGAAAAAATAAAATCGATTCTATCTTGCTTGGTTCAATAGATGTGGACACTTATATCTTTTAGTCGGTTAACCCCACCCAGTGTGACGTAGAAATTGAACCGTTGGCGATAGAACCTTGGGTCAGCTTGGGGAATAATACACACATAAAAACCTACCATCTGCAAAAATAAATTCGATTCTATCTTGCTTGGTTCAATACATATGGACACTTATCCCTTTTAGTCGGTTAACCCCACCCACAATAGATATGGACACTTATCCCTTTTAGTCTGTTAACCCCATCCACTTTGACATAGAAATTCAACCGTTGGCGATAGACCCTTGTGTCAGCTTGTGGAATAATACACACATAAAAACCTACCATCTGCAAAAATAAATTCGATTCTATCTTGCTTGGTTCAATACATATGGACACTTATCCCTTTTAGTCGGTTAACCCCACCCACTTTGACTTAGAAATTGAACCGTTAAAGATCATCTGCAAAAACAAAATCGATTCTATCTTGCTTGGTTCAATAGATATGGATACTTATCCCTTTTAGTCGGTTAACCCCACCCACTTTGACGTAGACATTGAACCGTTAACGTTAGAACCTTGGATCAGCTTGTGGATTAATACACACATAAAAACCTATCACCTCCAAAAGCAAAATCGATTCTAGCTTGCTGGGTTCAATAGATATGGACACTTATCCCTTTTAGTCGGTTAACCCCACCCACAATAGATATGGACACTTATCCCTTTTAGTCTGTTAACCCCATCCACTTTGTCGTAGAAACTGAACCGTTAAAGATATAACCTTGTATCAGCTTGTGGATTAATATACACATAAAATCCTACCATCTGCAAAAATAAAATCGATTCTATCTTGCTTGGTTCAATAGATATGGACACTTATCCCTTTTAGTCGGTTAACCGTTAAAGATAGAACCTTGGATCAGCTTGTGGATTAACATACACATAAAAAACTATCATCTGCAAAAACAAAATCGATTCTATCTTGCTTGGTTCAACAGATATGGATACTTATCCCTTTTAGTCGGTTAACCCCACCCACTTTGACGTAGAAATTGAACCGTTAAAGATCATCTGCAAAAACAAAATCGATTCTATCTTGCTTGGCTCAATAGATATGTACACTTATCCCTTTTAGTCGGTTAACCCCACCCACAATAGATATGTACACTTATCCCTTTTAGTCGGTTAACCCCATCCACTTTGACATAGAAATTGAACCGTTAACGATAGAACCTTGTATCAGCTTGTGGATTAATATACACATAAAAACCTACCATTTGCAAAAATAAAATCGATTCAATCTTGCTTGGTTCAATAGATATGGACACTTATCCCTTTTAGTCGGTTAACCCCACCCAGTATGACGTAGAAATTGAACCGTTGGCGATAGAACCTTGGATCAGCTTGTGGAATAATACACACATAAAAACCTACCATCTGCAAAAACAAAATCGATTATATGTTGCTTGGTTCAATAGATATGTATACTTATCCCTTTTAGCCGGTTAACCCCACCCACTATGACGTAGAAATTGAACCACTTAAGATAGAGCCTTGGATCAGCTTGTGGATTAATATACACATAAAACCTATCATCTGCAAAAATAAAATCGATTCTATCTTCCTTGGTTCAATAGATATGGACACTTATCCCTTTTAGTCGGTTAACCCCACCCACAATAGATATGGACACTTATCCCTTTTAGTCTGTTAACCCCATCCACTTTGTCGTAGAAATTGAACCGTTAAAGATATAACCCTGTATCAGTTTGTGGATTAATATACACATAAAATCCTACCATCTGCAAAAATAAAATCGATTCTATCTTGCTTGGTTCAATAGATATGGACACTTATCCCTTTTAGTCGGTTAACTCCAACCACTTTGACGTAGAAATTGAACCGTTAAAGATAGAACCTTGGATCAGCTTGTGGATTAATATACAATAAAAACCTATCATCTGCAGAAACAAAATCGATTCTATCTTGCTTGGTTCAATAGATATGGATACTTATCCTTTTAGTCGGTTAATCCCACCCACTTTGACGTAGAAATTGAACCGTTAAAGATAGAAACTTGGATCAGCTTGTGGATTAATATACACATAAAAACCTATCATCTGCAAAAACCAAAATCGATTCTATCTTGCTTGGTTCAATAGATATGGATACTTATCCCTTTTAGTCGGTTAACCCACCCACTTGACGTAGAATTGAACCGTTAACGATAGAATCTAGGATCAGCTTGTGGATTAATATACACATAAAAGCCCTACCATCTGCAAAAACAAAAATCGATTCTATCTTGCTTGGTTCAATAGATATGGACACTTATCCCGTTTAGTCGGTTAACCCACCCAGTATGACGTAGAAATTGAAACCGTTGGCGATAGAACCTTGGGTCAGCTTGTGGAATAATACACACATAAAAACCTACCATCTGCAAAAACAAATCGAATTCTAGCATGCTCCGTTCAATAGATATGGACACTTATCCCATTTAGTCGGTTAACCCCATACCACTTTGGCGTAGAAATTGAACCGTTAAAGATAGAACCTTGTGTCAGCTTGTGGATTAATATACACATAAAAACCTACCATCTGCAAAAATAAAATCGATTCTATCTTGCTTGGTTCAATAGATGTGGACACTTAATCCTTTTAGTCGGTTAACCCCACCCAGTGTGACGTAGAAATTGAACCGTTGGCGATAGAACCTTGGGTCAGCTTGTGGAATAATACACACATAAAAACCTACCATCTGCAAAAATAAATTCGATTCTATCTTGCTTGGTTCAATACATATGGACACTTATCCCTTTTAGTCGGTTAACCCCACCCACTTTGACGTAGAAATTGAACCGTTAAAGATAGAACCTTGGATCAGCTTGTGGATTAATATACACACAAAAGCCTATCATCTGCAGAAACAAAATCGATTCTATCTTGCTTGGTTCAATAGATATGGACACTTATCCCTTTTAGTCTGTTAACCCCATCCACTTTGTCGTAGAAATTGTACAGTTAAAGATATAACCTTGTATCAGCTTGTGGATTAATATACACATAAAATCCTACCATCTGCAAAAATAAAATCGATTCTATCTTGCTTGGTTCAATAGATATGGACACTTATCCCTTTTAGTCGGTTAACTCCACCCACTTTGACGTAGAAATTGAACCGTTAAAGATAGAACCTTGGATCAGCTTGTGGATTAATATACGCATAAAAACCTATCATTTGCAGAAACAAAATCGATTCTATCTTGCTTGGTTCAATAGATATGGATACTTATCCTTTTAGTCGGTTAACCCCACCCACTTTGACGTAGAAATTGAACCGTTAAAATAGAACCTTGGATCAGCTTGTGGATTAATACACACATAAAAACCTATCACCTCCAAAAACAAAATCGATTCTAGCTTGCTGGGTTCAATAGATATGGACACTTATCCCTTTTAGTCGGTTAACCCCACCCACAATAGATATGGACACTTATCCCTTTTAGTCTGTTAACCCCATCCACTTTGTCGTAGAAATTGAACCGTTAAAGATATAACCTTGTATCAGCTTGTGGATTAATATACACATAAAATCCTACCATCTGCAAAAATTAAATCGATTCTATCTTGCTTGGTTCAATAGATATGGACACTTATCCCTTTTAGTCGGTTAACTCCACCCACTTTGACGTAGAAATTGAACCGTTAAAGATAGAACCTTGGATCAGCTTGTGGATTAATATACACATAAAAAACTATCATCTGCAAAAACAAAATCGATTCTATCTTGCTTGGTTCAATAGCTATGGACACTTGTCCCTTTTAGTCGGTTAACCCCACCCACAATAGATATGGACACTTATCCCTTTTAGTCTGTTAACCCCATCCACTTTGTCGTAGAAATTGAACCGTTAAAGATAGAGCCTTGTATCAGCTTGTGGATTAATATACACATAAAATCCTACCATCTGCAAAAATAAAATCGATTCTATCTTGCTTGGTTCAATAGATATGGACACTTATCCCTTTTAGTCGGTTAACTCCACCCACTTTGACGTAGAAATTGAACCGTTAAAGATAGAACCTTGGATCAGCTTGTGGATTAATATGCACATAAAAAACTATCATCTGCAAAAACAAAATCGATTCTATCTTGCTTGGTTCAATAGATATGGATACTTATCCCTTTAATCGGTTAACCCCACCCACTTTGACGTAGAAATTGAACCGTTAACGATAGAATCTAGGATCAGCTTGTGGGTTAATACACAAATAAAAACCTATCATCTGCAAAAAAAAAAAATCGATTCTATCTTGCTTGGTTCAATAGATATGGACACTTATCCCTTTTAGTCGGTTAACCCCATCCACTTTGACGTAGAAATTGAACCGTTAACGACAGAACCTTGTATCAGCTTGTGGATTAATATACACATAAAAGCCTACCATCTGCAAAAACAAAATCGATTCTATCTTGCTTGGTTCAATAGATATGGACACTTATCCCGTTTAGTCGGTTAACCCCACCCAGTATGACGTAGAAATTGAACCGTTAACGATAGAACCTGGATCAGCTTGTGGATTAATATACACATAAAAACCTATCATCTGCAAAAACAAAATCGATTCTATCTTGCTTGGCTCAATAGATATATACACTTATCCCTTTTAGTCGGTTAACCCCACCCACAATAGATATGTACACTTATCCCTTTTAGTCGGTTAACCCCATCCACTTTGACATAGAAATTGAACCGTTAACGATAGAACCTTGTATCAGCTTGTGGATTAATATACACATAAAAACCTACCATCTGCAAAAATAAAATCGATTCTATCTTGCTTGGTTCAATATATATGGACACTTATCCCTTTTAGTCGGTTAACCCCACCCAGTATGACGTATAAATTGAACCGTTGGCGATAGAACCTTGGATCAGCTTGCGGAACAATACGCACATAAAAACCTACCATCTGCAAAAATAAATTCGATTCTATCTTGCTTGGTTCAATAGATATGTATACTTATCCCTTTTAGTCGGTTAACCCCACCCACTATGACGTAGAAATTGAACCACTTAAGAAAGAGCCTTGGATCAGCTTGTGGATTAATATACACATAAAAGCCTACCATCTGCAAAAACAAAATCGATTCTATCTAGCTTGGTTCAATAGATATGTATACTTACCCCTTTTAGTCGGTTAACCCCACCCACTATGACCTAGAAATTGATCCACTTAAGATAGAGCCTTGGATCAGCTTGTGGATTAATGTACACATAAAAGCCTACCATCTGCAAAAATAAAATCGATTCTATCTTGCTTGGTTCAATAGATGTGGACACTTATCCCTTTTAGTCGGTTAACCCCACCCAGTGTGACGTAGAAATTGAACCGTTGGCGATAGAACCTTAGGTCAGCTTGTGGAACAATACGCACATAAAAACCTATCATCTGCAAAAATAAAATCGATTCTATCTTCCTTGGTTCATTGGATATGGACACTTATCCCTTTTAGTCGGTTAACCCCACCCACAATACATATGTACACTTATCCCTTTTAGTCGGTTAACCCCATCCACTTTGACATAGAAATTGAACCGTTAACGATAGAACCTTGTATCAGCTTGTGGATTAATATACACATAAAAACCTACCATCTGCAAAAATAAAATCGATTCTATCTTGCTTGGTTCAATAGATGTGGACACTTATCCCTTTTAGTCGGTTAACCCCACCCAGTGTGACGTAGAAATTGAACCGTTGGCGATAGAACCTTGGGTCAGCTTGTGGAATAATACACACATAAAAACCTACCATCTGCAAAAATAAATTCGATTCTATCTTGCTTGGTTCAATAGATATGGACACTTATCCCTTTTAGTCGGTTAACCCCACCCACTTTGACGTAGAAATTGAACCGTTAACGATAGAACCTTGGATCAGCTTGTGGATTAATACACACATAAAAAACTATCACCTGCAAAAACAAAATCGATTTTAGCTTGCTGGGTTCAATAGATATGTACACTTATCCCTTTTATTCGGTTAACCCCATCCACTTTGACATAGAAATTGAACCGTTAACGATAGAACCTTGTGTCAGCTTGTGGATTAATACGCACATAAAAGCCTACCATCTGCAAAAATAAAATCGATTCTATCTTGCTTGGTTCAATAGATGTGGACACTTATCCCTTTTAGTCGGTTAACCCCACCCAGTGTGACGTAGAAATTGAACCGTTGGCGATAGAACCTTGGGTGAGCTTGCGGAATAATACACACATAAAAACCTACCATCTGCAAAAATAAATTCGATTCTATCTTGCTTGGTTCAATAGATATGGACACTTATCCCTTTTAGTCGGTTAACCCCACCCACTTTGACGCAGAAATTGAACTGTTAACGATAGAACCTTGTGTCAGCTTGTGGATTAATATACGCATAAAAGCCTACCATCTGCAAAAACAAAATCGATTCTATCTAGCTTGGTTCAATAGATATGTACACTTATCTCTTTTAGTCGGTTAACCCCATCCACTTTGACATAGAAATTGAACCGTTAACGATAGAACCTTGTATCAGCTTGTGGATTAATATACACATAAAAACCTACCATCTGAAAAAATAAAATCGATTCTATCTTGCTTGGTTCAATAGATGTGGACACTTATATCTTTTAGTCGGTTAACCCCACCCAGTGTGACGTAGAAATTGAACCGTTGGCGATAGAACCTTGGGTCAGCTTGGGGAATAATACACACATAAAAACCTACCATCTGCAAAAATAAATTCGATTCTATCTTGCTTGGTTCAATACATATGGACACTTATCCCTTTTAGTCGGTTAACCCCACCCACAATAGATATGGACACTTATCCCTTTTAGTCTGTTAACCCCATCCACTTTGACATAGAAATTCAACCGTTGGCGATAGACCATTGTGTCAGCTTGTGGAATAATACACACATAAAAACCTACCATCTGCAAAAATAAATTCGATTCTATCTTGCTTGGTTCAATACATATGGACACTTATCCCTTTTAGTCGGTTAACCCCACCCACTTTGACTTAGAAATTGAACCGTTAAAGATCATCTGCAAAAACAAAATCGATTCTATCTTGCTTGGTTCAATAGATATGGATACTTATCCCTTTTAGTCGGTTAACCCCACCCACTTTGACGTAGACATTGAACCGTTAACGTTAGAACCTTGGATCAGCTTGTGGATTAATACACACATAAAAACCTATCACCTCCAAAAGCAAAATCGATTCTAGCTTGCTGGGTTCAATAGATATGGACACTTATCCCTTTTAGTCGGTTAACCCCACCCACAATAGATATGGACACTTATCCCTTTTAGTCTGTTAACCCCATCCACTTTGTCGTAGAAACTGAACCGTTAAAGATATAACCTTGTATCAGCTTGTGGATTAATATACACATAAAATCCTACCATCTGCAAAAATAAAATCGATTCTATCTTGCTTGGTTCAATAGATATGGACACTTATCCCTTTTAGTCGGTTAACCGTTAAAGATAGAACCTTGGATCAGCTTGTGGATTAACATACACATAAAAAACTATCATCTGCAAAAACAAAATCGATTCTATCTTGCTTGGTTCAACAGATATGGATACTTATCCCTTTTAGTCGGTTAACCCCACCCACTTTGACGTAGAAATTGAACCGTTAAAGATCATCTGCAAAAACAAAATCGATTCTATCTTGCTTGGCTCAATAGATATGTACACTTATCCCTTTTAGTCGGTTAACCCCACCCACAATAGATATGTACACTTATCCCTTTTAGTCGGTTAACCCCATCCACTTTGACATAGAAATTGAACCGTTAACGATAGAACCTTGTATCAGCTTGTGGATTAATATACACATAAAAACCTACCATTTGCAAAAATAAAATCGATTCAATCTTGCTTGGTTCAATAGATATGGACACTTATCCCTTTTAGTCGGTTAACCCCACCCAGTATGACGTAGAAATTGAACCGTTGGCGATAGAACCTTGGATCAGCTTGTGGAATAATACACACATAAAAACCTACCATCTGCAAAAACAAAATCGATTATATGTTGCTTGGTTCAATAGATATGTATACTTATCCCTTTTAGCCGGTTAACCCCACCCACTATGACGTAGAAATTGAACCACTTAAGATAGAGCCTTGGATCAGCTTGTGGATTAATATACACATAAAACCTATCATCTGCAAAAATAAAATCGATTCTATCTTCCTTGGTTCAATAGATATGGACACTTATCCCTTTTAGTCGGTTAACCCCACCCACAATAGATATGGACACTTATCCCTTTTAGTCTGTTAACCCCATCCACTTTGTCGTAGAAATTGAACCGTTAAAGATATAACCCTGTATCAGTTTGTGGATTAATATACACATAAAATCCTACCATCTGCAAAAATAAAATCGATTCTATCTTGCTTGGTTCAATAGATATGGACACTTATCCCTTTTAGTCGGTTAACTCCACCCACTTTGACGTAGAAATTGAACCGTTAAAGATAGAACCTTGGATCAGCTTGTGGATTAATATACACATAAAAACCTATCATCTGCAGAAACAAAATCGATTCTATCTTGCTTGGTTCAATAGATATGGATACTTATCCTTTTAGTCGGTTAATCCCACCCACTTTGACGTAGAAATTGAACCGTTAAAGATAGAAACTTGGATCAGCTTGTGGATTAATATACACATAAAAACCTATCATCTGCAAAACCAAAATCGATTCTATCTTGCTTGGTTCAATAGATATGGATACTTATCCCTTTTAGTCGGTTAACCCCACCCACTTTGACGTAGAAATTGAACCGTTAACGATAGAATCTAGGATCAGCTTGTGGATTAATATACACATAAAAGCCTACCATCTGCAAAAACAAAATCGATTCTATCTTGCTTGGTTCAATAGATATGGACACTTATCCCGTTTAGTCGGTTAACCCCACCCAGTATGACGTAGAAATTGAACCGTTGGCGATAGAACCTTGGGTCAGCTTGTGGAATAATACACACATAAAAACCTACCATCTGCAAAAACAAAATCGATTCTAGCATGCTCCGTTCAATAGATATGGACACTTATCCCATTTAGTCGGTTAACCCCATACACTTTGGCGTAGAAATTGAACCGTTAAAGATAGAACCTTGTGTCAGCTTGTGGATTAATATACACATAAAAACCTACCATCTGCAAAAATAAAATCGATTCTATCTTGCTTGGTTCAATAGATGTGGACACTTAATCCTTTTAGTCGGTTAACCCCACCCAGTGTGACGTAGAAATTGAACCGTTGGCGATAGAACCTTGGGTCAGCTTGTGGAATAATACACACATAAAAACCTACCATCTGCAAAAATAAATTCGATTCTATCTTGCTTGGTTCAATACATATGGACACTTATCCCTTTTAGTCGGTTAACCCCACCCACTTTGACGTAGAAATTGAACCGTTAAAGATAGAACCTTGGATCAGCTTGTGGATTAATATACACACAAAAGCCTATCATCTGCAGAAACAAAATCGATTCTATCTTGCTTGGTTCAATAGATATGGACACTTATCCCTTTTAGTCTGTTAACCCCATCCACTTTGTCGTAGAAATTGTACAGTTAAAGATATAACCTTGTATCAGCTTGTGGATTAATATACACATAAAATCCTACCATCTGCAAAAATAAAATCGATTCTATCTTGCTTGGTTCAATAGATATGGACACTTATCCCTTTTAGTCGGTTAACTCCACCCACTTTGACGTAGAAATTGAACCGTTAAAGATAGAACCTTGGATCAGCTTGTGGATTAATATACGCATAAAAACCTATCATTTGCAGAAACAAAATCGATTCTATCTTGCTTGGTTCAATAGATATGGATACTTATCCTTTTAGTCGGTTAACCCCACCCACTTTGACGTAGAAATTGAACCGTTAAAATAGAACCTTGGATCAGCTTGTGGATTAATATACACATAAAAACCTATCATCTGCAAAACCAAAATCGATTCTATCTTGCTTGGTTCAATAGATATGGATACTTATCCCTTTTAGTCGGTTAACCCCACCCACTTTGACATAGAAATTGAACCGTTAACGATAGAATCTAGGATCAGCTTGTGGGTTAATACACAAATAAAAACCTATCATCTGCAAAAAAAAAACCTATTCTATCTTGCTTGGTTCAATAGATATGGACACTTATCCCGTTTAGTCGGTTAACCCCACCCAGTATGACGTAGAAATTGAACCGATAACGATAGAACCTGGATCAGCTTGTGGATTAATATACACATAAAAACCTATCATCTGCAAAAACAAAATCGATTCTATCTTGCTTGGCTCAATAGATATGTACACTTATCCCTTTTAATCGGTTAACCCCATCCACTTTGATGTAGGAATTGAACCGTTAACGACAGAACCTTGTATCAGCTTGTGGATTAATATACACATAAAAGCCTACCATCTGCAAAAACAAAATCGATTCTATCTTGCTTGGTTCAATAGATATGGACACTTATCCCGTTTAGTCGGTTAACCCCACCCAGTATGACGTAGAAATTGAACCGATAACGATAGAACCTGGATCAGCTTGTGGATTAATATACACATAAAAACCTATCATCTGCAAAAACAAAATCGATTCTGTCTTGCTTGGCTCAATAGATATGTACACTTATCCCTTTTAGTCGGTTAACCCCACCCACAATAGATATGTACACTTATCCCTTTTAGTCGGTTAACCCCATCCACTTTGACATAGAAATTGAACCGTTAACGATAGAACCTTGTATCAGCTTGTGGATTAATATACACATAAAAACCTACCATCTGCAAAAATAAAATCGATTCTATCTTGCTTGGTTCAATAGATGTGGACACTTATCCCTTTTAATCGGTTAACCCCACCCAGTATGACGTAGAAATTGAACCGTTGGCGATAGAACCTTGGATCAGTTTGTGAAATAATACACACATAAAAACCTTCCATCTGCAAAAACAAAATCGATTCTATCTTGCTTGGTTCAATAGATATGTATACTTATCCCTTTTAGCCGGTTAACCCCACCCACTATGACGTAGAAATTGAACCACTTAAGATAGAGCCTTGGATCAGCTTGTGGATTAATATACACATAAAAGCCTACCACCTGCAAAAATAAAATCGATTCTATCTTCCTCGGTTCAATAGATATGGACAATTATCCCTTTTAGTTGGTTAACCCCACTCAGTATGACGTAGAAATTGAACCGTTGGCGATAGAACCTTAGATCAGCTTGTGGGATAATACACACATAAAAACCTACCATCTGCAAAAACAAAATCGATTCTAGCATGCTCGGTTCAATAGATATGGACACTTATCCCATTTAGTCGGTTAACCCCATACACTTTGGCGTAGAAATTGAACCGTTAAAGATAGAACCTTGTGTCAGCTTGTGGATTAATACACACATAAAAACCTACCATCTGCAAAAATAAAATCGATTCTATCTTGCTTGGTTCAATAGATGTGGACACTTAATCCTTTTAGTCGGTTAACCCCACCCAGTGTGACGTAGAAATTGAACCGTTGGCGATAGAACTTTGGGTCAGCTTGTGGAATAATACACACATAAAAACCTACCATCTGCAAAAATAAATTCGATTCTATCTTGCTTGGTTCAATACATATGGACACTTATCCCTTTTAGTCGGTTAACCCCACCCACTTTGACGTAGAAATTGAACCGTTAAAGATAGAACCTTGGATCAGCTTGTGGATTAATATACACATAAAAACCTATCATCTGCAGAAACAAAATCGATTCTATCTTGCTTGGTTCAATAGATATGGACACTTATCCCTTTTAGTCTGTTAACCCCATCCACTTTGTCGTAGAAATTGTACAGTTAAAGATATAACCTTGTATCAGCTTGTGGATTAATATACACATAAAATCCTACCATCTGCAAACATAAAATCGATTCTATCTTTCTTGGTTCAATAGATATGGACACTTATCCCTTTTAGTCGGTTAACTCCACCCAATTTGACGTAGAAATTGAACCGTTAAAGATAGAACCTTGGATCAGCTTGTGGATTAATATACACATAAAAACCTATCATCTGCAGAAACAAAATCGATTCTATCTTGCTTGGTTCAATAGATATGGATACTTATCCCTTTTAGTCGGTTAACCCCACCCACTTTGACGTAGAAATTGAACCGTTAAAGATAGAACCTTGGATTAGCTTGTGGATTAATATACACATAAAAACCTATCATCTGCAAAACCAAAATCGATTCTATCTTGCTTGGTTCAATAGATATGGATACTTATCCCTTTTAGTCGGTTAACCCCACCCACTTTGACGTAGAAATTGAACCGTTAACGATAGAATCTAGGATCAGCTTGTGGGTTAATACACAAATAAAAACCTATCATCTGCAAAAAAAAACCGATTCTATCTTGCTTGGGTCAATAGATATGGACACTTATCCCATTTAGTCGGTTAACCCCACCCAGTATGACGTAGAAATTGAACCGTTAACGATAGAACCTGGATCAGCTTGTGGATTAATATACACATAAAAACCTATCATCTGCAAAAACAAAATCGGTTCTATCTTGCTTGGCTCAATAGATATGTACACTTATCCCTTTTAGTCGGTTAACCCCACCCACAATAGATATGTACACTTATCCCTTTTAGTCGGTTAACCCCATCCACTTTGACATAGAAATTGAACCGTTAACGATAGAACCTTGTATCAGCTTGTGGATTAATACACACATAAAAACCTACCATCTGCAAAAACAAAATCGATTCTATCTTGCTTGGTTCAATAGATATGTATATTTATCCCTTTTAGCCGGTTAACCCCACCCACTATGACGTAGAAATTGAACCGTTAACGACAGAACCTTGTATCAGCTTGTGGATTAATATACACATAAAAGCCTACCATCTGCAAAAACAAAATCGATTCTATCTTGCTTGGTTCAATAGATATGGACACTTATCCCGTTTAATCGGTTAACCCCACCAAGTATGACGTAGAAATTGAACCGTTGGCGATAGAACCTTGGATCAGCTTGTGGAATAATACACATATAAAAACCTATCATCTGCAAAAACAAAATCGATTCTATCTTGCTTGGCTCAATAGATATGTACACTTATCCCTTTTAGTCGGTTAACCCCACCCACAATAGATATGTACACTTATCCCTTTTAGTCGGTTAACCCCATCCACTTTGACATAGAAATTGAACCGTTAACGATAGAACCTTGTATCAGCTTGTGGATTAATATACACATAAAAACCTACCATCTGCAAAAATAAAATCGATTCTATCTTGCTTGGTTCAATAGATGTGGACACTTATCCCTTTTAATCGGTTAACCCCACCCAGTATGACGTAGAAATTGAACCGTTGGCGATAGAACCTTGGATCAGTTTGTGAAATAATACACACATAAAAACCTTCCATCTGCAAAAACAAAATCGATTCTATCTTGCTTGGTTCAATAGATATGTATACTTATCCCTTTTAGCCGGTTAACCCCACCCACTATGACGTAGAAATTGAACCACTTAAGATAGAGCCTTGGATCAGCTTGTGGATTAATATACACATAAAAGCCTACCACCTGCAAAAATAAAATCGATTCTATCTTCCTCGGTTCAATAGATATGGACAATTATCCCTTTTAGTTGGTTAACCCCACTCAGTATGACGTAGAAATTGAACCGTTGGCGATAGAACCTTAGATCAGCTTGTGGGATAATACACACATAAAAACCTACCATCTGCAAAAACAAAATCGATTCTAGCATGCTCGGTTCAATAGATATGGACACTTATCCCATTTAGTCGGTTAACCCCATACACTTTGGCGTAGAAATTGAACCGTTAAAGATAGAACCTTGTGTCAGCTTGTGGATTAATACACACATAAAAACCTACCATCTGCAAAAATAAAATCGATTCTATCTTGCTTGGTTCAATAGATGTGGACACTTAATCCTTTTAGTCGGTTAACCCCACCCAGTGTGACGTAGAAATTGAACCGTTGGCGATAGAACTTTGGGTCAGCTTGTGGAATAATACACACATAAAAACCTACCATCTGCAAAAATAAATTCGATTCTATCTTGCTTGGTTCAATACATATGGACACTTATCCCTTTTAGTCGGTTAACCCCACCCACTTTGACGTAGAAATTGAACCGTTAAAGATAGAACCTTGGATCAGCTTGTGGATTAATATACACATAAAAACCTATCATCTGCAGAAACAAAATCGATTCTATCTTGCTTGGTTCAATAGATATGGACACTTATCCCTTTTAGTCTGTTAACCCCATCCACTTTGTCGTAGAAATTGTACAGTTAAAGATATAACCTTGTATCAGCTTGTGGATTAATATACACATAAAATCCTACCATCTGCAAACATAAAATCGATTCTATCTTTCTTGGTTCAATAGATATGGACACTTATCCCTTTTAGTCGGTTAACTCCACCCAATTTGACGTAGAAATTGAACCGTTAAAGATAGAACCTTGGATCAGCTTGTGGATTAATATACACATAAAAACCTATCATCTGCAGAAACAAAATCGATTCTATCTTGCTTGGTTCAATAGATATGGATACTTATCCCTTTTAGTCGGTTAACCCCACCCACTTTGACGTAGAAATTGAACCGTTAAAGATAGAACCTTGGATTAGCTTGTGGATTAATATACACATAAAAACCTATCATCTGCAAAACCAAAATCGATTCTATCTTGCTTGGTTCAATAGATATGGATACTTATCCCTTTTAGTCGGTTAACCCCACCCACTTTGACGTAGAAATTGAACCGTTAACGATAGAATCTAGGATCAGCTTGTGGGTTAATACACAAATAAAAACCTATCATCTGCAAAAAAAAACCGATTCTATCTTGCTTGGGTCAATAGATATGGACACTTATCCCATTTAGTCGGTTAACCCCACCCAGTATGACGTAGAAATTGAACCGTTAACGATAGAACCTGGATCAGCTTGTGGATTAATATACACATAAAAACCTATCATCTGCAAAAACAAAATCGATTCTATCTTGCTTGGCTCAATAGATATGTACACTTATCCCTTTTAGTCGGTTAACCCCACCCACAATAGATATGTACACTTATCCCTTTTAGTCGGTTAACCCCATCCACTTTGACATAGAAATTGAACCGTTAACGATAGAACCTTGTATCAGCTTGTGGATTAATACACACATAAAAACCTACCATCTGCAAAAACAAAATCGATTCTATCTTGCTTGGTTCAATAGATATGTATATTTATCCCTTTTAGCCGGTTAACCCCACCCACTATGACGTAGAAATTGAACCGTTAACGACAGAACCTTGTATCAGCTTGTGGATTAATATACACATAAAAGCCTACCATCTGCAAAAACAAAATCGATTCTATCTTGCTTGGTTCAATAGATATGGACACTTATCCCGTTTAATCGGTTAACCCCACCAAGTATGACGTAGAAATTGAACCGTTGGCGATAGAACCTTGGATCAGCTTGTGGAATAATACACACATAAAAACCTATCATCTGCAAAAACAAAATCGATTCTATCTTGCTTGGCTCAATAGATATGTACACTTATCCCTTTTAGTCGGTTAACCCCACCCACAATAGATATGTACACTTATCCCTTTTAGTCGGTTAACCCCATCCACTTCGACATAGAAATTGAACCGTTAACGATAGAACCTTGTATCAGCTTGTGGATTAATATACACATAAAAACCTACCATCTGCAAAAATAAAATCGATTCTATCTTGCTTGGTTCAATATATGTGGACACTTATCCCTTTTAATCGGTTAACCCCACCCAGTATGACGTAGAAATTGAACCGTTGGCGATAGAACCTTGGATCAGCTTGTGGAATAATACACACATAAAAACCTACCATCTGCAAAAACAAAATCGATTCTATCTTGCTTGGTTCAATAGATATGTATACTTATCCCTTTTAGCCGGTTAACCCCACCCACTATGACGTAGAAATTGAACCGTTAAAGATAGAACCTTAGATCAGCTTGTGGATTAATATACACATAAAAACCTATCATCTGCAGAAACAAAATCGATTCTATCTTGCTTGGTTCAATAGATATGGACACTTATCCCTTTTAGTCTGTTAACCCCATCCACTTTGTCGTAGAAATTGAACCGTTAAAGATATAACCTTGTGTCAGCTTGTGGATTAAGATACACATAAAATCCTACCATCTGCAAAAATAAAATCGATTCTATCTTGCTTGGTTCAATAGATATGGACACTTATCCCTTTTAGTCGGTTAACTCCACCCACTTTGACGTAGAAATTGAACCGTTAAAGATAGAACCTCGGATCAGCTTGTGGATTAATATACACATAAAAACCTATCATCTGCAAAACCAAAATCGATTCTATCTTGCTTGGTTCAATAGATATGGATACTTATCCCTTTTAGTCGGTTAACCCCACCCACTTTGACGTAGAAATTGAACCGTTAACGATAGAATCTAGGATCAGCTTGTGGGTTAATACACAAATAAAAACCTATCATCTGCAAAAAAAACCGATTCTATCTTGCTTGGTTCAATAGATATGGACACTTATCCCTTTTAGTCGGTTAACCCCATCCACTTTGACGTAGAAATTGAACCGTTAACGACAAAACCTTGTATCAGCTTGTGGATTAATATACACATAAAAGCCTACCATCTGCAAAAACAAAATCGATTCTATCTTGCTTGGTTCAATAGATATGGACACTTATCCCGTTTAGTCGGTTAACCCCACCCAGTATGACGTAGAAATTGAACCGTTAACGATAGAACCTGGATCAGCTTGTGGATTAATATACACATAAAAACCTATCATCTGCAAAAACAAAATCGATTCTATCTTGCTTGGCTCAATAGATATGTACACTTATCCCTTTTAGTCGGTTAACCCCACCCACAATAGATATGTACACTTATCCCTTTTAGTCGGTTAACCCCATCCACTTTGACATAGAAATTGAACCGTTAACGATAGAACCTTGTATCAGCATGTGGATTAATATACACATAAAAACCTACCATCTGCAAAAATAAAATCGATTCTATCTTGCTTGGTTCAATAGATGTGGACACTTATCCCTTTTAATCGGTTAACCCCACCCAGTATGACGTAGAAATTGAACCGTTGGCGATAGAACCTTGGATCAGCCTGTGGAATAATACACACATAAAAACCTACCATCTGCAAAAACAAAATCGATTCTATCTTGCTTGGTTCAATAGATATGTATACTTATCCCTTTTAGCCGGTTAACCCCACCCACTATGACGTAGAAATTGAACCGTTAAAGATAGAACCTTAGATCAGCTTGTGGATTAATATACACATAAAAACCTATCATCTGCAGAAACAAAATCGATTCTATCTTGCTTGGTTCAATAGATATGGACACTTATCCCTTTTAGTCTGTTAACCCCGTCCACTTTGTCGTAGAAATTGAACCGTTAAAGATATAACCTTGTATCAGCTTGTGGATTAATATACACATAAAATCCTACCATCTGCAAAAATAAAATCGATTCTATCTTGCTTGGTTCAATAGATATGGACACTTATCCCTTTTAGTCGGTTAACTCCACCCACTTTGACGTAGAAATTGAACCGTTAAAGATAGAACCTTGGATCAGCTTGTGGATTAATACACACATAAAAACCTATCATCTGCAAAACCAAAATCGATTCTATCTTCCTTGGTTCAATAGATATGGACACTTATCCCTTTTAGTCGGTTAACCCCACCCACTTTGACGTAGAAATTGAACAGTTAACGATAGAACCTTGGGTCAGCTTGTGGATTAATATACACATAAAAGCCTACCACCTGCAAAAATAAAATCGATTCTATCTTCCTCGGTTCAATAGATATGGACACTTATCCCTTTTAGTCGGTTAACCCCACCCAGTATGACGTAGAAATTGAACCGTTGGCGATAGAACCTTGGATCAGCTTGTGGAATAATACACACATAAAAACCTACCATCTACAAAAACAAAATCGATTCTAGCATGCTCGGTTCAATAGATATGGACACTTATCCCATTTAGTCGGTTAACCCCATACACTTTGGCGCAGAAATTGAACCGTTAAAAATAGAACCTTGTGTCAGCTTGTGGCTTAATATACACATAAAAACCTACCATCTGCAAAAATAAAATCGATTCTATCTTGCTTGGTTTAATAGATGTGGACACTTATCCCTTTTAATCGGTTAACCCCACCCAGTATGACGTAGAAATTGAACCGTTGGCGATAGAACCTTGGATCAGCTTGTGGAATAATACACACATAAAAACCTATCATCTGCAAAAACAAAATCGATTCTATCTTGCTTGGCTCAATAGATATGTACACTTATCCCTTTTAGTCGGTTAACCCCACCCACAATAGATATGTACACTTATCCCTTTTAGTCGGTTAACCCCATCCACTTTGACATAGAAATTGAACCGTTAACGATAGAACCTTGTATCAACTTGTGGATTAATATACACATAAAAACCTACCATCTGCAAAAATAAAATCAATTCTATCTTGCTTGGTTCAATAGATATGGATACTTATCCCTTTTAGTCGGTTAACCCCACCCACTTTGACGTAGAAATTGAACCGTTAAAGATAGAACCTTGGATCAGCTTGTGGATTAATATACACATAAAAACCTATCATCTGTAAAACCAAAATCGATTCTATCTTGCTTGGTTCAATAGATATGGATACTTATCCCTTTTAGTCGGTTAACCCCACCCACTTTGACGTAGAAATTGAACCGTTAACGATAGAATCTAGGATCAGCTTGTGGGTTAATACACAAATAAAAACCTATCATCTGCAAAAAAAAAAAAACCGATTCTATCTTGCTTGGTTCAATAGATATGGACACTTATCCCTTTTAGTCGGTTAACCCCATCCACTTTGACGTAGAAATTGAACCGTTAACGACAGAACCTTGTATAAGCTTGTGGATTAATATACACATAAAAGCCTACCATCTGCAAAAACAAAATCGATTCTATCTTGCTTGGTTCAATAGATATGGACACTTATCCCGTTTAATCGGTTAACCCCACCAAGTATGACGTAGAAATTGAACCGTTAACGATAGAACCTGGATCAGCTTGTGGATTAATATACACATAAAAACCTATCATCTGCAAAAATAAAATCGATTCTATCTTGCTTGGCTCAATAGATATGTACACTTATCCCTTTTAGTCGGTTAACCCCACCCACAATAGATATGTACACTTATCCCTTTTAGTCGGTTAACCCCATCCACTTTGACATAGAAATTGAACCGTTAACGATGGAACCTTGTATCAGCTTGTGGATTAATATATACATAAAAACCTACCATCTGCAAAAATAAAATCGATTCTATCTTGCTTGGTTCAATAGATGTGGACATTTATCCCTTTTAGTCGGTTAACCCCACCCAGTGTGACGTAGAAATTGAACCGTTGGCGATAGAACCTTGGGTCAGCTTGTGGAATAATACACACATAAAAACCTACTATCTGCAAAAATAAATTCGATTCTATCTTGCTTGGTTCAATAGATATGTATACTTATCCCTTTTAGCCGGTTAACCCCACCCACTATGACGTAGAAATTGAACCGTTGGCGATAGAACCTTGGATCAGCTTGTGGAATAATACACACATAAAAACCTACCATCTGCAAAAACAAAATCGATTCTATCTTGCTTGGTTCAATAGATATGTATACTTATCCTTTTTAGCCTGTTAACCCCACCCACTATGACGTAGAAATTGAACCACTTAAGATAGAGCCTTGGATCAGCTTATGGATTAATATACACATAAAAGCCTACCACCTGCAAAAATAAAATCGATTCTATCTTCCTCGGTTCAATAGATATGAACACTTATCCCTTTTAGTCGGTTAACCCCACCCAGTATGACGTAGAAATTGAACCGTTGGCAATAGAACCTTGGATCAGCTTGCGGAATAATACACACATAAAAACCTACCATCTGCAAAAACAAAATCGATTCTAGCATGCTCGGTTCAATAGATATGGACACTTATCCCATTTAGTCGGTTAACCCCATACACTTTGGCGTAGAAATTGAACCGTTAAAGATAGAACCTTGTGTCAGCTTGTGGATTAATATACACATAAAAACCTACCATCTGCAAAAATAAAATCGATTCAATCTTGCTTGGTTCAATAGATGTGGACACTTAATCCTTTTAGTCGGTTAACCCCACCCAGTGTGACGTAGAAATTGAACCGTTGGCGATAGAACCTTGGGTCAGCTTGTGGAATAATACACACATAAAGACCTACCATCTGCAAAAATAACTTCGATTCTGTCTTGCTTGGTTCAATAGATATGGATACTTATCCCTTTTAGTCGGTTAACCCCATCCACTTTGACATAGAAATTGAACCGTTAACGATAGAACCTTGTGTCAGCTTGTGGATTAATATACACATAAAAACCTACCATCTGCAAAAATAAAATCGATTCTATCTTGCTTGGTTCAATAGATGTGGACACTTATCCCTTTTAATCGGTTAACCCCACCCAGTATGACGTAGAAATTGAACCGTTGGCGATAGAACCTTGGATCAGCTTGTGGGTTAATACACAAATAAAAACCTATCATCTGCAAAAAAAAACCGATTCTATCTTGCTTGGTTCAATAGATATGGACACTTATCCCTTTTAGTCGGTTAACCCCATCCACTTTGACGTAGAAATTGAACCGTTAACGACAGAACCTTGTATCAGCTTGTGGATTAATATACACATAAAAGCCTACCATCTGCAAAAACAAAATCGATTCTATCTTGCTTGGTTCAATAGATATGGACACTTATCCCGTTTAGTCGGTTAACCCCACCCAGTATGACGTAGAAATTGAACCGTTAACGATAGAACCTGGATCAGCTTGTGGATTAATATACACATAAAAACCTATCATCTGCAAAAACAAAATCGATTCTATCTTGCTTGGCTCAATAGATATGTACACTTATCCCTTTTAGTCGGTTAACCCCACCCACAATAGATATGTACTCTTATCCCTTTTAGTCGGTTAACCCCATCCACTTTGACATAGAAATTGAACCGTTAACGATAGAACCTTGTATCAGCTTGTGGATTAATATACACATAAAAACCTACCATCTGCAAAAATAAAATCGATTCTATCTTGCTTGGTTCAATAGATGTGGACACTTATCCCTTTTAATCGGTTAACCCCACCCAGTATGACGTAGAAATTGAACCGTTGGCGATAGAACCTTGGATCAGCTTGTGGAATAATACACACATAAAAACCTACCATCTGCAAAAACAAAATCGATTCTATCTTGCTTGGTTCAATAGATATGTATACTTATCCCTTTTAGCCGGTTAACCCCACCCACTATGACGTAGAAATTGAACCGTTAACGACAGAACCTTGTATCAGCTTGTGGATTAATATACACATAAAAGCCTACCATCTGCAAAAACAAAATCGATTCTATCTTGCTTGGTTCAATAGATATGGACACTTATCCCGTTTAATCGGTTAACCCCACCAAGTATGACGTAGAAATTGAACCGTTGGCGATAGAACCTTGGATCAGCTTGTGGAATAATACACACATAAAAACCTATCATCTGCAAAAACAAAATCGATTCTATCTTGATTGGCTCAATAGATATGTACACTTATCCCTTTTAGTCGGTTAACCCCACCCATAATAGATATGTACACTTATCCCTTTTAGTCGGTTAACCCCATCCACTTTGACATAGGAATTGAACCGTTAACGATAGAACCTTGTATCAGCCTGTGGATTAATATACACATAAAAACCTACCATCTGCAAAAATAAAATCGATTCTATCTTGCTTGGTTCAATAGATGTGGACACTTATCCCTTTTAATCGGTTAACCCAACCCAGTATGACGTAGAAATTGAACCGTTGGCGATAGATCCTTGGATCAGCTTATGGAATAATACACACATAAAAACCTACCATCTGCAAAAACAAAATCGATTCTATCTTGCTTGGTTCAATAGATATGTATACTTATCCCTTTTAGCCGGTTAACCCCACCCACTATGATGTAGAAATTGAACCGTTAAAGATAGAACCTTAGATCAGCTTGTGAATTAATATACACATAAAAACCTATCATCTGCAGAAACAAAATCGATTCTATCTTGCTTGGTTCAATAGATATGGACACTTATCCCTTTTAGTCTGTTAACCCCATCCACTTTGTCGTAGAAATTGAACCGTTAAAGATATAACCTTGTATCAGCTTGTGGATTAATATACACATAAAATCCTACCATCTGCAAAAATAAAATCGATTCTATCTTGCTTGGTTCAATAGGTATGGACACTTATCCCTTTTAGTCGGTTAACCCCACCCACTTTGACGTAGAAATTGAACCGTTAAAGATAGAACCTTGGATCAGCTTGTGGATTAATATACACATAAAAACCTATCATCTGCAGAAACAAAATCGATTCTACCTTGCTTGGTTCAATAGATATGGATACTTATCCCTTTTAGTCGGTTAACCCCACCCACTTTGACGTAGAAATTGAACCGTTAAGGATAGAACCTTGGATCAGCTTGTGGATTAATATACACATAAAAACCTATCATCTGCAAAACCAAAATCGATTCTATCTTGCTTGGTTCAATAGATATGGATACTTATCCCTTTTAGTCGGATAACCCCACCCACTTTGACGTAGAAATTGAACCGTTAACGATAGAACCTAGGATCAGCTTGTGGGTTAATACACAAATAAAAACCTATCATCTGCAAAAAAAACCGATTCTATCTTGCTTGGTTCAATAGATATGGACACTTATCCCTTTTAGTCGGTTAACCTCATCCACTTTGACGTAGAAATTGAACCGTTAACGACAGAACCTTGTATCAGCTTGTGGATTAATATACACATAAAAGCCTACCATCTGCAAAAACAAAATCGATTCTATCTTGCTTGGTTCAATAGATATGGACACTTATCCCGTTTAGTCGGTTAACCCCACCCAGTATGACGTAGAAATTGAACCGTTAACGATAGAACCTGGATCAGCTTGTGGATTAATATACACATAAAAACCTATCATCTGCAAAAACAAAATCGATTCTATCTTGCTTGGCTCAATATATATGTACACTTATCCCTTTTAGTCGGTTAACCCCACCCACAATAGATATGTACACTTATCCCTTTTAGTCGGTTAACCCCATCCACTTTGACATAGAAATTGAACCGTTAACGATAGAACCTTGTATCAGCTTGTGGATTAAAATACACATAAAAACCTACCATCTGCAAAAATAAAATCGATTCTATCTTCCTCGGTTCAATAGATATGGACACTTATCCCTTTTAGTCGGTTAACCCCACCCAGTATGACATAGAAATTGAACCGTTGGCGATAGAACCTTGTATCAGCTTGTGGATTAAAATACACATAAAAACCTACCATCTGCAAAAATAAAATCGATTCTATCTTCCTCGGTTCAATAGATATGTACACTTATCCCTTTTAGTCGGTTAACCCCATCCACTTTGACATAGAAATTGAACCGTTAACGATAGAACCTTGTATCAGCTTGTGGATTAATATACACATAAAAACCTACCATCTGCAAAAATAAAACCGATTCTATCTTGCTTGGTTCAATAGATATGGATACTTATACCTTTTAGTCGGTTAACCCCACCCACTTTGACGTAGAAATTGAACCGTTAAAGATAGAACCTTGGATCAGCTTGTGGATTAATATACACATAAAAACCTACCATCTGCAAAAATAAAATCGATTCAATCTTGCTTGGTTCAATAGATGTGGACACTTAATCCCTTTAGTCGGTTAACCCCACCCAGTGTGACGTAGAAATTGAACCGTTGGCGATAGAACCTTGGGTCAGCTTGTGGAATAATACACACATAAAGACCTACCATCTGCAAAAATAACTTCGATTCTGTCTTGCTTGGTTCAATAGATATGGATACTTATCCCTTTTAGTCGGTTAACCCCATCCACTTTGACATAGAAATTGAACCGTTAACGATAGAACCTTGTGTCAGCTTGTGGATTAATATACACATAAAAACCTACCATCTGCAAAAATAAAATCGATTCTATCTTGCTTGGTTCAATAGATGTGGACACTTATCCCTTTTAATCGGTTAACCCCACCCAGTATGACGTAGAAATTGAACCGTTGGCGATAGAACCTTGGATCAGCTTGTGGGTTAATACACAAATAAAAACCTATCATCTGCAAAAAAAAACCGATTCTATCTTGCTTGGTTCAATAGATATGGACACTTATCCCTTTTAGTCGGTTAACCCCATCCACTTTGACGTAGAAATTGAACCGTTAACGACAGAACCTTGTATCAGCTTGTGGATTAATATACACATAAAAGCCTACCATCTGCAAAAACAAAATCGATTCTATCTTGCTTGGTTCAATAGATATGGACACTTATCCCGTTTAGTCGGTTAACCCCACCCAGTATGACGTAGAAATTGAACCGTTAACGATAGAACCTGGATCAGCTTGTGGATTAATATACACATAAAAACCTATCATCTGCAAAAACAAAATCGATTCTATCTTGCTTGGCTCAATAGATATGTACACTTATCCCTTTTAGTCGGTTAACCCCACCCACAATAGATATGTACTCTTATCCCTTTTAGTCGGTTAACCCCATCCACTTTGACATAGAAATTGAACCGTTAACGATAGAACCTTGTATCAGCTTGTGGATTAATATACACATAAAAACCTACCATCTGCAAAAATAAAATCGATTCTATCTTGCTTGGTTCAATAGATGTGGACACTTATCCCTTTTAATCGGTTAACCCCACCCAGTATGACGTAGAAATTGAACCGTTGGCGATAGAACCTTGGATCAGCTTGTGGAATAATACACACATAAAAACCTACCATCTGCAAAAACAAAATCGATTCTATCTTGCTTGGTTCAATAGATATGTATACTTATCCCTTTTAGCCGGTTAACCCCACCCACTATGACGTAGAAATTGAACCGTTAACGACAGAACCTTGTATCAGCTTGTGGATTAATATACACATAAAAGCCTACCATCTGCAAAAACAAAATCGATTCTATCTTGCTTGGTTCAATAGATATGGACACTTATCCCGTTTAATCGGTTAACCCCACCAAGTATGACGTAGAAATTGAACCGTTGGCGATAGAACCTTGGATCAGCTTGTGGAATAATACACACATAAAAACCTATCATCTGCAAAAACAAAATCGATTCTATCTTGATTGGCTCAATAGATATGTACACTTATCCCTTTTAGTCGGTTAACCCCACCCATAATAGATATGTACACTTATCCCTTTTAGTCGGTTAACCCCATCCACTTTGACATAGGAATTGAACCGTTAACGATAGAACCTTGTATCAGCCTGTGGATTAATATACACATAAAAACCTACCATCTGCAAAAATAAAATCGATTCTATCTTGCTTGGTTCAATAGATGTGGACACTTATCCCTTTTAATCGGTTAACCCAACCCAGTATGACGTAGAAATTGAACCGTTGGCGATAGAACCTTGGATCAGCTTATGGAATAATACACACATAAAAACCTACCATCTGCAAAAACAAAATCGATTCTATCTTGCTTGGTTCAATAGATATGTATACTTATCCCTTTTAGCCGGTTAACCCCACCCACTATGATGTAGAAATTGAACCGTTAAAGATAGAACCTTAGATCAGCTTGTGAATTAATATACACATAAAAACCTATCATCTGCAGAAACAAAATCGATTCTATCTTGCTTGGTTCAATAGATATGGACACTTATCCCTTTTAGTCTGTTAACCCCATCCACTTTGTCGTAGAAATTGAACCGTTAAAGATATAACCTTGTATCAGCTTGTGGATTAATATACACATAAAATCCTACCATCTGCAAAAATAAAATCGATTCTATCTTGCTTGGTTCAATAGGTATGGACACTTATCCCTTTTAGTCGGTTAACCCCACCCACTTTGACGTAGAAATTGAACCGTTAAAGATAGAACCTTGGATCAGCTTGTGGATTAATATACACATAAAAACCTATCATCTGCAGAAACAAAATCGATTCTACCTTGCTTGGTTCAATAGATATGGATACTTATCCCTTTTAGTCGGTTAACCCCACCCACTTTGACGTAGAAATTGAACCGTTAAGGATAGAACCTTGGATCAGCTTGTGGATTAATATACACATAAAAACCTATCATCTGCAAAACCAAAATCGATTCTATCTTGCTTGGTTCAATAGATATGGATACTTATCCCTTTTAGTCGGATAACCCCACCCACTTTGACGTAGAAATTGAACCGTTAACGATAGAACCTAGGATCAGCTTGTGGGTTAATACACAAATAAAAACCTATCATCTGCAAAAAAAACCGATTCTATCTTGCTTGGTTCAATAGATATGGACACTTATCCCTTTTAGTCGGTTAACCTCATCCACTTTGACGTAGAAATTGAACCGTTAACGACAGAACCTTGTATCAGCTTGTGGATTAATATACACATAAAAGCCTACCATCTGCAAAAACAAAATCGATTCTATCTTGCTTGGTTCAATAGATATGGACACTTATCCCGTTTAGTCGGTTAACCCCACCCAGTATGACGTAGAAATTGAACCGTTAACGATAGAACCTGGATCAGCTTGTGGATTAATATACACATAAAAACCTATCATCTGCAAAAACAAAATCGATTCTATCTTGCTTGGCTCAATATATATGTACACTTATCCCTTTTAGTCGGTTAACCCCACCCACAATAGATATGTACACTTATCCCTTTTAGTCGGTTAACCCCATCCACTTTGACATAGAAATTGAACCGTTAACGATAGAACCTTGTATCAGCTTGTGGATTAAAATACACATAAAAACCTACCATCTGCAAAAATAAAATCGATTCTATCTTCCTCGGTTCAATAGATATGGACACTTATCCCTTTTAGTCGGTTAACCCCACCCAGTATGACATAGAAATTGAACCGTTGGCGATAGAACCTTGTATCAGCTTGTGGATTAAAATACACATAAAAACCTACCATCTGCAAAAATAAAATCGATTCTATCTTCCTCGGTTCAATAGATATGTACACTTATCCCTTTTAGTCGGTTAACCCCATCCACTTTGACATAGAAATTGAACCGTTAACGATAGAACCTTGTATCAGCTTGTGGATTAATATACACATAAAAACCTACCATCTGCAAAAATAAAACCGATTCTATCTTGCTTGGTTCAATAGATATGGATACTTATACCTTTTAGTCGGTTAACCCCACCCACTTTGACGTAGAAATTGAACCGTTAAAGATAGAACCTTGGATCAGCTTGTGGATTAATATACACATAAAAACCTATCATCTGTAAAACCAAAATCGATTCTATCTTGCTTGGTTCAATAGATATGGGTACTTATCCCTTTTAGTCGGTTAACTCCACCCACTTTGACGTAGAAATTGAACCGTTAACGATAGAACCTAGGATCAGCTTGTGGGTTAATACACAAATAAAGACCTATCATCTGCAAAAAAAAAAACCGATTCTATCTTGCTTGGTTCAATAGATATGGACACTTATCCCTTTTAGTCGGTTAACCCCATCCACTTTGACGTAGAAATTGAACCGTTAACGACAGAACCTTGTATCAGCTTGTGGATTAATATACACATAAAAGCCTACCATCTGCAAAAACAAAATCGATTCTATCTTGCTTGGTTCAATAGATATGGACACTTATCCCGTTTAATCGGTTAACCCCACCAAGTATGACGTAGAAATTGAACCGTTAACGATAGAACCTGGATCAGCTTGTGGATTAATATACACATAAAAACCTATCATCTGCAAAAACAAAATCGATTCTATATTGCTTGGCTCAATAGATATGTACACTTATCCCTTTTAGTCGGTTAACCCCACCAAGTGTGACGTAGAAATTGAACCGTTGGCGATAGAACCTTGGGTCAGCTTGTGGAATAATACACACATAAAAACCTACCATCTGCAAAAATAAATTTGATTCTATCTTGCTTGGTTCAATAGATATGGACACTTATCCCTTTTAGTCGGTTAACCCCACCCACTTTGACGTAGAAATTGAACTGTTAACGATAGAACCTTGCGTCAGCTTGTGGATTAATATACACATAAAAGCCTACCATCTGCAAAAACAAAATCGATTCTATCTAGCTTGGTTCAATAGATATGTACACTTATCCCTTTTAGTCGGTTAACCCCATCCACTTTGACATAGAAATTTAACCGTTAACGATAGAACCTTGTATCAGCTTGTGGATTAATACACACATAAAAACCTACCATCTGCAAAATTAAATTCGATTCTATCTTGCTTGGTTCAATACATATGGATACTTAACCCTTTTAGTCGGTTAACCCCACCCACTTTGGCGTAGAAATTGAACCGTTAACGATAGAACCTTGGGTCAGCTTGTGGATTAATATACACATAAAAGCCTACCATCTGCAAAAATAAAATCGATTCTAGCATGCTCGGTTCAATAGATATGGACACTTATCCCATTTAGTCGGTTAACCACATACACTTTGGCGTAGAAATTGAACCGTTAGCGATAGAATCTTGGGTCATCTTGTGGATTAATACAAATATAAAAACCTATCATCTGCAAAAACAAAATCGATTCTATCTTGCTTGGTTCAATAGATATGGATACTTATCCCTTTTAGTCGGTTAACCCCACCCACTTTGACGTAGACATTGAACCGTTAACGATAGAACCTTGGATCAGCTTGTGGATTAATACACACATAAAAACCTATCACCTCCAAAAACAAAATCGATTCTAGCTTGCTGGGTTCAATAGATATGGACACTTATCCCTTTTAGTCGGTTAACCCCACCCACAATAAATATGGACACTTATCCCTTTTAGTCTGTTAACCCCATCCACTTTGTCGTAGAAATTGCACCGTTAAAGATATAACCTTGTATCAGCTTGTGGATTAATATACACATAAAATCCTACCATCTGCAAAAATAAAATCGATTCTATCTTGCTTGGTTCAATAGATATGGACACTTATCCCTTTTAGTCGGTTAACCGTTAAAGATAGAACCTTGGATCAGCTTGTGGATTAATATACACATAAAAACCTATCATCTGCAAAAACAAAATCGATTCTATCTTGCTTGGTTCAACAGATATGGATACTTATCCCTTTTAGTCGGTTAACCCCACCCACTTTGACGTAGAAATTGAACCGTTAAAGATCATCTGCAAAAACAAAATCGATTCTATCTTGCTTGGCTCAATAGATATGTACACTTATCCCTTTTAGTCGGTTAACCCCACCCACAATAGATATGTACACTTATCCCTTTTAGTCGGTTAACCCCATCCACTTTGACATAGAAATTGAACCGTTAACGATAGAACCTTGTATCAGCTTGTGGATTAATATACACATAAAAACCTACCATCTGTAAAAATAAAATCGATTCTATCTTGCTTGGTTCAATAGATGTGGACACTTATCCCTTTTAGTCGGTTAACCCCACCCAGTATGACGTAGAAATTGAACCGTTAGCGATAGAACCTTGGATCAGCTTGTGGAATAATACACACATAAAAACCTACCATCTGCAAAAACAAAATCGATTCTGTCTTGCTTGGTTCAATAGATATGTATACTTATCCCTTTTAGCCGGTTAACCCCACCCAATATGACGTAGAAATTGAACCACTTAAGATAGAGCCTTGGATCAGCTTGTGGATTAATATACACATAAAACCTATCATCTGCAAAAATAAAATCGATTCTATCTTCCTTGGTTCAATAGATATGGAGACTTATCCCTTTTAGTCGGTTAACCCCACCCACAATAGATATGGACACTTATCCCTTTTAGTCTGTTAACCCCATCCACTTTGTCGTAGAAATTGAACCGTTAAAGATATAACCTTGTATCAGCTTGTGGATTAATATACACAGAAAATCCTACCATCTGCAAAAATAAAATCGATTCTATCTTGCTTGGTTCAATAGATATGGACACTTATCCCTTTTAGTCGGTTAACCGTTAAAGATAGAACCTTGGATCAGCTTGTGGATTAATATACACATAAAAACCTATCATCTGCAAAAACAAAATCGATTCTATCTTGCTTGGTTCAACAGATATGGATACTTATCCCTTTTAGTCGGTTAACCCCACCCACTTTGACGTAGAAATTGAACCGTTAAAGATCATCTGCAAAAACAAAATCGATTCTATCTTGCTTGGCTCAATAGATATGTACACTTATCCCTTTTAGTCGGTTAACCCCACCCACAATAGATATGTACACTTATCCCTTTTAGTCGGTTAACCCCATCCACTTTGACATAGAAATTGAACCGTTAACGATAGAACCTTGTATCAGCTTGTGGATAAATATACACATAAAAACCTACCATCTGCAAAAATAAAATCGATTCTATCTTGCTTGGTTCAATAGATGTGGACACTTATCCCTTTTAGTCGGTTAACCGCACCCAGTATGACGTAGAAATTGAACCGTTGGCGATAGAACCTTGGATCAGCTTGTGGAATAATACACACATAAAAACCTACCATCTGCAAAAACAAAATCGATTCTATCTTGCTTGGTTCAATAGATATGTATACTTATCCCTTTTAGCCGGTTAACCCCACCCACTATGACGTAGAAATTGAACCACTTAAGATAGAGCCTTGGATCAGCTTGTGGATTAATATACACATAAAACCTATCATCTGCAAAAATAAAATCGATTCTATCTTCCTTGGTTCAATAGATATGGACACTTATCCCTTTTAGTCGGTTAACCCCACCCACAATAAATATGGACACTTATCCCTTTTAGTCTGTTAACCCCATCCACTTTGTCGTAGAAATTGAACCGTTAAAGATATAACCTTGTATCAGCTTGTGGATTAATATACAGAGAAAATCCTACCATCTGCAAAAATAAAATCGATTCTATCTTGCTTGGTTCAATAGATATGGACACTTATCCCTTTTAGTCGGTTAACTCCACCCACTTTGACGTAGAAATTGAACCGTTAAAGATAGAACCTTGGATCAGCTTGTGGATTAATATACACATAAAAACCTATCATCTGCAGAAACAAAATCGATTCTATCTTGCTTGGTTCAATAGATATGGATACTTATCCTTTTAGTCGGTTAACCCCACCCATTTTGACGTAGAAATTGAACCGTTAAAGATAGAACCTTGGATCAGCTTGTGGATTAATATACACATAAAAACCTATCATCTGCAAAACCAGAATCGATTCTATCTTGCTTGGTTCAATAGATATGGATACTTATCCCTTTTAGTCGGTTAACCCCACCCACTTTGACGTAGAAATTGAACCGTTAACGATAGAATCTAGGATCAGCTTGTGGGTTAATACACAAATAAAAACCTATCATCTGCAAAAAAAAACCGATTCTAACTTGCTTGGTTCAATAGATATGGACACTTATCCCTTTTAGTCGGTTAACCCCATCCACTTTGACGTATAAATTGAACTGTTAACGACAGAACCTTGTATCAGCTTGTGGATTAATATAAACATAAAAACCTATCATCTGCAAAAACAAAATCGATTCTATCTTGCTTGGCTCAATAGATATGTACACTTATCCCTTTTAGTCGGTTAACCCCATCCACTTTGACATAGAAATTGAACCGTTAACGATAGAACCTTGTATCAGCTTGTGGATTAATATACACATAAAAACCTACCATCTGCAAAAATAAAATCGATTCTATCTTGCTTGGTTCAATAGATGTGGACACTTATCCCTTTTAATCGGTTAACCCCACCCAGTATAACGTAGAAATTGAACTGTTAACGACAGAACCTTGTATCAGCTTATGGATTAATATAAACATAAAAACCTATCATCTGCAAAAACAAAATCGATTCTATCTTGCTTGGCTAAATAGATATGTACACTTATCCCTTTTAGTCGGTTAACCCCATCCACTTTGACATAGAAATTGAACCGTTAAAGATAGAACCTTGGATCAGCTTGTGGATTAATATACACATAAAAACCTATCATCTGCAAAACCAGAATCGATTCTATCTTGCTTGGTTCAATAGATATGGATACTTATCCCTTTTAGTCGGTTAACCCCACCCACTTTGACGTAGAAATTGAACCGTTAACGATAGAATCTAGGATCAGCTTGTGGGTTAATACACAAATAAAAACCTATCATCTGCAAAAAAAAACCGATTCTATCTTGCTTGGTTCAATAGATATGGACACTTATCCCTTTTAGTCGGTTAACCCCATCCACTTTGACGTATAAATTGAACTGTTAACGACAGAACCTTGTATCAGCTTGTGGATTAATATAAACACAAAAGCCTACCATCTGCAAAAACAAAATCGATTCTATCTTGCTTGGTTCAATAGATATGGACACTTATCCCGTTTAGTCGGTTAACCCAACCCAGTATAACGTAGAAATTGAACCGTTGGCGATAGAACCTTGGATCAGCTTGTGGAATAATACACACATAAAAACCTACCATCTGCAAAAACAAAATCGATTCTAGCATGCTCGGTTCAATAGATATGGACACTTATCCCATTTAGTCTGTTAACCCCATACACTTTGGCGTAGAAATTGAACCGTTAAAGATAGAACCTTGTGTCAGCTTGTGGATTAATATACACATAAAAACCTATCATCTGCAAAAATAAAATCGATTCTATCTTCCTTGGTTCAATAGATATGGACACTTATCCCTTTTAGTCGGTTAACCCCATCCACTTTGACATAGAATTTGAACCGTTAACGATAGAACCTTGTATCAGCTTGTGGATTAATATTCACATAAAAACCTACCATCTGCAAAAATAAAATCGATTCTATCTTGCTTGGTTCAATAGATGTGGACACTTAATCCTTTTAGTCGGTTAACCCCACCCAGTATAACGTAGAAATTGAACTGTTAACGACAGAACCTTGTATCAGCTTGTGGATTAATATACACATAAAAGCCTACCACCTGCAAAAATAAAATCGATTCTATCTTCCTCGGTTCAATAGATATGGACACTTATCCCTTTTAGTCGGTTAACCCCACCCATTATGACGTAGAAATTGAACCACTTAAGATAGAGCCTTGGATCAGCTTGTGGATTAATATACACATAAAAACCTATCATCTGCAAAAACAAAATCGATTCTATCTTGCTTGGCTTAATAGATATGTACACTTATCCCTTTTAGTCGGTTAACCCCATCCACTTTGACATAGAAATTGAACCGTTAACGATAGAACCTTGTATCAGCTTGTGGATTAATATACACATAAAAACCTACCATCTGCAAAAATAAAATCGATTCTATCTTGCTTGGTTCAATAGATGTGGACACTTAATCCTTTTAGTCGGTTAACCCCACCCAGTATAACGTAGAAATTGAACCGTTAACGATAGAACCTGGATCAGCTTGTGGATTAATATACACATAAAAACCTATCATCTGCAAAAACAAAATCGATTCTATCTTGCTTGGTTCAATAGATATGTATACTTATCCCTTTTAGCCGGTTAACCCCACCCACTATGACGTAGAAATTGAACCACTTAAGATAGAGCCTTGGATCAGCTTGTGGATTAATATACACATAAAAACCTATCATCTGCAAAAACAAAATCGATTCTATCTTGCTTGGCTTAATAGATATGTACACTTATCCCTTTTAGTCGGTTAACCCCACCCACAATAGATATGTACACTTATCCCTTTTAGTCGGTTAACCCCATCCACTTTGACATAGAAATTGAACCGTTAACGATAGAACCTTGTATCAGCTTGCGGATTAATATACACATAAAAACCTACCATCTGCAAAAATAAAATCGATTCTATCTTGCTTGGTTCAATAGATGTGGACACTTATCCCTTTTAATCGGTTAACCCCACCCAGTATAACGTAGAAATTGAACTGTTAACGACAGAACCTTGTATCAGCTTGTGGATTAATATACACATAAAAGCCTACCACCTGCAAAAATAAAATCGATTATATCTTCCTCGGTTCAATAGATATGGACACTTATCCCTTTTAGTCGGTTAACCCCACCCAGTATGACGTAGAAATTGAACCGTTGGCGATAGAACCTTGGATCAGCTTGTGGAATAATACACACATAAAACCTATCATCTGCAAAAATAAAATCGATTCTATCTTCCTTGGTTCAATAGATATGGACACTTATCCCTTTTAGTCGGTTAACCCCACCCACTTTGACGTAGAAATTGAACAGTTAACGATAGAACCTTGGGTCAGCTTGTGGATTAATATAAACATAAAAGCCTGCCTCCTGCAAAAATAAAATCGATTCTATCTTCCTCGGTTCAATAGATATGGACACTTATCCCTTTTAGTCGGTTAACCCCACCCAGTATGACGTAGAAATTGAACCGTTGGCGATAGAACCTTGGATCAGCTTGTGGAATAATACACACATAAAAACCTACCATCTGCAAAAATAAATTCGATTCTATCTTGCTTGGTTCAATACATATGGAAGCTTACCCCTTTTAGTCGGTTAACCCCACCCACTTTGACGTAGAAATTGAACCGTTAAAGATAGAACCTTGGATCAGCTTGTGGATTAATATACACATAAAAACCTATCATCTGCAGAAACAAAATCGATTCTATCTTGCTTGGTTCAATAGATATGGACACTTATCCCTTTTAGTCGGTTAACCCCACCCAGTATGACGTAGAAATTGAACCGTTGGCGATAGAACCTTGGATCAGCTTGTGGAATAATACACACATAAAAACCTACCATCTGCAAAAATAAATTCGATTCTATCTTGCTTGGTTCAATACATATGGACGCTTATCCCTTTTAGTCGGTTAACCCCACCCACTTTGACGTAGAAATTGAACCGTTAAAGATAGAACCTTATATCAGCTTGTGGAATAATACACACATAAAAACCTACCATCTGCAAAAACAAAATCGATTCTATCTTGCTTGGTTCAATAGATATGTATACTTATCCCTTTTAGTCGGTTAACCCCACCCAGTATGACGTAGAAATTGAACCGTTGGCGATAGAACCTTGGATCAGCTTGTGGAATAATACACACATAAAAACCTACCATCTGCAAAAATAATATCGATTCTATCTTGCTTGGTTCAATACATATGGACGCTTATCCCTTTTAGTCGGTTAACCCCACCCACTTTGACGTAGAAATTGAACCGTTAAAGATAGAACCTTGGATCAGCTTGTGGATTAATATACACATAAAAACCTATCATCTGCAGAAACAAAATCGATTCTATCTTGCTTGGTTCAATAGATATGGACACTTATCCCTTTTAGTCTGTTAACCCCATCCACTTTGTCGTAGAAATTGAACCGTTAAAGATATAACCTTGTATCAGCTTGTGGATTAATATACACATAAAATCCTACCATCTGCAAAAATAAAATCGATTCTATCTTGCTTGGTTCAATAGATATGGACACTTATCCCTTTTAGTCGGTTAACTCCACCCACTTTGACGTAGAAATTGAACCGTTAAAGATAGAACCTTGGATCAGCTTGTGCATTAATATACACATAAAAACCTATCATCTGCAGAAACAAAATCGATCCTATCTTGCTTGGTTCAATAGATATGGATACTTATCCCTTTTAGTCGGTTAACCCCACCCACTTTGACGTAGAAATTGAACCGTTAAAGATAGAACCTTGGATCAGCTTGTGGATTAATATACACATAAAAACCTATCATCTGCAGAAACAAAATCGATTCTATCTTGCTTGGTTCAATAGATATGGACACTTATCCCTTTTAGTCGGTTAACCCCACCCAGTATGACGTAGAAATTGAACCGTTGGCGATAGAATCTTGGATCAGCTTGTGGAATAATACACACATAAAAACCTACCATCTGCAAAAATAAATTCGATTCTATCTTGCTTGGTTCAATACATATGGACGCTTATCCCTTTTAGTCGGTTAACCCCACCCACTTTGACGTAGAAATTGAACCGTTAAAGATAGAACCTTATATCAGCTTGTGGAATAATACACACATAAAAACCTACCATCTGCAAAAACAAAATCGATTCTATCTTGCTTGGTTCAATAGATATGTATACTTATCCCTTTTAGTCGGTTAACCCCACCCAGTATGACGTAGAAATTGAACCGTTGGCGATAGAACCTTGGATCAGCTTGTGGAATAATACACACATAAAAACCTACCATCTGCAAAAATAATATCGATTCTATCTTGCTTGGTTCAATACATATGGACGCTTATCCCTTTTAGTCGGTTAACCCCACCCACTTTGACGTAGAAATTGAACCGTTAAAGATAGAACCTTGGATCAGCTTGTGGATTAATATACACATAAAAACCTATCATCTGCAGAAACAAAATCGATTCTATCTTGCTTGGTTCAATAGATATGGACACTTATCCCTTTTAGTCTGTTAACCCCATCCACTTTGTCGTAGAAATTGAACCGTTAAAGATATAACCTTGTATCAGCTTGTGGATTAATATACACATAAAATCCTACCATCTGCAAAAATAAAATCGATTCTATCTTGCTTGGTTCAATAGATATGGACACTTATCCCTTTTAGTCGGTTAACTCCACCCACTTTGACGTAGAAATTGAACCGTTAAAGATAGAACCTTGGATCAGCTTGTGCATTAATATACACATAAAAACCTATCATCTGCAGAAACAAAATCGATCCTATCTTGCTTGGTTCAATAGATATGGATACTTATCCCTTTTAGTCGGTTAACCCCACCCACTTTGACGTAGAAATTGAACCGTTAAAGATAGAACCTTGGATCAGCTTGTGGATTAATATACACATAAAAACCTATCATCTGCAAAACCAAAATCGATTCTATCTTGCTTGGTTCAATAGATATGGATACTTATCCCTTTTAGTCGGTTAACCCCACCCACTTTGACGTAGAAATTGAACCGTTAACGATAGAATCTAGGATCAGCTTGTGGGTTAATACACAAAGAAAAACCTATCATCTGCAAAAAAAAAACCGATTCTATCTTGCTTGGTTCAATAGATATGGACACTTATCCCTTTTAGTCGGTTAACCCCATCCACTTTGACGTAGAAATTGAACCGTTAACGACAGAACCTTGTATCAGCTTGTGGATTAATATACACATAAAAGCCTACCATCTGCAAAAACAAAGTCGATTCTATCTTGCTTGGTTCAATAGATATGGACACATATACCGTTTAGTCGGTTAACCCCACCCAGTATGACGTAGAAATTGAACCGTTAACGATAGAACCTGGATCAGCTTGTGGATTAATATACACATAAAAACCTATCATCTGCAAAAACAAATTCGATTCTATCTTGCTTGGCTCAATAGATATGTACACTTATCCCTTTTAGTCGGTTAACCCCACCCACAATAGATATGTACACTTATCTCTTTTAGTCGGTTAACCCCATCCAATTTGACATAGAAATTGAACCGTTAACGATAGAACCTTGTATCAGCTTGTGGATTAATATACACAGAAAAACCTACCATCTGCAAAAATAAAATCGATTCTATCTTGCTTGGTTCAATAGATGTGGACACTTATCCCTTTTAATCGGTTAACCCCACCCAGTATGACGTAGAAATTGAACCGTTGGCGATAGAACCTTGGATCAGCTTGTGGAATAATACACACATAAAAACCTACCATCTGCAAAAACAAAATCGATTCTATCTTGCTTGGTTCAATAGATATGTATACTTATCCCTTTTAGCCGGTTAACCCCACCCACTATGACGTAGAAATTGAACCACTTAAGATAGAGCCTTGGATCAGCTTGTGGATTAATATACACATAAAAACCTATCATCTGCAAAAACAAATTCGATTCTATCTTGCTTGGCTCAATAGATATGTACACTTATCCCTTTTAGTCGGTTAACCCCACCCACAATAGATATGTACACTTATCCCTTTTAGTCGGTTAACCCCATCCACTTTGACATAGAAATTGAACCGTTAACGATAGAACCTTGTATCAGCTTGTGGATTATTATACACAGAAAAACCTACCATCTGCAAAAATAAAATCGATTCTATCTTGCTTGGTTCAATAGATGTGGACACTTATCCCTTTTAATCGGTTAACCCCACCCAGTATGACGTAGAAATTGAACCGTTGGCGATAGAACCTTGGATCAGCTTGTGGAATAATACACACATAAAAACCTACCATCTGCAAAAACAAAATCGATTCTATCTTGCTTGGTTCAATAGATATGTATACTTATCCCTTTTAGCCGGTTAACCCCACCCACTATGACGAAGAAATTGAACCACTTAAGATAGAGCCTTGGATCAGCTTGTTGATTAATATACACATAAAAACCTATCATCTGCAAAAATAAAATCGATTCTATCTTCCTTGGTTCAATAGATATGGATACTTATCCCTTTTAGTCGGTTAACCCCACCCACTTTGACGTAGAAATTGAACCGTTAACGATAGAATCTAGGATCAGCTTGTGGGTTAATACACAAATAAAAACCTATCATCTGCAAAAAAAAACCGATTCTATCTTGCTTGGTTCAATAGATATGGACACTTATCCCTTTTAGTCGGTTAACCCCATCCACTTTGACGTAGAAATTGAACCGTTAACGACAGAACCTTGTATCAGCTTGTGGAATAATACACACATAAAAACCTACCATCTGCAAAAACAAAATCGATTCTATCTTGCTTGGTTCAATAGATATGGACACTTATCCCTTTTAATCGGTTAACCCCACCCAGTATGACGTAGAAATTGAACCGTTGGCGATAGAACCTTGGATCAGCTTGTGGAATAATACACACATAAAAACCTACCATCTGCAAAAATAAAATCGATTTTATCTTCCTCGGTTCAATAGATATGGACACTTATCCCTTTTAGTCGGTTAACCCCACCCAGTATGACGTAGAAATTGAACCGTTGGCGGTAGAACCTTGGATCAGCTTGTGGAATAATACACACATAAAAACCTACCATTTGCAAAAACAAAATCGATTCTAGCATGCTCGGTTCAATAGATATGGACACTTATCCCATTTAGTCGGTTAACCCCATACACTTTGGCGTAGAAATTGAATCGTTAAAGATAGAACCTTGTGTCAGCTTGTGGATTAATATACACATAAAAACCTATCATCTGCAAAAATAAAATCGATTCTATTTTCCTTGGTTCAATAGATATGGACACTTATCCCTTTTAGTCGGTTAACCCCATCCACTTTGACATAGAATTTGAACCGTTAACGATAGAACCTTGTATCAGCTTGTGGATTAATATACACATAAAAACCTACCATCTGCAAAAATAAAATCGATTCTTTTAGTCGGTTAACCCCACCCAGTGTGACGTAGAAATTGAACCGTTGGCGATAGAACCTTGGGTCAGCTTGTGGAATAATACACACATAAAAACCTACCATCTGCAAAAATAAATTCATTTCTATCTTGCTTGGTTCAATACATATGGACACTTATCCCTTTTAGTCGGTTAACCCCACCCACTTTGACGTAGAAATTGAACCGTTAACGATAGAACCTTGGGTCAGCTTGTGGATTAATATACACATAAAAGCCTACCATCTGCAAAAATAAAATCGATTCTAGCATGCTCGGTTCAATAGATATGGACACTTATCCCATTTAGTCGGTTAACCCCATACACTTTGGCGTAGAAATTGAACCGTTAGCGATAGAATCTTGGGTCATCTTGTGGATTAATACAAATATAAAAACCTACCATCTGCAAAAATAAAATCGATTCTATCTTGCTTGGTTCAATAGATGTGGACACTTATCCCTTTTAGTCGGTTAACCCCACCCAGTGTGACGTAGAAATTGAACCGTTGGCGATAGAACCTTGGGTCAGCTTGTGGAATAATACACACATAAAAACCTACCATCTGCAAAAATAAATTCGATTCTAGCATGCTCGGTTCAATAGATATGGACACTTATCCCATTTAGTCTGTTAACCCCATACACTTTGGCGTAGAAATTGAACCGTTAAAGATAGAACCTTGTGTCAGCTTGTGGATTAATATACACATAAAAACCTATCATCTGCAAAAATAAAATCGATTCTATCTTCCTTGGTTCAATAGATATGGACACTTATCCCGTTTAGTCGGTTAACCCAACCCAGTATAACGTAGAAATTGAACCGTTAAAGATAGAACCTTGTATCAGCTTGTGGATTAATATAAACATAAAAGCCTACCATCTGCAAAAACAAAATCGATTCTATCTTGCTTGGTTCAATAGATATGGACACTTATCCCGTTTAGTCGGTTAACCCAACCCAGTATAACGTAGAAATTGAACCGTTGGCGATAGAACCTTGGATCAGCTTGTGGAATAATACACACATAAAAACCTACCATCTGCAAAAACAAAATCGATTCTAGCATGCTCGGTTCAATAGATATGGACACTTATCCCATTTAGTCTGTTAACCCCATACACTTTGGCGTAGAAATTGAACCGTTAAAGATAGAACCTTGTGTCAGCTTGTGGATTAATATACACATAAAAACCTATCATCTGCAAAAATAAAATCGATTCTATCTTCCTTGGTTCAATAGATATGGACACTTATCCCTTTTAGTCAGTTAACCCCATCCACTTTGACATAGAATTTGAACCGTTAACGATAGAACCTTGTATCAGCTTGTGGATTAATATTCACATAAAAACCTACCATCTGCAAAAATAAAATCGATTCTATCTTGCTTGGTTCAATAGATGTGGACACTTAATCCTTTTAGTCGGTTAACCCCACCCAGTATAACGTAGAAATTGAACTGTTAACGACAGAACCTTGTATCAGCTTGTGGATTAATATACACATAAAAGCCTACCACCTGCAAAAATAAAATCGATTCTATCTTCCTCGGTTCAATAGATATGGACACTTATCCCTTTTAGTCGGTTAACCCCACCCATTATGACGTAGAAATTGAACCACTTAAGATAGAGCCTTGGATCAGCTTGTGGATTAATATACACATAAAAACTTATCATCTGCAAAAACAAAATCGATTCTATCTTGCTTGGCTTAATAGATATGTACATTTATCCCTTTTAGTCGGTTAACCCCATCCACTTTGACATAGAAATTGAACCGTTAACGATAGAACCTTGTATCAGCTTGTGGATTAATATACACATAAAAACCTACCATCTGCAAAAATAAAATCGATTCTATCTTGCTTGGTTCAATAGATGTGGACACTTAATCCTTTTAGTCGGTTAACCCCACCCAGTATAACGTAGAAATTGAACCGTTAACGATAGAACCTGGATCAGCTTGTGGATTAATATACACATAAAAACCTATCATCTGCAAAAACAAAATCGATTCTATCTTGCTTGGTTCAATAGATATGTATACTTATCCCTTTTAGCCGGTTAACCCCACCCACTATGACGTAGAAATTGAACCACTTAAGATAGAGCCTTGGATCAGCTTGTGGATTAATATACACATAAAAACCTATCATCTGCAAAAACAAAATCGATTCTATCTTGCTTGGCTTAATAGATATATACACTTATCCCTTTTAGTCGGTTAACCCCACCCACAATAGATATGTACACTTATCCCTTTTAGTCGGTTAACCCCATCCACTTTGACATAGAAATTGAACCGTTAACGATAGAACCTTGTATCAGCTTGCGGATTAATATACACATAAAAACCTACCATCTGCAAAAATAAAATCGATTCTATCTTGCTTGGTTCAATAGATGTGGACACTTATCCCTTTTAATCGGTTAACCCCACCCAGTATAACGTAGAAATTGAACTGTTAACGACAGAACCTTGTATCAGCTTGTGGATTAATATACACATAAAAGCCTACCACCTGCAAAAATAAAATCGATTATATCTTCCTCGGTTCAATAGATATGGACACTTATCCCTTTTAGTCGGTTAACCCCACCCAGTATGACGTAGAAATTGAACCGTTGGCGATAGAACCTTGGATCAGCTTGTGGAATAATACACACATAAAACCTATCATCTGCAAAAATAAAATCGATTCTATCTTCCTTGGTTCAATAGATATGGACACTTATCCCTTTTAGTCGGTTAACCCCACCCACTTTGACGTAGAAATTGAACAGTTAACGATAGAACCTTGGGTCAGCTTGTGGATTAATATAAACATAAAAGCCTGCCTCCTGCAAAAATAAAATCGATTCTATCTTCCTCGGTTCAATAGATATGGACACTTATCCCTTTTAGTCGGTTAACCCCACCCAGTATGACGTAGAAATTGAACCGTTGGCGATAGAACCTTGGATCAGCTTGTGGAATAATACACACATAAAAACCTACCATCTGCAAAAATAAATTCGATTCTATCTTGCTTGGTTCAATACATATGTACGCTTACCCCTTTTAGTCGGTTAACCCCACCCACTTTGACGTAGAAATTGAACCGTTAAAGATAGAACCTTGGATCAGCTTGTGGATTAATATACACATAAAAACCTATCATCTGCAGAAACAAAATCGATTCTATCTTGCTTGGTTCAATAGATATGGACACTTATCCCTTTTAGTCGGTTAACCCCACCCAGTATGACGTAGAAATTGAACCGTTGGCGATAGAACCTTGGATCAGCTTGTGGAATAATACACACATAAAAACCTACCATCTGCAAAAACAAAATCGATTCTATCTTGCTTGGTTCAATAGATATGTATACTTATCCCTTTTAGCCGGTTAACCCCACCCACTATGACGTAGAAATTGAACCACTTAAGATAGAGCCTTGGATCAGCTTGTGGATTAATATACACATAAAAACCTATCATCTGCAAAAACAAATTCGATTCTATCTTGCTTGGCTCAATAGATATGTACACTTATCCCTTTTAGTCGGTTAACCCCACCCACAATAGATATGTACACTTATCCCTTTTAGTCGGTTAACCCCATCCACTTTGACATAGAAATTGAACCGTTAACGATAGAACCTTGTATCAGCTTGTGGATTATTATACACAGAAAAACCTACCATCTGCAAAAATAAAATCGATTCTATCTTGCTTGGTTCAATAGATGTGGACACTTATCCCTTTTAATCGGTTAACCCCACCCAGTATGACGTAGAAATTGAACCGTTGGCGATAGAACCTTGGATCAGCTTGTGGAATAATACACACATAAAAACCTACCATCTGCAAAAACAAAATCGATTCTATCTTGCTTGGTTCAATAGATATGTATACTTATCCCTTTTAGCCGGTTAACCCCACCCACTATGACGTAGAAATTGAACCACTTAAGATAGAGCCTTGGATCAGCTTGTGGATTAATATACACATAAAAACCTATCATCTGCAAAAACAAATTCGATTCTATCTTGCTTGGCTCAATAGATATGTACACTTATCCCTTTTAGTCGGTTAACCCCACCCACAATAGATATGTACACTTATCCCTTTTAGTCGGTTAACCCCATCCACTTTGACATAGAAATTGAACCGTTAACGATAGAACCTTGTATCAGCTTGTGGATTATTATACACAGAAAAACCTACCATCTGCAAAAATAAAATCGATTCTATCTTGCTTGGTTCAATAGATGTGGACACTTATCCCTTTTAATCGGTTAACCCCACCCAGTATGACGTAGAAATTGAACCGTTGGCGATAGAACCTTGGATCAGCTTGTGGAATAATACACACATAAAAACCTACCATCTGCAAAAACAAAATCGATTCTATCTTGCTTGGTTCAATAGATATGTATACTTATCCCTTTTAGCCGGTTAACCCCACCCACTATGACGAAGAAATTGAACCACTTAAGATAGAGCCTTGGATCAGCTTGTGGATTAATATACACATAAAAACCTATCATCTGCAAAAATAAAATCGATTCTATCTTCCTTGGTTCAATAGATATGGATACTTATCCCTTTTAGTCGGTTAACCCCACCCACTTTGACGTAGAAATTGAACCGTTAACGATAGAATCTAGGATCAGCTTGTGGGTTAATACACAAATAAAAACCTATCATCTGCAAAAAAAAACCGATTCTATCTTGCTTGGTTCAATAGATATGGACACTTATCCCTTTTAGTCGGTTAACCCCATCCACTTTGACGTAGAAATTGAACCGTTAACGACAGAACCTTGTATCAGCTTGTGGAATAATACACACATAAAAACCTACCATCTGCAAAAACAAAATCGATTCTATCTTGCTTGGTTCAATAGATATGGACACTTATCCCTTTTAATCGGTTAACCCCACCCAGTATGACGTAGAAATTGAACCGTTGGCGATAGAACCTTGGATCAGCTTGTGGAATAATACACACATAAAAACCTACCATCTGCAAAAATAAAATCGATTTTATCTTCCTCGGTTCAATAGATATGGACACTTATCCCTTTTAGTCGGTTAACCCCACCCAGTATGACGTAGAAATTGAACCGTTGGCGGTAGAACCTTGGATCAGCTTGTGGAATAATACACACATAAAAACCTACCATTTGCAAAAACAAAATCGATTCTAGCATGCTCGGTTCAATAGATATGGACACTTATCCCATTTAGTCGGTTAACCCCATACACTTTGGCGTAGAAATTGAATCGTTAAAGATAGAACCTTGTGTCAGCTTGTGGATTAATATACACATAAAAACCTATCATCTGCAAAAATAAAATCGATTCTATTTTCCTTGGTTCAATAGATATGGACACTTATCCCTTTTAGTCGGTTAACCCCATCCACTTTGACATAGAATTTGAACCGTTAACGATAGAACCTTGTATCAGCTTGTGGATTAATATACACATAAAAACCTACCATCTGCAAAAATAAAATCGATTCTTTTAGTCGGTTAACCCCACCCAGTGTGACGTAGAAATTGAACCGTTGGCGATAGAACCTTGGGTCAGCTTGTGGAATAATACACACATAAAAACCTACCATCTGCAAAAATAAATTCATTTCTATCTTGCTTGGTTCAATACATATGGACACTTATCCCTTTTAGTCGGTTAACCCCACCCACTTTGACGTAGAAATTGAACCGTTAACGATAGAACCTTGGGTCAGCTTGTGGATTAATATACACATAAAAGCCTACCATCTGCAAAAATAAAATCGATTCTAGCATGCTCGGTTCAATAGATATGGACACTTATCCCATTTAGTCGGTTAACCCCATACACTTTGGCGTAGAAATTGAACCGTTAGCGATAGAATCTTGGGTCATCTTGTGGATTAATACAAATATAAAAACCTACCATCTGCAAAAATAAAATCGATTCTATCTTGCTTGGTTCAATAGATGTGGACACTTATCCCTTTTAGTCGGTTAACCCCACCCAGTGTGACGTAGAAATTGAACCGTTGGCGATAGAACCTTGGGTCAGCTTGTGGAATAATACACACATAAAAACCTACCATCTGCAAAAATAAATTCGATTCTAGCATGCTCGGTTCAATAGATATGGACACTTATCCCATTTAGTCTGTTAACCCCATACACTTTGGCGTAGAAATTGAACCGTTAAAGATAGAACCTTGTGTCAGCTTGTGGATTAATATACACATAAAAACCTATCATCTGCAAAAATAAAATCGATTCTATCTTCCTTGGTTCAATAGATATGGACACTTATCCCGTTTAGTCGGTTAACCCAACCCAGTATAACGTAGAAATTGAACCGTTAAAGATAGAACCTTGTATCAGCTTGTGGATTAATATAAACATAAAAGCCTACCATCTGCAAAAACAAAATCGATTCTATCTTGCTTGGTTCAATAGATATGGACACTTATCCCGTTTAGTCGGTTAACCCAACCCAGTATAACGTAGAAATTGAACCGTTGGCGATAGAACCTTGGATCAGCTTGTGGAATAATACACACATAAAAACCTACCATCTGCAAAAACAAAATCGATTCTAGCATGCTCGGTTCAATAGATATGGACACTTATCCCATTTAGTCTGTTAACCCCATACACTTTGGCGTAGAAATTGAACCGTTAAAGATAGAACCTTGTGTCAGCTTGTGGATTAATATACACATAAAAACCTATCATCTGCAAAAATAAAATCGATTCTATCTTCCTTGGTTCAATAGATATGGACACTTATCCCTTTTAGTCGGTTAACCCCATCCACTTTGACATAGAATTTGAACCGTTAACGATAGAACCTTGTATCAGCTTGTGGATTAATATTCACATAAAAACCTACCATCTGCAAAAATAAAATCGATTCTATCTTGCTTGGTTCAATAGATGTGGACACTTAATCCTTTTAGTCGGTTAACCCCACCCAGTATAACGTAGAAATTGAACTGTTAACGACAGAACCTTGTATCAGCTTGTGGATTAATATACACATAAAAGCCTACCACCTGCAAAAATAAAATCGATTCTATCTTCCTCGGTTCAATAGATATGGACACTTATCCCTTTTAGTCGGTTAACCCCACCCATTATGACGTAGAAATTGAACCACTTAAGATAGAGCCTTGGATCAGCTTGTGGATTAATATACACATAAAAACTTATCATCTGCAAAAACAAAATCGATTCTATCTTGCTTGGCTTAATAGATATGTACATTTATCCCTTTTAGTCGGTTAACCCCATCCACTTTGACATAGAAATTGAACCGTTAACGATAGAACCTTGTATCAGCTTGTGGATTAATATACACATAAAAACCTACCATCTGCAAAAATAAAATCGATTCTATCTTGCTTGGTTCAATAGATGTGGACACTTAATCCTTTTAGTCGGTTAACCCCACCCAGTATAACGTAGAAATTGAACCGTTAACGATAGAACCTGGATCAGCTTGTGGATTAATATACACATAAAAACCTATCATCTGCAAAAACAAAATCGATTCTATCTTGCTTGGTTCAATAGATATGTATACTTATCCCTTTTAGCCGGTTAACCCCACCCACTATGACGTAGAAATTGAACCACTTAAGATAGAGCCTTGGATCAGCTTGTGGATTAATATACACATAAAAACCTATCATCTGCAAAAACAAAATCGATTCTATCTTGCTTGGCTTAATAGATATGTACACTTATCCCTTTTAGTCGGTTAACCCCACCCACAATAGATATGTACACTTATCCCTTTTAGTCGGTTAACCCCATCCACTTTGACATAGAAATTGAACCGTTAACGATAGAACCTTGTATCAGCTTGCGGATTAATATACACATAAAAACCTACCATCTGCAAAAATAAAATCGATTCTATCTTGCTTGGTTCAATAGATGTGGACACTTATCCCTTTTAATCGGTTAACCCCACCCAGTATAACGTAGAAATTGAACTGTTAACGACAGAACCTTGTATCAGCTTGTGGATTAATATACACATAAAAGCCTACCACCTGCAAAAATAAAATCGATTATATCTTCCTCGGTTCAATAGATATGGACACTTATCCCTTTTAGTCGGTTAACCCCACCCAGTATGACGTAGAAATTGAACCGTTGGCGATAGAACCTTGGATCAGCTTGTGGAATAATACACACATAAAACCTATCATCTGCAAAAATAAAATCGATTCTATCTTCCTTGGTTCAATAGATATGGACACTTATCCCTTTTAGTCGGTTAACCCCACCCACTTTGACGTAGAAATTGAACAGTTAACGATAGAACCTTGGGTCAGCTTGTGGATTAATATAAACATAAAAGCCTGCCTCCTGCAAAAATAAAATCGATTCTATCTTCCTCGGTTCAATAGATATGGACACTTATCCCTTTTAGTCGGTTAACCCCACCCAGTATGACGTAGAAATTGAACCGTTGGCGATAGAACCTTGGATCAGCTTGTGGAATAATACACACATAAAAACCTACCATCTGCAAAAATAAATTCGATTCTATCTTGCTTGGTTCAATACATATGGACGCTTACCCCTTTTAGTCGGTTAACCCCACCCACTTTGACGTAGAAATTGAACCGTTAAAGATAGAACCTTGGATCAGCTTGTGGATTAATATACACATAAAAACCTATCATCTGCAGAAACAAAATCGATTCTATCTTGCTTGGTTCAATAGATATGGACACTTATCCCTTTTAGTCGGTTAACCCCACCCAGTATGACGTAGAAATTGAACCGTTGGCGATAGAACCTTGGATCAGCTTGTGGAATAATACACACATAAAAACCTACCATCTGCAAAAATAAATTCGATTCTATCTTGCTTGGTTCAATACATATGGACGCTTATCCCTTTTAGTCGGTTAACCCCACCCACTTAGACGTAGAAATTGAACCGTTAAAGATAGAACCTTATATCAGCTTGTGGAATAATACACACATAAAAACCTACCATCTGCAAAAACAAAATCGATTCTATCTTGCTTGGTTCAATAGATATGTATACTTATCCCTTTTAGTCGGTTAACCCCACCCAGTATGACGTAGAAATTGAACCGGTGGCGATAGAACCTTGGATCAGCTTGTGGAATAATACACACATAAAAACCTACCATCTGCAAAAATAATATCGATTCTATCTTGCTTGGTTCAATACATATGGACGCTTATCCCTTTTAGTCGGTTAACCCCACCCACTTTGACGTAGAAATTGAACCGTTAAAGATAGAACCTTGGATCAGCTTGTGGATTAATATACACATAAAAACCTATCATCTGCAGAAACAAAATCGATTCTATCTTGCTTGGTTCAATAGATATGGACACTTATCCCTTTTAGTCTGTTAACCCCATCCACTTTGTCGTAGAAATTGAACCGTTAAAGATATGACCTTGTATCAGCTTGTGGATTAATATACACATAAAATCCTACCATCTGCAAAAATAAAATCGATTCTATCTTGCTTGGTTCAATAGATATGGACACTTATCCCTTTTAGTCGGTTAACTCCACCCACTTTGACGTAGAAATTGAACCGTTAAAGATAGAACCTTGGATCAGCTTGTGCATTAATATACACATAAAAACCTATCATCTGCAGAAACAAAATCGATCCTATCTTGCTTGGTTCAATAGATTTGGATACTTATCCCTTTTAGTCGGTTAACCCCACCCACTTTGACGTAGAAATTGAACCGTTAAAGATAGAACCTTGGATCAGCTTGTGGATTAATATACACATAAAAACCTATCATCTGCAAAACCAAAATCGATTCTATCTTGCTTGGTTCAATAGATATGGATACTTATCCCTTTTAGTCGGTTAACCCCACCCACTTTGACGTAGAAATTGAACCGTTAACGATAGAATCTAGGATCAGCTTGTGGGTTAATACACAAATAAAAACCTATCATCTGCAAAAAAAAACCGATTCTATCTTGCTTGGTTCAATAGATATGGACACTTATCCCTTTTAGTCGGTTAACCCCATCCACTTTGACGTAGAAATTGAACCGTTAACGACAGAACCTTGTATCAGCTTGTGGATTAATATACACATAAAAGCCTACCATCTGCAAAAACAAAGTCGATTCTATCTTGCTTGGTTCAATAGATATGGACACTTATACCGTTTAGTCGGTTAACCCCACCCAGTATGACGTAGAAATTGAACCGTTAACGATAGAACCTGGATCAGCTTGTGGATTAATATACACATAAAAACCTATCATCTGCAAAAACAAATTCGATTCTATCTTGCTTGGCTCAATAGATATGTACACTTATCCCTTTTAGTCGGTTAACCCCACCCACAATAGATATGTACACTTATCCCTTTTAGTCGGTTAACCCCATCCACTTTGACATAGAAATTGAACCGTTAACGATAGAACCTTGTATCAGCTTGTGGATTAATATACACAGAAAAACCTACCATCTGCAAAAATAAAATCGATTCTATCTTGCTTGGTTCAATAGATGTGGACACTTATCCCTTTTAATCGGTTAACCCCACCCAGTATGACGTAGAAATTGAACCGTTGGCGATAGAACCTTGGATCAGCTTGTGGAATAATACACACATAAAAACCTACCATCTGCAAAAACAAAATCGATTCTATCTTGCTTGGTTCAATAGATATGTATACTTATCCCTTTTAGCCGGTTAACCCCACCCACTATGACGTAGAAATTGAACCACTTAAGATAGAGCCTTGGATCAGCTTGTGGATTAATATACACATAAAAACCTATCATCTGCAAAAACAAATTCGATTCTATCTTGCTTGGCTCAATAGATATGTACACTTATCCCTTTTAGTCGGTTAACCCCACCCACAATAGATATGTACACTTATCCCTTTTAGTCGGTTAACCCCATCCACTTTGACATAGAAATTGAACCGTTAACGATAGAACCTTGTATCAGCTTGTGGATTAATATACACAGAAAAACCTACCATCTGCAAAAATAAAATCGATTCTATCTTGCTTGGTTCAATAGATGTGGACACTTATCCCTTTTAATCGGTTAACCCCACCCAGTATGACGTAGAAATTGAACCGTTGGCGATAGAACCTTGGATCAGCTTGTGGAATAATACACACATAAAAACCTACCATCTGCAAAAACAAAATCGATTCTATCTTGCTTGGTTCAATAGATATGTATACTTATCCCTTTTAGCCGGTTAACCCCACCCACTATGACGTAGAAATTGAACCACTTAAGATAGAGCCTTGGATCAGCTTGTGGATTAATATACACATAAAAACCTATCATCTGCAAAAATAAAATCGATTCTATCTTCCTTGGTTCAATAGATATGGATACTTATCCCTTTTAGTCGGTTAACCCCACCCACTTTGACGTAGAAATTGAACCGTTAACGATAGAATCTAGGATCAGCTTGTGGGTTAATACACAAATAAAAACCTATCATCTGCAAAAAAAACCGATTCTATCTTGCTTGGTTCAATAGATATGGACACTTATCCCTTTTAGTCGGTTAACCCCATCCACTTTGACGTAGAAATTGAACCGTTAACGACAGAACCTTGTATCAGCTTGTGGAATAATACACACATAAAAACCTACCATCTGCAAAAACAAAATCGATTCTATCTTGCTTGGTTCAATAGATATGGACACTTATCCCTTTTAATCGGTTAACCCCACCCAGTATGACGTAGAAATTGAACCGTTGGCGATAGAACCTTGGATCAGCTTGTGGAATAATACACACATAAAAACCTACCATCTGCAAAAATAAAATCGATTTTATCTTCCTCGGTTCAATAGATAAGGACACTTATCCCTTTTAGTCGGTTAACCCCACCCAGTATGACGTAGAAATTGAACCGTTGGCGGTAGAACCTTGGATCAGCTTGTGGAATAATACACACATAAAAACCTACCATTTGCAAAAACAAAATCGATTCTAGCATGCTCGGTTCAATAGATATGGACACTTATCCCATTTAGTCGGTTAACCCCATACACTTTGGCGTAGAAATTGAATCGTTAAAGATAGAACCTTGTGTCAGCTTGTGGATTAATATACACATAAAAACCTATCATCTGCAAAAATAAAATCGATTCTATTTTCCTTGGTTCAATAGATATGGACACTTATCCCTTTTAGTCGGTTAACCCCATCCACTTTGACATAGAATTTGAACCGTTAACGATAGAACCTTGTATCAGCTTGTGGATTAATATACACATAAAAACCTACCATCTGCAAAAATAAAATCGATTCTTTTAGTCGGTTAACCCCACCCAGTGTGACGTAGAAATTGAACCGTTGGCGATAGAACCTTGGGTCAGCTTGTGGAATAATACACACATAAAAACCTACCATCTGCAAAAATAAATTCATTTCTATCTTGCTTGGTTCAATACATATGGACACTTATCCCTTTTAGTCGGTTAACCCCACCCACTTTGACGTAGAAATTGAACCGTTAACGATAGAACCTTGGGTCAGCTTGTGGATTAATATACACATAAAAGCCTACCATCTGCAAAAATAAAATCGATTCTAGCATGCTCGGTTCAATAGATATGGACACTTATCCCATTTAGTCGGTTAACCCCATACACTTTGGCGTAGAAATTGAACCGTTAGCGATAGAATCTTGGGTCATCTTGTGGATTAATACAAATATAAAAACCTACCATCTGCAAAAATAAAATCGATTCTATCTTGCTTGGTTCAATAGATGTGGACACTTATCCCTTTTAGTCGGTTAACCCCACCCAGTGTGACGTAGAAATTGAACCGTTGGCGATAGAACCTTGGGTCAGCTTGTGGAATAATACACACATAAAAACCTACCATCTGCAAAAATAAATTCGATTCTATCTTGCTTGGTTCAATAGATATGGACACTTATCCCTTTTAGTCGGTTAACCCCACCCACTTTGAGGTAGAAATTGAACTGTTAACGATAGAACCTTGTGTCAGCTTATGGATTAATATACACATAAAAGCCTACCATCTGCAAAAACAAAATCGATTCTATCTAGCTTGGTTCATTAGATATGTACACTTATCCCTGTTAGTCGGTTAACCCCATCCACTTTGACATAGAAATTGAACCGTTAACGATAGAACCTTGGGTCAGCTTGTGGATTAATATACACATAAAAGCCTACCATCTGCAAAAATAAAATCGATTCTAGCATGCTCGGTTCAATAGATATGGACACTTATCCCATTTAGTCGGTTAACCACATACACTTTGGCGTAGAAATTGAACCATTAGCGGTAGAATCTTGTGTCATCTTGTGGATTAATACAAATATAAAAACCTACCATCTGCAAAAATAAAATCGATTCTATCTTGCTTGGTTCAATAGATGTGGACACTTATCCCTTTTAGTCGGTTAACCCCATCCACTTTGACATAGAAATTGAACCGTTAACGATAGAACCTTGTATCAGCTTGTGGATTAATATACACATAAAAACCTACCATCTGCAAAAATAAAATCGATTCTATCTTGCTTGGTTCAATAGATGTGGACATTTAATCCTTTTAGTCGGTTAACCCCACCCAGTATAACGTAGAAATTGAACCGTTAACGATAGAACCTGGATCAGCTTGTGGATTAATATACACATAAAAACCTATCATCTGCAAAAACAAAATCGATTCTATCTTGCTTGGTTCAATAGATATGTATACTTATCCCTTTTAGCCGGTTAACCCCACCCACTATGACGTAGAAATTGAACCACTTAAGATATAGCCTTGGATCAGCTTGTGGATTAATATACACATAAAAACCTATCATCTGCAAAAACAAAATCGATTCTATCTTGCTTGGCTTAATAGATATGTACACTTATCCCTTTTAGTCGGTTAACCCCATCCACTTTGACATAGAAATTGAACCGTTAACGATAGAACCTTGTATCAGCTTGTGGATTAATATACACATAAAAACCTACCACCTGCAAAAATAAAATCGATTTTATCTTCCTCGGTTCAATAGATATGGACACTTATCCCTTTTAGTCGGTTAACCCCACCCAGTATGACGTAGAAATTGAACCGTTGGCGATAGAACCTTGGATCAGCTTGTGGAATAATACACACATAAAAACCTACCATTTGCAAAAACAAAATCGATTCTAGCATGCTCGGTTCAATAGATATGGACACTTATCCCATTTAGTCGGTTAACCCCATACACTTTGGCGTAGAAATTGAACCGTTAAAGATAGAACCTTGTGTCAGCTTGTGGATTAATATACACATAAAAACCTATCATCTGCAAAAATAAAATCGATTCTATTTTCCTTGGTTCAATAGATATGGACACTTATCCCTTTTAGTCGGTTAACCCCATCCACTTTGACATAGAATTTGAACCGTTAACGATAGAACCTTGTATCAGCTTGTGGATTAATATACACATAAAAACCTACCATCTGCAAAAATAAAATCGATTCTTTTAGTCGGTTAACCCCACCCAGTGTGACGTAGAAATTGAACCGTTGGCGATAGAACCTTGGGTCAGCTTGTGGAATAATACACACATAAAAACCTACCATCTGCAAAAATAAATTCATTTCTATCTTGCTTGGTTCAATACATATGGACACTTATCCCTTTTAGTCGGTTAACCCCACCCACTTTGACGTAGAAATTGAACCGTTAACGATAGAACCTTGGGTCAGCTTGTGGATTAATATACACATAAAAGCCTACCATCTGCAAAAATAAAATCGATTCTAGCATGCTCGGTTCAACAGATATGGATACTTATCCCTTTTAGTCGGTTAACCCCACCCACTTTGACGTAGAAATTGAACCGTTAAAGATCATCTGCAAAAACAAAATCGATTCTATCTTGCTTGGCTCAATAGATATGTACACTTATCCCTTTTAGTCGGTTAACCCCACCCACAATAGATATGTACACTTATCCCTTTTAGTCGGTTAACCCCATCCACTTTGACATAGAAATTGAACCGTTAACGATAGAACCTTGTATCAGCTTGTGGATTAATATACACATAAAAACCTACCATCTGCAAAAATAAAATCGATTCTATCTTGCTTGGTTCAATAGATGTGGACACTTATCCCTTTTAGTCGGTTAACCCCACCCAGTATGACGTAGAAATTGAACCGTTGGCGATAGAACCTTGGATCAGCTTGTGGAATAATACACACATAAAAACCTACCATCTGCAAAAACAAAATCGATTCTATCTTGCTTGGTTCAATAGATATGTATACTTATGCCTTTTAGCCGGTTAACCCCACCCACTATGACGTAGAAATTGAACCACTTAAGATAGAGCCTTGGATCAGCTTGTGGATTAATATACACATAAAACCTATCATCTGCAAAAATAAAATCGATTCTATCTTCCTTGGTTCAATAGATATGGACACTTATCCCTTTTAGTCGGTTAACCCCACCCACAATAGATATGGACACTTATCCCTTTTAGTCTGTTAACCCCATCCACTTTGTCGTAGAAATTGAACCGTTAAAGATATAACCTTGTATCAGCTTGTGGATTAATATACAGAGAAAATCCTACCATCTGCAAAAATAAAATCGATTCTATCTTGCTTGGTTCAATAGATATGGACACTTATCCCTTTTAGTCGGTTAACTCCACCCACTTTGACGTAGAAATTGAACCGTTAAAGATAGAACCTTGGATCAGCTTGTGGATTAATGTACACATAAAAACCTATCATCTGCAAAAACAAAATCGATTCTATCTTGCTTGGCTCAATAGATATGTACACTTATCCCTTTTAGTCGGTTAACCCCATCCACTTTGACATAGAAATTGAACCGTTAACGATAGAACCTTGTATCAGCTTGTGGATTAATATACACATAAAAACCTATCATCTGCAAAAACAAAATCGATTCTATCTTGCTTGGCTCAATAGATATGTACACTTATCCCTTTTAGTCGGTTAACCCCACCCATTTTGACGTAGAAATTGAACCGTTAAAGATAGAACCTTGGATCAGCTTGTGGATTAATACACACATAAAAACCTATCATCTGCAAAACTAGAATCGATTCTATCTTGCTTGGTTCAATAGATATGGATACTTATCCCTTTTAGTCGGTTAACCCCACCCACTTTGACGTAGAAATTGAACCGTTAACGATAGAATCTAGGATCAGCTTGTGGGTTAATACACAAATAAAAACCTATCATCTGCAAAAAAAAACCGATTCTATCTTGCTTGGTTCAATAGATATGGACACTTATCCCTTTTAGTCGGTTAACCCCATCCACTTTGACGTATAAATTGAACTGTTAACGACAGAACCTTGTATCAGCTTGTGGATTAATATAAACATAAAAACCTAGCATCTGCAAAAACAAAATCGATTCTATCTTGCTTGGCTCAATAGATATGTACACTTATCCCTTTTAGTCGGTTAACCCCATCCACTTTGACATAGAAATTGAACCGTTAACGATAGAACCTTGTATCAGCTTGTGGATTAATATACACATAAAAACCTACCATCTGCAAAAATAAAATCGATTCTATCTTGCTTGGTTCAATAGATGTGGACACTTATCCCTTTTAATCGGTTAACCCCACCCAGTATAACGTAGAAATTGAACTGTTAACGACAGAACCTTGTATCAGCTTGTGGATTAATATAAACATAAAAACCTATCATCTGCAAAAACAAAATCGATTCTATCTTGCTTGGCTCAATAGATATGTACACTTATCCCTTTTAGTCGGTTAACCCCATCCACTTTGACATAGAAATTGAACCGTTAAAGATAGAACCTTGGATCAGCTTGTGGATTAATATACACATAAAAACCTATCATCTGCAAAACCAGAATCGATTCTATCTTGCTTGGTTCAATAGATATGGATACTTATCCCTTTTAGTCGGTTAACCCCACCCACTTTGACGTAGAAATTGAACCGTTAACGATAGAATCTAGGATCAGCTTGTGGGTTAATACACAAATAAAAACCTATCATCTGCAAAAAAAAACCGATTCTATCTTGCTTGGTTCAATAGATATGGACACTTATCCCTTTTAGTCGGTTAACCCCATCCACTTTGACGTATAAATTGAACTGTTAACGACAGAACCTTGTATCAGCTTGTGGATTAATATAAACATAAAAGCCTACCATCTGCAAAAACAAAATCGATTCTATCTTGCTTGGTTCAATAGATATGGACACTTATCCCGTTTAGTCGGTTAACCCAACCCAGTATAACGTAGAAATTGAACCGTTGGCGATAGAACCTTGGATCAGCTTGTGGAATAATACACACATAAAAACCTACCATCTGCAAAAACAAAATCGATTCTAGCATGCTCGGTTCAATAGATATGGACACTTATCCCATTTAGTCTGTTAACCCCATACACTTTGGCGTAGAAATTGAACCGTTAAAGATAGAACCTTGTGTCAGCTTGTGGATTAATATACACATAAAAACCTATCATCTGCAAAAATAAAATCGATTCTATCTTCCTTGGTTCAATAGATATGGACACTTATCCCTTTTAGTCGATTAACCCCATCCACTTTGACATAGAATTTGAACCGTTAGCGATAGAACCTTGTATCAGCTTGTGGATTAATATACACATAAAAACCTACCATCTGCAAAAATAAAATCGATTCTATCTTGCTTGGTTCAATAGATGTGGACACTTAATCCTTTTAGTCGGTTAACCCCACCCAGTATAACGTAGAAATTGAACTGTTAACGACAGAACCTTGTATCAGCTTGTGGATTAATATACACATAAAAGCCTACCACCTGCAAAAATAAAATCGATTCTATCTTCCTCGGTTCAATAGATATGGACACTTATCCCTTTTAGTCGGTTAACCCCACCCACTATGACGTAGAAATTGAACCACTTAAGATAGAGCCTTGGATCAGCTTGTGGATTAATATACACATAAAAACCTATCATCTGCAAAAACAAAATCGATTCTATCTTGCTTGGCTTAATAGATATGTACACTTATCCCTTTTAGTCGGTTAACCCCATCCACTTTGACATAGAAATTGAACCGTTAACGATAGAACCTTGTATCAGCTTGTGGATTAATATACACATAAAAACCTACCATCTGCAAAAATAAAATCGATTCTATCTTGCTTGGTTCAATAGATGTGGACACTTAATCCTTTTAGTCGGTTAACCCCACCCAGTATAACGTAGAAATTGAACCGTTAACGATAGAACCTGGATCAGCTTGTGGATTAATATACACATAAAAACCTATCATCTGCAAAAACAAAATCGATTCTATCTTGCTTGGTTCAATAGATATGTATACTTATCCCTTTTAGCCGGTTAACCCCACCCACTATGACGTAGAAATTGAACCACTTAAGATAGAGCCTTGGATCAGCTTGTGGATTAATATATACATAAAAACCTATCATCTGCAAAAACAAAATCGATTCTATCTTGCTTGGCTTAATAGATATGTACACTTATCCCTTTTAGTCGGTTAACCCCACCCACAATAGATATGTACACTTATCCCTTTTAGTCGGTTAACCCCATCCACTTTGACATAGAAATTGAACCGTTAACGATAGAACCTTGTATCAGCTTGCGGATTAATATACACATAAAAACCTACCATCTGCAAAAATAAAATCGATTCTATCTTGCTTGGTTCAATAGATGTGGACACTTATCCCTTTTAATCGGTTAACCCCACCCAGTATAACGTAGAAATTGAACTGTTAACGACAGAACCTTGTATCAGCTTGTGGATTAATATACACATAAAAGCCTACCACCTGCAAAAATAAAATCGATTCTATCTTCCTCGGTTCAATAGATATGGACACTTATCCCTTTTAGTCGGTTAACCCCACCCAGTATGACGTAGAAATTGAACCGTTGGTGATAGAACCTTGGATCAGCTTGTGGAATAATACACACATAAAACCTATCATCTGCAAAAATAAAATCGATTCTATCTTCTTTGGTTCAATAGATATGGACACTTATCCCTTTTAGTCGGTTAACCCCACCCACTTTGACGTAGAAATTGAACAGTTAACGATAGAACCTTGGGTCAGCTTGTGGATTAATATAAACATAAAAGCCTGCCTCCTGCAAAAATAAAATCGATTCTATCTTCCTCGGTTCAATAGATATGGACACTTATCCCTTTTATTCGGTTAACCCCACCCAGTATGACGTAGAAATTGAACCGTTGGCGATAGAACCTTGGATCAGCTTGTGGAATAATACACACATAAAAACCTACCATCTGCAAAAATAAATTCGATTCTATCTTGCTTGGTTCAATACATATGGACGCTTATCCCTTTTAGTCGGTTAACCCCACCCACTTTGACGTAGAAATTGAACCGTTAAAGATAGAACCTTGGATCAGCTTGTGGATTAATATACACATAAAAACCTATCATCTGCAGAAACAAAATCGATTCTATCTTGCTTGGTTCAATAGATATGGACACTTATCCCTTTTAGTCGGTTAACCCCACCCAGTATGACGTAGAAATTGAACCGTTGGCGATAGAACCTTGGATCAGCTTGTGGAATAATACACACATAAAAACCTACCATCTGCAAAAATAAATTCGATTCTATCTTGCTTGGTTCAATACATATGGACGCTTATCCCTTTTAGTCGGTTAACCCCACCCACTTTGACGTAGAAATTGAACCGTTAAAGATAGAACCTTGGATCAGCTTGTGGAATAATACACACATAAAAACCTACCATCTGCAAAAACAAAATCGATTCTATCTTGCTTGGTTCAATAGATATGTATACTTATCCCTTTTAGTCGGTTAACCCCACCCAGTATGACGTAGAAATTGAACCGTTGGCGATAGAACCTTGGATCAGCTTGTGGAATAATACACACATAAAAACCTACCATCTGCAAAAATAATATCGATTCTATCTTGCTTGGTTCAATACATATGGACGCTTATCCCTTTTAGTCGGTTAACACCACCCACTTTGACGTAGAAATTGAACCGTTAAAGATAGAACCTTGAATTAGCTTGTGGATTAATATACACATAAAAACCTATCATCTGCAGAAACAAAATCGATTCTATCTTGCTTGGTTCAATAGATATGGACACTTATCCCTTTTAGTCTGTTAACCCCATCCACTTTGTCGTAGAAATTGAACCGTTAAAGATATAACCTTGTATCAGCTTGTGGATTAATATACACATAAAATCCTACCATCTGCAAAAATAAAATCGATTCTATCTTGCTTGGTTCAATAGATATGGACACTTATCCCTTTTAGTCGGTTAACTCCACCCACTTTGACGTAGAAATTGAACCGTTAAAGATAGAACCTTGGATCAGCTTGTGCATTAATATACACATAAAAACCTATCATCTGCAGAAACAAAATCGATTCTATCTTGCTTGGTTCAATAGATATGGATACTTATCCCTTTTAGTCGGTTAACCCCACCCACTTTGGCGTAGAAATTGAACCGTTAAAGATAGAACCTTGGATCAGCTTGTGGATTAATATACACATAAAAACCTATCATCTGCAAAACCAAAATCGATTCTATCTTGCTTGGTTCAATAGATATGGATACTTATTCCTTTTAGTCGGTTAACCCCACCCACTTTGACGTAGAAATTGAACCGTTAACGATAGAATCTAGGATCAGCTTGTGGGTTAATACACAAATAAAAACCTATCATCTGCAAAAAAAAACCGATTCTATCTTGCTTGGTTCAATAGATATGGACACTTATCCCTTTTAGTCGGTTAACCCCATCCACTTTGACGTAGAAATTGAACCGTTAACGACAGAACCTTGCATCAGCTTGTGGATTAATATACACATAAAAGCCTACCATCTGCAAAAACAAAATCGATTCTATCTTGCTTGGTTCAATAGATATGGACACTTATACCGTTTAGTCGGTTAACCCCACCCAGTATGACGTAGAAATTGAACCGTTAACGATAGAACCTGGATCAGCTTGTGGATTAATATACACATAAAAACCTATCATCTGCAAAAACAAATTCGATTCTATCTTGCTTGGCTCAATAGATATGTACACTTATCCCTTTTAGTCGGTTAACCCCACCCGCAATAGATATGTACACTTATCCCTTTTAGTCGGTTAACCCCATCCACTTTGACATAGAAATTGAACCGTTAACGATAGAACCTTGTATCAGCTTGTGGATTAATATACACAGAAAAACCTACCATCTGCAAAAATAAAATCGATTCTATCTTGCTTGGTTCAATAGATGTGGACACTTATCCCTTTTAATCGGTTAACCCCACCCAGTATGACGTAGAAATTGAACCGTTGGCGATAGAACCTTGGATCAGCTTGTGGAATAATACACACATAAAAACCTACCATCTGCAAAAACAAAATCGATTCTATCTTGCTTGGTTCAATAGATATGTATACTTATCCCTTTTAGCCGGTTAACCCCACCCACTATGACGTAGAAATTGAACCACTTAAGATAGAGCCTTGGATCAGCTTGTGGATTAATATACACATAAAAACCTATCATCTGCAAAAATAAAATCGATTCTATCTTCCTTGGTTCAATAGATATGGACACTTATCCCTTTTAGTCGGTTAACCCCACCCACTTTGACGTAGTTTTTGAACAGTTAACGATAGAACCTTGGGTCAGCTTGTGGCTTAATATACACATAAAAGCCTACCACCTGCAAAAATAAAATCGATTTTATCTTCCTCGGTTCAATAGATATGGACACTTATCCCTTTTAGTCGGTTAACCCCACCCAGTATGACGTAGAAATTGAACCGTTGGCGATAGAACCTTGGATCAGCTTGTGGAATAATACACACATAAAAACCTACCATTTGCAAAAACAAAATCGATTCTAGCATGCTCGGTTCAATAGATATGGACACTTATCCCATTTAGTCGGTTAACCCCATACACTTTGGCGTAGAAATTGAACCGTTAAAGATAGAACCTTGTGTCAGCTTGTGGATTAATATACACATAAAAACCTACCACCTGCAAAAATAAAATCGATTCTATTTTCCTTGGTTCAATAGATATGGACACTTATCCCTTTTAGTCGGTTAACCCCATCCACTTTGACATAGAATTTGAACCGTTAACGATAGAACCTTGTATCAGCTTGTGGATTAATATACACATAAAACCTACCATCTGCAAAAATAAAATCGATTCTTTTAGTCGGTTAACCCCACCCAGTGTGACGTAGAAATTGAACCGTTGGCGATAGAACCTTGGGTCAGCTTGTGGAATAATACACACATAAAAACCTACCATCTGCAAAAATAAATTCATTTCTATCTTGCTTGGTTCAATACATATGGACACTTATCCCTTTTAGTCGGTTAACCCCACCCACTTTGACGTAGAAATTGAACCGTTAACGATAGAACCTTGGGTCAGCTTGTGGATTAATATACACATAAAAGCCTACCATCTGCAAAAATAAAATCGATTCTAGCATGCTCGGTTCAATAGATATGGACACTTATCCCATTTAGTCGGTTAACCCCATACACTTTGGCGTAGAAATTGAACCGTTAGCGATAGAATCTTGGGTCATTTTGTGGATTAATACAAATATAAAAACCTACCATCTGCAAAAATAAAATCGATTCTATCTTGCTTGGTTCAATAGATGTGGACACTTATCCCTTTTAGTCGGTTAACCCCACCCAGTGTGACGTAGAAATTGAACCGTTGGCGATAGAACCTTGGGTCAGCTTGTGGAATAATACACACATAAAAACCTACCATCTGCAAAAATAAATTCGATTCTATCTTGCTTGGTTCAATAGATATGGACACTTATCCCTTTTAGTCGGTTAACCCCACCCACTTTGAGGTAGAAATTGAACTGTTAACGATAGAACCTTGTGTCAGCTTGTGGATTAATATACACATAAAAGCCTACCATCTGCAAAAACAAAATCGATTCTATCTAGCTTGGTTCAATAGATATGTACACTTATCCCTGTTAGTCGGTTAACCCCATCCACTTTGACATAGAAATTGAACCGTTAACGATAGAACCTTGTATCAGCTTGTGGATTAATACAAATATAAAAACCTACCATCTGCAAAAATAAAATCGATTCTATCTTGCTTGGTTCAATAGATGTGGACACTTATCCCTTTTAGTCGGTTAACCCCATCCACTTTGACATAGAAATTGAACCGTTAACGATAGAACCTTGTATCAGCTTGTGGATTAATATACACATAAAAACCCACCATCTGCAAAAATAAAATCGATTCTATCTTGCTTGGTTCAATAGATGTGGACACTTAATCCTTTTAGTCGGTTAACCCCACCCAGTATAACGTAGAAATTGAACCGTTAACGATAGAACCTGGATCAGCTTGTGGATTAATATACACATAAAAACCTATCATCTGCAAAAACAAAATCGATTCGATGGACACTTATCCCTTTTAGTCGGTTAACCCCACCCAGTATGACGTAGAAATTGAACCGTTGGCGATAGAACCTTGGATCAGCTTGTGGAATAATACACACATAAAACCTATCATCTGCAAAATAAAATCGATTCTATCTTCCTTGGTTCAATAGATATGGACACTTATCCCTTTTAGTCGGTTAACCCCACCCACTTTGACGTAGAAATTGAACAGTTAACGATAGAACCTTGGGTCAGCTTGTGGATTAATATAAACATAAAAGCCTGCCTCCTGCAAAAATAAAATCGATTCTATCTTCCTCGGTTCAATAGATATGGACACTTATCCCTTTTAATCGGTTAACCCCACCCAGTATGACGTAGAAATTGAACCGTTGGCGATAGAACCTTGGATCAGCTTGTGGAATAATACACACATAAAAACCTACCATCTGCAAAAATAAATTCGATTCTATCTTGCTTGGTTCAATACATATGGACGCTTATCCCTTTTAGTCGGTTAACCCCACCCACTTTGACGTAGAAATTGAACCGTTAAAGATAGAACCTTGGATCAGCTTGTGGATTAATATACACATAAAAACCTATCATCTGCAGAAATAAAATCGATTCTATCTTGCTTGGTTCAATAGATATGGACACTTATCCCTTTTAGTCGGTTAACCCCACCCAGTATGACGTAGAAATTGAACCGTTGGCGATAGAACCTTGGATCAGCTTGTGGAATAATACACACATAAAAACCTACCATCTGCAAAAATAAATTCGATTCTATCTTGCTTGGTTCAATACATATGGACGCTTATCCCTTTTAGTCGGTTAACCCCACCCACTTTGACGTAGAAATTGAACCGTTAAAGATAGAACCTTGGATCAGCTTGTGGAATAATACACACATAAAAACCTACCATCTGCAAAAACAAAATCGATTCTATCTTGCTTGGTTCAATAGATATGTATACTTATCCCTTTTAGTCGGTTAACCCCACCCAGTATGACGTATAAATTGAACCGTTGGCGATAGAACCTTGGATCAGCTTGTGGAATAATACACACATAAAAACCTACCATCTGCAAAAATAAATTCGATTCTATCTTGCTTGGTTCAATACATATGGACGCTTATCCCTTTTAGTCGGTTAACTCCACCCACTTTGACGTAGAAATTGAACCGTTAAAGATAGAACCTTGGATCAGCTTGTGGATTAATATACACATAAAAACCTATCATCTGCAGAAACAAAATCGATTCTATCTAGCTTGGTTCATTAGATATGTACACTTATCCCTGTTAGTCGGTTAACCCCATCCACTTTGACATAGAAATTGAACCGTTAACGATAGAACCTTGGGTCAGCTTGTGGATTAATATACACATAAAAGCCTACCATCTGCAAAAATAAAATCGATTCTAGCATGCTCGGTTCAATAGATATGGACACTTATCCCATTTAGTCGGTTAACCACATACACTTTGGCGTAGAAATTGAACCATTAGCGGTAGAATCTTGGGTCATCTTGTGGATTAATACAAATATAAAAACCTACCATCTGCAAAAATAAAATCGATTCTATCTTGCTTGGTTCAATAGATGTGGACACTTATCCCTTTTAGTCGGTTAACCCCATCCACTTTGACATATAAATTGAACCGTTAACGATAGAACCTTGTATCAGCTTGTGGATTAATATACATATAAAAACCTACCATCTGCAAAAATAAAATCGATTCTATCTTGCTTGGTTCAATAGATGTGGACATTTAATCCTTTTAGTCGGTTAACCCCACCCAGTATAACGTAGAAATTGAACCGTTAACGATAGAACCTGGATCAGCTTGTGGATTAATATACACATAAAAACCTATCATCTGCAAAAACAAAATCGATTCTATCTTGCTTGGTTCAATAGATATGTATACTTATCCCTTTTAGCCGGTTAACCCCACCCACTATGACGTAGAAATTGAACCACTTAAGATATAGCCTTGGATCAGATTGTGGATTAATATACACATAAAAACCTATCATCTGCAAAAACAAAATCGATTCTATCTTGCTTGGCTTAATAGATATGTACACTTATCCCTTTTAGTCGGTTAACCCCATCCACTTTGACATAGAAATTGAACCGTTAACGATAGAACCTTGTATCAGCTTGTGGATTAATATACACATAAAAACCTACCACCTGCAAAAATAAAATCGATTTTATCTTCCTCGGTTCAATAGATATGGACACTTATCCCTTTTAGTCGGTTAACCCCACCCAGTATGACGTAGAAATTGAACCGTTGGCGATAGAACCTTGGATCAGCTTGTGGAATAATACACACATAAAAACCTACCATTTGCAAAAACAAAATCGATTCTAGCATGCTCGGTTCAATAGATATGGACACTTATCCCATTTAGTCGGTTAACCCCATACACTTTGGCGTAGAAATTGAACCGTTAAAGATAGAACCTTGTGTCAGCTTGTGGATTAATATACACATAAAAACCTATCATCTGCAAAAATAAAATCGATTCTATTTTCCTTGGTTCAATAGATATGGACACTTATCCCTTTTAGTCGGTTAACCCCATCCACTTTGACATAGAATTTGAACCGTTAACGATAGAACCTTGTATCAGCTTGTGGATTAATATACACATAAAAACCTACCATCTGCAAAAATAAAATCGATTCTTTTAGTCGGTTAACCCCACCCAGTGTGACGTAGAAATTGAACCGTTGGCGATAGAACCTTGGGTCAGCTTGTGGAATAATACACACATAAAAACCTACCATCTGCAAAAATAAATTCATTTCTATCTTGCTTGGTTCAATACATATGGACACTTATCCCTTTTAGTCGGTTAACCCCACCCACTTTGACGTAGAAATTGAACCGTTAACGATAGAACCTTGGGTCAGCTTGTGGATTAATATACACATAAAAGCCTACCATCTGCAAAAATAAAATCGATTCTAGCATGCTCGGTTCAACAGATATGGATACTTATCCCTTTTAGTCGGTTAACCCCACCCACTTTGACGTAGAAATTGAACCGTTAAAGATCATCTGCAAAAACAAAATCGATTCTATCTTGCTTGGCTCAATAGATATGTACACTTATCCCTTTTAGTCGGTTAACCCCACCCACAATAGATATGTACACTTATCCCTTTTAGTCGGTTAACCCCATCCACTTTGACATAGAAATTGAACCGTTAACGATAGAACCTTGTATCAGCTTGTGGATTAATATACACATAAAAACCTACCATCTGCAAAAATAAAATCGATTCTATCTTGCTTGGTTCAATAGATGTGGACACTTATCCCTTTTAGTCGGTTAACCCCACCCAGTATGACGTAGAAATTGAACCGTTGGCGATAGAACCTTGGATCAGCTTGTGGAATAATACACACATAAAAACCTACCATCTGCAAAAACAAAATCGATTCTATCTTGCTTGGTTCAATAGATATGTATACTTATCCCTTTTAGCCGGTTAACCCCACCCACTATGACGTAGAAATTGAACCACTTAAGATAGAGCCTTGGATCAGCTTGTGGATTAATATACACATAAAACCTATCATCTGCAAAAATAAAATCGATTCTATCTTCCTTGGTTCAATAGATATGGACACTTATCCCTTTTAGTCGGTTAACCCCACCCACAATAGATATGGACACTTATCCCTTTTAGTCTGTTAACCCCATCCACTTTGTCGTAGAAATTGAACCGTTAAAGATATAACCTTGTATCAACTTGTGGATTAATATACAGAGAAAATCCTACCATCTGCAAAAATAAAATCGATTCTATCTTGCTTGGTTCAATAGATATGGACACTTATCCCTTTTAGTCGGTTAACTCCACCCACTTTGACGTAGAAATTGAACCGTTAAAGATAGAACCTTGGATCAGCTTGTGGATTAATGTACACATAAAAACCTATCATCTGCAAAAACAAAATCGATTCTATCTTGCTTGGCTCAATAGATATGTACACTTATCCCTTTTAGTCGGTTAACCCCATCCACTTTGACATAGAAATTGAACCGTTAACGATAGAACCTTGTATCAGCTTGTGGATTAATATACACATAAAAACCTATCATCTGCAAAAACAAAATCGATTCTATCTTGCTTGGCTCAATAGATATGTACACTTATCCCTTTTAGTCGGTTAACCCCACCCATTTTGACGTAGAAATTGAACCGTTAAAGATAGAACCTTGGATCAGCTTGTGGATTAATACACACATAAAAACCTATCATCTGCAAAACCAGAATCGATTCTATCTTGCTTGGTTCAATAGATATGGATACTTATCCCTTTTAGTCGGTTAACCCCACCCACTTTGACGTAGAAATTGAACCGTTAACGATAGAATCTAGGATCAGCTTGTGGGTTAATACACAAATAAAAACCTATCATCTGCAAAAAAAAACCGATTCTATCTTGCTTGGTTCAATAGATATGGACACTTATCCCTTTTAGTCGGTTAACCCCATCCACTTTGACGTATAAATTGAACTGTTAACGACAGAACCTTGTATCAGCTTGTGGATTAATATAAACATAAAAACCTAGCATCTGCAAAAACAAAATCGATTCTATCTTGCTTGGCTCAATAGATATGTACACTTATCCCTTTTAGTCGGTTAACCCCATCCACTTTGACATAGAAATTGAACCGTTAACGATAGAACCTTGTATCAGCTTGTGGATTAATATACACATAAAAACCTACCATCTGCAAAAATAAAATCGATTCTATCTTGCTTGGTTCAATAGATGTGGACACTTATCCCTTTTAATCGGTTAACCCCACCCAGTATAACGTAGAAATTGAACTGTTAACGACAGAACCTTGTATCAGCTTGTGGATTAATATAAACATAAAAACCTATCATCTGCAAAAACAAAATCGATTCTATCTTGCTTGGCTCAATAGATATGTACACTTATCCCTTTTAGTCGGTTAACCCCATCCACTTTGACATAGAAATTGAACCGTTAAAGATAGAACCTTGGATCAGCTTGTGGATTAATATACACATAAAAACCTATCATCTGCAAAACCAGAATCGATTCTATCTTGCTTGGTTCAATAGATATGGATACTTATCCCTTTTAGTCGGTTAACCCCACCCACTTTGACGTAGAAATTGAACCGTTAACGATAGAATCTAGGATCAGCTTGTGGGTTAATACACAAATAAAAACCTATCATCTGCAAAAAAAAACCGATTCTATCTTGCTTGGTTCAATAGATATGGACACTTATCCCTTTTAGTCGGTTAACCCCATCCACTTTGACGTATAAATTGAACTGTTAACGACAGAACCTTGTATCAGCTTGTGGATTAATATAAACATAAAAGCCTACCATCTGCAAAAACAAAATCGATTCTATCTTGCTTGGTTCAGTAGATATGGACACTTATCCCGTTTAGTCGGTTAACCCAACCCAGTATAACGTAGAAATTGAACCGTTGGCGATAGAACCTTGGATCAGCTTGTGGAATAATACACACATAAAAACCTACCATCTGCAAAAACAAAATCGATTCTAGCATGCTCGGTTCAATAGATATGGACACTTATCCCATTTAGTCTGTTAACCCCATACACTTTGGCGTAGAAATTGAACCGTTAAAGATAGAACCTTGTGTCAGCTTGTGGATTAATATACACATAAAAACCTATCATCTGCAAAAATAAAATCGATTCTATCTTCCTTGGTTCAATAGATATGGACACTTATCCCTTTTAGTCGGTTAACCCCATCCACTTTGACATAGAATTTGAACCGTTAGCGATAGAACCTTGTATCAGCTTGTGGATTAATATACACATAAAAACCTACCATCTGCAAAAATAAAATCGATTCTATCTTGCTTGGTTCAATAGATGTGGACACTTAATCCTTTTAGTCGGTTAACCCCACCCAGTATAACGTAGAAATTGAACTGTTAACGACAGAACCTTGTATCAGCTTGTGGATTAATATACACATAAAAGCCTACCACCTGCAAAAATAAAATCGATTCTATCTTCCTCGGTTCAATAGATATGGACACTTATCCCTTTTAGTCGGTTAACCCCACCCACTATGACGTAGAAATTGAACCACTTAAGATAGAGCCTTGGATCAGCTTGTGGATTAATATACACATAAAAACCTATCATCTGCAAAAACAAAATCGATTCTATCTTGCTTGGCTTAATAGATATGTACACTTATCCCTTTTAGTCGGTTAACCCCATCCACTTTGACATAGAAATTGAACCGTTAACGATAGAACCTTGTATCAGCTTGTGAATTAATATACACATAAAAACCTACCATCTGCAAAAATAAAATCGATTCTATCTTGCTTGGTTCAATAGATGTGGACACTTAATCCTTTTAGTCGGTTAACCCCACCCAGTATAACGTAGAAATTGAACCGTTAACGATAGAACCTGGATCAGCTTGTGGATTAATATACACATAAAAACCTATCATCTGCAAAAACAAAATCGATTCTATCTTGCTTGGTTCAATAGATATGTATACTTATCCCTTTTAGCCGGTTAACCACACCCACTATGACGTAGAAATTGAACCACTTAAGATAGAGCCTTGGATCAGCTTGTGGATTAATATATACATAAAAACCTATCATCTGCAAAAACAAAATCGATTCTATCTTGCTTGGCTTAATAGATATGTACACTTATCCCTTTTAGTCGGTTAACCCCACCCACAATAGATATGTACACTTATCCCTTTTAGTCGGTTAACCCCATCCACTTTGACATAGAAATTGAACCGTTAACGATAGAACCTTGTATCAGCTTGCGGATTAATATACACATAAAAACCTACCATCTGCAAAAATAAAATCGATTCTATCTTGCTTGGTTCAATAGATGTGGACACTTATCCCTTTTAATCGGTTAACCCCACCCAGTATAACGTAGAAATTGAACTGTTAAGGACAGAACCTTGTATCAGCTTGTGGATTAATATACACATAAAAGCCTACCACCTGCAAAAATAAAATCGATTCTATCTTCCTCGGTTCAATAGATATGGACACTTATCCCTTTTAGTCGGTTAACCCCACCCAGTATGACGTAGAAATTGAACCGTTGGTGATAGAACCTTGGATCAGCTTGTGGAATAATACACACATAAAACCTATCATCTGCAAAAATAAAATCGATTCTATCTTCTTTGGTTCAATAGATATGGACACTTATCCCTTTTAGTCGGTTAACCCCACCCACTTTGACGTAGAAATTGAACAGTTAACGATAGAACCTTGGGTCAGCTTGTGGATTAATATAAACATAAAAGCCTGCCTCCTGCAAAAATAAAATCGATTCTATCTTCCTCGGTTCAATAGATATGGACACTTATCCCTTTTAGTCGGTTAACCCCACCCAGTATGACGTAGAAATTGAACCGTTGGCGATAGAACCTTGGATCAGCTTGTGGAATAATACACACATAAAAACCTACCATCTGCAAAAATAAATTCGATTCTATCTTGCTTGGTTCAATACATATGGACGCTTATCCCTTTTAGTCGGTTAACCCCACCCACTTTGACGTAGAAATTGAACCGTTAAAGATAGAACCTTGGATCAGCTTGTGGATTAATATACACATAAAAACCTATCATCTGCAGAAACAAAATCGATTCTATCTTGCTTGGTTCAATAGATATGGACACTTATCCCTTTTAGTCGGTTAACCCCACCCAGTATGACGTAGAAATTGAACCGTTGGCGATAGAACCTTGGATCAGCTTGTGGAATAATACACACATAAAAACCTACCATCTGCAAAAATAAATTCGATTCTATCTTGCTTGGTTCAATACATATGGACGCTTATCCCTTTTAGTCGGTTAACCCCACCCACTTTGACGTAGAAATTGAACCGTTAAAGATAGAACCTTGGATCAGCTTGTGGAATAATACACACATAAAAACCTACCATCTGCAAAAACAAAATCGATTCTATCTTGCTTGGTTCAATAGATATGTATACTTATCCCTTTTAGTCGGTTAACCCCACCCAGTATGACGTAGAAATTGAACCGTTGGCGATAGAACCTTGGATCAGCTTGTGGAATAATACACACATAAAAACCTACCATCTGCAAAAATAATATCGATTCTATCTTGCTTGGTTCAATACATATGGACGCTTATCCCTTTTAGTCGGTTAACCCCACCCACTTTGACGTAGAAATTGAACCGTTAAAGATAGAACCTTGGATCAGCTTGTGGATTAATATACACATAAAAACCTATCATCTGCAGAAACAAAATCGATTCTATCTTGCTTGGTTCAATAGATATGGACACTTATCCCTTTTAGTCTGTTAACCCCATCCACTTTGTCGTAGAAATTGAACCGTTAAAGATATAACCTTGTATCAGCTTGTGGATTAATATACACATAAAATCCTACCATCTGCAAAAATAAAATCGATTCTATCTTGCTTGGTTCAATAGATATGGACACTTATCCCTTTTAGTCGGTTAACTCCACCCACTTTGACGTAGAAATTGAACCGTTAAAGATAGAACCTTGGATCAGCTTGTGCATTAATATACACATAAAAACCTATCATCTGCAGAAACAAAATCGATTCTATCTTGCTTGGTTCAATAGATATGGATACTTATCCCTTTTAGTCGGTTAACCCCACCCACTTTGGCGTAGAAATTGAACCGTTAAAGATAGAACCTTGGATCAGCTTGTGGATTAATATACACATAAAAACCTATCATCTGCAAAACCAAAATCGATTCTATCTTGCTTGGTTCAATAGATATGGATACTTATTCCTTTTAGTCGGTTAACCCCACCCACTTTGACGTAGAAATTGAACCGTTAACGATAGAATCTAGGATCAGCTTGTGGGTTAATACACAAATAAAAACCTATCATCTGCAAAAAAAAAACCGATTCTATCTTGCTTGGTTCAATAGATATGGACACTTATCCCTTTTAGTCGGTTAACCCCATCCACTTTGACGTAGAAATTGAACCGTTAACGACAGAACCTTGCATCAGCTTGTGGATTAATATACACATAAAAGCCTACCATCTGCAAAAACAAAATCGATTCTATCTTGCTTGGTTCAATAGATATGGACACTTATACCGTTTAGTCGGTTAACCCCACCCAGTATGACGTAGAAATTGAACCGTTAACGATAGAACCTGGATCAGCTTGTGGATTAATATACACATAAAAACCTATCATCTGCAAAAACAAATTCGATTCTATCTTGCTTGGCTCAATAGATATGTACACTTATCCCTTTTAGTCGGTTAACCCCACCCGCAATAGATATGTACACTTATCCCTTTTAGTCGGTTAACCCCATCCACTTTGACATAGAAATTGAACCGTTAACGATAGAACCTTGTATCAGCTTGTGGATTAATATACACAGAAAAACCTACCATCTGCAAAAATAAAATCGATTCTATCTTGCTTGGTTCAATAGATGTGGACACTTATCCCTTTTAATCGGTTAACCCCACCCAGTATGACGTAGAAATTGAACCGTTGGCGATAGAACCTTGGATCAGCTTGTGGAATAATACACACATAAAAACCTACCATCTGCAAAAACAAAATCGATTCTATCTTGCTTGGTTCAATAGATATGTATACTTATCCCTTTTAGCCGGTTAACCCCACCCACTATGACGTAGAAATTGAACCACTTAAGATAGAGCCTTGGATCAGCTTGTGGATTAATATACACATAAAAACCTATCATCTGCAAAAATAAAATCGATTCTATCTTCCTTGGTTCAATAGATATGGACACTTATCCCTTTTAGTCGGTTAACCCCACCCACTTTGACGTAGTTTTTGAACAGTTAACGATAGAACCTTGGGTCAGCTTGTGGCTTAATATACACATAAAAGCCTACCACCTGCAAAAATAAAATCGATTTTATCTTCCTCGGTTCAATAGATATGGACACTTATCCCTTTTAGTCGGTTAACCCCACCCAGTATGACGTAGAAATTGAACCGTTGGCGATAGAACTTTGGATCAGCTTGTGGAATAATACACACATAAAAACCTACCATTTGCAAAAACAAAATCGATTCTAGCATGCTCGGTTCAATAGATATGGACACTTATCCCATTTAGTCGGTTAACCCCATACACTTTGGCGTAGAAATTGAACCGTTAAAGATAGAACCTTGTGTCAGCTTGTGGATTAATATACACATAAAAACCTACCACCTGCAAAAATAAAATCGATTCTATTTTCCTTGGTTCAATAGATATGGACACTTATCCCTTTTAGTCGGTTAACCCCATCCACTTTGACATAGAATTTGAACCGTTAACGATAGAACCTTGTATCAGCTTGTGGATTAATATACACATAAAACCTACCATCTGCAAAAATAAAATCGATTCTTTTAGTCGGTTAACCCCACCCAGTGTGACGTAGAAATTGAACCGTTGGCGATAGAACCTTGGGTCAGCTTGTGGAATAATACACACATAAAAACCTACCATCTGCAAAAATAAATTCATTTCTATCTTGCTTGGTTCAATACATATGGACACTTATCCCTTTTAGTCGGTTAACCCCACCCACTTTGACGTAGAAATTGAACCGTTAACGATAGAACCTTGGGTCAGCTTGTGGATTAATATACACATAAAAGCCTACCATCTGCAAAAATAAAATCGATTCTAGCATGCTCGGTTCAATAGATATGGACACTTATCCCATTTAGTCGGTTAACCCCATACACTTTGGCGTAGAAATTGAACCGTTAGCGATAGAATCTTGGGTCATTTTGTGGATTAATACAAATATAAAAACCTACCATCTGCAAAAATAAAATCGATTCTATCTTTCTTGGTTCAATAGATGTGGACACTTATCCCTTTTAGTCGGTTAACCCCACCCAGTGTGACGTAGAAATTGAACCGTTGGCGATAGAACCTTGGGTCAGCTTGTGGAATAATACACACATAAAAACCTACCATCTGCAAAAATAAATTCGATTCTATCTTGCTTGGTTCAATAGATATGGACACTTATCCCTTTTAGTCGGTTAACCCCACCCACTTTGAGGTAGAAATTGAACTGTTAACGATAGAACCTTGTGTCAGCTTGTGGATTAATATACACATAAAAGCCTACCATCTGCAAAAACAAAATCGATTCTATCTAGCTTGGTTCAATAGATATGTACACTTATCCCTGTTAGTCGGTTAACCCCATCCACTTTGACATAGAAATTGAACCGTTAACGATAGAACCTTGTATCAGCTTGTGGATTAATACAAATATAAAAACCTACCATCTGCAAAAATAAAATCGATTCTATCTTGCTTGGTTCAATAGATGTGGACACTTATCCCTTTTAGTCGGTTAACCCCATCCACTTTGACATAGAAATTGAACCGTTAACGATAGAACCTTGTATCAGCTTGTGGATTAATATACACATAAAAACCCACCATCTGCAAAAATAAAATCGATTCTATCTTGCTTGGTTCAATAGATGTGGACACTTAATCCTTTTAGTCGGTTAACCCCACCCAGTATAACGTAGAAATTGAACCGTTAACGATAGAACCTGGATCAGCTTGTGGATTAATATACACATAAAAACCTATCATCTGCAAAAACAAAATCGATTCGATGGACACTTATCCCTTTTAGTCGGTTAACCCCACCCAGTATGACGTAGAAATTGAACCGTTGGCGATAGAACCTTGGATCAGCTTGTGGAATAATACACACATAAAACCTATCATCTGCAAAATAAAATCGATTCTATCTTCCTTGGTTCAATAGATATGGACACTTATCCCTTTTAGTCGGTTAACCCCACCCACTTTGACGTAGAAATTGAACAGTTAACGATAGAACCTTGGGTCAGCTTGTGGATTAATATAAACATAAAAGCCTGCCTCCTGCAAAAATAAAATCGATTCTATCTTCCTCGGTTCAATAGATATGGACACTTATCCCTTTTAGTCGGTTAACCCCACCCAGTATGACGTAGAAATTGAACCGTTGGCGATAGAACCTTGGATCAGCTTGTGGAATAATACACACATAAAAACCTACCATCTGCAAAAATAAATTCGATTCTATCTTGCTTGGTTCAATACATATGGACGCTTATCCCTTTTAGTCGGTTAACCCCACCCACTTTGACGTAGAAATTGAACCGTTAAAGATAGAACCTTGGATCAGCTTGTGGATTAATATACACATAAAAACCTATCATCTGCAGAAATAAAATCGATTCTATCTTGCTTGGTTCAATAGATATGGACACTTATCCCTTTTAGTCGGTTAACCCCACCCAGTATGACGTAGAAATTGAACCGTTGGCGATAGAACCTTGGATCAGCTTGTGGAGTAATACACACATAAAAACCTACCATCTGCAAAAATAAATTCGATTCTATCTTGCTTGGTTCAATACATATGGACGCTTATCCCTTTTAGTCGGTTAACCCCACCCACTTTGACGTAGAAATTGAACCGTTAAAGATAGAACCTTGGATCAGCTTGTGGAATAATACACACATAAAAACCTACCATCTGCAAAAACAAAATCGATTCTATCTTGCTTGGTTCAATAGATATGTATACTTATCCCTTTTAGTCGGTTAACCCCACCCAGTATGACGTAGAAATTGAACCGTTGGCGATAGAACCTTGGATCAGCTTGTGGAATAATACACACATAAAAACCTACCATCTGCAAAAATAAATTCGATTCTATCTTGCTTGGTTCAATACATATGGACGCTTATCCCTTTTAGTCGGTTAACTCCACCCACTTTGACGTAGAAATTGAACCGTTAAAGATAGAACCTTGGATCAGCTTGTGGATTAATATACACATAAAAACCTATCATCTGCAGAAACAAAATCGATTCTATCTTGCTTGGTTCAATAGATATGGACACTTATCCCTTTTAGTCTGTTAACCCCATCCACTTTGTCGTAGAAATTGAACCGTTAAAGATATAACCTTGTGTGAGCTTGTGGATTAATATACACATAAAATCCTACCATCTGCAAAAATAAAATCGATTCTATCTTGCTTGGTTCAATAGATATGGACACTTATCCCTTTTAGTCGGTTAACTCCACCCACTTTGACGTAGAAGTTGAACCGTTAAAGATAGAACCTTGGATCAGCTTGTGCATTAATATACACATAAAAACCTATCATCTGCAGAAACAAAATCGATTCTATCTTGCTTGGTTCAATAGATATGGATACTTATCCCTTTTAGTCGGTTAACCCCACCCACTTTGACGTAGAAATTGAACCGTTAAAGATAGACCCTTGGATCAGCTTGTGGATTAATATACACATAAAAACCTATCATCTGCAAAACCAAAATCGATTCTATCTTGCTTGGTTCAATAGATATGGATACTTATCCCTTTTAGTCGGTTAACCCCACCCACTTTGACGTAGAAATTGAACCGTTAACGATAGAATCTAGGATCAGCTTGTGGGTTAATACACAAATAAAAACCTATCATCTACAAAAAAAAACCGATTCTATCTTGCTTGGTTCAATAGATATGGACACTTATCCCTTTTAGTCGGTTAACCCCATCCACTTTGACGTAGAAATTGAACCGTTAACGACAGAACCTTGTATCAGCTTGTGGATTAATATACACATAAAAGCCTACCATCTGCAAAAACAAAATCGATTCTATCTTGCTTGGTTCAATAGATATGGACACTTAATCCTTTTAGTCGGTTAACCCCACCCAGTATAACGTAGAAATTGAACTGTTAACGACAGAACCTTGTATCAGCTTGTGGATTAATATACACATAAAAGCCTACCACCTGCAAAAATAAAATCGATTCTATCTTCCTCGGTTCAATAGATATGGACACTTATCCCTTTTAGTCGGTTAACCCCACCCACTATGACGTAGAAATTGAACCACTTAAGATAGAGCCTTGGATCAGCTTGTGGATTAATATACACATAAAAACCTATCATCTGCAAAAACAAAATCGATTCTATCTTGCTTGGCTTAATAGATATGTACACTTATCCCTTTTAGTCGGTTAACCCCATCCACTTTGACATAGAAATTGAACCGTTAACGATAGAACCTTGTATCAGCTTGTGAATTAATATACACATAAAAACCTACCATCTGCAAAAATAAAATCGATTCTATCTTGCTTGGTTCAATAGATGTGGACACTTAATCCTTTTAGTCGGTTAACCCCACCCAGTATAACGTAGAAATTGAACCGTTAACGATAGAACCTGGATCAGCTTGTGGATTAATATACACATAAAAACCTATCATCTGCAAAAACAAAATCGATTCTATCTTGCTTGGTTCAATAGATATGTATACTTATCCCTTTTAGCCGGTTAACCACACCCACTATGACGTAGAAATTGAACCACTTAAGATAGAGCCTTGGATCAGCTTGTGGATTAATATATACATAAAAACCTATCATCTGCAAAAACAAAATCGATTCTATCTTGCTTGGCTTAATAGATATGTACACTTATCCCTTTTAGTCGGTTAACCCCACCCACAATAGATATGTACACTTATCCCTTTTAGTCGGTTAACCCCATCCACTTTGACATAGAAATTGAACCGTTAACGATAGAACCTTGTATCAGCTTGCGGATTAATATACACATAAAAACCTACCATCTGCAAAAATAAAATCGATTCTATCTTGCTTGGTTCAATAGATGTGGACACTTATCCCTTTTAATCGGTTAACCCCACCCAGTATAACGTAGAAATTGAACTGTTAAGGACAGAACCTTGTATCAGCTTGTGGATTAATATACACATAAAAGCCTACCACCTGCAAAAATAAAATCGATTCTATCTTCCTCGGTTCAATAGATATGGACACTTATCCCTTTTAGTCGGTTAACCCCACCCAGTATGACGTAGAAATTGAACCGTTGGTGATAGAACCTTGGATCAGCTTGTGGAATAATACACACATAAAACCTATCATCTGCAAAAATAAAATCGATTCTATCTTCTTTGGTTCAATAGATATGGACACTTATCCCTTTTAGTCGGTTAACCCCACCCACTTTGACGTAGAAATTGAACAGTTAACGATAGAACCTTGGGTCAGCTTGTGGATTAATATAAACATAAAAGCCTGCCTCCTGCAAAAATAAAATCGATTCTATCTTCCTCGGTTCAATAGATATGGACACTTATCCCTTTTAGTCGGTTAACCCCACCCAGTATGACGTAGAAATTGAACCGTTGGCGATAGAACCTTGGATCAGCTTGTGGAATAATACACACATAAAAACCTACCATCTGCAAAAATAAATTCGATTCTATCTTGCTTGGTTCAATACATATGGACGCTTATCCCTTTTAGTCGGTTAACCCCACCCACTTTGACGTAGAAATTGAACCGTTAAAGATAGAACCTTGGATCAGCTTGTGGATTAATATACACATAAAAACCTATCATCTGCAGAAACAAAATCGATTCTATCTTGCTTGGTTCAATAGATATGGACACTTATCCCTTTTAGTCGGTTAACCCCACCCAGTATGACGTAGAAATTGAACCGTTGGCGATAGAACCTTGGATCAGCTTGTGGAATAATACACACATAAAAACCTACCATCTGCAAAAATAAATTCGATTCTATCTTGCTTGGTTCAATACATATGGACGCTTATCCCTTTTAGTCGGTTAACCCCACCCACTTTGACGTAGAAATTGAACCGTTAAAGATAGAACCTTGGATCAGCTTGTGGAATAATACACACATAAAAACCTACCATCTGCAAAAACAAAATCGATTCTATCTTGCTTGGTTCAATAGATATGTATACTTATCCCTTTTAGTCGGTTAACCCCACCCAGTATGACGTAGAAATTGAACCGTTGGCGATAGAACCTTGGATCAGCTTGTGGAATAATACACACATAAAAACCTACCATCTGCAAAAATAATATCGATTCTATCTTGCTTGGTTCAATACATATGGACGCTTATCCCTTTTAGTCGGTTAACCCCACCCACTTTGACGTAGAAATTGAACCGTTAAAGATAGAACCTTGGATCAGCTTGTGGATTAATATACACATAAAAACCTATCATCTGCAGAAACAAAATCGATTCTATCTTGCTTGGTTCAATAGATATGGACACTTATCCCTTTTAGTCTGTTAACCCCATCCACTTTGTCGTAGAAATTGAACCGTTAAAGATATAACCTTGTATCAGCTTGTGGATTAATATACACATAAAATCCTACCATCTGCAAAAATAAAATCGATTCTATCTTGCTTGGTTCAATAGATATGGACACTTATCCCTTTTAGTCGGTTAACTCCACCCACTTTGACGTAGAAATTGAACCGTTAAAGATAGAACCTTGGATCAGCTTGTGCATTAATATACACATAAAAACCTATCATCTGCAGAAACAAAATCGATTCTATCTTGCTTGGTTCAATAGATATGGATACTTATCCCTTTTAGTCGGTTAACCCCACCCACTTTGGCGTAGAAATTGAACCGTTAAAGATAGAACCTTGGATCAGCTTGTGGATTAATATACACATAAAAACCTATCATCTGCAAAACCAAAATCGATTCTATCTTGCTTGGTTCAATAGATATGGATACTTATTCCTTTTAGTCGGTTAACCCCACCCACTTTGACGTAGAAATTGAACCGTTAACGATAGAATCTAGGATCAGCTTGTGGGTTAATACACAAATAAAAACCTATCATCTGCAAAAAAAAACCGATTCTATCTTGCTTGGTTCAATAGATATGGACACTTATCCCTTTTAGTCGGTTAACCCCATCCACTTTGACGTAGAAATTGAACCGTTAACGACAGAACCTTGCATCAGCTTGTGGATTAATATACACAGAAAAACCTACCATCTGCAAAAATAAAATCGATTCTATCTTGCTTGGTTCAATAGATGTGGACACTTATCCCTTTTAATCGGTTAACCCCACCCAGTATGACGTAGAAATTGAACCGTTGGCGATAGAACCTTGGATCAGCTTGTGGAATAATACACACATAAAAACCTACCATCTGCAAAAACAAAATCGATTCTATCTTGCTTGGTTCAATAGATATGTATACTTATCCCTTTTAGCCGGTTAACCCCACCCACTATGACGTAGAAATTGAACCACTTAAGATAGAGCCTTGGATCAGCTTGTGGATTAATATACACATAAAAACCTATCATCTGCAAAAACAAAATCGATTCTATCTTGCTTGGTTCAATAGATATGGACACTTATACCGTTTAGTCGGTTAACCCCACCCAGTATGACGTAGAAATTGAACCGTTAACGATAGAACCTGGATCAGCTTGTGGATTAATATACACATAAAAACCTATCATCTGCAAAAACAAATTCGATTCTATCTTGCTTGGCTCAATAGATATGTACACTTATCCCTTTTAGTCGGTTAACCCCACCCGCAATAGATATGTACACTTATCCCTTTTAGTCGGTTAACCCCATCCACTTTGACATAGAAATTGAACCGTTAACGATAGAACCTTGTATCAGCTTGTGGATTAATATACACAGAAAAACCTACCATCTGCAAAAATAAAATCGATTCTATCTTGCTTGGTTCAATAGATGTGGACACTTATCCCTTTTAATCGGTTAACCCCACCCAGTATGACGTAGAAATTGAACCGTTGGCGATAGAACCTTGGATCAGCTTGTGGAATAATACACACATAAAAACCTACCATCTGCAAAAACAAAATCGATTCTATCTTGCTTGGTTCAATAGATATGTATACTTATCCCTTTTAGCCGGTTAACCCCACCCACTATGACGTAGAAATTGAACCACTTAAGATAGAGCCTTGGATCAGCTTGTGGATTAATATACACATAAAAACCTATCATCTGCAAAAATAAAATCGATTCTATCTTCCTTGGTTCAATAGATATGGACACTTATCCCTTTTAGTCGGTTAACCCCACCCACTTTGACGTAGTTTTTGAACAGTTAACGATAGAACCTTGGGTCAGCTTGTGGCTTAATATACACATAAAAGCCTACCACCTGCAAAAATAAAATCGATTTTATCTTCCTCGGTTCAATAGATATGGACACTTATCCCTTTTAGTCGGTTAACCCCACCCAGTATGACGTAGAAATTGAACCGTTGGCGATAGAACTTTGGATCAGCTTGTGGAATAATACACACATAAAAACCTACCATTTGCAAAAACAAAATCGATTCTAGCATGCTCGGTTCAATAGATATGGACACTTATCCCACTTAGTCGGTTAACCCCATACACTTTGGCGTAGAAATTGAACCGTTAAAGATAGAACCTTGTGTCAGCTTGTGGATTAATATACACATAAAAACCTACCACCTGCAAAAATAAAATCGATTCTATTTTCCTTGGTTCAATAGATATGGACACTTATCCCTTTTAGTCGGTTAACCCCATCCACTTTGACATAGAATTTGAACCGTTAACGATAGAACCTTGTATCAGCTTGTGGATTAATATACACATAAAACCTACCATCTGCAAAAATAAAATCGATTCTTTTAGTCGGTTAACCCCACCCAGTGTGACGTAGAAATTGAACCGTTGGCGATAGAACCTTGGGTCAGCTTGTGGAATAATACACACATAAAAACCTACCATCTGCAAAAATAAATTCATTTCTATCTTGCTTGGTTCAATACATATGGACACTTATCCCTTTTAGTCGGTTAACCCCACCCACTTTGACGTAGAAATTGAACCGTTAACGATAGAACCTTGGGTCAGCTTGTGGATTAATATACACATAAAAGCCTACCATCTGCAAAAATAAAATCGATTCTAGCATGCTCGGTTCAATAGATATGGACACTTATCCCATTTAGTCGGTTAACCCCATACACTTTGGCGTAGAAATTGAACCGTTAGCGATAGAATCTTGGGTCATTTTGTGGATTAATACAAATATAAAAACCTACCATCTGCAAAAATAAAATCGATTCTATCTTGCTTGGTTCAATAGATGTGGACACTTATCCCTTTTAGTCGGTTAACCCCACCCAGTGTGACGTAGAAATTGAACCGTTGGCGATAGAACCTTGGGTCAGCTTGTGGAATAATACACACATAAAAACCTACCATCTGCAAAAATAAATTCGATTCTATCTTGCTTGGTTCAATAGATATGGACACTTATCCCTTTTAGTCGGTTAACCCCACCCACTTTGAGGTAGAAATTGAACTGTTAACGATAGAACCTTGTGTCAGCTTGTGGATTAATATACACATAAAAGCCTACCATCTGCAAAAACAAAATCGATTCTATCTAGCTTGGTTCAATAGATATGTACACTTATCCCTGTTAGTCGGTTAACCCCATCCACTTTGACATAGAAATTGAACCGTTAACGATAGAACCTTGTATCAGCTTGTGGATTAATACAAATATAAAAACCTACCATCTGCAAAAATAAAATCGATTCTATCTTGCTTGGTTCAATAGATGTGGACACTTATCCCTTTTAGTCGGTTAACCCCATCCACTTTGACATAGAAATTGAACCGTTAACGATAGAACCTTGTATCAGCTTGTGGATTAATATACACATAAAAACCCACCATCTGCAAAAATAAAATCGATTCTATCTTGCTTGGTTCAATAGATGTGGACACTTAATCCTTTTAGTCGGTTAACCCCACCCAGTATAACGTAGAAATTGAACCGTTAACGATAGAACCTGGATCAGCTTGTGGATTAATATACACATAAAAACCTATCATCTGCAAAAACAAAATCGATTCGATGGACACTTATCCCTTTTAGTCGGTTAACCCCACCCAGTATGACGTAGAAATTGAACCGTTGGCGATAGAACCTTGGATCAGCTTGTGGAATAATACACACATAAAACCTATCATCTGCAAAATAAAATCGATTCTATCTTCCTTGGTTCAATAGATATGGACACTTATCCCTTTTAGTCGGTTAACCCCACCCACTTTGACGTAGAAATTGAACAGTTAACGATAGAACCTTGGGTCAGCTTGTGGATTAATATAAACATAAAAGCCTGCCTCCTGCAAAAATAAAATCGATTCTATCTTCCTCGGTTCAATAGATATGGACACTTATCCCTTTTAGTCGGTTAACCCCACCCAGTATGACGTAGAAATTGAACCGTTGGCGATAGAACCTTGGATCAGCTTGTGGAATAATACACACATAAAAACCTACCATCTGCAAAAATAAATTCGATTCTATCTTGCTTGGTTCAATACATATGGACGCTTATCCCTTTTAGTCGGTTAACCCCACCCACTTTGACGTAGAAATTGAACCGTTAAAGATAGAACCTTGGATCAGCTTGTGGATTAATATACACATAAAAACCTATCATCTGCAGAAATAAAATCGATTCTATCTTGCTTGGTTCAATAGATATGGACACTTATCCCTTTTAGTCGGTTAACCCCACCCAGTATGACGTAGAAATTGAACCGTTGGCGATAGAACCTTGGATCAGCTTGTGGAGTAATACACACATAAAAACCTACCATCTGCAAAAATAAATTCGATTCTATCTTGCTTGGTTCAATACATATGGACGCTTATCCCTTTTAGTCGGTTAACCCCACCCACTTTGACGTAGAAATTGAACCGTTAAAGATAGAACCTTGGATCAGCTTGTGGAATAATACACACATAAAAACCTACCATCTGCAAAAACAAAATCGATTCTATCTTGCTTGGTTCAATAGATATGTATACTTATCCCTTTTAGTCGGTTAACCCCACCCAGTATGACGTAGAAATTGAACCGTTGGCGATAGAACCTTGGATCAGCTTGTGGAATAATACACACATAAAAACCTACCATCTGCAAAAATAAATTCGATTCTATCTTGCTTGGTTCAATACATATGGACGCTTATCCCTTTTAGTCGGTTAACTCCACCCACTTTGACGTAGAAATTGAACCGTTAAAGATAGAACCTTGGATCAGCTTGTGGATTAATATACACATAAAAACCTATCATCTGCAGAAACAAAATCGATTCTATCTTGCTTGGTTCAATAGATATGGACACTTATCCCTTTTAGTCTGTTAACCCCATCCACTTTGTCGTAGAAATTGAACCGTTAAAGATATAACCTTGTGTGGGCTTGTGGATTAATATACACATAAAATCCTACCATCTGCAAAAATAAAATCGATTCTATCTTGCTTGGTTCAATAGATATGGACACTTATCCCTTTTAGTCGGTTAACTCCACCCACTTTGACGTAGAAGTTGAACCGTTAAAGATAGAACCTTGGATCAGCTTGTGCATTAATATACACATAAAAACCTATCATCTGCAGAAACAAAATCGATTCTATCTTGCTTGGTTCAATAGATATGGATACTTATCCCTTTTAGTCGGTTAACCCCACCCACTTTGACGTAGAAATTGAACCGTTAAAGATAGACCCTTGGATCAGCTTGTGGATTAATATACACATAAAAACCTATCATCTGCAAAACCAAAATCGATTCTATCTTGCTTGGTTCAATAGATATGGATACTTATCCCTTTTAGTCGGTTAACCCCACCCACTTTGACGTAGAAATTGAACCGTTAACGATAGAATCTAGGATCAGCTTGTGGGTTAATACACAAATAAAAACCTATCATCTACAAAAAAAAAACCGATTCTATCTTGCTTGGTTCAATAGATATGGACACTTATCCCTTTTAGTCGGTTAACCCCATCCACTTTGACGTAGAAATTGAACCGTTAACGACAGAACCTTGTATCAGCTTGTGGATTAATATACACATAAAAGCCTACCATCTGCAAAAACAAAATCGATTCTATCTTGCTTGGTTCAATAGATATGGACACTTATACCGTTTAGTCGGTTAACCCCACCCAGTATGACGTAGAAATTGAACCGTTAACGATAGAACCTGGATCAGCTTGTGGATTAATATACACATAAAAACCTATCATCTGCAAAAACAAATTCGATTCTATCTTGCTTGGCTCAATAGATATGTACACTTATCCCTTTTAGTCGGTTAACCCCACCCACAATAGATATGTACACTTATCCCTTTTAGTCGGTTAACCCCATCCACTTTGACATAGAAATTGAACCGTTAACGATAGAACCTTGTATCAGCTTGTGGATTAATATACACAGAAAAACCTACCATCTGCAAAAATAAAATCGATTCTATCTTGCTTGGTTCAATAGATGTGGACACTTATCCCTTTTAATCGGTTAACCCCACCCAGTATGACGTAGAAATTGAACCGTTGGCGATAGAACCTTGGATCAGCTTGTGGAATAATACACACATAAAAACCTACCATCTGCAAAAACAAAATCGATTCTATCTTGCTTGGTTCAATAGATATGTATACTTATCCCTTTTAGCTGGTTAACCCCACCCACTATGACGTAGAAATTGAACCACTTAAGATAGAGCCTTGGATCAGCTTGTGGATTAATATACACATAAAAACCTATCATCTGCAAAAATAAAATCGATTCTATCTTCCTTGGTTCAATAGATATGGACACTTATCCCTTTTAGTCGGTTAACCCCACCCACTTTGACGTAGTTTTTGAACAGTTAACGATAGAACCTTGGGTCAGCTTGTGGCTTAATATACACATAAAAGCCTACCACCTGCAAAAATAAAATCGATTCTATCTTCCTCGGTTCAATAGATATGGACACTTATCCCTTTTAGTCGGTTAACCCCACCCAGTATGACGTAGAAATTGAACCGTTGGCGATAGAACCTTGGATCAGCTTGTGGAATAATACACACATAAAAACCTACCATCTGCAAAAACAAAATCGATTCTAGCATGCTCGGTTCAATAGATATGGACACTTATCCCATTTAGTCGGTTAACCCCATACACTTTGGCGTAGAAATTGAACCGTTAAAGATAGAACCTTGTGTCAGCTTGTGGATTAATATACACATAAAAACCTATCATCTGCAAAAATAAAATCGATTCTATTTTCCTTGGTTCAATAGATATGGACACTTATCCCTTTTAGTCGGTTAACCCCATCCACTTTGACATAGAATTTGAACCGTTAACGGTAGAACCTTGTATCAGCTTGTGGATTAATATACACATAAAAACCTACCATCTGCAAAAATAAAATCGATTCTTTTAGTCGGTTAACCCCACCCAGTGTGACGTAGAAATTGAACCGTTGGCGATAGAACCTTGGGTCAGCTTGTGGAATAATACACACATAAAAACCTACCATCTGCAAAAATAAATTCATTTCTATCTTGCTTGGTTCAATACATATGGACACTTATCCCTTTTAGTCGGTTAACCCCACCCACTTTGACGTAGAAATTGAACCGTTAACGATAGAACCTTGGGTCAGCTTGTGGATTAATATACACATAAAAGCCTACCATCTGCAAAAATAAAATCGATTCTAGCATGCTCGGTTCAATAGATATGGACACTTATCCCATTTAGTCGGTTAACCCCATACACTTTGGCGTACAAATTGAACCGTTAGCGATAGAATCTTGGGTCATCTTGTGGATTAATACAAATATAAAAACCTACCATCTGCAAAAATAAAATCGATTCTATATTGCTTGGTTCAATAGATGTGGACACTTATCCCTTTTAGTCGGTTAACCCCACCCAGTGTGACGTAGAAATTGAACCGTTGGCGATAGAACCTTGGGTCAGCTTGTGGAATAATACACACATAAAAACCTACCATCTGCAAAAATAAATTCGATTCTATCTTGCTTGGTTCAATAGATATGGACACTTATCCCTTTTAGTCGGTTAACCCCACCCACTTTGACGTAGAAATTGAACTGTTAACGATAGAACCTTGTGTCAGCTTGTGGATTAATATACACATAAAAGCCTACCATCTGCAAAAACAAAATCGATTCTATCTAGCTTGGTTCAATAGATATGTACACTTATCCCTGTTAGTCGGTTAACCCCATCCACTTTGACATAGAAATTGAACCGTTAACGATAGAACCTTGGGTCAGCTTGTGGATTAATATACACATAAAAGCCTACCATCTGCAAAAATAAAATCGATTCTAGCATGCTCGGTTCAATAGATATGGACACTTATCCCATTTAGTCGGTTAACCCCACCCACTTTGACGTAGAAATTGAACAGTTAACGATAGAACCTTGGGTCAGCTTGTGGATTAATATACACATAAAAGCCTACCACCTGCAAAAATAAAATCGATTCTATCTTCCTCGGTTCAATAGATATGGACACTTATCCCTTTTAGTCGGTTAACCCCACCCAGTATGACGTAGAAATTGAACCGTTGGCGATAGAACCTTGGATCAGCTTGTGGAATAATACACACATAAAAACCTACCATCTGCAAAAACAAAATCGATTCTAGCATGCTCGGTTCAATAGATATGGACACTTATCCCATTTAGTCGGTTAACCCCATACACTTTGGCGTAGAAATTGAACCGTTAAAGATAGAACCTTGTGTCAGCTTGTGGATTAATATACACATAAAAACCTATCATCTGCACAAAAAAAAAAACCGATTCTATCTTGCTTGGTTCAATAGATATGGACACTTATCCCTTTTAGTCGGTTAACCCCACCCACTTTGACGTAGAAATTGAACCGTTAACGATAGAACCTTGGGTCAGCTTGTGTGTTAATATACACATAAAAGCCTACCATCTGCAAAAACAAAATCGATTCTATCTTGCTTGGTTCAATAGATATGGATACTTATCCCTTTTAGTCGGTTAACTTCACCCACTTTGACGTAGAAATTGAACCGTAAAAGATAGAACCTTGGATCAGCTTGTGGATTAATATACACATAAAAACCTATCATCTGCACAAAAAAAAAAACCGATTCTATCTTGCTTGGTTCAATAGATATGGACACTTATCCCTTTTAGTCGGTTAACCCCATCCACTTTGACGTAGAAATTGCACCGTTAACGACAGAACCTTGTATCAGCTTGTGGATTAATATACACATGAAAGCCTACCATCTGCAAAAACAAAATCGATTCTATCTTGCTTGGTTCAATAGATGTGGACACTTATCCCTTTTAATCGGTTAACCCCACCAAGTATGACGTAGAAATTGAACCGTTGGCGATAGAACCTTGGATCAGCTTGTGGAATAATACACACATAAAAACCTATCATCTGCAAAAACAAAATCGATTCTATCTTGCTTGGTTCAATAGATGTGGACACTTATCCCTTTTAATCGGTTAACCCCACCAAGTATGACGTAGAAATTGAACCGTTGGCGATAGAACCTTGGATCAGCTTGTGGAATAATACACACATAAAAACCTATCATCTGCAAAAACAAAATCGATTCTATCTTGCTTGGTTCAATAGATATGGATACTTATCCCTTTTAGTCGGTTAACTTCACCCACTTTGACGTAGAAATTGAACCGTAAAAGATAGAACCTTGGATCAGCTTGTGGATTAATATACACATAAAAACCTATCATCTGCACAAAAAAAAAACCGATTCTATCTTGCTTGGTTCAATAGATATGGACACTTATCCCGTTTAATCGGTTAACCCCACCAAGTATGACGTAGAAATTGAACCGTTGGCGATAGAACCTTGGATCAGCTTGTGGAATAATACACACATAAAAACCTATCATCTGCAAAAACAAAATCGATTCTATCTTGCTTGGCTCAATAGATATGTACACTTATCCCTTTTAGTCGGTTAACCCCACCCATAATAGATATGTACACTTATCCCTTTATCCAAGGTTCTATCGCCAACGGTTCAATTTCTACGTCATACTGGGTGGGGTTAACCGACTAAAAGGGATAAGTGTCCATATCTATTGAACCGAGGAAGATAGAATCGATTTTATTTTTGCAGGTGGTAGGCTTTTATGTGTATATTAATCCACAAGCTGACCCAAGGTTCTATCGTTAACTGTTCAATTTCTACGTCAAAGTGGGTGGGGTTAACCGACTAAAAGGGATAAGTGTCCATATCTATTGAACCAAGGAAGATAGAATCGATTTTATTTTTGCAGATGATAGGCTTTTATGTGTATATTAATCCACAAGCTGATCCAAGGCTCTATCTTAAGTGGTTCAATTTCTACATCATAGTGGGTGGGGTTAACCGGCTAAAAGGGATAAGTATACATATCTAGGGTAGAATCGATTTTGTTTCTGCAGATGATAGGTTTTTATGTGTATATTAATCCACAAGCTGATCCAAGGTTCTATCTTTAACGGTTCAATTTCTACGTCAAAGTGGGTGGGGTTAACCGACTAAAAGGGATAAGTGTCCATATCTATTGAACCAAGCAAGATAGAATCGATTTTATTTTTGCAGATGGTAGGATTTTATGTGTATATTAATCCACAAGCTGATACAAGGTTATATCTTTAACGGTTCAATTTCTACGACAAAGTGGATGGGGTTAACAGACTAAAAGGGATAAGTGTCCATATCTATTGAACCAAGCAAGATAGAATCGATTTTGTTTCTGCAGATGATAGGTTTTTATGTGTATATTAATACACAAGCTGATCTAAGGTTCTATCTTTAACGGTTCAATTTTTACATCATAGTGGGTGGGGTTAACCGGCTAAAAGGGATAAGTATACATATCTATTGAACCAAGCAAGATAGAATCGATTTTGTTTTTGCAGATGGTAGGTTTTTATGTGTGTATTATTGCAGCTTGTGGAATAATACACACATAAAAACCTACCATCTGCAAAAACAAAATCGATTCTAGCATGCTCGGTTCAATAGATATGGACACTTATCCCATTTAGTCGGTTAACCCCATCCACTTTGACATAGAAATTAAACCGTTAACGATAGAACCTTGTATCAGCTTGTGGATTAATATACACATAAAAACCTACCATCTGCAAAAATAAAATCGATTCTATCTTGCTTGGTTCAATAGATGTGGACACTTATCCCTTTTAGTCGGTTAACCCCACCCACTTTGACGTAGAAATTGAACCGTTAACGATAGAACCTTGGGTCAGCTTGTGGGTTAATATACACATAAAAACCTATCATCTGCACAAAAAAAAAAACCGATTCTATCTTGCTTGGTTCAATAGATATGGACACTTATCCCTTTTAGTCGGTTAACTTCACCCACTTTGACGTAGAAATTGAACCGTAAAAGATAGAACCTTGGATCAGCTTGTGGATTAATATACACATAAAAACCTATCATCTGCACAAAAAAAAAACCGATTCTATCTTGCTTGGTTCAATAGATATGGACACTTATCCCTTTTAGTCGGTTAACCCCATCCACTTTGACGTAGAAATTGCACCGTTAACGACAGAACCTTGTATCAGCTTGTGGATTAATATACACACGAAAGCCTACCATCTGCAAAAACAAAATCGATTCTATCTTGCTTGGTTCAATAGATGTGGACACTTATCCCTTTTAATCGGTTAACCCCACCAAGTATGACGTAGAAATTGAACCGTTGGCGATAGAACCTTGGATCAGCTTGTGGAATAATACACACATAAAAACCTATCATCTGCAAAAACAAAATCGATTCTATCTTGCTTGGTTCAATAGATGTGGACACTTATCCCTTTTAATCGGTTAACCCCACCAAGTATGACGTAGAAATTGAACCGTTGGCGATAGAACCTTGGATCAGCTTGTGGAATAATACACACATAAAAGCCTATCATCTGCAAAAACAAAATCGATTCTATCTTGCTTGGTTCAATAGATATGGATACTTATCCCTTTTAGTCGGTTAACTTCACCCACTTTGACGTAGAAATTGAACCGTAAAAGATAGAACCTTGGATCAGCTTGTGGATTAATATACACATAAAAACCTATCATCTGCACAAAAAAAAAAACCGATTCTATCTTGCTTGGTTCAATAGTGTTTGCGCGGCGTAGGCTGTCACCCGTCCCATCACCCTCTTGTACATACGTATAGCTATGAATTTATATATAACCCGTACCGTGTATTGTATTCGATCTCTTGAATTGTATTTTTTTCATATTGAATTACCCCCAAAATCAATACATGGCATTTACCCTTAAATTCCCTATTGGGAATGCTCATGGCCGTGTGGCAGCCTCCACCGCGCAAAATCCACCAAATCAAATTCGCCGCAAGGAAAGGATGGCGATCTGGCATGATCGCCATCTGTCAGAAAACAACCACCTTTTGTCATGTAAATTATTATTATTATAAAAACCTCGCAAATTTATTGTTCATTTTTGGGCTCTACAAGTAACTTTTCAGTTTCATTATTATTATAACGTTGTGCAAATTCAACGATTACTTTCACTAAACTTTGCATAAACTAAGAGTGGTTTTATTAAAGTTTGCATGAGCTAGTATTGCGTCAATAAATTTCTTATAAGCGACGAGCTTGTTGTACAGAAAAGTGGTTGTGCATAATCAAAAGGTTGTATACTTTGTAATTAATTCTCTCGTGAGAATCCTGCCACTAATTTGGGCATAACTATCAATTGTATGATAAAAGTTATTTTGTGAAATAAACGAAATCAAGTTAATCAATATTCTCGTTATTGCCTTATTTGCAACCTGAGTTTGCATCGCTCCACTATAAATTTATCAACGCGTGAAAACGGGGATTGAGGTTTGGCTGCCGCAATTAAAATAGATTGTGTAGATATCTCCAGTTATTGGTGAGTTCGAAAATAATTGCACATTAGCTGACAACCGTCCTCATTGTTCGTCGGAGTGCAAACAACATCCGGAAATTGAAATCGGGATAATTAAAAGCTGAGGACCCTGGTCTGACAGCTAAAGTCTGAGGTTTCAATGTTATTACGGCAAGGAGGAAGCAATTGATTGGACGCCCACACTCCTCCACAAGAGATCAACGCAGAACCAGTTGTCGGCGAGCCCGCCATCACCACCACCTTGTCACCATCGCCGCATTCACAGCAGGAGTACCTGGAACACAGGTGAGTCGCATCTTCCATCCCAGTATAACTAATGGTCCTTCGTCGCCATTGACGAAACCAGCCCCTTTTAAAATAATATACATATATTAAAATATATCCCTCCCAAAAAATTTTTGGCGGCTCCCAATTATATACAATTTTCCCGCCAAAAATACAATTTTCCCGCCATAAAATATATATGTATATTCCCACCACCATATACAAACGTTCATAAAAGCGGTGTATTACAAACCGGCATATCCCACTCATACTCTTACAAAGTTAACTTGTGTCCCTTGCGGTATAATATAAATACATATCCCCCCCCACATCTGTATTATTATTTGCGATACCCAGCAAAAAATTCGGCCACTTTCACATAGTCTGAAATACCCAGCAGCAAATTCTGCAGGTCATCCCAACTGGTCTCAGACTACTCCCAAGTAATATAACTGGTCCTAACCTACCCACTCTTGACCGATAGGAAAGCTTCTGCCTTTGGTATTCCCTCATAAATAAACACCAGGCAGTCCCAAAAAATTCCCAAAATAGCTAAAGTAAAACTAAGCAAGTCCTTTTTTAGAATGGCTACCGTGGTCGAAAATAAATTTATATCCGAAACGGATCTCTTTACTGATTACTGCGCTCGGTTCGGCACAACCGAGATCCAAGATAACACCGAGGCATCCCTAAAGATAAAAGACAAAAATATTGATGTGTTCTGGGAAAGGCTACAGAGCGCATATGACGCTGTCGTGGGATCTGATGACAACGATCTTCCCGTCGACTTTAAGGCCTCAGCCTTCAATAAATACCGCGCCTGTCTTATAGCGTATGAAGACACAAAGGCAAGAATAGGCGATCAGCTCCAGCTAAGGGTACTAAGCAATCCCGTCCCCGCTACAACTACCACTCCCCAAGAAAATTCCGGGATGCACCTCAAAGTACCCGCTTGTGACACCGAAGTATTTTACGGGAGTTATGATCAATGGCCGTCCTTCCGTGACATGTTCACGGCGGTCTATATCAACCACCCCAAACTCTCGAGCGCCCAAAAACTGTACCATCTCAGGTACAAAACCCAAGGAAAAGCCGGCCAGATAGTAAAGCAATTTCCACTGAGTGATGACAACTTTGCTCTGGCTTGGGAAGCTCTTAAATCCCGTTATGAAAATAAAAGAGTCCTGGTTGACAACCAAATCAAAGCCCTCATGACCCTCAAGCCCATCCCGACTGAAAACAGCGAAGACATTCAGCGATTACAATCCTCCGTTAATAACTGCCTCCAGATATTAGCAACCCAACAAGTCTCGACAGACAGTTGGGACCCCATATTAATATATCTGGTAACCTCAAAACTGCCGGAAAATACAGTTGCGCTTTGGGAGCAATCTTTAAGCTCCAGAAGAGACCTACCGAACTGGTCCCAAATGGATCAGTTTTTGACTACTCGCTACGAGATAGTGGAAAGGGTGGATCAATGGCGACCAGCCAAAACCCGATATAACCCACCCTCCACTAATTTCTCAAAGCCTCCCACAAGTCAAAACAATCCCCAGTTCAGGCAGGCTCAAACCCCTAACCAAAGCCGCAACCCCCCGCAGAACAACAACTACTCTCAAACTCGCACAAATGCTCATGTCGCCGAGCATCAAAAAGTATACGCCTGCAGAAAGTGCAAGCAGAACTCCCACAAGCTACAAAGCTGCTTGCATTATAAAAAGCTGTCAATCCCCGAACGGAAAAAATTCGTGAGAGAAAGCAATCTCTGCGAAAACTGCCTGTCACAAACCCACCTCGTAAAAGATTGCACAAGCACAGGAACGTGTCTATACTGCCAAGGTCGCCACAACTCCACCCTCCACGATACCGGAATATCACACCAAACCAATGGCCCTCGAAGAACGGCAGCCCAAGTAGCAACTACTCAGGACGTTACCAACCAAGATCCCAACGAGGAACTTCCCACCACCTCAAACGCTGCCCGCATTCAATCTTTGTATGCGGAAAATGATAGCAAGATCATTCTCCCAACAGCGATAGTGTCCATAGAACACCGAGGGGACTGCTTCAGGCTCAGAGCCTTAGTGGATCAAGGGTCAGAGCGTAGCTTCATCTCGTCGAAAGCTCAAATCAAGCTAGGCCTCCCATATACCCACTCCCTATTTGAAATATCGGGAATGGGAGGCGGAGTAGTACAAACCTCCAACAAGCTATGCTCACTGACCCTAGTCTCAAATGACCACAAGGTAAAAATAAAGGCCCAGGCAATCGTGCTACCTCGGCTCACTAGGCAACTCCCAACACTCACGCTAAATAACGACCAAATGCGTAAATGGTCCCATCTCAAGCTAGCAGACCAGAACACTCACAACCCCTCCCAAATTGATCTGGTATTAGGCAGTGATCTTATCCCACAAATAATGCTAAATGGCATAGAAAAGATCTCGCCCACACTGCTAGCACAAAACACGATATTTGGCTGGATAATAAGTGGCCAAACCCCCGAAAAGGTCGGATCACACTCCTCTCAAGCGTGGGAAGTGACGAATGTCCAGCTGAATGAACAGCTAAGGCAATTCTGGGAAATCGAAGAAATACCCAGAGTGCGAGTGGAAACCCCAGAAGATAAAATGTGCGAAGACTTTTATCAAAGCACAACCACTCGCATGGATGACGGTCGATATATGGTTCGGCTCCCCTTTAAACCAACATTTCCGAACGATATCGACCTAGGTCAGTCCCGTACTGCAGCCCTACGACAGTTCCACGGCATGGAACGTTCCCTCTCAAAAAAGGGCGATCTCAAGCAGCAGTACGACCAGGTACTCGAAGAATATCTGTCCCTAGGCCACATGGAAGAATGCAGTCCCAACGAAATAGAATCCCTGGGTAAATACTGCTCATTTTATCTCCCTCACCATGCAGTCGTAAGGCCAGACAAAAAGACAACAAAAGTCAGAGTTGTGTTCAACGCCTCCAAAAAGTCGGGTTCCGGTCACTCCCTCAACGACGTTTTATGTACCGGACCAACCCTCCAACCCGATCTCCGACTTATGTTGCTGAAATGGCGAACATATAAATATGTGTTTAATGGCGACGTCGAGAAAATGTACCGCCAAATTCTCTTGCACCCCGAGGACCGAGACTATCAACGGATAATATTCCGAACCCCCGAACATAGTCCAATAAAGGACTACAAGTTAAAAACGGTCACCTTCGGGGTTAACTGCGCGCCCTTCCTGGCTATTCGCACTCTACACGAGCTGGCGAAAGACATAGCCGATTCCCATCCACGCGCAGCCCCAATACTAAAATCCGAGACGTATGTTGACGATATTTTATCTGGCAGTCATGATCTTCAATCAGCCGAGCAATCCCTAACAGAGACCATAGACGCTCTCAATTCAGCCGGCTTTCCCCTAAAAAAGATCACGGCAAACCATCCCAACATCCTCCAAAAAATAGCGAAAACTGATCTGCTGGAAACAAACTTTCTCGAGTTCGAAAAGACTAGCACTGCCAAGACCCTGGGCATCCAGTGGAACGCCCTAACGGATACATTCTCGTATACCGTCGACTCAAATCCGGCATCCACGGCAGCCACGAAGCGGCAAATCCTCTCCTCCATTGCGAAACTTTTCGATCCCGCAGGGTGGCTAACGCCAATTATGATCCAAGCAAAAGTCTTGATGCAAGAGCTATGGCTAGACGGGACTGACTGGGATGAGCCAGTGAAACCCCTCCGTCTCATCAAGTGGGCGCAGTTCGCCGACAATCTCCCAACGATCTCGGATATTCAAATACCACGCTGGATAAACTACCACCCCGATAAACCAGTTGAGCTCCATGGCTTCTGCGACGCTTCGGAAAAGGCTTATTGCGCGACACTTTACGTAAGAACAACGGTAGGAACTCAAGTATTCTCTCACCTTTTAGTCTCTAAAGGGAAAGTGGCCCCCCTAAAAACCGTAAGTTTGCCACGACTAGAGTTATGCGGCGCGGTCTTATTAGCCAAGTTAGTCGCAGTTGTCCAATCCCATCTCGGCCTCAATCAGCGAAAGTTAACCCTGTGGTCTGACTCCGAAATCGTTTTAGCCTGGCTTGAGAAACCACCTCATTCCTGGAAAACCTATGTCTCCAATCGAACTGCGCAGATCATCGACCTCATCGGCAATGCCACTTGGCGACATGTACGCAGCAAGGATAATCCCGCAGATATGGGCACCAGAGGATGCACCCCCCTCGAGCTAGCTAGCTCATCGCTATGGTGGAATGGCCCAGAGTGGCTTTCCCGACCCCCCGAGGACTGGCCAACACCAACGGCCAGGAATATTGTACCCCCCGAACTTCGCCGAGTCGAATCACTGCATGCAGCGGAAGAGTCGGAAGACTTCTTGGAACGGTTCTCCTCCTATCCCCGCGCCCTACGCGTAACAGCGTACATGCTGAAGTTTGTAATCCGGCTGAGAAATGCTGTAGGAGGCAATCGTACCCCTAACGATCCCGCCCTCTCTTACGCCGACGTCATACGCGCGAAAACCCGTCTGCTAAGCTTGACTCAGTCGAGATTCTTCGCTTCCGAAAGAGCCTCCCTCGAAAATTCAAAACCAATCGGAAAGCGAAGTCCCCTACTGGCACTTGACCCCTTCCTGGATACAAACGGGATTCTCCGTGCCAACGGCAGATTAGTAAACGCCGACATGACCTACAATGAGTGTCATCCTATCATTCTCCCCGAAAAGGCGAGATTTACTTCCCTCTATATAAGGTTCCTACACGAGAGCTTCCTCCATGCGGACCTCCGCCTCCTGCAACAAGCTATGAGGCAGGAATTCTATACCCCCCGACTCAAACCTCAGCTAAAAAAATGTATATTCCAATGTAAAGTCTGCACCATTCATAAGCGACAAACGCAATCCCAAATAATGGCAGCTTTACCCCCCCAACGATGCACTTTCGCGCCCCCCTTCACTACTACTGGCGTAGACTTCGCCGGCCCGTTTCACATCAAAGCTTCGATGCTCCGATCTCCAACCCTCGTAAAAGGTTATGTGGCCGTTTTCGTTTGCTTCACTACCAAGGCGATCCACCTGGAATTGTGTTCGGATCTCACTAGTAAGGCTTTTCTCGCTGCCTTCGCCCGGTTTGTAGGGCGTCGAGGGTATCCGAAGCAAATGATGAGCGACAACGGCACAACCTTCCTTGGTGCTAAGCGAGCTACCGAAGTAGAGTTCGCCAACTTCCTCAACGAAGTCTCGACAGATATTGTCCAAAAGTATGCGCCACAAGGCATCGATTGGAAATTTATACCCCCCGGCGCACCCCACATGGGCGGATTATGGGAATCTGCCGTCAAAAGCTTTAAAACCCATTTTAAAAAGGTTGCCGGAACACACAGCTTCACCTTTGAAGAATTCTCGACTCTATTAATTCGTGTCGAGGCCGTTCTCAATTCTCGCCCTATCTCCCCGCTTTCCCAGGACCCAGCGGATCTCACCGCCCTCACACCTGGCCACTTTCTCCGAGGCGCACCCCTTCTCGCCATCCCCGAGCCGAACTATGAACACCTCTCTATGATCAACCGTTGGGACCGGTTGAAAGTTTTACATCACCAATTCAGCAAACGCTGGAAGAATGACTATCTCATGGAGTTACATAAGCGGTATCGATGGCAAACCGCTCAGCCTCCCCCTAAAATCGGCGATCTAGTCGTCATCAAGGAAGACAACCTACCCCCTACCGAATGGTGCCTAGGACGCGTGGAAGACACCCATCTAGGGAGAGACGGCCATATCCGAGTAGTCGACGTACGCACGCAAAATGGCGTACTCACCAGGCCCATCACCAAATTGTGTTTTCTACCGACCTCTGAACCTGAATCAGGCCCTCAGGGCTCGGCAGCATCCCCAGAACGTTATACAGTCCAACCCCCTGTGCTATCGCAAGATTCACACCAATAATCATCACCCCTACCCACACTCTCCTCCCAATATCATGAGTGACTAACACGTATTTATCCTATCTTCCTCAGATGGATCGCCAACGCCCCCCGGTTCCCACACCGCGCCGTTCCTTGGCATCCCAAGTGACAAGGCCAACGACCTCACCACGAAATGCCGATGCCGTCGCCGACTATCGACGATGCCGTTTGTGTATGCGGCACCACGCGCTCTCGACTTGCCCACTGTTTACGGCCATGGAACCCCAACAACGCGCCATGATTGCCAGGGCGCACAAATACTGCACCAACTGCCTGGCATTGTCCCATCACACGAGCGTGTATACGTCCCGCGAGCGCTGTCACGTATGTGGGCTCCATCACCACACACTACTCCACCGCGAAACAGGGAGTCGCCAACCCCCGCAGCCGGGGCGCCATCATCGTCAGTCGCGCCGCCGCGAACCACCAAAACGCAGCACTCATCAACAACAACCGGCAGCTGCATCGCCCACACCACGTTCCCGGCGTAACCAGCGCCCACCGACCGTGTCAGACCGCACCATCCGGTGCACCGCTACCGGTTTACGAACTGCCACGTACAAAACCAAAGTGGGCAAAATCCTAATCAAGGAAGCAGTTCGAGCTCTGACCGAGCTGCAGCACACGTTAGGCGCTTAGTACGCCTAGGCGGGCCAGGATGTTTGCGCGGCGTAGGCTGTCACCCGTCCCATCACCCTCTTGTACATACGTATAGCTATGAATTTATATATAACCCGTACCGTGTATTGTATTCGATCTCTTGAATTGTATTTTTTTCATATTGAATTACCCCCAAAATCAATACATGGCATTTACCCTTAAATTCCCTATTGGGAATGCTCATGGCCGTGTGGCAGCCTCCACCGCGCAAAATCCACCAAATCAAATTCGCCGCAAGGAAAGGATGGCGATCTGGCATGATCGCCATCTGTCAGAAAACAACCACCTTTTGTCATGTAAATTATTATTATTATAAAAACCTCGCAAATTTATTGTTCATTTTTGGGCTCTACAAGTAACTTTTCAGTTTCATTATTATTATAACGTTGTGCAAATTCAACGATTACTTTCACTAAACTTTGCATAAACTAAGAGTGGTTTTATTAAAGTTTGCATGAGCTAGTATTGCGTCAATAAATTTCTTATAAGCGACGAGCTTGTTGTACAGAAAAGTGGTTGTGCATAATCAAAAGGTTGTATACTTTGTAATTAATTCTCTCGTGAGAATCCTGCCACTAATTTGGGCATAACTATCAATTGTATGATAAAAGTTATTTTGTGAAATAAACGAAATCAAGTTAATCAATATTCTCGTTATTGCCTTATTTGCAACCTGAGTTTGCATCGCTCCACTATAAATTTATCAACGCGTGAAAACGGGGATTGAGGTTTGGCTGCCGCAATTAAAATAGATTGTGTAGATATCTCCAGTTATTGGTGAGTTCGAAAATAATTGCACATTAGCTGACAACCGTCCTCATTGTTCGTCGGAGTGCAAACAACATCCGGAAATTGAAATCGGGATAATTAAAAGCTGAGGACCCTGGTCTGACAGCTAAAGTCTGAGGTTTCAATGTTATTACGGCAAGGAGGAAGCAATTGATTGGACGCCCACACTCCTCCACAAGAGATCAACGCAGAACCAGTTGTCGGCGAGCCCGCCATCACCACCACCTTGTCACCATCGCCGCATTCACAGCAGGAGTACCTGGAACACAGGTGAGTCGCATCTTCCATCCCAGTATAACTAAATAGATATGGACACTTATCCCGTTTAATCGGTTAACCCCACCAAGTATGACGTAGAAATTGAACCGTTGGCGATAGAACCTTGGATCAGCTTGTGGAATAATACACACATAAAAACCTATCATCTGCAAAAACAAAATCGATTCTATCTTGCTTGGCTCAATAGATATGTACACTTATCCCTTTTAGTCGGTTAACCCCACCCATAATAGATATGTACACTTATCCCTTTTAGTCGGTTACCCCATCCACTTTGACATTGAAATTAAACCGTTAACGATAGAACCTTGCATCAGCTTGTGGATTAATATACACATAAAAACCTACCATCTGCAAAAATAAAATCGATTCTATTTTGCTTGGTTCAATAGATGTGGACACTTATCCCTTTTAATCGGTTAACCCAACCCAGTATGACGTAGAAATTGAACCGTTGGCGATAGAACCTTGGATCAGCTTGTGGAATAATACACACATAAAAACCTACCATCTGCAAAAACAAAATCGATTCTATCTTGCTTGGTTCAATAGATATGTATACTTATCCCTTTTAGCCGGTTAACCCCACCCACTATGATGTAAAAATTGAACCGTTAAAGATAGAACCTTAGATCAGCTTGTGTATTAATATACACATAAAAACCTATCATCTGCAGAAACAAAATCGATTCTATCTTGCTTGGTTCAATAGATATGGACACTTATCCCTTTTAGTCTGTTAACCCCATCCACTTTGTCGTAGAAATTGAACCGTTAAAGATATAACCTTGTATCAGCTTGTGGATTAATATACACATAAAATCCTACCATCTGCAAAAATAAAATCGATTCTATCTTGCTTGGTTCAATAGATATGGACACTTATCCCTTTTAGTCGGTTAACCCCACCCACTTTGACGTAGAAATTGAACCGTTAAAGATAGAACCTTGAATCAGCTTGTGGATTAATATACACATAAAAACCTATCATCTGCAGAAACAAAATCGATTCTACCTTGCTTGGTTCAATAGATATGGATACTTATCCCTTTTAGTCGGTTAACCCCACCCACTTTGACGTAGAAATTGAACCGTTAAAGATAGAACCTTGGATCAGCTTGTGGATTAATATACACATAAAAACCTATCATCTGCAAAACCAAAATCGATTCTATCTTGCTTGGTTCAATAGATATGGATACTTATCCCTTTTAGTCGGATAACCCCACCCACTTTGACGTAGAAATTGAACCGTTAACGATAGAACCTAGGATCAGCTTGTGGGTTAATACACAAATAAAAACCTATCATCTACAAAAAAAATCGATTCTATCTTGCTTGGTTCAATAGATATGGACACTTATCCCTTTTAGTCGGTTAACCTCATCCACTTTGACGTAGAAATTGAACCGTTAACGACAGAACCTTGTATCAGCTTGTGGATTAATATACACATAAAAGCCTACCATCTGCAAAAACAAAATCGATTCTATCTTGCTTGGTTCAATAGATATGGACACTTATCCCTTTTAGTCGGTTAACCTCATCCACTTTGACGTAGAAATTGAACCGTTAACGACAGAACCTTGTATCAGCTTGTGGATTAATATACACATAAAAACCTATCATCTGCAAAAACAAAATCGATTCTATCTTGCTTGGCTCAATAGATATGTACACTTATCCCTTTTAGTCGGTTAACCCCACCCACAATAGATATGTACACTTATCCCTTTTAGTCGGTTAACCCCATCCACTTTGACATAGAAATTGAACCGTTAACGATAGAACCTTGTATCAGCTTGTGGATTAAAATACACATAAAAACCTACCATCTGCAAAAATAAAATCGATTCTAGCATGCTCGGTTCAATAGATATGGACACTTATCCCATTTAGTCGGTTAACCCCATACACTTTGGCGTAGAAATTGAACCGTTGGCGATAGAACCTTGGATCAGCTTGTGGAATAATACACACATAAAAACCTACCATCTGCAAAAACAAAATCGATTCTAGCATGCTCGGTTCAATAGATATGGACACTTATCCCATTTAGTCGGTTAACCCCATACACTTTGGCGTAGAAATTGAACCGTTAAAAATAGAACCTTGTGTCAGCTTGTGGATTAATATACACATAAAAACCTACCATCTGCAAAAAGAAAATCGATTCTATCTTGCTTGGTTTAATAGATGTGGACACTTATCCCTTTTAATCGGTTAACCCCACCCAGTATGACGTAGAAATTGAACCGTTGGCGATAGAACCTTGGATCAGCTTGTGGAATAATACACACATAAAAACCTATCATCTGCAAAAACAAAATCGATTCTATCTTGCTTGGCTAAATAGATATGTACACTTATCCCTTTTAGTCGGTTAACCCCACCCACAATAGATATGTACACTTATCCCTTTTAGTCGGTTAACCCCATCCACTTTGACATAGAAATTGAACCGTTAACGATAGAACCTTGTATCAGCTTGTGGATTAATATACACATAAAAACCTACCATCTGCAAAAATAAAACCGATTCTATCTTGCTTGGTTCAATAGATATGGATACTTATACCTTTTAGTCGGTTAACCCCACCCACTTTGACGTAGAAATTGAACCGTTAAAGATAGAACCTTGGATCAGCTTGTGGATTAATATACACATAAAAACCTACCATCTGCAAAAATAAAATCGATTCTATCTTGCTTGGTTCAATAGATATGGGTACTTATCCCTTTTAGTCGGTTAACCCCACCCACTTTGACGTAGAAATTGAACCGTTAACGATAGAATCTAGGATCAGCTTGTGGGTTAATACACAAATAAAGACCTATCATCTGCAAAAAAAAAAAACCGATTCTATCTTGCTTGGTTCAATAGATATGGACACTTATCCCTTTTAGTCGGTTAACCCCATCCACTTTGACGTAGAAATTGAACCGTTAACGACAGAACCTTGTATCAGCTTGTGGATTAATATACACATAAAAGCCTACCATCTGCAAAAACAAAATCGATTCTATCTTGCTTGGTTCAATAGATATGGACACTTATCCCGTTTAATCGGTTAACCCCACCAAGTATGACGTAGAAATTGAACCGTTAACGATAGAACCTGGATCAGCTTGTAGATTAATATACACATAAAAACCTATCATCTGCAAAAACAAAATCGATTCCATCTTGCTTGGCTCAATAGATATGTACACTTATCCCTTTTAGTCGGTTAACCCCACCCACAATATATATGTACACTTATCCCTTTTAGTCGGTTAACCCCATCCACTTTGTCGTAGAAATTGAACCGTTAAAGATATAACCTTGTAACCCCATCCACTTTGACATAGAAATTTAACCGTTAACGATAGAACCTTGTATCAGCTTGCGGATTAATACACACATAAAAACCTACCATCTGCAAAAATAAATTCGATTCTATCTTGCTTGGTTCAATACATATGGACACTTAACCCTTTTAGTCGGTTAACCCCACCCACTTTGGCGTAGAAATTGAACCGTTAACGATAGAACCTTGGGTCAGCTTGTGGATTAATATACACATAAAAGCCTACCATCTGCAAAAATAAAATCGATTCTAGCATGCTCGGTTCAATAGATATGGACACTTATCCCATTTAGTCGGTTAACCACATACACTTTGGCGTAGAAATTGAACCGTTAGCGATAGAATCTTGGGTCAACTTGTGGATTAATACAAATATAAAAACCTATCATCTGCAAAAACAAAATCGATTCTATCTTGCTTGGTTCAATAGATATGGATACTTATCCCTTTTAGTCGGTTAACCCCACCCACTTTGACGTAGACATTGAACCGTTAACGATAGAACCTTGGATCAGCTTGTGGATTAATACACACATAAATACCTATCACCTCCAAAAACAAAATCGATTCTAGCTTGCTGTGTTCAATAGATATGGACACTTATCCCTTTTAGTCGGTTAACCCCACCCACAATAGATATGGACACTTATCCCTTTTAGTCTGTTAACCCCATCCACTTTGTCGTAGAAATTGAACCGTTAAAGATATAACCTTGTATCAGCTTGTGGATTAATATACACATAAAATCCTACCATCTGCAAAAATAAAATCGATTCTATCTTGCTTGGTTCAATAGATATGGACACTTATCCCTTTTAGTCGGTTAACCGTTAAAGATAGAACCTTGGATCAGCTTGTGGATTAATATACACATAAAAACCTATCATCTGCAAAAACAAAATCGATTCTATCTTGCTTGGTTCAACAGATATGGATACTTATCCCTTTTAGTCGGTTAACCCCACCCACTTTGACGTAGAAATTGAACCGTTAAAGATCATCTGCAAAAACAAAATCGATTCTATCTTGCTTGGCTCAATAGATATGTACACTTATCCCTTTTAGTCGGTTAACCCCACCCACAATAGATATGTACACTTATCCCTTTTAGTCGGTTAACCCCATCCACTTTGACATAGAAATTGAACCGTTAACGATAGAACCTTGTATCAGCTTGTGGATTAATATACACATAAAAACCTACCATCTGCAAAAATAAAATCGATTCTATCTTGCTTGGTTCAATAGATGTGGACACTTATCCCTTTTAGTCGGTTAACCCCACCCAGTATGACGTAGAAATTGAACCGTTAGCGATAGAACCTTGGATCAGCTTGTGGAATAATACACACATAAAAACCTACCATCTGCAAAAACAAAATCGATTCTGTCTTGCTTGGTTCAATAGATATGTATACTTATCCCTTTTAGCCGGTTAACCCCACCCAATATGACGTAGAAATTGAACCACTTAAGATAGAGCCTTGGATCAGCTTGTGGATTAATATACACATAAAACCTATCATCTGCAAAAATAAAATCGATTCTATCTTCCTTGGTTCAATAGATATGGACACTTATCCCTTTTAGTCGGTTAACCCCACCCACAATAGATATGGACACTTATCCCTTTTAGTCTGTTAACCCCATCCACTTTGTCGTAGAAATTGAACCGTTAAAGATATAACCTTGTATCAGCTTGTGGATTAATATACACAGAAAATCCTACCATCTGCAAAAATAAAATCGATTCTATCTTGCTTGGTTCAATAGATATGGACACTTATCCCTTTTAGTCGGTTAACCGTTAAAGATAGAACCTTGGATCAGCTTGTGGATTAATATACACATAAAAACCTATCATCTGCAAAAACAAAATCGATTCTATCTTGCTTGGTTCAACAGATATGGATACTTATCCCTTTTAGTCGGTTAACCCCACCCACTTTGACGTAGAAATTGAACCGTTAAAGATCATCTGCAAAAACAAAATCGATTCTATCTTGCTTGGCTCAATAGATATGTACACTTATCCCTTTTAGTCGGTTAACCCCACCCACAATAGATATGTACACTTATCCCTTTTAGTCGGTTAACCCCATCCACTTTGACATAGAAATTGAACCGTTAACGATAGAACCTTGTATCAGCTTGTGGATTAATATACACATAAAAACCTACCATCTGCAAAAATAAAATCGATTCTATCTTGCTTGGTTCAATAGATGTGGACACTTATCCCTTTTAGTCGGTTAACCCCACCCAGTATGACGTAGAAATTGAACCGTTGGCGATAGAACCTTGGATCAGCTTGTGGAATAATACACACATAAAAACCTACCATCTGCAAAAACAAAATCGATTCTATCTTGCTTGGTTCAATAGATATGTATACTTATCCCTTTTAGCCGGTTAACCCCACCCACTATGACGTAGAAATTGAACCACTTAAGATAGAGCCTTGGATCAGCTTGTGGATTAATATACACATAAAACCTATCATCTGCAAAAATAAAATCGATTCTATCTTCCTTTGTTCAATAGATATGGACACTTATCCCTTTTAGTCGGTTAACCCCACCCACAATAGATATGGACACTTATCCCTTTTAGTCTGTTAACCCCATCCACTTTGTCGTAGAAATTGAACCGTTAAAGATATAACCTTGTATCAGCTTGTGGATTAATATACAGAGAAAATCCTACCATCTGCAAAAATAAAATCGATTCTATCTTGCTTGGTTCAATAGATATGGACACTTATCCCTTTTAGTCGGTTAACTCCACCCACTTTGACGTAGAAATTGAACCGTTAAAGATAGAACCTTGGATCAGCTTGTGGATTAATATACACATAAAAACCTATCATCTGCAGAAACAAAATCGATTCTATCTTGCTTGGTTCAATAGATATGGATACTTATCCTTTTAGTCGGTTAACCCCACCCATTTTGACGTAGATATTGAACCGTTAAAGATAGAACCTTGGATCAGCTTGTGGATTAATATACACATAAAAACCTATCATCTGCAAAACCAGAATCGATTCTATCTTGCTTGGTTCAATAGATATGGATACTTATCCCTTTTAGTCGGTTAACCCCACCCACTTTGACGTAGAAATTGAACCGTTAACGATAGAATCTAGGATCAGCTTGTGGGTTAATACACAAATAAAAACCTATCATCTGCAAAAAAAAACCGATTCTATCTTGCTTGGTTCAATAGATATGGACACTTATCCCTTTTAGTCGGTTAACCCCATCCACTTTGACATATAAATTGAACTGTTAACGACAGAACCTTGTATCAGCTTGTGGATTAATATAAACATAAAAACCTATCATCTGCAAAAACAAAATCGATTCTATCTTGCTTGGCTCAATAGATATGTACACTTATCCCTTTTAGTCGGTTAACCCCATCCACTTTGACATAGATATTGAACCGTTAACGATAGAACCTTGTGTCAGCTTGTGGATTAATGTACACATAAAAACCTACCATCTGCAAAAATAAAATCGATTCTATCTTGCTTGGTTCAATAGATGTGGACACTTATCCCTTTTAATCGGTTAACCCCACCCAGTATAACGTAGAAATTGAACTGTTAACGACAGAACCTTGTATCAGCTTGTGGATTAATATAAACATAAAAACCTATCATCTGCAAAAACAAAATCGATTCTATCTTGCTTGGCTCAATAGATATGTACACTTATCCCTTTTAGTCGGTTAACCCCATCCACTTTGACATAGAAATTGAACCGTTAAAGATAGAACCTTGGATCAGCTTGTGGATTAATATACACATAAAAACCTATCATCTGCAAAACCAGAATCGATTCTATCTTGCTTGGTTCAATAGATATGGATACTTATCCCTTTTAGTCGGTTAACCCCACCCACTTTGACGTAGAAATTGAACCGTTAACGATAGAATCTAGGATCAGCTTGTGGGTTAATACACAAATAAAAACCTATCATCTGCAAAAAAAAACCAATTCTATCTTGCTTGGTTCAATAGATATGGACACTTATCCCTTTTAGTCGGTTAACCCCATCCACTTTGACGTATAAATTGAACTGTTAACGACAGAACCTTGTATCAGCTTGTGGATTAATATAAACATAAAAGCCTACCATCTGCAAAAACAAAATCGATTCTATCTTGCTTGGTTCAATAGATATGGACACTTATCCCGTTTAGTCGGTTAACCCCACCCAGTATAACGTAGAAATTGAACCGTTGGCGATAGAACCTTGGATCAGCTTGTGGAATAATACACACATAAAAACCTACCATCTGCAAAAACAAAATCGATTCTAGCATGCTCGGTTCAATAGATATGGACACTTATCCCATTTAGTCTGTTAACCCCATACACTTTGGCGTAGAAATTGAACCGTTAAAGATAGAACCTTGTGTCAGCTTGTGGATTAATATACACATAAAAACCTATCATCTGCAAAAATAAAATCGATTCTATCTTCCTTGGTTCAATAGATATGAACACTTATCCCTTTTAGTCGGTTAACCCCATCTACTTTGACATAGAATTTGAACCGTTAACGATAGAACCTTGTATCAGCTTGTGGATTAATATACACATAAAAACCTACCATCTGCAAAAATAAAATCGATTCTATCTTGCTTGGTTCAATAGATGTGGACACTTAATCCTTTTAGTCGGTTAACCCCACCCAGTATAACGTAGAAATTGAACTGTTAACGACAGAACCTTGTATCAGCTTGTGGATTAATATACACATAAAAGCCTACCACCTGCAAAAATAAAATCGATTCTATCCTCCTCGGTTCAATAGATATGGACACTTATGCCTTTTAGTCGGTTAACCCCACCCACTATGACGTAGAAATTGAACCACTTAAGATAGAGCCTTGGATCAGCTTGTGGATTAATATACACATAAAAACCTATCATCTGCAAAAACAAAATCGATTCTATCTTGCTTGGCTTAATAGATATGTACACTTATCCCTTTTAGTCGGTTAACCCCACCCACAATAGATATGTACACTTATCCCTTTTAGTCGGTTAACCCCATCCACTTTGACATAGAAATTGAACCGTTAACGATAGAACCTTGTATCAGCTTGTGGATTAATATACAATAAAAACCTACCATCTGCAAAAATAAAATCGATTCTATCTTCCTTGGTTCAATAGATATGGACACTTATCCCTTTTAGTCGGTTAACCCCATCCACTTTGACATAGAATTTGAACCGTTAACGATAGAACCTTGTATCAGCTTGTGGATTAATATACACATAAAAACCTACCATCTGCAAAAATAAAATCGATTCTATCTTGCTTGGTTCAATAGATGTGGACACTTAATCCTTTTAGTCGGTTAACCCCACCCAGTATAACGTAGAAATTGAACCGTTAACGATAGAACCTGGATCAGCTTGTGGATTAATATACACATAAAAGCCTACCACCTGCAAAAATAAAATCGATTCTATCTTCCTCGGTTCAATAGCTATGGACACTTATCCCTTTTAGTCGGTTAACCCCACCCAGTATGACGTAGAAATTGAACCGTTGGCGATAGAACCTTGGATCAGCTTGTGGAATAATACACACATAAAACCTATTATCTGCAAAAATAAAATCGATTCTATCTTCCTTGGTTCAATAGATATGGACACTTATCCCTTTTAGTCGGCTAACCCCACCCACTTTGACGTAGAAATTGAACAGTTAACGATAGAACCTTGGATCAGCTTGTGGAATAATACACACATAAAAACCTACCATCTGCAAAAACAAAATCGATTCTAGCATGCTCGGTTCAATAGATATGGACACTTATCCCATTTAGTCTATTAACCCCATACACTTTGGCGTAGAAATTGAACCGTAAAAGATAGAACCTTGTGTCAGCTTGTGGATTAATATACACATAAAAACCTATCATCTGCAAAAATAAAATCGATTCTATCTTCCTTGGTTCAATAGATATGGACACTTATCCCTTTTAGTCGGTTAACCCCATCCACTTTGACATAGAATTTGAACCGTTAACGATAGAACCTTGTATCAGCTTGTGGATTAATATACTCATAAAAACCTACCATCTGCAAAAATAAAATCGATTCTATCTTGCTTGGTTCAATAGATGTGGACACTTAATCCTTTTAGTCGGTTAACCCAACCCAGTGTGACGTAGAAATTGAACCGTTGGCGATAGAACCTTGGGTCAGCTTGTGGAATAATACACACATAAAAACCTACCATCTGCAAAAATAAATTCGATTCTATCTTGCTTGGCTCAATAGATATGTACACTTATCCCTTTTAGTCGGTTAACCCCACCCACAATAGATATGTACACTTATCCCTTTTAGTCGGTTAACCCCATCCACTTTGACATAGAAATTGAACCGTTAACGATAGAACCTTGTATCAGCTTGTGGATTAATATACACAGAAAAACCTACCATCTGCAAAAATAAAATCGATTCTATCTTGCTTGGTTCAATAGATGTGGACACTTATCCCTTTTAATCGGTTAACCCCACCCAGTATGACGTAGAAATTGAACCGTTGGCGATAGAACCTTGGATCAGCTTGTGGAATAATACACACATAAAAACCTACCATCTGCAAAAACAAAATCGATTCTATCTTGCTTGGTTCAATAGATATGTATACTTATCCCTTTTAGCCGGTTAACCCCACCCACTATGACGTAGAATTTGAACCACTTAAGATAGAGCCTTGGATCAGCTTGTGGATTAATATACACATAAAAACCTATCATCTGCAAAAATAAAATCGATTCTATCTTCCTTGGTTCAATAGATATGGACACTTATCCCTTTTAGTCGGTTAACCCCACCCACTTTGACGTAGAAATTGAACAGTTAACGATAGAACCTTGGATCAGCTTGTGGAATAATACACACATAAAAACCTACCATCTGCAAAAACAAAATCGATTCTAGCATGCTCGGTTCAATAGATATGGACACTTATCCCATTTAGTCTATTAACCCCATACACTTTGGCGTAGAAATTGAACCGTAAAAGATAGAACCTTGTGTCAGCTTGTGGATTAATATACACATAAAAACCTATCATCTGCAAAAATAAAATCGATTCTATCTTCCTTGGTTCAATAGATATGGACACTTATCCCTTTTAGTCGGTTAACCCCATCCACTTTGACATAGAATTTGAACCGTTAACGATAGAACCTTGTATCAGCTTGTGGATTAATATACTCATAAAAACCTACCATCTGCAAAAATAAAATCGATTCTATCTTGCTTGGTTCAATAGATGTGGACACTTAATCCTTTTAGCCGGTTAACCCCACCCACTATGACGTAGAAATTGAACCACTTAAGATAGAGCCTTGGATCAGCTTGTGGATTAATATACACAGAAAAACCTACCATTTGCAAAAATAAAATCGATTCTATCTTGCTTGGTTCAATAGATGTGGACACTTATCCCTTTTAATCGGTTAACCCCACCCAGTATGACGTAGAAATTGAACCGTTGGCGATAGAACCTTGGATCAGCTTGTGGAATAATACACACATAAAAACCTACCATCTGCAAAAACAAAATCGATTCTATCTTGCTTGGTTCAATAGATATGGACACTTATCCCGTTTAGTCGGTTAACCCCACCCAGTATGACGTAGAAATTGAACCGTTAACGATAGAACCTGGATCAGCTTGTGGATTAATATACACATAAAAACCTATCATCTGCAAAAACAAATTCGATTCTATCTTGCTTGGCTCAATATATATGTACACTTATCCCTTTTAGTCGGTTAACCCCACCCACAATAGATATGTACACTTATCCCTTTTAGTCGGTTAACCCCACCCACTTTGACGTAGTTTTTGAACAGTTAACGATAGAACCTTGGGTCAGCTTGTGGCTTAATATACACATAAAAGCCTACCACCTGCAAAAATAAAATCGATTCTATCTTCCTCGGTTCAATAGATATGGACACTTATCCCTTTTAGTCGGTTAACCCCACCCAGTATGACGTAGAAATTGAATCGTTGGCGATAGAACCTTGGATCAGCTTGTGGAATAATACACACATAAAAACCTACCATCTGCAAAAACAAAATCGATTCTAGCATGCTCGGTTCAATAGATATGGACACTTATCCCATTTAGTCGGTTAACCCCATACACTTTGGCGTAGAAATTGAACCGTTAAAGATAGAACCTTGTGTCAGCTTGTGGATTAATATACACATAAAAACCTATCATCTGCAAAAATAAAATCGATTCTTTTAGTCAGTTAACCCCACCCAGTGTGACGTAGAAATTGAAACGTTGGCGATAGAACCTTGGGTCAGCTTGTGGAATAATACACACATAAAAACCTACCATCTGCAAAAATAAATTCATTTCTATCTTGCTTGGTTCAATACATATGGACACTTATCCCTTTTAGTCGGTTAACCCCACCCACTTTGACGTAGAAATTGAACCGTTAACGATAGAATCTAGGATCAGCTTGTGGGTTAATACACAAATAAAAACCTATCATCTGCAAAAAAAAAACCGATTCTATCTTGCTTGGTTCAATAGATATGGACACTTATCCCTTTTAGTCGGTTAACCCCATCCACTTTGACGTAGAAATTGAACCGTTAACGACAGAACCTTGTATCAGCTTGTGGATTAATATACACATAAAAGCCTACCATCTGCAAAAACAAAATCGATTCTATCTTGCTTGGTTCAATAGATATGGACACTTATCCCGTTTAGTCGGTTAACCCCACCCAGTATGACGTAGAAATTGAACCGTTAACGATAGAACCTGGATCAGCTTGTGGATTAATATACACATAAAAACCTATCATCTGCAAAAACAAATTCGATTCTATCTTGCTTGGCTCAATAGATATGTACACTTATCCCTTTTAGTCGGTTAACCCCACCCACAATAGGTATGTACACTTATCCCTTTTAGTCGGTTAACCCCATCCACTTTGACATAGAAATTGAACCGTTAACGATAGAACCTTGTATCAGCTTGTGGATTAATATACACAGAAAAACCTACCATCTGCAAAAATAAAATCGATTCTATCTTGCTTGGTTCAATAGATGTGGACACTTATCCCTTTTAATCGGTTAACCCCACCCAGTATGACGTAGAAATTGAACCGTTGGCGATAGAACCTTGGATCAGCTTGTGGAATAATACACACATAAAAACCTACCATCTGCAAAAACAAAATCGATTCTATCTTGCTTGGTTCAATAGATATGTATACTTATCCCTTTTAGCCGGTTAACCCCACCCACTATGACGTAGAAATTGAACCACTTAAGATAGAGCCTTGGATCAGCTTGTGGATTAATATACACATAAAAACCTATCATCTGCAAAAATAAAATCGATTCTATCTTCCTTGGTTCAATAGATATGGACACTTATCCCTTTTAGTCGGTTAACCCCACCCACTTTGACGTAGTTTTTGAACAGTTAACGATAGAACCTTGGGTCAGCTTGTGGCTTAATATACACATAAAAGCCTACCACCTGCAAAAATAAAATCGATTCTATCTTCCTCGGTTCAATAGATATGGACACTTATCCCTTTTAGTCGGTTAACCCCACCCAGTATGACGCAGAAATTGAACCGTTGGCGATAGAACCTTGGATCAGCTTGTGGAATAATACACACATAAAAACCTACCATCTGCAAAAACAAAATCGATTCTAGCATGCTCGGTTCAATAGATATGGACACTTATCCCATTTAGTCGGTTAACCCCATACACTTTGGCGTAGAAATTGAACCATTAAAGATAGAACCTTGTGTCAGCTTGTGGATTAATATACACATAAAAACCTATCATCTGCAAAAATAAAATCGATTCTATTTTCCTTGGTTCAATAGATATGGACACTTATCCCTTTTAGTCGGTTAACCCCATCCACTTTGACATAGAATTTGAACCGTTAACGATAGAACCTTGTATCAGCTTGTGGATTAATATACACATAAAAACCTACCATCTGCAAAAATAAAATCGATTCTTTTAGTCGGTTAACCCCACCCAGTGTGACGTAGAAATTGAACCGTTGGCGACAGAACCTTGGGTCAGCTTGTGGATTAATATACACATAAAAGCCTACCATCTGCAAAAATAAAATCGATTCTAGCATGCTCGGTTCAATAGATATGGACACCTATCCCATTTAGTCGGTTAACCCCATACACTTTGGCGTAGAAATTGAACCGTTAGCGATAGAATCTTGGGTCAGCTTGTGGAATAATACACACATAAAAACCTACCATCTGCAAAAATAAATTCATTTCTATCTTGCTTGGTTCAATACATATGGACACTTATCCCTTTTAGTCGGTTAACCCCACCCACTTTGACGTAGAAATTGAACCGTTAGCGATAGAACCTTGGGTCAGCTTGTGGATTAATATACACATAAAAGCCTACCATCTGCAAAAATAAAATCGATTCTAGCATGCTCGGTTCAATAGATATGGACACCTATCCCATTTAGTCGGTTAACCCCATACACTTTGGCGTAGAAATTGAACCGTTAGCGATAGAATCTTGGGTCATCTTGTGGATTAATACAAATATAAAAACCTACCATCTGCAAAAATAAAATCGATTCTATCTTGCTTGGTTCAATAGATGTGGACACTTATCCCTTTTAGTCGGTTAACCCCACCCAGTGTGACGTAGAAATTGAACCGTTGGCGATAGAACCTTGGGTCAGCTTGTGGAATAATACACACATAAAAACCTACCATCTGCAAAAATAAATTCGATTCTATCTTGCTTGGTTCAATAGATATGGACACTTATCCCTTTTAGTCGGTTAACCCCACCCACTTTGACGTAGAAATTGAACTGTTAACGATAGAACCTTGTGTCAGCTTGTGGATTAATATACACATAAAAGCCTACCATCTGCAAAAACAAAATCGATTCTATCTAGCTTGGTTCAATAGATATGTACACTTATCCCTGTTAGTCGGTTAACCCCATCTACTTTGACATAGAAATTGAACCGTTAACGATAGAACCTTGGGTCAGCTTGTGGATTAATATACACATAAATGCCTACCATCTGCAAAAATAAAATCGATTCTAGCATGCTCGGTTCAATAGATATGGACACTTATCCCATTTAGTCGGTTAACCACATACACTTTGGCGTAGAAATTGAACCATTAGCGGTAGAATCTTGGGTCATCTTGTGGATTAATACAAATATAAAAACCTACCATCTGCAAAAATAAAATCGATTCTATCTTGCTTGGTTCAATAGATGTGGACACTTATCCCTTTTAGTCGGTTAACCCCACCCAGTGTGACGTAGAAATTGAACCGTTGGCGATAGAACCTTGGGTCAGCTTGCGGAATAATACACACATAAAAACCTTCCATCTGCGAAAACAAAATCGATTCTATCTTGCTTGGTTCAATAGATATGTATACTTATCCCTTTTAGCCGGTTAACCCCACCCACTATGACGTAGAAATTGAACCACTTAAGATAGAGCCTTGGATCAGCTTGTGGATTAATATACACATAAAAACCTATCATCTGCAAAAATAAAATCGATTCTATCTTCCTTGGTTCAATAGATATGGACACTTATCCCTTTTAGTCGGTTAACCCCACCCACAATAGATATGTACACTTATCCCTTTTAGTCGGTTAACCCCATCCACTTTGACATAGAAATTGAACCGTTAACGATAGAACCTTGTATCAGCTTGTGGATTAATATACACATAAAAACCTACCATCTGCAAAAATAAAATCGATTCTATCTTGCTTGGTTCAATAGATATGTATACTTATCCCTTTTAGCCGGTTAACCCCACCCACTATGACGTAGAAATTGAACCACTTAAGATAGAGCCTTGGATCAGCTTGTGGATTAATATACACATAAAAACCTATCATCTGCAAAAATAAAATCGATTCTATCTTCCTTGGTTCAATAGATATGGACACTTATCCCTTTTAGTCGGTTAACCCCACCCAGTATGACGTAGAAATTGAACCCTTGGCGACAGAACCTTGGGTCAGCTTGTGGAATAATACACACATAAAAACCTACCATCTGCAAAAACAAAATCGATTCTATCTTGCTTGGTTCAATAGATATGTATACTTATCCCTTTTAGCCGGTTAACCCCACCCACTATGACGTAGAAATTGAACCACTTAAGATATAGCCTTGGATCAGCTTGTGGATTAATATACACATAAAAACCTATCATATGCAAAAATAAAATCGATTCTATCTTCCTTGGTTCAATAGATATGGACACTTATCCCTTTTAGTCGGTTAACCCCACCCACTTTGACGTAGAAATTGAACAGTTAACGATAGAACCTTGGGTCAGCTTGTGGATTAATATACACATAAAAGCCTACCACCTGCAAAAATAAAATCGATTCTATCTTCCTCGGTTCAATAGATATGGACACTTATCCCTTTTAGTCGGTTAACCCCACCCAGTATGACGTAGAAATTGAACCGTTGGCGATAGAACCTTGGATCACCTTGTGGAATAATACACACATAAAAACCTACCATCTGCAAAAACAAAATCGATTCTATCATGCTCGGTTCAATAGATATGGACACTTATCCCATTTAGTCGGTTAACCCCATACACTTTGGCGTAAAATTGAACCGTTAAAGATAGAACCTTGTGTCAGCTTGTGGATTAATATACACATAAAAACCTATCATCTGCAAAAATAAAATCGATTCTATCTTCCTTGGTTCAATAGATATGGACACTTATCCCTTTTAGTCGGTTAACCCCACCCACTTTGACGTAGAAATTGAACCGTTAACGATAGAACCTTGGGTCAGCTTGTGGGTTAATATACACATAAAAGCCTACCATCTGCAAAAACAAAATCGATTCTATCTTGCTTGGTTCAATAGATATGGATACTTATCCCTTTTAGTCGGTTAACTCCACCCACTTTGACGTAGAAATTGAACCGTAAAAGATAGAACCTTGGATCAGCTTGTGGATTAATATACACATAAAAACCTATCATCTGCACAAAAAAAAAACCGATTCTATCTTGCTTGGTTCAATAGATATGGACACTTATCCCTTTTAGTCGGTTAACCCCATCCACTTTGACGTAGAAATTGCACCGTTAACGACAGAACCTTGTATAAGCTTGTGGATTAATATACACATGAAAACCTACCATCTGCAAAAACAAAATCGATTCTATCTTGCTTGGTTCAATAGATATGGACACTTATCCCGTTTAGTCGGTTAAGCCCACCCAGTATGACGTAGAAATTGAACCGTTAACGGTAGAACCTGGATCAGCTTGTGGATTAATGTACACATAAAAACCTATCATCTGCAAAAACAAAATCGATTCTATCTTGCTTGGCTCAATAGATATGGACGCTTATCCCTTTTAGTCGGTTAACCCCATCCACTTTGACGTAGAAATTGAACCGTTAACGACAGAACCTTGTGTCAGCTTGCGGATTAATATACACATAAAAGCCAACCATCTGCAAAAACAAAATCGATTCTATCTTGCTTGGTTCAATAGATATGGACACTTATCCCGGTTAGTCGGTTAACCCCACCCAGTATGACGTAGAAATTGAACCGTTAACGATAGAACCTGGATCAGCTTGTGGATTAATATAGACATAAAAACCTATCATCTGCAAAAACAAAATCGATTCTATCTTGCTTGGCTTAATAGATATGTACACTTATCCCTTTTAGTCGGTTAACCCCACCCACAATAGATATGTACACTTATCCCTTTTAGTCGGTTAACCCCATCCACTTTGACATAGAAATTGAACCGTTAACGATAGAACCTTGTATCAGCTTGTGGATTAATATACACATAAAAACCTACCATCTGCAAAAATAAAATCGATTCTATCTTGCTTGGTTCAATAGATATGTATACTTATCCCTTTTAGCCGGTTAACCCCACCCACTATGACGTAGAAATTGAACCACTTAAGATAGAGCCTTGGATCAGCTTGTGGATTAATATACACATAAAAACCTATCATCTGCAAAAATAAAATCGATTCTATCTTGCTTGGCTCAATAGATATGGACGCTTATCCCTTTTAGTCGGTTAACCCCACCCACAATAGATATGTACACTTATTCCTTTTAGTCGGTTAACCCCATCCACTTTGACATAGAAATTGAACCGTTAACGATAGAACCTTGTATCAGCTTGTGGATTAATATACACATAAAAACCTACCATCTGCAAAAATAAAATCGATTCTATCTTGCTTGGTTCAATAGATGTGGACACTTATCCCTTTTAGTCGGTTAACCCCACCCAGTATGACGTAGAAATTGAACCGTTGGCGATAGAACCTTGGATCAGCTTGTGGAATAATACACACATAAAAATTTACCATCTGCAAAAATAAATTCGATTCTATCTTGCTTGGTTCAATAGATATGTATACTTATCCCTTTTAGTCGGTTAACCCCACCCACTATGACGTAGAAATTGAACCACTTAAGATAGAGCCTTGGATCAGTTTGTGGATTAATATGCACATAAAAACCTATCATCTGCAAAAACAAATTCGATTCTATCTTGCTTGGCTCAATAGATATGTACACTTATCCCTTTTAGTCGGTTAACCCACCCACAATAGATATGTACACTTATCCCTTTTAGTCGGTTAACCCCATCCACTTTGACATAGAAATTGAACCGTTAACGATAGAACCTTGTATCAGCTTGTGGATTAATATACACAGAAAAACCTACCATCTGCAAAAATAAAATCGATTCTATCTTGCTTGGTTCAATAGATGTGGACACTTATCCCTTTTAATCGGTTAACCCCACCCAGTATGACGTAGAAATTGAACCGTTGGCGATAGAACCTTGGATCAGCTTGTGGAATAATACACACATAAAAACCTACCATCTGCAAAAACAAAATCGATTCTATCTTGCTTGGTTCAATAGATATGTATACTTATCCCTTTTAGCCGGTTAACCCCACCCACTATGACGTAGAAATTGAACCACTTAAGATAGAGCCTTGGATCAGCTTGTGAATTAATATACACATGAAAACCTATCATCTGCAAAAATAAAATCGATTCTATCTTCCTTGGTTCAATAGATATGGACACTTATCCCTTTTAGTCGGTTAACCCCACCCACTTTGACGTAGTTTTTGAACAGTTAACGATAGAACCTTGGGTCAGCTTGTGGCTTAATATACACATAAAAGCCTACCACCTGCAAAAATAAAATCGATTCTATCTTCCTCGGTTCAATAGATATGGACACTTATCCCTTTTAGTCGGTTAACCCCACCCAGTATGACGTAGAAATTGAACCGTTGGCGATAGAACCTTGGATCAGCTTGTGGAATAATACACACATAAAAACCTACCATCTGCAAAAACAAAATCGATTCTAGCATGCTCGGTTCAATAGATATGGACACTTATCCCATTTTGTCGGTTAACCCCATACACTTTGGCGTAGAAATTGAACCGTTAAAGATAGAACCTTGTGTCAGCTTGTGGATTAATATACACATAAAAACCTATCATCTGCAAAAATAAAATCGATTCTATTTTCCTTGGTTCAATAGATATGGACACTTATCCCTTTTAGTCGGTTAACCCCACCCAGTATGACGTAGAATTTGAACCGTTAACGATAGAACCTTGTATCAGCTTGTGGATTAATATACACATAAAAACCTACCATCTGCAAAAATAAAATCGATTCTTTTAGTCGGTTAACCCCACCCAGTGTGACGTAGAAATTGAACCGTTGGCGATAGAACCTTGGGTCAGCTTGTGGAATAATACACACATAAAAACCTACCATCTGCAAAAATAAATTCATTTCTATCTTGCTTGGTTCAATACATATGGACACTTATCCCTTTTAGTCGGTTAACCCCACCCACTTTGACGTAGAAATTGAACCGTTAACGATAGAACCTTGGGTCAGCTTGTGGATTAATATACACATAAAAGCCTACCATCTGCAAAAATAAAATCGATTCTAGTATGCTCGGTTCAATAGATATGGACACTTATCCCATTTAGTCGGTTAACCCCATACACTTTGGCGTAGAAATTGAACCGTTAGCGATAGAATCTTGGGTCATCTTGTGGATTAATACAAATATAAAAACCTACCATCTGCAAAAATAAAATCGATTCTATCTTGCTTGGTTCAATAGATGTGGACACTTATCCCTTTTAGTCGGTTAACCCCACCCAGTGCGACGTAGAAATTGAACCGTTGGCGATAGAACCTTGGGTCAGCTTGTGGAATAATACAAACATAAAAACCTACCATCTGCAAAAATAAATTCGATTCTATCTTGCTTGGTTCAATAGATATGGACACTTATCCCTTTTAGTCGGTTAACCCCACCCACTTTGACGTAGAAATTGAACTGTTAACGATAGAACCTTGTGTCAGTTTGTGGATTAATATACACATAAAAGCCTACCATCTGCAAAAACAAAATCGATTCTATCTAGCTTGGTTCAATAGATATGTACACTTATCCCTGTTAGTCGGTTAACCCCATCCACTTTGACATAGAAATTGAACCGTTAACGATAGAACCTTGGATCAGCTTGTGGATTAATATACACATAAAAGCCTACCATCTGCAAAAATAAAATCGATTCTAGCATGCTCGGTTCAATAGATGTGGACACTTATCCCTTTTAGTCGGTTAACCCCACCCAGTGTGACGTAGAAATTGAACCGTTGGCGACAGAACCTTGGGTCAGCTTGTGGAATAATACACACATAAAAACCTACCATCTGCAAAAACAAAATCGATTCTATCTTGCTTGGTTCAATAGATATGTATACTTATCCCTTTTAGCCGGTTAACCCCACCCACTATGACGTAGAAATTGAACCACTTAAGATAGAGCCTTGGATCAGCTTGTGGATTAATATACACATAAAAACCTATCATCTGCAAAAATAAAATCGATTCTATCTTCCTTGGTTCAATAGATATGGACACTTATCCCTTTTAGTCGGTTAACCCCACCCACAATAGATATGTACACTTATCCCTTTTAGTCGATTAACCCCATCCACTTTGACATAGAAATTGAACCGTTAACGATAGAACCTTGTATCAGCGTGTGGATTAATATACACATAAAAACCTACCATCTGCAAAAATAAAATCGATTCTATCTTGCTTGGTTCAATAGATATGTATACTTATCCCTTTTAGCCGGTTAACCCAACCCACTATGACGTAGAAATTGAACCACTTAAGATAGAGCCTTGGATCAGCTTGTGGATTAATATACACATAAAAACCTATCATCTGCAAAAATAAAATCGATTCTATCTTCCTTGGTTCAATAGATATGGACACTTATCCCTTTTAGTCGGTTAACCCCACCCAGTATGACGTAGAAATTGAACCCTTGGCGATAGAACCTTGGGTCAGCTTGTGGAATAATACACACATAAAAACCTACCATCTGCAAAAACAAAATCGATTCTATCTTGCTTGGTTCAATAGATATGTATACTTATCCCTTTTAGCCGGTTAACCCCACCCACTATGACGTAGAAATTGAACCATTTAAGATAGAGCCTTGGATCAGCTTGTGGATTAATATACACATAAAAACCTATCATCTGCAAAAATAAAATCGATTCTATCTTCCTTGGTTCAATAGATATGGACACTTATCCCTTTTAGTCGGTTAACCCCACCCACTTTGACGTAGAAATTGAACAGTTAACGATAGAACCTTGGGTCAGCTTGTGGATTAATATACACATAAAAGCCTACCACCTGCAAAAATAAAATCGATTCTATCTTCCTCGGTTCAATAGATATGGACACTTATCCCTTTTAGTCGGTTAACCCCACCCAGTATGACGTAGAAATTGAACCGTTGGCGATAGAACCTTGGATCAGCTTGTGGAATAATACACACATAAAAACCTACCATCTGCAAAAACAAAATCGATTCTAGCATGCTCGGTTCAATAGATATGGACACTTATCCCATTTAGTCGGTTAACCCCATACACTTTGGCGTAAAATTGAACCGTTAAAGATAGAACCTTGTGTCAGCTTGTGGATTAATATACACATAAAAACCTATCATCTGCAAAAATAAAATCGATTCTATCTTCCTTGGTTCAATAGATATGGACACTTATCCCTTTTAGTCGGTTAACCCCACCCACTTTGACGTAGAAATTGAACCGTTAACGATAGAACCTTGGGTCAGCTTGTGGGTTAATATACACATAAAAGCCTACCATCTGCAAAAACAAAATCGATTCTATCTTGCTTGGTTCAATAGATATGGATACTTATTCCTTTTAGTCGGTTAACTCCACCCACTTTGACGTAGAAATTGAACCGTAAAAGATAGAACCTTGGATCAGCTTGTGGATTAATATACACATAAAAACCTATCATCTGCACAAAAAAAAAACCGATTCTATCTTGCTTGGTTCAATAGATATGGACACTTATCCCTTTTAGTCGGTTAACCCCATCCACTTTGACGTAGAAATTGCACCGTTAACGACAGAACCTTGTATCAGCTTGTGGATTAATATACACATGAAAGCCTACCATCTGCAAAAACAAAATCGATTCTATCTTGCTTGGTTCAATAGATATGGACACTTATCCCGTTTAGTCGGTTAACCCCACCCAGTATGACGTAGAAATTGAACCGTTAACGGTAGAACCTGGATCAGCTTGTGGATTAATATACACATAAAAACCTATCATCTGCAAAAACAAAATCGATTCTATCTTGCTTGGCTCAATAGATATGGACGCTTATCCCTTTTAGTCGGTTAACCCCATCCACTTTGACGTAGAAATTGAACCGTTAACGACAGAACCTTGTATCAGCTTGCGGATTAATATACACATAAAAGCCAACCATCTGCAAAAACAAAATCGATTCTATCTTGCTTGGTTCAATAGATATGGACACTTATCCCGGTTAGTCGGTTAACCCCACCCAGTATGACGTAGAAATTGAACCGTTAACGATAGAACCTGGATCAGCTTGTGGATTAATATACACATAAAAACCTATCATCTGCAAAAACAAAATCGATTCTATCTTGCTTGGCTTAATAGATATGTACACTTATCCCTTTTAGTCGGTTAACCCCACCCACAATAGATATGTACACTTATCCCTTTTAGTCGGTTAACCCCATCCACTTTGACATAGAAATTGAACCGTTAACGATAGAACCTTGTATCAGCTTGTGGATTAATATACACATAAAAACCTACCATCTGCAAAAATAAAATCGATTCTATCTTGCTTGGTTCAATAGATATGTATACTTATCCCTTTTAGCCGGTTAACCCCACCCACTATGACGTAGAAATTGAACCACTTAAGATAGAGCCTTGGATCAGCTTGTGGATTAATATACACATAAAAACCTATCATCTGCAAAAATAAAATCGATTCTATCTTGCTTGGCTCAATAGATATGGACGCTTATCCCTTTTAGTCGGTTAACACCATCCACTTTGACGTAGAAATTGAACCGTTAACGACAGAACCTTGTATCAGCTTGCGGATTAATATACACATAAAAGCCAACCATCTGCAAAAACAAAATCGATTCTATCTTGCTTGGTTCAATAGATATGGACACTTATCCCGGTTAGTCGGTTAACCCCACCCAGTATGACTAAGAAATTGAACCGTTAACGATAGAACCTGGATCAGCTTGTGGATTAATATACACATAAAAACCTACCATTTGCAAAAACAAAATCGATTCTAGCATGCTCGGTTCAATAGATATGGACACTTATCCCATTTAGTCGGTTAACCCCATACACTTTGGCGTAGAAATTGAACCGTTAAAGATAGAACCTTGTGTCAGCTTGTGGATTAATATACACATAAAAACCTATCATCTGCAAAAATAAAATCGATTCTATCTTCCTTGTTTCAATAGATATGGACACTTATCCCTTTTAGTCGGTTAACCCCACCCACTTTGACGTAGAAATTGAACCGTTAACGATAGAACCTTGGGTCAGCTTGTGGGTTAATATACACATAAAAGCCTACCATCTGCAAAAACAAAATCGATTCTATCTTGCTTGGTTCAATAGATATGGATACTTATCCCTTTTAGTCGGTTAACCCCACCCACTTTGACGTAGAAATTGAACCGTTAAAGATAGAACCTTGGACCAGCTTGTGGATTAATATACACATAAAAACCTATCATCTGCAAAAAAAAAAAAACCGATTCTATCTTGCTTGGTTCAATAGATATGGACACTTATCCCTTTTAGTCGGTTAACCCCACCCACTTTGACGTAGAAATTGAACCGTTAACGACAGAACCTTGTATCAGCTTGTGGATTAATATACACATGAAAGCCTACCATCTGCAAAAACAAAATCGATTCTATCTTGCTTGGTTCAATAGATATGGACACTTATCCCGTTTAGTCGGTTAACCCCACCCAGTATGACGTAGAAATTGAACCGTTAACGATAGAACCTGGATCAGCTTGTGGATTAATATACACTTAAAAACCTATCATCTGCAAAAACAAAATCGATTCTATCTTGCTTGGCTCAATAGATATGGACGCTTATCCCTTTTAGTCGGTTAACCCCACCCACAATAGATATGTACACTTATTCCTTTTAGTCGGTTAACCCCATCCACTTTGACATAGAAATTGAACCGTTAACGATAGAACCTTGTATCAGCTTGTGGATTAATATACACATAAAAACCTACCATCTGCAAAAATAAAATCGATTCTATCTTGCTTGGTTCAATAGATGTGGACACTTATCCCTTTTAGTCGGTTAACCCCACCCAGTATGACGTAGAAATTGAACCGTTGGCGATAGAACCTTGGATCAGCTTGTGGAATAATACACACATAAAAATTTACCATCTGCAAAAATAAATTCGATTCTATCTTGCTTGGTTCAATAGATATGTATACTTATCCCTTTTAGTCGGTTAACCCCACCCACTATGACGTAGAAATTGAACCACTTAAGATAGAGCCTTGGATCAGTTTGTGGATTAATATACACATAAAAACCTATCATCTGCAAAAATAAAATCGATTCTATCTTCCTTTGTTCAATAGATATGGATACTTATCCCGTTTAATCGGTTAACCCCACCCACTTTGACGTAGAAATTGAACCGTTAAAGATAGAACCTTGTGTCAGCCTGTGGGTTAAAATACACATAAAAACCTATCATCTGCAAAAATAAAATCGATTCTGTCTTCCTTGGTTCAATAGATATGGACACTTATCCCGTTTAGTCGGTTAACCCCACCCAGTATGACGTAGAAATTGAACCGTTAAAGATAGAACCTTGTGTCAGCTTGTGGATAAATATACACATAAAAACCTATCATCTGCAAAAATAAAATCGATTCTATCTTCCTTGGTTCAATAGATAAGGACACTTATCCCGTTTAGTCGGTTAACCCCACCCAGTATGACGTAGAAATTGAACCGTTAAAGATAGAACCTTGGATCAGCTTGTGGATTAATATACACATAAAAACCTATCATCTCCAAAAACAAAATCGATTCTATCTTGCTTGGCTTAATAGATATGTACACTTATCCCTTTTAGTCGGTTAACCCCACCCACAATAGATATGTACACTTATCCCTTTTAGTCGGTTAACCCCATCCACTTTGACATAGAAATTGAACCGTTAACGATAGAACCTTGTATCAGCTTGTGGACTAATATACACATAAAAACCTACCATCTGCAAAAATAAAATCGATTCTATCTTGCTTGGTTCAATAGATATGTATACTTATCCCTTTTAGCCGGTTAACCCCACCCACTATGACGTAGAAATTGAACCACTTAAGATAGAGCCTTGGATCAGCTTGTGGATTAATATACACATAAAAACCTATCATCTGCAAAAATAAAATCGATTCTATCTTCCTTGGTTCAATAGATATGGACACTTATCCCTTTTAGTCGGTTAACCCCACCCAGTATGACGTAGAAATTGAACCCTTGGCGATAGAACCTTGGATCAGCTTTTGGAATAATACACACATAAAAACCTACCATCTGCAAAAACAAAATCGATTCTATCTTGCTTGGTTCAATAGATATGTATACTTATCCCTTTTAGCCGGTTAACCCCACCCACTATGACGTAGAAATTGAACCACTTAAGATAGAGCCTTGGATCAGCTTGTGGATTAATATACACATAAAAACCTATCATCTGCAAAAATAAAATCGATTCTATCTTCCTTGGTTCAATAGATATGGACACTTATCCCTTTTAGTCGGTTAACCCCACCCACTTTGACGTAGAAATTGAACAGTTAACGATAGAACCTTGGGTCAGCTTGTGGATTAATATACACATAAAAGCCTACCACCTGCAAAAATAAAATCGATTCTATCTTCCTCGGTTCAATAGATATGGACACTTATCCCTTTTAGTCGGTTAACCCCACCCAGTATGACGTAGAAATTGAACCGTTGGCGATAGAACCTTGGACCAGCTTGTGGAATAATACACACATAAAAACCTACCATCTGCAAAAACAAAATCGATTCTAGCATGCTCGGTTCAATAGATATGGGCACTTATCCCATTTAGTCGGTTAACCCCATACACTTTGGCGTAGAAATTGAACCGTTAAAGATAGAACCTTGTGTCAGCTTGTGATTAATATACACATAAAAACCTATCATCTGCAAAAATAAAATCGATTCTATCTTCCTTGGTTCAATAGATATGGACACTTATCCCTCTTAGTCGGTTAACCCCACCCACTTTGACGTAGAAATTGAACCGTTAACGATAGAACCTTGGGTCAGCTTGTGGGTTAATATACACATAAAAGCCTACCATCTGCAAAAACAAAATCGATTCTATCTTGCTTGGTTCAATAGATATGGATACTTATCCCTTTTAGTCGGTTAACTCCACCCACTTTGACGTAGAAATTGAACCGTTAAAGATAGAACCTTGGATCAGCTTGTGGATTAATAAACACATAAAAACCTATCATCTGCACAAAAAAAAAAACCGATTCTATCTTGCTTGGTTCAATAGATATGGACACTTATCCCTTTTAGTCGGTTAACCCCATCCACTTTGACGTAGAAATTGAACCGTTAACGACAGAACCTTGTATCAGCTTGCGGATTAATATACACATAAAAGCCTACCATCTGCAAAAACAAAATCGATTCTATCTTGCTTGGTTCAATAGATATGTATACTTATCCCTTTTAGCCGGTTAACCCCACCCACTATGACGTAGAAATTGAACCACTTAAGATAGAGCCTTGGATCAGCTTGTGGATTAATATACACATAAAAACCTATCATCTGCAAAAATAAAATCGATTCTATCTTCCTTGGTTCAATAGATATGGACACTTATCCCTTTTAGTCGGTTAACCCCACCCAGTATGACGTAGAAATTGAACCGTTGGCGATAGAACCTTGGATCAGCTTGTGGAATAATACACACATAAAAACCTACCATCTGCAAAAACAAAATCGATTCTAGCATGCTCGGTTCAATAGATATGGACACTTATCCCATTTAGTCGGTTAACCCCATACACTTTGGCGTAGAAATTGAACCGTTAAAGATAGAACCTTGTGTCAGCTTGTGGATTAATATACACATAAAAACCTATCACCTGCAAAAATAAAATCGATTCTATCTTCCTTGGTTCAATAGATATGGACACTTATCCCTTTTAGTCGGTTAACCCCACCCACTTTGACGTAGAAATTGAACCGTTAACGATAGAACCTTGGGTCAGCTTGTGGGTTAATATACACATAAAAGCCTACCATCTGCAAAAACAAAATCGATTCTATCTTGCTGGTTCAATAGATATGGATACTTATCCCTTTTAGTCGGTTAACCCCACCCACTTTGACGTAGAAATTGAACCGTTAAAGATAGAACCTTGGATCAGCTTGTGGATTAATATACACATAAAAACCTATCATCTGCAAAAAAAAAAAAGACCGATTCTATCTTGCTTGGTTCAATAGATATGGACACTTATCCCTTTTAGTCGGTTAACCCCATCCACTTTGACGTAGAAATTGAACCGTTAACGACAGAACCTTGTATCAGCTTGCGGATTAATATACACATGAAAGCCTACCATCTGCAAAAACAAAATCGATTCTATCTTGCTTGGTTCAATAGATATGGACACTTATCCCGTTTAGTCGGTTAACCCCACCCAGTATGACGTAGAAATTGAACCGTTAACGATAGAACCTGGATCAGCTTGTGGATTAATATACACATAAAAACCTATCATCTGCAAAAACAAAATCGATTCTATCTTGCTTGGCTCAATAGATGTGGACACGTATCCCTTTTAGTCGGTTAACCCCACCCAGTATGACGTAGAAATTGAACCGTTGGCGATAGGACCTTGGATCAGCTTGTGGAATAATACACACATAAAAATTTACCATTTGCAAAAATAAATTCGATTCTATCTTGCTTGGTTCAATAGATATGTATACTTATCCCTTTTAGTCGGTTAACCCCACCCACTATGACGTAGAAATAGAACCACTTAAGATAGAGCCTTGGATCAGTTTGTGGATTAATATACACATAAAAACCTATCATCTGCAAAAATAAAATCGATTCTATCTTCCTTTGTTCAATAGATATGGATACTTATCCCGTTTAATCGGTTAACCCCACCCACTTTGACGTAGAAATTGAACCGTTAAAGATAGAACCTTGTGTCAGCCTGTGAATTAATATACACATAAAAACCTATCATCTGCAAAAATAAAATCGATTCTGTCTTCCTTGGTTCAATAGATATGGACACTTATCCCGTTTAGTCGGTTAACCCCACCCAGTATGACGTAGAAATTGAACCGTTAAAGATAGAACCTTGTGTCAGCTTGTGGTTTAATATACACATAAAAACCTATCATCTGCAAAAATAAAATCGATTCTATCTTCCTTGGTTCAATAGATATGGACACTTATCCCGTTTAGTCGGTTAACCCCACCCAGTATGACGTAGAAATTGAACCGTTAAAGATAGAACCTTGGATCAGCTTGTGGATTAATATACACATAAAAACCTATCATCCGCAAAAAAAAAAAAAACCGATTCTATCTTGCTTGGTTCAATAGATATGGACAATTATCCCGTTTAGTCGGTTAACCCCACCCAGTATGACGTAGAAATTGAACCGTTAACGATAGAACCTGGATCAGCTTGTGGATTAATATACACATAAAAACCTATCATCTGCAAAAACAAAATCGATTCTATCTTGCTTGGTTCAATAGATATGGATACTTATCCCTTTTAGTCGGTTAACCCCACCCACTTTGACGTAGAAATTGAACCGTTAAAGATCATCTGCAAAAACAAAATCGATTCTATCTTGCTTGGCTCAATAGATATGTACACTTATCCCTTTTAGTCGATTAACCCCACCCACAATAGATATGTACACTTATCCCTTTTAGTCGGTTAACCCCATCCACTTTGACATAGAAATTGAACCGTTAACGATAGAACCTTGTATCAGCTTGTGGATTAATATACACATAAAAACCTACCATCTGCAAAAATAAAATCGATTCTATCTTGCTTGGTTCAATAGATGTGGACACTTATCCCTTTTAGTCGGTTAACCCCACCCAGTATGACGTAGAAATTGAACCGTTGGCGATAGAACCTTGGATCAGCTTGTGGATTAATATACACATAAAAACTTATCATCTGCAAAAACAAAATCGATTCTATCTTGCTTGGTTCAATAGATATGGATACTTATCCCTTTTAGTCGGTTAACCCCACCCACTTTGACGTAGAAATTGAACCGTTAAAGATCATCTGCAAAAACAAAATCGATTCTATCTTGCTTGGCTCAATAGATATGTACACTTATGCCTTTTAGTCGGTTAACCCCACCCACAATAGATATGTACACTTATCCCTTTTAGTCGGTTAACCCCATCCACTTTGACATAGAAATTGAACCGTTAACGATAGAACCTTGTATTAGCTTGTGGATTAATATACACATAAAAACCTACCATCTGCAAAAATAAAATCGATTCTATCTTGCTTGGTTCAATAGATGTGGACACTTATCCCTTTTAGTCGGTTAACCCCACCCAGTATGACGTAGAAATTGAACCGTTGGCGATAGAACCTTGGATCAGCTTGTGGAATAATACACACATAAAAACCTACCATCTGCAAAAACAAAATCGATTATATCTTGCTTGGTTCAATAGATATGTATACTTATCCCTTTTAGCCGGTTAACCCCACCCACTCTGACGTAGAAATTGAACCACTTAAGATAGAGCCTTGGATCAGCTTGTGGATTAATATACACATAAAAACCTACCATCTGCAAAAATAAAATCGATTCTATCTTGCTTGGTTTAATAGATATGTATACTTATCCCTTTTAGCCGGTTAACCCCACCCACTTTGACGTAGAAATGAAACGTTAAAGATGGAACCTTGGATCAGATTGTGGATTAATATACACATAAAAACCTATCATCTGCAAAACCAAAATCGATTCTATCTTGATTGGTTCAATAGATATGGATACTTATCCCTTTTAGTCGGTTAACCCCACCCACTTTGACGTAGAGATTGAACCGTTAACGATAGAATCTAGGATCAGCTTGTGGGTTAATACACAAATAAAAACCTATCATCTGCAAAAAAAAAACCGATTCTATCTTGCTTGGTTCAATAGATATGGACACTTATCCCTTTTAGTCGGTTAACCCCATCCACTTTGACGTAGAAATTGAACCGTTATCGACAGAACCTTGTATCAGCTTGCGGATTAATATACACATAAAAGCCTACCATCTGCAAAAATAAAATCGATTCTATCTTCCTTGGTTCAATAGATATGGACACTTATCCCTTTTAGTCGGTTAACCCCACCCACAATAGATATGGACACTTATCCCTTTTAGTCTGTTAACCCCATCCACTTTGTCGTAGAAATTGAACCGTTAAAGATATAACCTTGTATCAGCTTGTGGATTAATATACACATAAAATCCTACCATCTGCAAAAATAAAATCGATTCTATCTTGCTTGGTTCAATAAATATGGATACTTATCCCTTTTAGTCGGTTAACCCCACCCACTTTGACGTAGAAATGAAACGTTAAAGATGGAACCTTGGATCAGATTGTGGATTAATATACACATAAAAACCTATCATCTGCAAAACCAAAATCGATTCTATCTTGCTTGGTTCAATAGATATGGATACTTATCCCTTTTAGTCGGTTAACCCCACCCACTTTGACGTAGAAATTGAACCGTTAACGATAGAATCTAGGATCAGCTTGTGGGTTAATACACAAATAAAAACCTATCATCTGCAAAAAAAAAACCGATTCTATCTTGCTTGGTTCAATAGATATGGACACTTATCCCTTTTAGTCGGTTAACCCCATCCACTTTGACGTAGAAATTGAACCGTTAACGACAGAACCTTGTATCAGCTTGCGGATTAATATACACATAAAAGCCTACCATCTGCAAAAACAAAATCGATTCTATCTTGCTTGGTTCAATAGATATGGACACTTATCCCGGTTAGTCGGTTAACCCAACCCAGTATGACGTAGAAATTGAACCGCTAACGATAGAACCTGGATCAGCTTGTGGATTAATATACACATAACAACCTATCATCTGCAAAAACAAAATCGATTCTATCTTGCTTGGCTTAATAGATATGTACACTTATCCCTTTTAGTCGGTTAACCCCACCCACAATAGATATGTACACTTATCCCTTTTAGTCGGTTAACCCCATCCACTTTGACATAGAAATTGAACCGTTAACGATAGAACCTTGTATCAGCTTGTGGATTAATATACACATAAAAACCTACCATCTGCAAAAATAAAATCGATTCTATCTTGCTTGGTTTAATAGATATGTATACTTATCCCTTTTAGCCGGTTAACCCCACCCACTATGACGTAGAAATTGAACCACTTAAGATAGAGCCTTGGATCAGCTTGTGGATTAATATACACATAAAAACCTATCATCTGCAAAAATAAAATCGATTCTATCTTCCTTGGTTCAATAGATATGGACACTTATCCCTTTTAGTCGGTTAACCCCACCCAGTATGACGTAGAAATTGAACCCTTGGCGATAGAACCTTGGATCAGCTTGTGGAATAATACACACATAAAAACCTACCATCTGCAAAAACAAAATCGATTCTATCTTGCTTGGTTCAATAGATATGTATACTTATCCCTTTTAGCCGGTTAACCCCACCCACTATGACGTAGAAATTGAACCACTTAAGATAGAGCCTTGGATCAGCTTGTGGATTAATATACACATAAAAACCTATCATCTGCAAAAATAAAATCGATTCTATCTTCCTTGGTTCAATTGATATGGACACTTATCCCTTTTAGTCGGTTAACCCCACCCACTTTGACGTAGAAATTGAACAGTTAACGATAGAACCTTGGGTCAGCTTGTGGATTAATATACACATAAAAGCCTACCACCTGCAAAAATAAAATCGATTCTATCTTCCTCGGTTCAATAGATATGGACACTTATCCCTTTTAGTCGGTTAACCCCACCCAGTATGACGTAGAAATTGAACCCTTGGCGATAGAACCTTGGATCAGCTTGTGGAATAATACACACATAAAAACCTACCATCTGCAAAAACAAAATCGATTCTATCTTGCTTGGTTCAATAGATATGTATACTTATCCCTTTTATCCGGTTAACCCCACCCACTATGACGTAGAAATTGAACCACTTAAGATAGAGCCTTGGATCAGCTTGTGGATTAATATACACATAAAAACCTACCATCTGCAAAAACAAAATCGATTCTAGCATGCTCGGTTCAATAGATATGGACACTTATCCCATTTATTCGGTTAACCCCATACACTTTGGCATAGAAATTGAACCGTTAAAGATAGAACCTTGTGTCAGCTTGTGGAATAGTATACACATAAAAACCTATCATCTGCAAACATAAAATCGATTCTATCTTCCTTGGTTCAATAGATATGGACACTTATCCCTTTTAGTCGGTTAACCCCACCCACTTTGACGTAGAAATTGAACCGTTAACGATAGAACCTTGGGTCAGCTTGTGGGTTAATATACACATAAAAGCCTACCATCTGCAAAAACAAAATCGATTCTGTCTTGCTTGGTTCAATAGATATGGATACTTATCCCTTTTAGTCGGTTAACCCCACCCACTTTGACGTAGAAATTGAACCGTTAAAGATAGAACCTTGGATCAGCTTGTGGATTAATATACACATAAAAACCTATCATCTGCACAAAAATAAACCGATTCTATCTTGCTTGGTTCAATAGATATGGACACTTATCCCTTTTAGTCGGTTAACCCCATCCACTTTGACGTAGAAATTGAACCGTTAACGACAGAACCTTGTATCAGCTTGTGGATTAATACACACATGAAAGCCTACCATCTTCAAAAACAAAATTGATTCTATCTTGCTTGGTTCAATAGATATGGACACTTATCCCGTTTAGTCGGTTAACCCCACCCAGTATGACGTAGAAATTGAACCGTTAACGATAGAACCTGGATCAGCTTGTGGATTAATATACACATAAAAACCTATCATCTGCAAAAATAAAATCGATTCTATCTTGCTTGGCTCAATAGATATGGACGCTTATCCCTTTTAGTCGGTTAACCCCATCCACTTTGACGTAGAAATTGAACCGTTAACGACAGAACCTTGTATCAGCTTGTGGATTAATATACACATGAAAGCCTACCATCTGCAAAAACAAAATCGATTCTATCTTGCTTGGTTCAATAGATATGGACACTTATCCCGTTTAGTCGGTTAACCCCACCCAGTATGACGTAGAAATTGAACCGTTAACGATAGAACCTGGATCAGTTTTTGGATTAATATACACATAAAAACCTATCATCTGCAAAAATAAAATCGGTTCTATCTTCCTTTGTTCAATAGATATGGATACTTATCCCGTTTAGTTGGTTAACCCCACCCACTTTGACTTAGACATTGAACCGTTAACGATAGAACCTTGGATCAGCTTGTGGATTGATACACACATAAAAACCTATCACCTCCAAAAACAAAATCGATTCTAGCTTGCTGGGTTCAATAGATATGGACACTTATCCCTTTTAGTCGGTTAACCCCACCCACAATAGATATGGACACTTATCCCTTTTAGTCTGTTAACCCCATCCACTTTGTCGTAGAAATTGAACCGTTAAAGATATAACCTTGTATCAGATTGTGGATTAATATAAACATAAAATCCTACCATCTGCAAAAATAAAATCGATTCTATCTTGCTTGGTTCAATAGATATGGACACTTATCCCTTTTAGTCGGTTAACCGTTAAAGATAGAACCTTGGATCAGCTTGTGGATTAATATACACATAAAAACCTATCATCTGCAAAAACAAAACCGATTCTATCTTGCTTGGTTCAATAGATATGGACACTTATCCCTTTTAGTCGGTTAACCCCATCCACTTTGACGTAGAAATTGAACCGTTAACGACAGAACCTTGTATCAGCTTGCGGATTAATATACACATAAAAGCCTACCATCTGCAAAAACAAAATCGATTCTATCTTGCTTTGTTCAATAGATATGGACACTTATCCCGGTTAGTCGGTTAACCCAACCCAGTATGACGTAGAAATTGAACCGCTAACGATAGAACCTGGATCAGCTTGTGGATTAATATACACATAACAACCTATCATCTGCAAAAACAAAATCGATTCTATCTTGCTTGGCTTAATAGATATGTACACTTATCCCTTTTAGTCGGTTAACCCCACCCACAATAGATATGTACACTTATCCCTTTTAGTCGGTTAACCCCATCCACTTTGACATAGAAATTGAACCGTTAACGATAGAACCTTGTATCAGCTTGTGGATTAATATACACATAAAAACCTACCATCTGCAAAAATAAAATCGATTCTACCTTGCTTGGTTTAATAGATATGTATACTTATCCCTTTTAGCCGGTTAACCCCACCCACTATGACGTAGAAATTGAACCACTTAAGATAGAGCCTTGGATCAGCTTGTGGATTAATATACACATAAAAACCTATCATCTGCAAAAATAAAATTATCTTGCTTGGTTCAATAGATATGTATACTTATCCCTTTTAGCCGGTTAACCCCACCCACTATGACGTAGAAATTGAACCACTTAAGATAGAGCCTTGGATCAGCTTGTGGATTAATATACACATAAAAACCTATCATCTGCAAAAATAAAATCGATTCTATCTTCCTTGGTTCAATTGATATGGACACTTATCCCTTTTAGTCGGTTAACCCCACCCACTTTGACGTAGAAATTGAACAGTTAACGATAGAACCTTGGGTCAGCTTGTGGATTAATATACACATAAAAGCCTACCACCTGCAAAAATAAAATCGATTCTATCTTCCTCGGTTCAATAGATATGGACACTTATCCCTTTTAGTCGGTTAACCCCACCCAGTATGACGTAGAAATTGAACCCTTGGCGATAGAACCTTGGATCAGCTTGTGGAATAATACACACATAAAAACCTACCATCTGCAAAAACAAAATCGATTCTATCTTGCTTGGTTCAATAGATATGTATACTTATCCCTTTTATCCGGTTAACCCCACCCACTATGACGTAGAAATTGAACCACTTAAGATAGAGCCTTGGATCAGCTTGTGGATTAATATACACATAAAAACCTACCATCTGCAAAAACAAAATCGATTCTAGCATGCTCGGTTCAATAGATATGGACACTTATCCCATTTATTCGGTTAACCCCATACACTTTGGCATAGAAATTGAACCGTTAAAGATAGAACCTTGTGTCAGCTTGTGGAATAGTATACACATAAAAACCTATCATCTGCAAACATAAAATCGATTCTATCTTCCTTGGTTCAATAGATATGGACACTTATCCCTTTTAGTCGGTTAACCCCACCCACTTTGACGTAGAAATTGAACCGTTAACGATAGAACCTTGGGTCAGCTTGTGGGTTAATATACACATAAAAACCTACCATCTGCAAAAACAAAATCGATTCTGTCTTGCTTGGTTCAATAGATATGGACACTTATCCCTTTTAGTCGGTTAACCCCACCCACTTTGACGTAGAAATTGAACAGTTAACGATAGAACCTTGGGTCAGCTTGTGGATTAATATACACATAAAAGCCTACCACCTGCAAAAATAAAATCGATTCTATCTTCCTCGGTTCAATAGATATGGACACTTATCCCTTTTAGTCGGTTAACCCCACCCAGTATGACGTAGAAATTGAACCCTTGGCGATAGAACCTTGGATCAGCTTGTGGAATAATACACACATAAAAACCTACCATCTGCAAAAACAAAATCGATTCTGTCTTGCTTGGTTCAATAGATATGGATACTTATCCCTTTTAGTCGGTTAACCCCACCCACTTTGACGTAGAAATTGAACCGTTAAAGATAGAACCTTGGATCAGCTTGTGGATTAATATACACATAAAAACCTATCATCTGCACAAAAATAAACCGATTCTATCTTGCTTGGTTCAATAGATATGGACACTTATCCCTTTTAGTCGGTTAACCCCATCCACTTTGACGTAGAAATTGAACCGTTAACGACAGAACCTTGTATCAGCTTGTGGATTAATACACACATGAAAGCCTACCATCTTCAAAAACAAAATCGATTCTATCTTGCTTGGTTCAATAGATATGGACACTTATCCCGTTTAGTCGGTTAACCCCACCCAGTATGACGTAGAAATTGAACCGTTAACGATAGAACCTGGATCAGCTTGTGGATTAATATACACATAAAAACCTATCATCTGCAAAAATAAAATCGATTCTATCTTGCTTGGCTCAATAGATATGGACGCTTATCCCTTTTAGTCGGTTAACCCCATCCACTTTGACGTAGAAATTGAACCGTTAACGACAGAACCTTGTATCAGCTTGTGGATTAATATACACATGAAAGCCTACCATCTGCAAAAACAAAATCGATTCTATCTTGCTTGGTTCAATAGATATGGACACTTATCCCGTTTAGTCGGTTAACCCCACCCAGTATGACGTAGAAATTGAACCGTTAACGATAGAACCTGGATCAGTTTGTGGATTAATATACACATAAAAACCTATCATCTGCAAAAATAAAATCGGTTCTATCTTCCTTTGTTCAATAGATATGGATACTTATCCCGTTTAGTTGGTTAACCCCACCCACTTTGACTTAGACATTGAACCGTTAACGATAGAACCTTGGATCAGCTTGTGGATTGATACACACATAAAAACCTATCACCTCCAAAAACAAAATCGATTCTAGCTTGCTGGGTTCAATAGATATGGACACTTATCCCTTTTAGTCGGTTAACCCCACCCACAATAGATATGGACACTTATCCCTTTTAGTCTGTTAACCCCATCCACTTTGTCGTAGAAATTGAACCGTTAAAGATATAACCTTGTGTCAGATTGTGGATTAATATAAACATAAAATCCTACCATCTGCAAAAATAAAATCGATTCTATCTTGCTTGGTTCAATAGATATGGACACTTATCCCTTTTAGTCGGTTAACCGTTAAAGATAGAACCTTGGATCAGCTTGTGGATTAATATACACATAAAAACCTATCATCTGCAAAAACAAAATCGATTCTATCTTGCTTGGTTCAATAGATATGGATACTTATCCCTTTTAGTCGGTTAACCCCACCCACTTTGACGTAGAAATTGAACCGTTAAAGATCATCTGCAAAAACAAAATCGATTCTATTTTGCTTGGCTCAGTAGATATGTACACTTATCCCTTTTAGTCGGTTAACCCCACCCACAATAGATATGTACACTTATCCCTTTTAGTCGGTTAACCCCATCCACTTTGACATAGAAATTGAACCGTTAACGATAGAACCTTGTATCAGCTTGTGGATTAATATACACATAAAAACCTACCATCTGCAAAAATAAAATCGATTCTATCTTGCTTGGTTCAATAGATATGTATACTTATCCCTCTTAGCCGGTTAACCCCACCCACTATGACGTAGAAATTGAACCACTTAAGATAGAGCCTTGGGTCAGCTTGTGGATTAATATACACATAAAAACCTATCATCTGCAAAAATAAAATCGATTCTATCTTCCTTGGTTCAATAGATATGGACACTTATCGCTTTTAGTCGGTTAACCCCACCCACCTTGACGTAAAAATTGATCAGTTAACGATAGAGCCTTGGGTCAGCTTGTGGATTAATATACACATAAAAGCCTACCACCTGCAAAAATAAAATCGATTCTATCTTCCTCGGTTCAATAGATATGGACACTTATACCTTTTAGTCGGTTAACCCCACCCAGTATGACGTAGAAATTGAACCGTTGGCGATAGAACCTTGGATCAGCTTGTGGAATAATACACACATAAAAACCTACCATCTGCAAAAACAAAATCGATTCTAGCATGCTCGGTTCAATAGATATGGACACTTATCCCATTTAGTCGGTTAACCCCATACACTTTGGCGTAGAAATTGAACCGTTAAAGATAGAACCTTGTGTCAGCTTGTGGATTAATATACACATAAAAACCTATCATCTGCAAAAATAAAATCGATTCTATCTTCCTTGGTTCAATAGATATGGACACTTATCCCTTTTAGTCGGTTAACCCCACCCACTTTGACGTAGAAATTGAACCGTTAACGATAGAACCTTGGGTCAGCTTGTGGGTTAATATACACATAAAAGCCTACCATCTGCAAAAACAAAATCGATTCTATCTTGCTTGGTTCAATAGATATGGATAGTTATCCCTTTTAGTCGATTAACCCCACCCACTTTGACGTAGAAATTTAACCGTTAAAGATAGAACCTTGGATCAGCTTGTGGATTAATATACACTTAAAAACCTATCATCTGCACAAAAATAAACCGATTCTATCTTGCTTGGTTCAATAGATATGGACACTTATCCCTTTTAGTCGGTTAACCCCATCCACTTTGACGTAGAAATTGAACCGTTAACGACAGAACCTTGTATCAGCTTGTGGATTAATATACACATGAAAGCCTACCATCTTCAAAAACAAAATCGATTCTATCTTGCTTGGTTCAATAGATATGGACACTTATCCCGTTTAGTCGGTTAACCCCACCCAGTGTGACGTAGAAATTGAACCGTTAACGATAGAACCTGGATCAGCTTGTGGATTAATATACACATAAAAACCTATCATCTGCAAAAACAAAATCGATTCTATCTTGCTTGGCTCAATAGATATGGACGCTTATCCCTTTTAGTCGGTTAACCCCATCCACTTTGACGTAGAAATTGAACCGTTAACGACAGAACCTTGTATCAGCTTGTGGATTAATATACACATGAAAGCCTACCATCTGCAAAAACAAAATCGATTCTATCTTGCTTGGTTCAATAGATATGGACACTTATCCCGTTTAGTCGGTTAACCCCACCCAGTATGACGTAGAAATTGAACCGTTAACGATAGAACCTGGATCAGTTTGTGGATTAATATACACATAAAAACCTATCATCTGCAAAAATAAAATCGATTCTATCTTCCTTTGTTCAATAGATATGGATACTTATCCCGTTTAGTCGGTTAACCCAACCCACTTTGACGTAGACATTGAACCGTTAACGATAGAACCTTGGATCAGCTTGTGGATTGATACACACATAAAAAACTATCACCTCCAAAAACAAAATCGATTCTAGCTTGCTGGGTTCAATAGATATGGACACTTATCCCTTTTAGTCGGTTAACCCCACCCACAATAGATATGGACACTTATCCCTTTTAGTCTGTTAACCCCATCCACTTTGTCGTAGAAATTGAACCGTTAAAGATATAACCTTGTATCAGATTGTGGATTAATATACACATAAAATTCTACCATCTGCAAAAATAAAATCGATTCTATCTTGCTTGGTTCAATAGATATGTATACTTATCCCTTTTAGCCGGTTAACCCGACCCACTATGACGTAGAAATTGAACCACTTAAGATAGAGCCTTGGATCAGCTTGTGGATTAATATACACATAAAAACCTATCATCTGCAAAAATAAAATCGATTCTATCTTCCTTGGTTCAATAGATATGGACACTTATCCCTTTTAGTCGGTTAACTCCACCCACAATAGATATGGACACTTATCCCTTTTAGTCGGTTAACCGTTAAAGATAGAACCTTGGATCAGCTTGTGGATTAATATACACATAAAAACCTATCATCTGCAAAAACAAAATCGATTCTATCTTGCTTGGTTCAATAGATATGGATACTTATCCCTTTTAGTCGGTTAACCCCACCCACTTTGACGTAGAAATTGAACCGTTAAAAATCATCTGCAAAAACAAAATCGATTCTATCTTGCTTGACTCAATAGATATGTACACTTATCCCTTTTAGTCGGTTAACCCCACCCACAATAGATATGTACACTTATCCCTTTTAGTCGGTTAACCCCATCCACTTTGACATAGAAATTGAACCGTTAACGATAGAACCTTGTATCAGCTTGTGGATTAATATACACATAAAACCTACCATCTGCAAAAATAAAATCGATTCTATCTTGCTTGGTTCAATAGATGTGGACACTTATCCCTTTTAGTCGGTTAACCCCACCCAGTATGACGTAGAAATTGAACCGTTGGCGACAGAACCTTGGATCAGCTTGTGAAATAATACACACATAAAAACCTACCATCTGCAAAAACAAAATCGATTCTATCTTGCTTGGTTCAATAGATATGTATACTTATCCCTTTTAGCCGGTTAACCCCACCCACTATGACGTAGAAATTGAACCACTTAAGATAGAGCCTTGGATCAGCTTGTGGATTAAAATACACATAAAAACCTATCATCTGCAAAAATAAAATCGATTCTATCTTCCTTGGTTCAATAGATATGGACACTTATCCCTTTTAGTCGGTTAACCCCACCCACAATAGATATGGACACTTATCCCTTTTAGTCTGTTAACCCCATCCACTTTGTCGTAGAAATTGAACCGTTAAAGATATAACCTTGTATCAGCTTGTGGATTAATATACACATAAATCCTACCATCTGCAAAAATAAAATCGATTCTATCTTGCTTGGTTCAATAGATATGGACACTTATCCCTTTTAGTCGGTTAACTCCACCCACTTTGACGTAGAAATTGAACCGTTAAAGATAGAACCTTGGACCAGCTTGTGGATTAATATACACATAAAAACCTATCATCTGCAGAAACAAAACCGATTCTATCTTGCTTGGTTCAATAGATATGGACACTTATCCCTTTTAGTCGGTTAACCCCATCCACTTTGACGTAGAAATTGAACCGTTAACGACAGAACCTTGTATCAGCTTGTGGATTAATATATACATAAAAGCCTACCATCTGCAAAAACAAAATCGATTCTATCTTGCTTGGTTCAATAGATATGGACACTTATCCCGTTTACTCGGTTAACCCCACCCAGTATGACGTAGAAATTGAACCGTTAACGATAGAACCTGGATCAGCTTGTGGATTAATATACACATAAAAACCTATCATCTGCAAAAACAAAATCGATTCTATCTTGCTTGGCTCAATAGATATGTACACTTATCCCTTTTAGTCGGTTAACCCCACCCACAATAGATATGTACACTTATCCCTTTTAGTCGGTTAACCCCATCCACTTTGACATAGAAATTGAACCGTTAACGATAGAACCTTGTATCAGCTTGTGGATTAATATACACATAAAAACCTACCATCTGCAAAAATAAAATCGATTCTATCTTGCTTGGTTCAATAGATGTGGACACTTATCAATTTTAGTCGGTTAACCCCACCCAGTATGACGTAGAAATTGAACCATTGGCGATAGAACCTTGGATCAGCTTGTGGAATAATACACACATAAAAACCTACCATATGCAAAAAAAAAATCGATTCTGTCTTGCTTGGTTCAATAGATATGTATACTTATCCCTTTTAGCCGGTTAACCCCACCCACTATGACGTAGAAATTGAACCACTTAAGATAGAGCCTTGGATCAGCTTGTGGATTAATATACACATAAAAACCTATCATCTGCAAAAATAAAATCGATTCTATCTTCCTTGGTTCAATAGATATGGACACTTATCCCTTTTAGTCGGTTAACCCCACCCACAATAGATATGGACACTTATCCCTTTTAGTCTGTTAACCCCATCCACTTTGTCGTAGAAATTGAACCGTTAAAGATATAACCTTGTATCAGCTTGTGGATTAATATACACATAAAATCCTACCATCTGCAAAAATAAAATCGATTCTATCTTGCTTGGTTCAATAGATATGGACACTTATCCCTTTTAGTCGGTTAACTCCACCCACTTTGACGTAGAAATTGAACCGTTAAAGATAAAACCTTGGATCAGCTTGTGGAATAATACACACATAAAAACCTACCATCTGCAAAAACAAAATCGATTCTATCTTGCTTGGTTCAATAGATATGGATCGGTTAACCCCATCCACTTTGACGTCGAAATTGAACCGTTAACGAACGAACCTTGTATCAGCTTGTGGATTAATATACACATAAAAGCCTACCATCTGCAAAAATAAAATCGATTCTATCTTGCTTGGTTCAATAGATGTGGACACTTATCCCTTTTAATCGGTTAACCCCACCCAGTATGACGTAGAAATTGAACCGTTGGCGATAGAACCTTGGATCAGCTTGTGGAATAATATACACATAAAAACCTATCATCTGCAGAAACAAAACCGATTCTATCTTGCTTGGTTCAATAGATATGGATCGGTTAACCCCATCCACTTTGACGTCGAAATTGAACCGTTAACGAACGAACCTTGTATCAGCTTGTGGATTAATATACACATAAAAGCCTACCATCTGCAAAAATAAAATCGATTCTATCTTGCTTGGTTCAATAGATGTGGACACTTATCCCTTTTAATCGGTTAACCCCACCCAGTATGACGTAGAAATTGAACCGTTGGCGATAGAACCTTGGATCAGCTTGTGGAATAATACACACATAAAAACCTACCATCTGCAAAAACAAAATCGATTCTATCTTGCTTGGTTCAATAGATATGTATACTTATCCCTTTTAGCCGGTTAACCCCACCCACTATGACGTAGAAATTGAACCACTTAAGATAGAGCCTTGGATCAGCTTGTGGATTAATATATACATAAAAGCCTATCATCTGCAAAAATAAAATCGATTCTATCTTCCTTGGTTCAATAGATATGGACACTTACCCCTTTTAGTCGGTTAACCCCACCCACTTTGACGTAGAAATTGAACAGTTAACGATAGAACCTTGGGTCAGCTTGTGGATTAATATACACATAAAAGCCTACCACCTGCAAAAATAAAATCGATTCTATCTTCCTCGGTTCAATAGATATGGACACTTATCCCTTTTAGTCGGTTAACCCCACCCAGTATGACGTAGAAATTGAACCGTTGGCGATAGAACCTTGGATCAGCTTGTGGAATAATACACACATAAAAACCTACCATCTGCGAAAACAAAATCGATTCTAGCATGCTCGGTTCAATAGATATGGACACTTATCCCATTTAGTCGGTTAACCCCATACACTTTGGCGTAGAAATTGAACCGTTAAAGATAGAACCTTGTGCAGCTTGTGGATTAATATACACATAAAAGCCTATCATCTGCAAAAATAAAATCGATTCTATCTTCCTTGGTTCAATAGATATGGACACTTAACCCTTTTAGTCGGTTAACCCCACCCACTTTGACGTAGAAATTGAACCGTTAACGATAGAACCTTGGGTCAGCTTGTGGGTTGATATACACATAAAAACCTACCATCTGCAAAAATAAAATCGATTCTATTTTGCTTGGTTCAATATATGTGGACACTTATCCCTTTTAGTCGGTTAACCCCACCCAGTATGACATAGAAATTGAACCGTTGGCGATAGAACCTTGGATCAGCTTGTGGAATAATACACACATAAAAATTTACCATCTGCAGAAACAAAACCGATTCTATCTTGCTTGGTTCAATAGATATGGACACTTATCCCTTTTAGTCGGTTAACCCCATCCACTTTGACGTAGAAATTGAACCGTTAACGACAGAACCTTGTATCAGCTTGTGGATTAATATACACATGAAAGCCTACCATCTGCAAAAATAAAATCGATTCTATCTTCCTCGGTTCAATAGATATGGACACTTATCCCTTTTAGTCGGTTAACCCCACCCAGTATGACGTAGAAATTGAACCGTTGGCGATAGAACCTTGGATCAGCTTGTGGAATAATACACACATAAAAGCCTACCATCTGCGAAAACAAAATCGATTCTAGCATGCTCGGTTCAATAGATATGGACACTTATCCCATTTAGTCGGTTAACCCCATACACTTTGGCGTAGAAATTGAACCGTTAAAGATAGAACCTTGTGTCAGCTTGTGGATTAATATACACATAAAAGCCTACCACCTGCAAAAATAAAATCGATTCTATCTTCCTCGGTTCAATAGATATGGACACTTATCCCTTTTAGTCGGTTAACCCCACCCAGTATGACGTAGAAATTGAACCGTTGGCGATAGAACCTTGGATCAGCTTGTGGAATAATACACACATAAAAACCTACCATCTGCAAAAATAAAATCGATTCTATCTTGCTTGGTTCAATAGATATGGATACTTATCCCTTTTAGTCGGTTAACCCCACCCACTTTGACGTAGAAATTGAACCGTTAAAGATAGAACCTTTGATCAGCTTGTGGATTAATATACACATAAAAACCTATCATCTGCAGAAACAAAACCGATTCTATCTTGCTTGGTTCAATAGATATGGACACTTATCCCTTTTAGTCGGTTAACCCCATCCACTTTGACGTAGAAATTGAACCGTTAACGACAGAACCTTGTATCAGCTTGTGGATTAATATACACATGAAAGCCTACCATCTGCAAAAACAAAATCGATTCTATCTTGCTTGGTTCAATAGATATGGACACTTATCCCGTTTAGTCGGTTAACCCCACCCAGTATGACGTAGAAATTGAACCGTTAACGATAGAACCTGGATCAGCTTGTGGATTAATATACACATAAAAACCTATCATATGCAAAAACAAAATCGATTCTATCTTGCTTGGCTCAATAGATATGGACACTTATCCCTTTTAGTCGGTTAACCCCACCCACAATAGATATGTACACTTATCACTTTTAGTCGGTTAACCCCATCCACTTTGACATAGAAATTGAACCGTTAACGATAGAACCTTGTATCAGCTTGTGGATTAATATACACATAAAATCCTACCATCTGCAAAAATAAAATCGATTCTATCTTGCTTGGTTCAATAGATGTGGACACTTATCCCTTTTAGTCGGTTAACCCCAACCAGTATGACGTAGAAATTGAACCGTTGGCGATAGAACCTTGGATCAGCTTGTGGAATAATACACACATAAAAATTTACCATCTGCAAAAATAAATTCGATTCTATCTTGCTTGGTTCAATAGATATGTATACTTATCCCTTTTAGTCGGTTAACCCCACCCAGTATGACGTAGAAATTGAACCGTTGGCGATAGAACCTTGGATCAGCTTGTGGAATAATACACACATAAAAACCTACCATCTGCAAAAATAAAATCGATTCTATCTTGCTTGGTTCAATAGATATGGATACTTATCCCTTTTAGTCGGTTAACCCCACCCACTTTGACGTAGAAATTGAACCGTTAAAGATAGAACCTTTGATCAGCTTGTGGATTAATATACACATAAAAACCTATCATCTGCAGAAACAAAACCGATTCTATCTTGCTTGGTTCAATAGATATGGACACTTATCCCTTTTAGTCGGTTAACCCCATCCACTTTGACGTAGAAATTGAACCGTTAACGACAGAACCTTGTATCAGCTTGTGGATTAATATACACATGAAAGCCTACCATCTGCAAAAACAAAATCGATTCTATCTTGCTTGGTTCAATAGATATGGACACTTATCCCGTTTACTCGGTTAACCCCACCCAGTATGACGTAGAAATTGAACCGTTAACGATAGAACCTGGATCAGCTTGTGGATTAATATACACATAAAAACCTATCATCTGCAAAAACAAAATCGATTCTATCTTGCTTGGCTCAATAGATATGTACACTTATCCCTTTTAGTCGGTTAACCCCACCCACAATAGATATGTACACTTATCCCTTTTAGTCGGTTAACCCCATCCACTTTGACATAGAAATTGAACCGTTAACGATAGAACCTTGTATCAGCTTGTGGATTAATATACACATAAAAACCTACCATCTGCAAAAATAAAATCGATTCTATCTTGCTTGGTTCAATAGATGTGGACACTTATCCCTTTTAGTCGGTTAACCCCACCCAGTATGACGTAGAAATTGAACCGTTGGCGATAGAACCTTGGATCAGCTTGTGGAATAATACACACATAAAAACCTACCATATGCAAAAAAAAAATCGATTCTGTCTTGCTTGGTTCAATAGATATGTATACTTATCCCTTTTAGCCGGTTAACCCCACCCACTATGACGTAGAAATTGAACCACTTAAGATAGAGCCTTGGATCAGCTTGTGGATTAATATACACATAAAAACCTATCATCTGCAAAAATAAAATCGATTCTATCTTCCTTGGTTCAATAGATATGGACACTTATCCCTTTTAGTCGGTTAACCCCACCCACAATAGATATGGGCACTTATCCCTTTTAGTCTGTTAACCCCATCCACTTTGTCGTAGAAATTGAACCGTTAAAGATATAACCTTGTATCAGCTTGTGGATTAATATACACATAAAATCCTACCATCTGCAAAAATAAAATCGATTCTATCTTGCTTGGTTCAATAGATATGGACACTTATCCCTTTTAGTCGGTTAACTCCACCCACTTTGACGTAGAAATTGAACCGTTAAAGATAAAACCTTGGATCAGCTTGTGGATTAATATACACATAAAAACCTATCATCTGCAGAAACAAAACCGATTCTATTTTGCTTGGTTCAATAGATATGGATCGGTTAACCCCATCCACTTTGACGTCGAAATTGAACCGTTAACGAACGAACCTTGTATCAGCTTGTGGATTAATATACACATAAAAGCCTACCATCTGCAAAAATAAAATCGATTCTATCTTGCTTGGTTCAATAGATGTGGACACTTATCCCTTTTAATCGGTTAACCCCACCCAGTATGACGTAGAAATTGAACCGTTGGCGATAGAACCTTGGATCAGCTTGTGGAATAATACACACATAAAAACCTACCATCTGCAAAAACAAAATCGATTCTATCTTGCTTGGTTCAATAGATATGTATACTTATCCCTTTTAGCCGGTTAACCCCACCCACTATGACGTAGAAATTGAACCACTTAAGATAGAGCCTTGGATCAACTTGTGGATTAATATATACATAAAAGCCTATCATCTGCAAAAATAAAATCGATTCTATCTTCCTTGGTTCAATAGATATGGACACTTATCCCTTTTAGGCGGTTAACCCCACCCACTTTGACGTAGAAATTGAACAGTTAACGATAGAACCTTGGGTCAGCTTGTGGATTAATATACACATAAAAGCCTACCACCTGCAAAAATAAAATCGATTCTATCTTCCTCGGTTCAATAGATATGGACACTTATCCCTTTTAGTCGGTTAACCCCACCCAATATGACGTAGAAATTGAACCGTTGGCGATAGAACCTTGGATCAGCTTGTGGAATAATACACACATAAAAACCTACCATCTGCGAAAACAAAATCGATTCTATCTTCCTCGGTTCAATAGATATGGACACTTATCCCATTTAGTCGGTTAACCCCATACACTTTGGCGTAGAAATTGAACCGTTAAAGATAGAACCTTGTGCAGCTTGTGGATTAATATACACATAAAAGCCTATCATCTGCAAAAATAAAATCGATTCTATCTTCCTTGGTTCAATAGATATGGACACTTAACCCTTTTAGTCGGTTAACCCCACCCACTTTAACGTAGAAATTGAACCGTTAACGATAGAACCTTGGGTCAGCTTGTGGGTTGATATACACATAAAAACCTACCATCTGCAAAAATAAAATCGATTCTATCTTGCTTGGTTCAATAGATGTGGACACTTATCCCTTTTAGTCGGTTAACCCCACCCAGTATGACATAGAAATTGAACCGTTGGCGATAGAACCTTGGATCAGCTTGTGGAATAATACACACATAAAAATTTACCATCTGCAGAAACAAAACCGATTCTATCTTGCTTGGTTCAATAGATATGGACACTTATCCCTTTTAGTCGGTTAACCCCATCCACTTTGACGTAGAAATTGAACCGTTAACGACATAACCTTGTATCAGCTTGTGGATTAATATACACATGAAAGCCTACCATCTGCAAAAATAAAATCGATTCTATCTTCCTCGGTTCAATAGATATGGACACTTATCCCTTTTAGTCGGTTAACCCCACCCAGTATGACGTAGAAATTGAACCGTTGGCGATAGAACCTTGGATCAGCTTGTGGAATAATACACACATAAAAGCCTACCATCTGCGAAAACAAAATCGATTCTAGCATGCACGGTTCAATAGATATGGACACTTATCCCATTTAGTCGGTTAACCCCATACACTTTGGCGTAGAAATTGAACCGTTAAAGATAGAACCTTGCGTCAGCTTGTGGATTAATATACACATAAAAGCCTACCACCTGCAAAAATAAAATCGATTCTATCTTCCTCGGTTCAATAGATATGGACACTTATCCCTTTTAGTCGGTTAACCCCACCCAGTATGACGTAGAAATTGAACCGTTGGCGATAGAACCTTGGTTCAATAGATATGGACACTTATCCCATTTAGTCGGTTAACCCCATACACTTTGGCGTAGAAATTGAACCGTTAAAGATAGAACCTTGTGTCAGCTTGTGGATTAACGTACACATAAAAACCTATCATCTGCAAAAATAAAATCGATTCTATCTTCCTTGGTTCAATAGATATGGACACTTATCCCTTTTAGTCGGTTAACCCAACCCACTTTGACGTAGAAATTGAACCGTTAACGATAGAACCTTGTATCACCTTGTGGATTAATACACACATAAAAACCTACCATCTGCAAAAATAAAATCGATTCTAGCATGCTCGGTTCAATAGATATGGACACTTATCCCATTTAGTCGGTTAACCCCATACACTTAGGCGTAGAAATTGAACCGTTAAAGATAGAACCTTGTGTCAGCTTGTGGATTAATGTACACATAAAAACCTATCATCTGCAAAAATAAAATCGATTCTATCTTCCTTGGTTCAATAGATATGGACACTTATCCCTCTTAGTCGGTTAACACCACCCACTTTGACGTAGAAATTGAACCGTTAACGATAGAACCTTGGGTCAGCTTGTGGATTAATATACACATAAAAGCCTACCATCTGCAAAAACAAAATCGATTCTATCTAGCTTGGTTCAATAGATATGGACACTTATCCCTTTTAGTCGGTTAACCCCACCCAGTATGACGTAGATAGTGAACCGTTAGCGATATAACCTTGGATCCGCTTGTGGATTAATATACACATAAAAACCTACCATCTGCAAAAATAAAGTCGGTTCTAGCTTGCTGGGTTCAATAGATATGGACACTTATCCCTTTTAGTCGGTTAACCCCACCCAGTATGACGTAGATATTGAACCGTTAGCGATATAACCTTGGATCAGCTTGTGAATTAATATACACATAAAAGCCTACCATCTGCAAAAACAAAATCGATTCTATCTAGCTTGGTTCAATAGATATGGACACTTATCCCTTTTAGTCGGTTAACCCCACCCACTTTGACGTAGAAATTGAACCGTTAAAGATATAACCTTGGATCAGCTTGTGGATTAATATACACATAAAAACCTATCATCTGCAGAAACAAAACCGATTCTATCTTGCTTGGTTCAATAGATATGGACACTTATCCCTTTTAGTCGGTTAACCCCATCCACTTTGACGTAGAAATTGAACCGTTAACGACAGAACCTTGTATCAGCTTGTGGATTAATATACATATAAAAGCCTACCATCTGCAAAAATAAAGTCGATTCTAGCTTGCTGGGTTCAATAGATATGGACACTTATCCCTTTTAGTCGGTTAACCCCACCCAGTATGACGTAGATATTGAACCGTTAGCGATATAACCTTGGATCAGCTTGTGGATTAATATACACATAAAATCCTACCATCTGCAAAAATAAAATCGATTCTATCTTGCTTGGTTCAATAGATATGGACACTTATCTCTTTTAGTCGGTTAACTCCACCCACTTTGACGTAGAAATTGAACTGTTAAAGATAGAACCTTGGATCAGCTTGTGGATTAATATACACATAAAAACCTATCATCTGCAGAAACAAAACCGATTCTATCTTGCTTGGTTCAATAGATATGGACACTTATCCCTTTTAGTCGGTTAACCCCATCCACTTTGACGTAGAAATTGAACCGTTAACGACAGAACCTTGTATCAGCTTGTGGATTAATATACACATAAAATCCTACCATCTGCAAAAATAAAATCGATTCTATCTTGCTTGGTTCAATAGATGTGGACACTTATCCCTTTTAATCGGTTAACCCCACCCAGTATGACGTAGAAATTGAACCGTTGGCGATAGAACCTTGGATCAGCATGTGGAATAATACACACATAAAAACCTACCATCTGCAAAAACAAAATCGATTCTATCTTGCTTGGTTCAATAGATATGTATACTTATCCCTTTTAGCCGGTTAACCCCACCCACTATGACGTAGAAATTGAACCACTTAAGATAGAGCCTTGGATCAGCTTGTGGATTAATATATACATAAAAGCCTATCATCTGCAAAAATAAAATCGATTCTATCTTCCTTGGTTCAATAGATATGGACACTTATCCCTTTTAGTCGGTTAACCCCACCCACTTTGACGTACAAATTGAACAGTTAACGATAGAACCTTGGGTCAGCCTGTGGATTAATATACACATAAAAGCCTACCACCTGCAAAAATAAAATCGATTCTATCTTCCTCGGTTCAATAGATATGGATACTTATCCCTTTTAGTCGGTTAACCCCACCCAGTATGACGTAGAAATTGAACCGTTGGCGATAGAACCTTGGATCAGCTTGTGGAATAATACACACATAAAAACCTACCATCTGCGAAAACAAAATCGATTCTATCTTTCTTGGTTCAATAGATATGGACACTTATCCCTTTTAGTCGGTTAACCCCACCCACTTTGACGTAGAAATTGAACCGTTAACGATAGAACCTTGGGTCAGATTGTAGGTTGATATACACATAAAAGCCTACCATCTGCAAAAACAAAATCGATTCTATCTTGCTTGGTTCAATAGATATGGATACTTATCCCTTTTAGTCGGTTAACCCCACCCACTTTGACGTAGAAATTGAACCGTTAAAGATAGAACCTTGGATCAGCTTGTGGATTAATATACACATAAAAACCTATCATCTGCAAAAAAAAAAAACCGATTCTATCTTGCTTGGTTCAATAGATATGGACACTTATCCCTTTTAGTCGGTTAACCCCATCCACTTTGACGTAGAAATTGAACCGTTAACGACAGAACCTTGTATCAGCTTGTGGATTAATATACACATGAAAGCCTACCATCTGCAAAAACAAAATCGATTCTATCTTGCTTGGTTCAATAGATATGGACACTTATCCCGTTTAGTCGGTTAACCCCACCCAGTATGACGTAGAAATTGAACCGTTAACGATAGAACCTGGATCAGCTTGTGGATTAATATACACATAAAAACCTATCATCTGCAAAAACAAAATCGATTCTATCTTGCTTGCCTCAATAGATATGGACACTTATCCCTTTTAGTCGGTTAACCCCACCCACAATAGATATGTACACTTATCCCTTTTAGTCGGTTAACCCCATCCACTTTGACATAGAAATTGAACCGTTAACGATAGAACCTTGTATCAGCTTGTGGATTAATATACACATAAAAACCTACCATCTGCAAAAATTAAAATCGATTCTATCTTGCTTGGTTCAATAGATGTGGACACTTATCCCTTTTAGTCGGTTAACCCCACCCAGTATGACGTAGAAATTGAACCGTTGGCGATAGAACCTTGGATCAGCTTGTGGAATAATACACATATAAAAATTTACCATCTGCAAAAATAAATTCGATTCTATCTTGCTTGGTTCAATAGATATGTATACTTATCCCTTTTAGTCGGTTAACCCCACCCACTATGACGTAGAAATTGAACCACTTAAGATAGAGCCTTGGATCAGCTTGTGGATTAATATACACATAAAAACCTACCATCTGCAAAAATTAAAATCGATTCTATCTTGCTTGGTTCAATAGATGTGGACACTTATCCCTTTTAGTCGGTTAACCCCACCCAGTATGACGTAGAAATTGAACCGTTGGCGATAGAACCTTGGATCAGCTTGTGGAATAATACACATATAAAAATTTACCATCTGCAAAAATAAATTCGATTCTATCTTGCTTGGTTCAATAGATATGGATACTTATCCCTTTTAGTCGGTTAACCCCACCCACTTTGACGTAGAAATTGAACCGTTAAAGATAGAACCTTGGATCAGCTTGTGGATTAATATACACATAAAAACCTATCATCTGCAAAAAAAAAAAACCGATTCTATCTTGCTTGGTTCAATAGATATGGACACTTATCCCTTTTAGTCGGTTAACCCCATCCACTTTGACGTAGAAATTGAACCGTTAACGACAGAACCTTGTATCAGCTTGTGGATTAATATACACATGAAAGCCTACCATCTGCAAAAACAAAATCGATTCTATCTTGCTTGGTTCAATAGATATGGACACTTATCCCGTTTAGTCGGTTAACCCCACCCAGTATGACGTAGAAATTGAACCGTTAACGATAGAACCTGGATCAGCTTGTGGATTAATATACACATAAAAACCTATCATCTGCAAAAATAAAATCGATTCTATCTTCCTTGGTTCAATAGATATGGACACTTATCCCTTTTAGTCGGTTAACCCCACCCACTTTGACGTAGGAATTGAACCGTTAACGATAGAACCTTGTATCAGCTTGTGGATTAATACACACATAAAAACCTACCATCTGCAAAAATAAAATCTATTCTAGCATGCTCGGTTCAATAGATATGGACACTTATCCCATTTAGTCGGTTAACCCCATACACTTAGGCGTAGAAATTGAACCGTTAAAGGTAGAACCTTGTGTCAGCTTGTGGATTAATGTACACATAAAAACCTATCATCTGCAAAAATAAAATCGATCCTATCTTGCTTGGTTCAATAGATATGGACACTTATCCCTTTTAGTCGGTTAACCCCACCCAGTATGACGTAGAAATTGAACCGTTAGCGATAGAACCTTGGATCAGCTTGTGGATTAATATGCACATAAAAACCTACCATCTGCAAAAATAAATTCGATTCTACCTTGCTTGGCTCAATAGATATGGACACTTATCCCTTTTAGTCGGTTAACCCCAACCACTATAACGTAGAAATTGAACCGCTAACGATAGAACCTTGTATTGGCTTGTGGAATAATATACACATAAAAACCTATCATCTCCAAAAACAAAATCGATCGATTCTATCTTGCTTGGTTCAATAGATATGGACACTTATCCCTTTTAGTCGGTTAACCCCACCCACTTTGACGTAAAAATTGAACCGTTAACGATAGAACCTTGGATCAGCTTGTGGATTAATACACGCATAAAAATCTATCAAATGCAAAAACAAAATCAATTCTATCTTGCTTGGCTCAATAGATATGGACACTTATCCCTTTTAGTCGGTTAACCCCATCCACTTTGACGTAGAAATTGAACCGTTAACGATAGAACCTTGTGTCAGCTTGTGGATTAATATACACAAAAAAACCTATCATTTTCAAAAACAAAATCGATTCAATTTTTTTGGTTCAATAGATATGGATACTTATCCCTTTTAGTCGGTTAACCCCACCCACTTTGACGTAGAAATTGAACCGTTAACGATAGAACCTTGGCTCAGCTTGTGGATTAATATACACATAAAAACCTATCATCTGCAAGAATAAATTCGATTCTATCTTGCTTGATTCAATAGATATGTATACTTATCCCTTTTAGTCGGTTAACCCCACCCACTTTGACGTAGAAATTGAACCGTTAACGGTAGAACCTTGGATCAGCTTGTGGATTAATATACACATAAAAACCTACTACCTGCAAAAATAAATTCGATTCTATCTTGGTTGGTTCAATAGATATGTATACTTATCCCTTTTATTCGGTTAACCCCAACCACTATAACGTAGAAATTGAACCGTTAACGACAGAACCTTGTATTGGCTTGTGGAATAATATACACATAAAAACCTAACATCTCCAAAAATAAATTCGATTCTATCTTGGTTGGTTCAATAGATATGTATACTTATCCCTTTTATTCGGTTAACCCCAACCACTATAACGTAGAAATTGAACCGTTAACGATAGAACCTTGTATTGGCTTGTGGAATAATATACACATAAAAACCTATCATCTCCAAAAAACAAAATCGATTCTACCTTGCTTGGTTCAATAGATATGGACACTTATCCCTTTTAGTCGGTTAACCCCAACCACTATAACGTAGAAATTGAACCGTTAACGATAGAACCTTGTATTGGCTTGTGAAATAATATACACATAAAAACCTATCATCTCCAAAAACAAAATCGATTCTATCTTGCTTGGTTCAATAGATATGGACACTTATCCCTTTTAGTCGGTTAACCCCACCCACTTTGACGTAAAAATTGAACCGTTAACGATAGAACCTTGGATCAGCTTGTGGATTAATGCACGCATAAAAACCTATCAAATGCAAAAACTAAATCAATTCTATCTTGCTTGGCTCAATAGATATGGACACTTATCCCTTTTAGTCGGTTAACCCCACCCACTTTGACGTAGAAATTGAACCGTTAACGATAAAACCTTGGATCAGCTTGTGGATTAATATACACATAAAAACCTACTACCTGCAAAAATAAATTCGATTCTATCTTGGTTGGTTCAATAGATATGTATACTTATCCCTTTTATTCGGTTAACCCCAACCACTATAACGTAGAAATTGAACCGTTAACGATAGAACCTTGTATTGGCTTGTGGAATAATATACACATAAAAACCTAACATCTCCAAAAATAAATTCGATTCTATCTTGGTTGGTTCAATAGATATGTATACTTATCCCTTTTATTCGGTTAACCCCAACCACTATAACGTAGAAATTGAACCGTTAACGATAGAACCTTGTATTGGCTTGTGGAATAATATACACATAAAAACCTATCATCTCCAAAAAACAAAATCGATTCTACCTTGCTTGGTTCAATAGATATGGACACTTATCCCTTTTAGTCGGTTAACCCCACCCACTTTGACGTAAAAATTGAACCGTTAACGATAGAACCTTGGATCAGCTTGTGGATTAATGCACGCATAAAAACCTATCAAATGCAAAAACTAAATCAATTCTATCTTGCTTGGCTCAATAGATATGGACACTTATCCCTTTTAGTCGGTTAACCCCACCCACTTTGACGTAAAAATTGAACCGTTAACGATAGAACCTTGTATTGGCTTGTGAAATAATATACACATAAAAACCTATCATCTCCAAAAACAAAATCGATTCTATCTTGCTTGGTTCAATAGATATGGACACTTATCCCTTTTAGTCGGTTAACCCCACCCACTTTGACGTAAAAATTGAACCGTTAACGATAGAACCTTGGATCAGCTTGTGGATTAATGCACGCATAAAAACCTATCAAATGCAAAAACTAAATCAATTCTATCTTGCTTGGCTCAATAGATATGGACACTTATCCCTTTTAGTCGGTTAACCCCACCCACTTTGACGTAAAAATTGAACCGTTAACGATAGAACCTTGGATCAGCTTGTGGATTAATACACGCATAAAAACCTATCAAATGCAAAAACAAAATCAATTCTATCTTGCTTGGCTCAATAGATATGGACACTTATCCCTTTTAGTCGGTTAACCCCAACCACTATAACGTAGAAATTGAACCGTTAACGATAGAACCTTGTATTGGCTTGTGAAATAATATACACATAAAAACCTATCATCTCCAAAAACAAAATCGATTCTATCTTGCTTGGTTCAATAGATATGGACACTTATCCCTTTTAGTCGGTTAACCCCACCCACTTTGACGTAAAAATTGAACCGTTAACGATAGAACCTTGGATCAGCTTGTGGATTAATGCACGCATAAAAACCTATCAAATGCAAAAACTAAATCAATTCTATCTTGCTTGGCTCAATAGATATGGACACTTATCCCTTTTAGTCGGTTAACCCCACCCACTTTGACGTAAAAATTGAACCGTTAACGATAGAACCTTGGATCAGCTTGTGGATTAATACACGCATAAAAACCTATCAAATGCAAAAACAAAATCAATTCTATCTTGCTTGGCTCAATAGATATGGACACTTATCCCTTTTAGTCGGTTAACCCCAACCACTATAACGTAGAAATTGAACCGTTAACGATAGAACCTTGTGTTGGCTTGTGGAATAATATACACATAAAAACCTATCATCTCCAAAAACAAAATCGATCGATTCTATCTTGCTTGGTTCAATAGATATGGACACTTATCCCTTTTAGTCGGTTAACCCCACCCACTTTGACGTAAAAATTGAACCGTTAACGATAGAACCTTGGATCAGCTTGTGGATTAATACACGCATAAAAACCTATCAAATGCAAAAACAAAATCAATTCTATCTTGCTTGGCTCAATAGATATGGACACTTATCCCTTTTAGTCGGTTAACCCCATCCACTTTGACGTAGAAATTGAACCGTTAACGATAGAACCTTGTGTCAGCTTGTGGATTAATATACACAAAAAAACCTATCATTTTCAAAAACAAAATCGATTCAATTTTTTTGGTTCAATAGATATGGATACTTATCCCTTTTAGTCGGTTAACCCCACCCACTTTGACGTAGAAATTGAACCGTTAACGATAGAACCTTGGCTCAGCTTGTGGATTAATATACACATAAAAACCTATCATCTGCAAGAATAAATTCGATTCTATCTTGCTTGATTCAATAGATATGTATACTTATCCCTTTTAGTCGGTTAACCCCACCCACTTTGACGTAGAAATTGAACCGTTAACGGTAGAACCTTGGATAAGCTTGTGGATTAATATACACATAAAAACCTACTACCTGCAAAAATAAATTCGATTCTATCTTGGTTGGTTCAATAGATATGTATACTTATCCCTTTTATTCGGTTAACCCCAACCACTATAACGTAGAAATTGAACCGTTAACGATAGAACCTTGTATTGGCTTGTGGAATAATATACACATAAAAACCTAACATCTCCAAAAATAAATTCGATTCTATCTTGGTTGGTTCAATAGATATGTATACTTATCCCTTTTATTCGGTTAACCCCAACCACTATAACGTAGAAATTGAACCGTTAACGATAGAACCTTGTATTGGCTTGTGGAATAATATACACATAAAAACCTATCATCTCCAAAAAACAAAATCGATTCTACCTTGCTTGGTTCAATAGATATGGACACTTATCCCTTTTAGTCGGTTAACCCCAACCACTATAACGTAGAAATTGAACCGTTAACGATAGAACCTTGTATTGGCTTGTGGAATAATATACACATAAAAACCTATCATCTCCAAAAACAAAATCGATTCTATCTTGCTTGGTTCAATAGATATGGACACTTATCCCTTTTAGTCGGTTAACCCCACCCACTTTGACGTAAAAATTGAACCGTTAACGATAGAACCTTGGATCAGCTTGTGGATTAATGCACGCATAAAAACCTATCAAATGCAAAAACAAAATCAATTCTATCTTGCTTGGCTCAATAGATATGGACACTTATCCCTTTTAGTCGGTTAACCCCACCCACTTTGACGTAGAAATTGAACCGTTAACGATAAAACCTTGGATCAGCTTGTGGATTAATATACACATAAAAACCTATCATCTTCAAAAACAAAATCGATTCTATCTTGTTTGGTTCAATAGATATGGATACTTATCCCTTTTAGTCAGTTAACCCCACCCACTTTGACGTAGAAATTGAACCGTTAACGATAGAACCTTGGCTCAGCTTGTGGATTAATACATACATAAAAACCTATCATCTTCAAAAACAAAATCGATTCTATCTTGTTTGGTTCAATAGATATGGATGCTTATCCCTTTTAGTCGGTTAACCCCACCCACTTTGACGTAGAAATTGAACCGTTAACGGTAGAAACTTGGATCAGCTTGTGGATTAATATACACATAAAAACCTACTACCTGCAAAAATAAATTCGATTCTATCTTGGTTGGTTCAATAGATATGTATACTTATCCCTTTTATTCGGTTAACCCCAGCCACTATAACGTAGAAATAGAACCGTTAACGATAGAACCTTGGATCAGCTTGTGGATTATTATACGCATAAAAACCTATCATCTGCAAAAACAAAATCGTTATATCTTGCTTGGTTCAATAGATATGGACACTTATCCCATTTAGTCGGTTAAACCCACCTAGTATGACGTAGAAATTGAACCGTTAGCGATAGAACCTTGGATCAGCTTGTGGATTAATATACACATAAAAACCTACCATCTGCAAAAATAAAATCGATTCTGTCTCGCTTGGTTCAATAGATATCGACACTTATCCCTTTTAGTCGGTTAACCCCACCCAGTATGACGTAGAAATTGAACCGTTAGCGATAGAACCTTGGATCAGCTTGTGGATTAATATACACATAAAAACCTACCATCTGCAAAAATAAAATCGATTCTATCTTGCTTGGTTCAATAGATATGGACACTTATCTCTTTTAGTCGGTTAACCACACCCAGTATAACGTAGAAATTGAACCGTTAGCGATAGAACCTTGGATCAGCTTGTGGATTAATGTACACATAAAAAACTACCATCTGCAAAAATAAATTCGATTCTATCTTGCTTGGTTCAATAGATATGTATACTTATCCCTTTTAGTCGGTTAACCCCACCCACAATGACGTAGAAATTGAACCATTAAAGACAGAGCCTTGGATCAGCTTGTGGATTAATACATGCATAAAAACCTATCATCTGCAAAAACAAAATCGTTATATCTTGCTTGGTTCAATAGATATGGACACTTATCCCTTTTAGTCGGTTAACCTCACCCACAATAGATATGGACACTTATCCCTTTTAGTCGGTTAACCCCATCCACTTTGACGTAGAAATTGAACCGTTAACGATAGAACCTTGTATTGGCTTGTGGAATAATGTACACATAAAAACCTATCATCTCCAAAAACAAAATCGATTCTATCTTGCTTGGTTCAATAGATATGGACACTTATCCCTTTTAGTCGGTTAACCCCACCCAGTATGACGTAGAAATTGAACCGTTAACGATAGAACCTTGGATCAGCTTGTGGAATAATATACACATAAAAACCTATCATCTCCAAAAACAAAATCGATTCTATCTTGCTTGGTTCAATAGATATGGACACTTATCCCTTTTAGTCGGTTAACCCCAACCACTATAACGTAGAAATTGAACCGTTAACGATAGAACCTTGTATTGGCTTGTGGAATAATATACACATAAAAACCTACCATCTGCAAAAATAAAATCGATTCTGTCTTGCTTGGTTCAATAGATATGGACACTTATCCCTTTCAGTCGGTTAACCCCACCCAGTATGACGTAGAAATTGAACCGTTAGCGATAGAACCTTGGATCAGCTTGTGGATTAATACACACATAAAAACCTACCATCTACAAAAATAAATTCGATTCTACCTTGCTTGGTTCAATAGATATGGACACTTATCCCTTTTAGTCGGTTAACCCCAACCACTATAACGTAGAAATTGAACCGTTAACGATAGAGCCTTGTATTGGCTTGTGGAATAATATACACATAAAACCGATCATCTCCAAAAACAAAATCGATTCTATCTTGCTTGGTTAAATAGATATGGACACTTATCCCTTTTAGTCGGTTAACCCTACCCACTTTGACGTAGAAATTGAACCGTTAACGATAGAACCTTGGATCAGCTTGTGGATTAATGTGCACATAAAAACCTACCATCTGCAAAAATAAATTCGATTCTACCTTGCTTGGTTCAATAGATATGGACACTTATCCCTTTTAGTCGGTTAACCATACCCACTTTGACGTAGAAATTGAACCGTTAACGATAGAACCTTGTGTCAGCTTGTGGATTAATATACACAAAAAACCTATCATTTTCAAAAACAAAATCTATTCTATCTTTTTTGGTTCAATAGATATGGACACTTATCCCTTTTAGTCGGTTAACCCGAACCACTATAACGTAGAAATTGAACCGTTAGCGATAGAACCTTGTATTGGCTTGTGGAATAATATACACATAAAAACCTATCATCTTCAAAAACAAAATCGATTCTATCTTGCTTGGTTAAATAGATATGGACACTTATCTCTTTTAGTCGGTTAACCCTACCCACTTTGACGTAGAAATTGAACCGTTACCGATAGAACCTTGGATCAGCTTGTGGATTAATATACACATAAAAGCCTATAATCTGCAAAAATAAAATCTATTCTATCTTGCCTGGTTCAATAGATATGGACACTTATCCCTTTTAGTCGGATAACCCCACTCAGTATGACGTAGAAATTGAACCGTTAGCGATAGAACCTTGGATCAGCTTGTGGATTAATACACACATAAAAACCTACCATCTGCAGAAATAAAATCGATTCTGTCTTGCTTGGTTCAATAGATATGGACACTTATCCCTTTCAGTCGGTTAACCCCACCCAGTTTGACGTAGAAATTGAACCGTTAGCGATAGAACCTTGGATCAGCTTGTGGATTAATATGCTCATAAAAACCTACCACCTGCAAAAATAAATTCGATTATGCCTTGCTTGGTTCAATAGATATGGACACTTATCCCTTTTAGTCGGTTAACCCCAACCACTATAACGTAGAAATTGAACCGTTAACGATAGAGCCTTGTATTGACTTGTGGAATAATATACACATAAAAACCTATCATCTCCAAAAACAAAATCGATTCTATCTTGCTTGGTTCAATAGATATGGACACTTATCCCTTTTAGTCGGTTAACCCCACCCAGTATGACGTAGAAATTGAACCGTTAGCGATAGAACCTTGGATCAGCTTGTGGATAATATGCACATAAAAACCTACCATCTGCGAAAATAAATTCGATTCTACCTTGCTTGGTTCAATAGATATGGACACTTATCCCTTTTAGTCGGTTAACCCCATCCACTTTGACGTAGAAATTGAACCGTTAACGATAGAACCTTGTGTCAGCTTGTGGATTAATATACACAAAAAAACCTATCATTTTCAAAAACAAAATCGATTCAATTTTTTTGGTTCAATAGATATGGATACTTATCCCTTTTAGTCGGTTAACCCCACCCACTTTGACGTAGAAATTGAACCGTTAACGATAGAACCTTGGATCAGCTTGTGGATTAATACACGCATAAAAACCTATCAAATGCAAAAACAAAATCAATTCTATCTTGCTTGGCTCAATAGATATGGACACTTATCCCTTTTAGTCGGTTAACCCCACCCACTTTGACGTAGAAATTGAACCGTTAACGATAGAACCTTGTATTGGCTTGTGGAATAATATACACATAAAAACCTATCATCTCCAAAAAACAAAATCGATTCTACCTTGCTTGGTTCAATAGATATGGACACTTATCCCTTTTAGTCGGTTAACCCCAACCATTATAACGTAGAAATTGAACCGTTAACGATAGAACCTTGTATTGGCTTGTGGAATAATATACACATAAAAACCTATCATCTCCAAAAACAAAATCGATTCTATCTTGCTTGGTTCAATAGATATGGACACTTATCCCTTTTAGTCGGTTAACCCCACCCACTTTGACGTAAAAATTGAACCGTTAACGATAGAACCTTGGATCAGCTTGTGGATTAATACACGCATAAAAACCTATCAAATGCAAAAACAAAATCAATTCTATCTTGCTTGGCTCAATAGATATGCACACTTATCCCTTTTAGTCGGTTAACCCCACCCACTTTGACGTAAAAATTGAACCGTTAACGATAGAACCTTGGATCAGCTTGTGGATTAATACACGCATAAAAACCTATCAAATGCAAAAACAAAATCAATTCTATCTTGCTTGGCTCAATAGATATGGACACTTATCCCTTTTAGTCGGTTAACCCCACCCACTTTGACGTAGAAATTGAACCGTTAACCATAGAACCTTGGCTCAGCTTGTGGATTAGTATACACATAAAAACCTATCATCTGCAAAAATAAATTCGATTCTATCTTGCTTGATTCAATAGATATGTATACTTATCCCTTTTAGTCGGTTAACCCCACCCACTTTGACGTAGAAATTGAACCGTTAACGATAAAACCTTGGATCAGCTTGTGGATTAATATACACATATAAACCTATCATCTTCAAAAACAAAATCGATTCTATCTTGTTTGGTTCAATAGATATGGATACTTATCCCTTTTAGTCAGTTAACCCCACCCACTTTGACGTAGAAATTGAACCGTTAACGATAGAACCTTGGCTCAGCTTGTGGATTAATACACACATAAAAACCTATCATCTTCAAAAACAAAATCGATTCTATCTTGTTTGGTTCAATAGATATGGATACTTATCCCTTTTAGTCGGTTAACCCCACCCACTTTGACGTAGAAATTGAACCGTTAACGGTAGAAACTTGGATCAGCTTGTGGATTAATATACACATAAAAACCTACTACCTGCAAAAATAAATTCGATTCTATCTTGGTTGGTTCAATAGATATGTATACTTATCCCTTTTATTCGGTTAACCCCAGCCACTATAACGTAGAAATAGAACCGTTAACGATAGAACCTTGGATCAGCTTGTGGATTATTATACGCATAAAAACCTATCATCTGCAAAAACAAAATCGTTATATCTTGCTTGGTTCAATAGATATGGACACTTATCCCTTTTAGTCGGTTAAACCCACCTAGTATGACGTAGAAATTGAACCGTTAGCGATAGAACCTTGGATCAGCTTGTGGATTAATATACACATAAAAACCTACCATCTGCAAAAATAAAATCGATTCTGTCTCGCTTGGTTCAATAGATATCGACACTTATCCCTTTTAGTCGGTTAACCCCACCCAGTATGACGTAGAAATTGAACCGTTAGCGATAGAACCTTGGATCAGCTTGTGGATTAATATACACATAAAAACCTACCATCTGCAAAAATAAAATCGATTCTATCTTGCTTGGTTCAATAGATATGGACACTTATCTCTTTTAGTCGGTTAACCCCACCCAGTATAACGTAGAAATTGAACCGTTAGCGATAGAACCTTGGATCAGCTTGTGGATTAATGTACACATAAAAAACTACCATCTGCGAAAATAAATTCGATTCTATCTTGCTTGGTTCAATAGATATGTATACTTATCCCTTTTAGTCGGTTAACCCCACCCACAATGACGTAGAAATTGAACCATTAAAGACAGAGCCTTGGATCAGCTTGTGGATTAATACACGCATAAAAACCTATCATCTGCAAAAACAAAATCGTTATATTTTGCTTGGTTCAATAGATATGGACACTTATCCCTTTTAGTCGGTTAACCTCACCCACAATAGATATGGACACTTATCCCTTTTAGTCGGTTAACCCCATCCACTTTGACGTAGAAATTGAACCGTTAACGATAGAACCTTGTATTGGCTTGTGGAATAATGTACACATAAAAACCTATCATCTCCAAAAACAAAATCGATTCTATCTTGCTTGGTTCAATAGATATGGACACTTATCCCTTTTAGTCGGTTAACCCCACCCAGTATGACGTAGAAATTGAACCGTTAACGATAGAACCTTGGATCAGCTTTGTGGATTGATGTACACATAAAAACCTACCATCTGCAAAAATAAAATCGATTCTGTCTTGCTTGGTTCAATAGATATGGACACTTATCCCTTTCAGTCGGTTAACCCCACCCTGTATGACGTAGAAATTGAACCGTTAGCGATAGAACCTTGGATCAGCTTGTGGATTAATACACACATAAAAACCTACCATCTGCAAATATAAATTCGATTCTACCTTGCTTGGTTCAACAGATATGGACACTTATCCCTTTTAGTCGGTTAACCCCAACCACTATAACGTAGAAATTGAACCGTTAACGATAGAGCCTTGTATTGGCTTGTGGAATAATATACACATAAAACCGATCATCTCCAAAAACAAAATCGATTCTATCTTGCTTGGTTCAATAGATATGGACACTTATCCCTTTTAGTCGGTTAACCCTACCCACTTTGACGTAGAAATTGAACCGTTAACGATAGAACCTTGGATCAGCTTGTGGATTAATGTGCACATAAAAACCTACCATCTGCAAAAATAAATTCGATTCTACCTTGCTTGGTTCAATAGATATGGACACTTATCCCTTTTAGTCGGTTAACCCTACCCACTTTGACGTAGAAATTGAACAGTTAACGATAGAACCTTGTGTCAGCTTGTGGATTAATATACACAAAAAACCTATCATTTTCAAAAACAAAATCTATTCTATCTTTTTTGGTTCAATAGATATGGACACTTATCCCTTTTAGTCGGTTAACCCGAACCACTATAACGTAGAAATTGAACCGTTAGCGATAGAACCTTGTATTGGCTTGTGGAATAATATACACATAAAACCCTATCATCTTCAAAAACAAAATCGATTCTATCTTGCTTGGTTAAATAGATATGGACACTTATCCCTTTTAGTCGGTTAACCCTACCCACTTTGACGTAGAAATTGAACCGTTACCGATAGAACCTTGGATCAGCTTGTGGATTAATATACACATAAAAGCCTATAATATGCAAAAATAAAATCTATTCTATCTTGCCTGGTTCAATAGATATGGACACTTATCCCTTTTAGTCGGATAACCCCACTCAGTATGACGTAGAACTTGAACCGTTAGCGATAGAACCTTGGATCAGCTTGTGGATTAATACACACATAAAAACCTACCATCTGCAGAAATAAAATCGATTCTGTCTTGCTTGGTTCAATAGATATGGACACTTATCCCTTTCAGTCGGTTAACCCCACCCAGTTTGACGTAGAAATTGAACCGTTAGCGATAGAACCTTGGGATCAGCTTGTGGATTAATGTGCTCATAAAAACCTACCATCTGCAAAAATAAATTCGATTATACCTTGCTTGGTTCAATAGATATGGACACTTATCCCTTTTAGTCGGTTAACCCCAACCACTATAACGTAGAAATTGAACCGTTAACGATAGAGCCTTGTATTGACTTGTGGAATAATATACACATAAAAACCTATCATCTCCAAAAACAAAATCGATTCTATCTTGCTTGGTTCAATAGATATGGACACTTATCCCTTTTAGTCGGTTAACCCAACCCAGTATGACGTAGAAATTGAACCGTTAGCGACAGAACCTTGGATCAGCTTGTGGATTAATATGCACATAAAAACCTACCATCTGCAAAAATAAATTCGATTCTACCTTGCTTGGTTCAATAGATATGGACACTTATCCCTTTTAGTCGGTTAACCCCATCCACTTTGACGTAGAAATTGAACCGTTAACGATAGAACCTCGTATTGGCTTGTGGAATAATATACACATAAAAACCTATCATCTCCAAAAACAAAATCGATTCTATCTTGCTTGGTTCAATAGATATGGACACTTATCCCTTTTAGTCGGTTAACCCCAACCACTATAACGTAGAAATTGAACCGTTAACGATAGAACCTTGTATTGGCTTGTGGAATAATATACACATAAAAACCTATCATCTTCAAAAACAAAATCGATTCTATCTTGCTTGGTTAAATAGATATGGACACTTATCCCTTTTAGTCGGTTAACCCTACCCACTTTGACGTAGAAATTGAACCGTTAACGATAGAACCTTGGATCAGCTTGTGGATTAATGTGCACATAAAAACCTACCATCTGCAAAAATAAATTCGATTCTATCTTGGTTGGTTCAATAGATATGTATACTTATCCCTTTTATTCGGTTAACCCCAACCACTATAACGTAGAAATTGAACCGTTAACGATAGAACCTTGTATTGGCTTGTGGAATAATATACACATAAAAACCTGTCATCTCCAAAAATAAATTCGATTCTATCTTGGTTGGTTCAAAAGATATGTATACTTATCCCTTTTATTCGGTTAACCCCAACCACTATAACGTAGAAATTGAACCGCTAACGATAGAACCTTGTATTGGCTTGTGGAATAATATACACATAAAAACCTATCATCTCCAAAAACAAAATCGATTCTATCTTGCTTGGTTCAATAGATATGGACACTTATCCCTTTTAGTCGGTTAACCCCACCCACTTGGACGTAAAAATTGAACCGTTAACGATAGAACCTTGGATCAGCTTGTGGATTAATGCACGCATAAAAACCTATCAAATGCAAAAACAAAATCAATTTTATCTTGCTTGGCTCAATAGATATGGACACTTATCCCTTTTAGTCGGTTAACCCCACCCACTTTGACGTAAAAATTGAACCGTTAACGATAGAACCTTGGATCAGCTTGTGGATTAATGCACGCATAAAAACCTATCAAATGCAAAAACAAAATCAATTTTATCTTGCTTGGCTCAATAGATATGGACACTTATCCCTTTTAGTCGGTTAACCCTACCCACTTTGACGTAGAAATTGAACCGTTAACGATAGAACCTTGGATCAGCTTGTGGATTAATGTGCACATAAAAACCTACCATCTGCAAAAATAAATTCGATTCTATCTTGGTTGGTTCAATAGATATGTATACTTATCCCTTTTATTCGGTTAACCCCAACCACTATAACGTAGAAATTGAACCGCTAACGATAGAACCTTGTATTGGCTTGTGGAATAATATACACATAAAAACCTATCATCTCCAAAAACAAAATCGATTCTATCTTGCTTGGTTCAATAGATATGGACACTTATCCCTTTTAGTCGGTTAACCCCACCCACTTTGACGTAAAAATTGAACCGTTAACGATAGAACCTTGGCTCAGCTTGTGGATTAGTATACACATAAAAACCTATCATCTGCAAAAATAAATTCGATTCTATCTTGCTTGATTCAATAGATATGTATACTTATCCCTTTTAGTCGGTTAACCCCACCCACTTTGACGTAGAAATTAACCGTTAACGATAAAACCTTGGATCAGCTTGTGCATTAATATACACATATAAACCTATCATCTTCAAAAACAAAATCGATTCTACCTTGCTTGGTTCAATAGATATGGACACTTATCCCTTTTAGTCGGTTAACCCCATCCACTTTGACGTAGAAATTGAACCGTTAACGATAGAACCTCGTATTGGCTTGTGGAATAATATACACATAAAAACCTATCATCTCCAAAAAACAAAATCGATTCTACCTTGCTTGGTTCAATAGATATGGACACTTATCCCTTTTAGTCGGTTAACCCCAACCACTATAACGTAGAAATTGAACCGTTAACGATAGAACCTTGTATTGGCTTGTGGAATAATATACACATAAAAACCTATCATCTCCAAAAACAAAATCGATTCTATCTTGCTTGGTTCAATAGATATGGACACTTATCCCTTTTAGTCGGTTAACCCCACCCACTTTGACGTAAAAATTGAACCGTTAACGATAGAACCTTGGATCAGCTTGTGGATTAATGCACGCATAAAAACCTATCAAATGCAAAAACAAAATCAATTTTATCTTGCTTGGCTCAATAGATATGGACACTTATCCCTTTTAGTCGGTTAACCCCACCCACTTTGACGTAGAAATTGAACCGTTAACGATAGAACCTTGGCTCAGCTTGTGGATTAGTATACACATAAAAACCTATCATCTGCAAAAATAAATTCGATTCTATCTTGCTTGATTCAATAGATATGTATACTTATCCCTTTTAGTCGGTTAACCCCACCCACTTTGACGTAGAAATTAACCGTTAACGATAAAACCTTGGATCAGCTTGTGCATTAATATACACATATAAACCTATCATCTTCAAAAACAAAATCGATTATATCTTGTTTGGTTCAATAGATATGGATACTCATCCCTTTTAGTCAGTTAACTCCACCCACTTTGACGTAGAAATTGAACCGTTAACGATAGAACCTTGGCTCAGCTTGTGGATTAATACACACGTAAAAACCTATCATCTTCAAAAACAAAATCGATTCTATCTTGTTTGGTTCAATAGATATGGATACTTATCCCTTTTAGTCGGTTAACCCCACCCACTTTGACGTAGAAATTGAACCGTTAACGGTAGAAACTTGGATCAGCTTGTGGATTAATATACACATAAAAACCTACTACCTGCAAAAATAAATTCGATTCTATCTTGGTTGGTTCAATAGATATGTATACTTATCCCTTTTATTCGGTTAACCCCAGCCACTATAACGTAGAAATAGAACCGTTAACGATAGAACCTTGGGTCAGCTTGTGGATTATTATACACATAAAAACCTATCATCTGCAAAAACAAAATCGTTATATCTTGCTTGGTTCAATAGATATGGACACTTATCCCTTTTAGTCGGTTAAACCCACCTAGTATGACGTAGAAATTGAACCGTTAGCGATAGAACCTTGGATCAGCTTGTGGATTAATATACACATAAAAACCTACCATCTGCAAAAATAAAATCGATTCTATCTTGCTTGGTTCAATAGATATGGACACTTATCTCTTTTAATCGGTTAACCCCACCCAGTATAACGTAGAAATTGAACCGTTAGCGATAGAACCTTGGATCAGCTTGTGGATTAATGTACACATAAAAAACTACCATCTGCAAAAATAAATTCGATTCTATCTTGCTTGGTTCAATAGATATGTATACTTATCCCTTTTAGTCGGTTAACCCCACCCACAATGACGTAGAAATTGAACCATTAAAGACAGAGCCTTGGATCAGCTTGTGGATTAATACACGCATAAAAACCTATCATCTGCAAAAACAAAATCGTTATATCTTGCTTGGTTCAATAGATATGGACACTTATCCCTTTTCGTCGGTTAACCTCACCCACAATAGATATGGACACTTATCCCTTTTAGTCGGTTAACCCCATCCACTTTGACGTAGAAATTGAACCGTTAACGATAGAACCTTGTATTGGCTTGTGGAATAATGTACACATAAAAACCTATCATCTCCAAAAACAAAATCGATTCTATCTTGCTTGGTTCAATAGATATGGACACTTATCCCTTTTAGTCGGTTAACCCCACCCAGTATGACGTAGAAATTGAACCGTTAACGATAGAACCTTGGATCAGCTTGTGGATTTATGCACACATAAAAACCTACCATCTGCAAAAATAAAATCGATTCTGTCTTGCTTGGTTCAATAGATATGGACACTTATCCCTTTCAGTCGGTTAACCCCACCCAGTATGACGTAGAAATTGAACCGTTAACGATAGAACCTTGGATCAGCTTGTGGATTAATGTGCACATAAAAACCTACCATCTGCAAAAATAAATTCGATTCTACCTTGCTTGGTTCAATAGATATGGACACTTATCCCTTTTAGTCGGTTAACCCCAACCACTATAACGTAGAAATTGAACCGTTAACGATAGAGCCTTGTATTGACTTGTGGAATAATATACACATAAAAACCTATCATCTCCAAAAACAAAATCGATTCTATCTTGCTTGGTTCAATAGATATGGACACTTATCCCTTTTAGTCGGTTAACCCCACCCAGTATGACGTAGAAATTGAACCGTTAGCGATAGAACCTTGGGATCAGCTTGTGGATTAATGTGCTCATAAAAACCTACCATCTGCAAAAATAAATTCGATTATACCTTGCTTGGTTCAATAGATATGGACACTTATCCCTTTTAGTCGGTTAACCCCAACCACTATAACGTAGAAATTGAACCGTTAACGATAGAGCCTTGTATTGACTTGTGGAATAATATACACATAAAAACCTATCATCTCCAAAAACAAAATCGATTCTATCTTGCTTGGTTCAATAGATATGGACACTTATCCCTTTTAGTCGGTTAACCCAACCCAGTATGACGTAGAAATTGAACCGTTAGCGACAGAACCTTGGATCAGCTTGTGGATTAATATGCACATAAAAACCTACCATCTGCAAAAATAAATTCGATTCTACCTTGCTTGGTTCAATAGATATGGACACTTATCCCTTTTAGTCGGTTAACCCCATCCACTTTGACGTAGAAATTGAACCGTTAACGATAGAACCTCGTATTGGCTTGTGGAATAATATACACATAAAAACCTATCATCTCCAAAAACAAAATCGATTCTATCTTGCTTGGTTCAATAGATATGGACACTTATCCCTTTTAGTCGGTTAACCCCAACCACTATAACGTAGAAATTGAACCGTTAACGATAGAACCTTGTATTGGCTTGTGGAATAATATACACATAAAAACCTATCATCTTCAAAAACAAAATCGATTCTATCTTGCTTGGTTAAATAGATATGGACACTTATCCCTTTTAGTCGGTTAACCCTACCCACTTTGACGTAGAAATTGAACCGTTAACGATAGAACCTTGGATCAGCTTGTGGATTAATGTGCACATAAAAACCTACCATCTGCAAAAATAAATTCGATTCTATCTTGGTTGGTTCAATAGATATGTATACTTATCCCTTTTATTCGGTTAACCCCAACCACTATAACGTAGAAATTGAACCGTTAACGATAGAACCTTGTATTGGCTTGTGGAATAATATACACATAAAAACCTGTCATCTCCAAAAATAAATTCGATTCTATCTTGGTTGGTTCAAAAGATATGTATACTTATCCCTTTTATTCGGTTAACCCCAACCACTATAACGTAGAAATTGAACCGCTAACGATAGAACCTTGTATTGGCTTGTGGAATAATATACACATAAAAACCTATCATCTCCAAAAACAAAATCGATTCTATCTTGCTTGGTTCAATAGATATGGACACTTATCCCTTTTAGTCGGTTAACCCCACCCACTTTGACGTAAAAATTGAACCGTTAACGATAGAACCTTGGATCAGCTTGTGGATTAATGCACGCATAAAAACCTATCAAATGCAAAAACAAAATCAATTTTATCTTGCTTGGCTCAATAGATATGGACACTTATCCCTTTTAGTCGGTTAACCCCACCCACTTTGACGTAAAAATTGAACCGTTAACGATAGAACCTTGGATCAGCTTGTGGATTAATGCACGCATAAAAACCTATCAAATGCAAAAACAAAATCAATTTTATCTTGCTTGGCTCAATAGATATGGACACTTATCCCTTTTAGTCGGTTAACCCTACCCACTTTGACGTAGAAATTGAACCGTTAACGATAGAACCTTGGATCAGCTTGTGGATTAATGTGCACATAAAAACCTACCATCTGCAAAAATAAATTCGATTCTATCTTGGTTGGTTCAATAGATATGTATACTTATCCCTTTTATTCGGTTAACCCCAACCACTATAACGTAGAAATTGAACCGCTAACGATAGAACCTTGTATTGGCTTGTGGAATAATATACACATAAAAACCTATCATCTCCAAAAACAAAATCGATTCTATCTTGCTTGGTTCAATAGATATGGACACTTATCCCTTTTAGTCGGTTAACCCCACCCACTTTGACGTAAAAATTGAACCGTTAACGATAGAACCTTGGCTCAGCTTGTGGATTAGTATACACATAAAAACCTATCATCTGCAAAAATAAATTCGATTCTATCTTGCTTGATTCAATAGATATGTATACTTATCCCTTTTAGTCGGTTAACCCCACCCACTTTGACGTAGAAATTAACCGTTAACGATAAAACCTTGGATCAGCTTGTGCATTAATATACACATATAAACCTATCATCTTCAAAAACAAAATCGATTCTACCTTGCTTGGTTCAATAGATATGGACACTTATCCCTTTTAGTCGGTTAACCCCATCCACTTTGACGTAGAAATTGAACCGTTAACGATAGAACCTCGTATTGGCTTGTGGAATAATATACACATAAAAACCTATCATCTCCAAAAAACAAAATCGATTCTACCTTGCTTGGTTCAATAGATATGGACACTTATCCCTTTTAGTCGGTTAACCCCAACCACTATAACGTAGAAATTGAACCGTTAACGATAGAACCTTGTATTGGCTTGTGGAATAATATACACATAAAAACCTATCATCTCCAAAAACAAAATCGATTCTATCTTGCTTGGTTCAATAGATATGGACACTTATCCCTTTTAGTCGGTTAACCCCACCCACTTTGACGTAAAAATTGAACCGTTAACGATAGAACCTTGGATCAGCTTGTGGATTAATGCACGCATAAAAACCTATCAAATGCAAAAACAAAATCAATTTTATCTTGCTTGGCTCAATAGATATGGACACTTATCCCTTTTAGTCGGTTAACCCCACCCACTTTGACGTAGAAATTGAACCGTTAACGATAGAACCTTGGCTCAGCTTGTGGATTAGTATACACATAAAAACCTATCATCTGCAAAAATAAATTCGATTCTATCTTGCTTGATTCAATAGATATGTATACTTATCCCTTTTAGTCGGTTAACCCCACCCACTTTGACGTAGAAATTAACCGTTAACGATAAAACCTTGGATCAGCTTGTGCATTAATATACACATATAAACCTATCATCTTCAAAAACAAAATCGATTATATCTTGTTTGGTTCAATAGATATGGATACTCATCCCTTTTAGTCAGTTAACTCCACCCACTTTGACGTAGAAATTGAACCGTTAACGATAGAACCTTGGCTCAGCTTGTGGATTAATACACACGTAAAAACCTATCATCTTCAAAAACAAAATCGATTCTATCTTGTTTGGTTCAATAGATATGGATACTTATCCCTTTTAGTCGGTTAACCCCACCCACTTTGACGTAGAAATTGAACCGTTAACGGTAGAAACTTGGATCAGCTTGTGGATTAATATACACATAAAAACCTACTACCTGCAAAAATAAATTCGATTCTATCTTGGTTGGTTCAATAGATATGTATACTTATCCCTTTTATTCGGTTAACCCCAGCCACTATAACGTAGAAATAGAACCGTTAACGATAGAACCTTGGGTCAGCTTGTGGATTATTATACACATAAAAACCTATCATCTGCAAAAACAAAATCGTTATATCTTGCTTGGTTCAATAGATATGGACACTTATCCCTTTTAGTCGGTTAAACCCACCTAGTATGACGTAGAAATTGAACCGTTAGCGATAGAACCTTGGATCAGCTTGTGGATTAATATACACATAAAAACCTACCATCTGCAAAAATAAAATCGATTCTATCTTGCTTGGTTCAATAGATATGGACACTTATCTCTTTTAATCGGTTAACCCCACCCAGTATAACGTAGAAATTGAACCGTTAGCGATAGAACCTTGGATCAGCTTGTGGATTAATGTACACATAAAAAACTACCATCTGCAAAAATAAATTCGATTCTATCTTGCTTGGTTCAATAGATATGTATACTTATCCCTTTTAGTCGGTTAACCCCACCCACAATGACGTAGAAATTGAACCATTAAAGACAGAGCCTTGGATCAGCTTGTGGATTAATACACGCATAAAAACCTATCATCTGCAAAAACAAAATCGTTATATCTTGCTTGGTTCAATAGATATGGACACTTATCCCTTTTCGTCGGTTAACCTCACCCACAATAGATATGGACACTTATCCCTTTTAGTCGGTTAACCCCATCCACTTTGACGTAGAAATTGAACCGTTAACGATAGAACCTTGTATTGGCTTGTGGAATAATGTACACATAAAAACCTATCATCTCCAAAAACAAAATCGATTCTATCTTGCTTGGTTCAATAGATATGGACACTTATCCCTTTTAGTCGGTTAACCCCACCCAGTATGACGTAGAAATTGAACCGTTAACGATAGAACCTTGGATCAGCTTGTGGATTTATGCACACATAAAAACCTACCATCTGCAAAAATAAAATCGATTCTGTCTTGCTTGGTTCAATAGATATGGACACTTATCCCTTTCAGTCGGTTAACCCCACCCAGTATGACGTAGAAATTGAACCGTTAACGATAGAACCTTGGATCAGCTTGTGGATTAATGTGCACATAAAAACCTACCATCTGCAAAAATAAATTCGATTCTACCTTGCTTGGTTCAATAGATATGGACACTTATCCCTTTTAGTCGGTTAACCCCAACCACTATAACGTAGAAATTGAACCGTTAACGATAGAGCCTTGTATTGACTTGTGGAATAATATACACATAAAAACCTATCATCTCCAAAAACAAAATCGATTCTATCTTGCTTGGTTCAATAGATATGGACACTTATCCCTTTTAGTCGGTTAACCCCACCCAGTATGACGTAGAAATTGAACCGTTAGCGATAGAACCTTGGATCAGCTTGTGGATTAATACACACATAAAAACCTACCATCTGCAAAAATAAATTCGATTCTACCTTGCTTGGTTCAATAGATATGGACACTTATCCCTTTTAGTCGGTTAACCCCAACCACTATAACGTAGAAATTGAACCGTTAACGATAGAGCCTTGTATTGACTTGTGGAATAATATACACATAAAAACCTATCATCTCCAAAAACAAAATCGATTCTATCTTGCTTGGTTCAATAGATATGGACACTTATCCCTTTTAGTCGGTTAACCCCAACCACTATAACGTAGAAATTGAACCGTTAACGATAGAACCTTGTATTGGCTTGTGGAATAATATACACATAAAAACCTATCATCTCCAAAAACAAAATCGATTCTATCTTGCTTGGTTCAATAGATATGGACACTTATCCCTTTTAGTCGGTTAACCCCACCCAGTATGGCGTAGAAATTGAACCGTTAGCGATAGAACCTTGGAACAGCTTGTGGATTAATACACACATAAAAACCTACCATCTGCAAAAATAAATTCGATTCTACCTTGCTTGGTTCAATAGATATGGACACTTATCCCTTTTAGTCGGTTAACCCCAACCACTATAACGTAGAAATTGAACCGTTAACGATAGAGCCTTGTATTGGCTTGTGGAATAATATACACATAAAACCGATCATCTCCAAAAACAAAATCGATTCTATCTTGCTTGGTTCAATAGATATGGACACTTATCCCTTTTAGTCGGTTAACCCTACCCACTTTGACGTAGAAATTGAACCGTTAACGATAGAACCTTGGATCAGCTTGTGGATTAATGTGCACATAAAAACCTACCATCTGCAAAAATAAATTCGATTCTACCTTGCTTGGTTCAATAGATATGGACACTTATCCCTTTTAGTCGGTTAACCCCAACCACTATAACGTAGAAATTGAACCGTTAACGATAGAGCCTTGTATTGGCTTGTGGAATAATATACACATAAAAACCTATCATCTCCAAAAACAAAATCGATTCAATCTTGCTTGGTTCAATAGATATGGACACTTATCCCTTTTAGTCGGTTAACCCCACCCAGTATGACGTAGAAATTGAACCGTTAGCGATAGAACCTTGGATCAGCTTGTGGATTAATATGCACATAAAAACCTACCATCTGCAAAAATAAATTCGATTCTACCTTGCTTGGTTCAATAGATATGGACACTTATCCCTTTTAGTCGGTTAACCCCAACCACTATAACGTAGAAATTGAACCGTTAACGATAGAACCTTGTATTGGCTTGTGGAATAATATACACATAAAAACCTATCATCTCCAAAAACAAAATCGATTCTATCTTGCTTGGTTCAATAGATATGGACACTTATCCCTTTTAGTCGGTTAACCCCAACCACTATAACGTAGAAATTGAACCGTTAACGATAGAACCTTGTATTGGCTTGTGGAATAATATACACATAAAAACCTATCATCTCCAAAAACAAAATCGATTCTATCTTGCTTGGTTCAATAGATATGGACACTTATCCCTTTTAGTCGGTTAACCCCACCCACTTTGACGTAAAAATTGAACCGTTAACGATAGAACCTTGGCTCAGCTTGTGGATTAGTATACACATAAAAACCTATCATCTGCAAAAATAAATTCGATTCTATCTTGCTTGATTCAATAGATATGTATACTTATCCCTTTTAGTCGGTTAACCCCACCCACTTTGACGTAGAAATTAACCGTTAACGATAAAACCTTGGATCAGCTTGTGCATTAATATACACATATAAACCTATCATCTTCAAAAACAAAATCGATTCTACCTTGCTTGGTTCAATAGATATGGACACTTATCCCTTTTAGTCGGTTAACCCCATCCACTTTGACGTAGAAATTGAACCGTTAACGATAGAACCTCGTATTGGCTTGTGGAATAATATACACATAAAAACCTATCATCTCCAAAAAACAAAATCGATTCTACCTTGCTTGGTTCAATAGATATGGACACTTATCCCTTTTAGTCGGTTAACCCCAACCACTATAACGTAGAAATTGAACCGTTAACGATAGAACCTTGTATTGGCTTGTGGAATAATATACACATAAAAACCTATCATCTCCAAAAACAAAATCGATTCTATCTTGCTTGGTTCAATAGATATGGACACTTATCCCTTTTAGTCGGTTAACCCCACCCACTTTGACGTAAAAATTGAACCGTTAACGATAGAACCTTGGATCAGCTTGTGGATTAATGCACGCATAAAAACCTATCAAATGCAAAAACAAAATCAATTTTATCTTGCTTGGCTCAATAGATATGGACACTTATCCCTTTTAGTCGGTTAACCCCACCCACTTTGACGTAGAAATTGAACCGTTAACGATAGAACCTTGGCTCAGCTTGTGGATTAGTATACACATAAAAACCTATCATCTGCAAAAATAAATTCGATTCTATCTTGCTTGATTCAATAGATATGTATACTTATCCCTTTTAGTCGGTTAACCCCACCCACTTTGACGTAGAAATTAACCGTTAACGATAAAACCTTGGATCAGCTTGTGCATTAATATACACATATAAACCTATCATCTTCAAAAACAAAATCGATTATATCTTGTTTGGTTCAATAGATATGGATACTCATCCCTTTTAGTCAGTTAACTCCACCCACTTTGACGTAGAAATTGAACCGTTAACGATAGAACCTTGGCTCAGCTTGTGGATTAATACACACGTAAAAACCTATCATCTTCAAAAACAAAATCGATTCTATCTTGTTTGGTTCAATAGATATGGATACTTATCCCTTTTAGTCGGTTAACCCCACCCACTTTGACGTAGAAATTGAACCGTTAACGGTAGAAACTTGGATCAGCTTGTGGATTAATATACACATAAAAACCTACTACCTGCAAAAATAAATTCGATTCTATCTTGGTTGGTTCAATAGATATGTATACTTATCCCTTTTATTCGGTTAACCCCAGCCACTATAACGTAGAAATAGAACCGTTAACGATAGAACCTTGGGTCAGCTTGTGGATTATTATACACATAAAAACCTATCATCTGCAAAAACAAAATCGTTATATCTTGCTTGGTTCAATAGATATGGACACTTATCCCTTTTAGTCGGTTAAACCCACCTAGTATGACGTAGAAATTGAACCGTTAGCGATAGAACCTTGGATCAGCTTGTGGATTAATATACACATAAAAACCTACCATCTGCAAAAATAAAATCGATTCTATCTTGCTTGGTTCAATAGATATGGACACTTATCTCTTTTAATCGGTTAACCCCACCCAGTATAACGTAGAAATTGAACCGTTAGCGATAGAACCTTGGATCAGCTTGTGGATTAATGTACACATAAAAAACTACCATCTGCAAAAATAAATTCGATTCTATCTTGCTTGGTTCAATAGATATGTATACTTATCCCTTTTAGTCGGTTAACCCCACCCACAATGACGTAGAAATTGAACCATTAAAGACAGAGCCTTGGATCAGCTTGTGGATTAATACACGCATAAAAACCTATCATCTGCAAAAACAAAATCGTTATATCTTGCTTGGTTCAATAGATATGGACACTTATCCCTTTTCGTCGGTTAACCTCACCCACAATAGATATGGACACTTATCCCTTTTAGTCGGTTAACCCCATCCACTTTGACGTAGAAATTGAACCGTTAACGATAGAACCTTGTATTGGCTTGTGGAATAATGTACACATAAAAACCTATCATCTCCAAAAACAAAATCGATTCTATCTTGCTTGGTTCAATAGATATGGACACTTATCCCTTTTAGTCGGTTAACCCCACCCAGTATGACGTAGAAATTGAACCGTTAACGATAGAACCTTGGATCAGCTTGTGGATTTATGCACACATAAAAACCTACCATCTGCAAAAATAAAATCGATTCTGTCTTGCTTGGTTCAATAGATATGGACACTTATCCCTTTCAGTCGGTTAACCCCACCCAGTATGACGTAGAAATTGAACCGTTAACGATAGAACCTTGGATCAGCTTGTGGATTAATGTGCACATAAAAACCTACCATCTGCAAAAATAAATTCGATTCTACCTTGCTTGGTTCAATAGATATGGACACTTATCCCTTTTAGTCGGTTAACCCCAACCACTATAACGTAGAAATTGAACCGTTAACGATAGAGCCTTGTATTGACTTGTGGAATAATATACACATAAAAACCTATCATCTCCAAAAACAAAATCGATTCTATCTTGCTTGGTTCAATAGATATGGACACTTATCCCTTTTAGTCGGTTAACCCCACCCAGTATGACGTAGAAATTGAACCGTTAGCGATAGAACCTTGGATCAGCTTGTGGATTAATACACACATAAAAACCTACCATCTGCAAAAATAAATTCGATTCTACCTTGCTTGGTTCAATAGATATGGACACTTATCCCTTTTAGTCGGTTAACCCCAACCACTATAACGTAGAAATTGAACCGTTAACGATAGAGCCTTGTATTGACTTGTGGAATAATATACACATAAAAACCTATCATCTCCAAAAACAAAATCGATTCTATCTTGCTTGGTTCAATAGATATGGACACTTATCCCTTTTAGTCGGTTAACCCCAACCACTATAACGTAGAAATTGAACCGTTAACGATAGAACCTTGTATTGGCTTGTGGAATAATATACACATAAAAACCTATCATCTCCAAAAACAAAATCGATTCTATCTTGCTTGGTTCAATAGATATGGACACTTATCCCTTTTAGTCGGTTAACCCCACCCAGTATGGCGTAGAAATTGAACCGTTAGCGATAGAACCTTGGAACAGCTTGTGGATTAATACACACATAAAAACCTACCATCTGCAAAAATAAATTCGATTCTACCTTGCTTGGTTCAATAGATATGGACACTTATCCCTTTTAGTCGGTTAACCCCAACCACTATAACGTAGAAATTGAACCGTTAACGATAGAGCCTTGTATTGGCTTGTGGAATAATATACACATAAAACCGATCATCTCCAAAAACAAAATCGATTCTATCTTGCTTGGTTCAATAGATATGGACACTTATCCCTTTTAGTCGGTTAACCCTACCCACTTTGACGTAGAAATTGAACCGTTAACGATAGAACCTTGGATCAGCTTGTGGATTAATGTGCACATAAAAACCTACCATCTGCAAAAATAAATTCGATTCTACCTTGCTTGGTTCAATAGATATGGACACTTATCCCTTTTAGTCGGTTAACCCCAACCACTATAACGTAGAAATTGAACCGTTAACGATAGAGCCTTGTATTGGCTTGTGGAATAATATACACATAAAAACCTATCATCTCCAAAAACAAAATCGATTCAATCTTGCTTGGTTCAATAGATATGGACACTTATCCCTTTTAGTCGGTTAACCCCACCCAGTATGACGTAGAAATTGAACCGTTAGCGATAGAACCTTGGATCAGCTTGTGGATTAATATGCACATAAAAACCTACCATCTGCAAAAATAAATTCGATTCTACCTTGCTTGGTTCAATAGATATGGACACTTATCCCTTTTAGTCGGTTAACCCCAACCACTATAACGTAGAAATTGAACCGTTAACGATAGAACCTTGTATTGGCTTGTGGAATAATATACACATAAAAACCTATCATCTCCAAAAACAAAATCGATTCTATCTTGCTTGGTTCAATAGATATGGACACTTATCCCTTTTAGTCGGTTAACCCCAACCACTATAACGTAGAAATTGAACCGTTAACGATAGAACCTTGTATTGGCTTGTGGAATAATATACACATAAAAACCTATCATCTCCAAAAACAAAATCGATTCTATCTTGCTTGGTTCAATAGATATGGACACTTATCCCTTTTAGTCGGTTAACCCCACCCACTTTGACGTAAAAATTGAACCGTTAACGATAGAACCTTGGATCAGCTTGTGGATTAATACACGCATAAAAACCTATCAAATGCAAAAACAAAATCAATACTATCTTGCTTGGCTCAATAGATATGGACACTTATCACTTTTAGTCGGTTAACCCCATCCACTTTGATGTAGAAATTGAACCGTTAACGATAGAACCTTGTGTCAGCTTGTGGATTAATATACACATAAAAACCTACCATCTGCAAAAATAAAATCGATTCTGTCTTGCTTGGTTCAATAGATATCGACACTTATCCCTTTTAGTCGGTTAACCCCACCCAGTATGACGTAGAAATTGAACCGTTAGCGATAGAACCTTGGATCAGCTTGTGGATTAATATACACATAAAAACCTACCATCTGCAAAAATAAAATCGATTCTGTCTTGCTTGGTTCAATAGATATGGATACTTATCCCTTTTAGTCGGTTAACCCCACCCACTTTGACGTAGAAATTGAACCGTTAACGATAAAACCTTGGATCAGCTTGTGGATTAATATACACATAAAAACCTATCATCTTCAAACACAAAATCGATTCTATCTTGTTTGGTTCAATAGATATGGATACTTATCCCTTTTAGTCGGTTAACCCCACCCACTTTGACGTAGAAATTGAACCGTTAACGATAGAACCTTGGCTCAGCTTGTGGATTAATATGCACATAAAAACCTACTACCTGCAAAAATAAATTCGATTCTATCTTGGTTGGTTCAATAGATATGTATACTTATCCCTTTTATTCGGTTAACCCCAGCCACTATAACGTAGAAATAGAACCGTTAACGATAGAACCTTGGATCAGCTTGTGGATTAATATACGCATAAAAACCTATCATCTGCAAAAACAAAATCGTTATATCTTGCTTGGTTCAATAGATATGGACACTTATCCCTTTTAGTCGGTTAACCTCACCCACAATAGATATGGACACTTATCCCTTTTAGTCGGTTAACCCCACCTAGTATGACGTAGAAATTGAACCGTTATCGATAGAGCCTTGGATCAGCTTGTGGATTAATATACACATAAAAACCTACCATCTGCAAAAATAAAATCGATTCTGTCTTGCTTGGTTCAATAGATATCGACACTTATCCCTTTTAGTCGGTTAACCCCACCCAGTATGACGTAGAAATTGAACCGTTAGCGATAGAACCTTGGATCAGCTTGTGGATTAATATACACATAAAAACCTACCATCTGCAAAAATAAAATCGATTCTATCTTGCTTGGTTCAATAGATATGGACACTTATCCCTTTTAGCCGGTTAACCCCACCCAGTATAACGTAGAAATTGAACCGTTAGCGATAGAACCTTGGATCAGCTTGTGGATTAATCTACACATAAAAAACTACCATCTGCAAAAATAAATTCGATTCTATCTTGCTTGGTTCAATAGATATGTATACTTATCCCTTTTAGTCGGTTAACCCCACCCACAATGACGTAGAAATTGAACCATTAAAGATAGAGCCTTGGATCAGCTTGTGGATTAATATACGCATAAAAACCTATCAGCTGCAAAAACAAAATCGTTATATCTTGCTTGGTTCAATAGATATGGACACTTATCCCTTTTAGTCGGTTAACCTCACCCACAATAGGTATGGACACTTATCCCTTTTAGTCGGTTAACCCCATCCACTTTGACGTAGAAATTGAACCGTTAACGATAGAACCTTGTGTTGGCTTGTGGAATAATATACACATAAAAACCTATCATCTCCAAAAACAAAATCGATTCTATCTTGCTTGGTTCAATAGATATGGACACTTATCCCTTTTAGTCGGTTAACCCCACCCAGTATGACGTAGAAACTGAACCGTTAGCGATAGAACCTTGGATCAGCTTGTGGATTAATATGCACATAAAAACCTACCATCTGCAAAAATAAATTCGATTCTACCTTGCTTGGTTCAATAGATATGGACACTTATCCCTTTTAGTCGGTTAACCCCAACCACTATAACGTAGAAATTGAACCGTTAACTATAGAACCTTGTATTGGCTTGTGGATTAATACACACATAAAAACCTACCATCTGCAGAAATGAAATCGATTCTGTCGTGCTTGGTTCAATAGATATGGACACTTATCCCTTTCAGTCGGTTAACCCCACCCAGTTTGACGTAGAAATTGAACCGTTAGCGATAGAACCTTGGATCAGCTTGTGGATTAATATGCACATAAAAACCTACCATCTGCAAAAATAAATTCGATTATACCTTGCTTGGTTCAATAGATATGGACACTTATCCCTTTTAGTCGGTTAACCCCAACCACTATAACGTAGAAATTGAACCGTCAACGATAGAACCTTGTATTAGCTTGTGGAATAATATACACATAAAAACCTATCATCTCCAAAAACAAAATCGATTCTTGCTTGGTTCAATAGATATGGACACTCATCCCTTTTAGTCGGTTAACCCCACCCAGTATGACGTAGAAATTGAACCGTTAGCGATAGAACCTTGGATCAGCTTGTGGATTAATATGCACATAAAAACCTACCATCTGCAAAAATAAATTCGATTCTACCTTGCTTGGTTCAATAGATATGGACATTTATCCCTTTTAGTCGGTTAACCCGAACCACTATAACGTAGAAATTGAACCGTTAACGATAGAACCTTGTATTGGCTTGTGGAATAATATACACATAAAAACCTATCATCTCCAAAAATAAAATCGATTCTATCTTGATTGATTCAATAGATATGTATACTTATCCCTTTTAGTCGGTTAACACCACCCACTTTGACGTAGAAATTGAACCGTTAACGGTAGAACCTTGGATCAGCTTGTGGATTAATATGCACATAAAAACCTACTACCTGCAAAAATAAATTCGATTCTATCTTGGTTGGTTCAATAGATATGTATACTTATCCCTTTTATTCGGTTAACCCCAGCCACTATAACGTAGAAATAGAACCGTTAACGATAGAACCTTGGATCAGCTTGTGGATTATTATACACATAAAAACCTATCATCTGCAAAAACAAAATCGTTATATCTTGCTTGGTTCAATAGATATGGACACTTATCCCTTTTAGTCGGTTAAACCCACCTAGTATGACGTAGAAATTGAACCGTTAGCGATAGAACCTTGGATCAGCTTGTGGATTAATATACACATAAAAACCTACCATCTGCAAAAATAAAATCGATTCTGTCTCGCTTGGTTCAATAGATATCGACACTTATCCCTTTTAGTCGGTTAACCCCACCCAGTATGACGTAGAAATTGAACCGTTAGCGATAGAACCTTGGATCAGCTTGTGGATTAATGTACACATAAAAACCTACCATCTGCAAAAATAAAATCGATTCTATCTTGCTTGGTTCAATAGATATGGACACTTATCTCTTTTAGTCGGTTAACCCCACCCATTATAACGTAGAAATTGAACCGTTAGCGATAGAACCTTGGATCAGCTTGTGGATTAATGTACACATAAAAAACTACCATCTGCAAAAATAAATTCGATTCTATCTTGCTTGGTTCAATAGATATGTATACTTATCCCTTTTAGTCGGTTAACCCCACCCACAATGACGTAGAAATTGAACCATTAAAGACAGAGCCTTGGATCAGCTTGTGGATTAATACACGCATAAAAACCTATCATCTGCAAAAACAAAATCGTTATATCTTGCTTGGTTCAATAGATATGGACACTTATCCCTTTTAGTCGGTTAACCCAAACAACTATAACGTAGAAATTGAACCGTTAACGATAGAACCTTGTATTGGCTTGTGGAATAATATATACATAAAAACCTATCATCTCCAAAAATAAAATCGATTCTATCTTGCTTGGTTCAATAGATATGGACACTTATCCCTTTTAGTCGGTTAACCCCACCCAGTATAACGTAGAAATTGAACCGTTAGCGATAGAACCTTGGATCAGCTTGTGGATTAATGTACGCATAAAAACCTACTACCTGCAGAAATAAATTCGATTCTATCTTGCTTGGTTCAATAGATATGTATATTTATCCCTTTTAGTCGGTTAACCCCACCCACAATGACGTAGAAATTGAACCATTAAAGACAGAGCCTTGGATCAGCTTGTGGATTAATACACGCATAAAAACCTATCATCTGCAAAAACAAAATCGTTATATCTTGCTTGGTTCAATAGATATGGACACTTATCCCTTTTAGTCGGTTAACCTCACCCACAATAGATATGGACACTTATCCCTTTTAGTCGGTTAACCCCATCCACTTTGACGTAGAAATTGAACCGTTAACGATAGAACCTTGTATTGGCTTGTGGAATAATGTACACATAAAAACCTATCATCTCCAAAAACAAAATCGATTCTATCTTGCTTGGTTCAATAGATATGGACACTTATCCCTTTTAGTCGGTTAACCCCACCCAGTATGACGTAGAAATTGAACCGTTAACGATAGAACCTTGGATCAGCTTGTGGATTGATGTACACATAAAAACCTACCATCTGCAAAAATAAAATCGATTCTGTCTTGCTTGGTTCAATAGATATGGACACTTATCCCTTTCAGTCGGTTAACCCCACCCAGTATGACGTAGAAATTGAACCGTTAGCGATAGAACCTTGGAACAGCTTGTGGATTAATACACACATAAAAACCTACCATCTGCAAAAATAAATTCGATTCTACCTTGCTTGGTTCAATAGATATGGACACTTATCCCTTTTAGTCGGTTAACCCCAACCACTATAACGTAGAAATTGAACCGTTAACGATAGAGCCTTGTATTGGCTTGTGGAATAATATACACATAAAACCGATCATCTCCAAAAACAAAATCGATTCTATCTTGCTTGGTTCAATAGATATGGACACTTATCCCTTTTAGTCGGTTAACCCTACCCACTTTGACGTAGAAATTGAACCGTTAACGATAGAACCTTGGATCAGCTTGTGGATTAATGTGCACATAAAAACCTACCATCTGCAAAAATAAATTCGATTCTACCTTGCTTGGTTCAATAGATATGGACACTTATCCCTTTTAGTCGGTTAACCCCAACCACTATAACGTAGAAATTGAACCGTTAACGATAGAGCTTTGTATTGACTTGTGGAATAATATACACATAAAAACCTATCATCTCCAAAAACAAAATCGATTCTATCTTGCTTGGTTCAATAGATATGGACACTTATCCCTTTTAGTCGGTTAACCCCACCCAGTATGACGTAGAAATTGAACCGTTAGCGATAGAACCTTGGATCAGCTTGTGGATTAATATGCACATAAAAACCTACCATCTGCAAAAATAAATTCGATTCTACCTTGCTTGGTTCAATAGATATGGACACTTATCCCTTTTAGTCGGTTAACCCCAACCACTATAACGTAGAAATTGAACCGTTAACGATAGAACCTTGTATTGGCTTGTGGAATAATATACACATAAAAACCTATCATCTCCAAAAACAAAATCGATTCTATCTTGCTTGGTTCAATAGATATGGACACTTATCCCTTTTAGTCGGTTAACCCCAACCACTATAACGTAGAAATTGAACCGTTAACGATAGAACCTTGTATTGGCTTGTGGAATAATATACACATAAAAACCTATCATCTCCAAAAACAAAATCGATTCTATCTTGCTTGGTTCAATAGATATGGACACTTATCCCTTTTAGTCGGTTAACCCCACCCACTTTGACGTAAAAATTGAACCGTTAACGATAGAACCTTGGATCAGCTTGTGGATTAATACACGCATAAAAACCTATCAAATGCAAAAACAAAATCAATACTATCTTGCTTGGCTCAATAGATATGGACACTTATCCCTTTTAGTCGGTTAACCCCATCCACTTTGATGTAGAAATTGAACCGTTAACGATAGAATCTTGTGTCAGCTTGTGGATTAATATACACAAAAAAACCTATCATTTTCAAAAACAAAATCGATTCTATCTTTTTTGGTTCAATAGATATGGATACTTATCCCTTTTAGTCGGTTAACCCCACCCACTTTGACGTAGAAATTGAACCGTTAACGATAAAACCTTGGATCAGCTTGTGGATTAATATACATATAAAAACCTATCATCTTCAAACACAAAATCGATTCTATCTTGTTTGGTTCAATAGATATGGACACTTATCCCTTTTAGTCGGTTAACCCAAACAACTATAACGTAGAAATTGAACCGTTAACGATAGAACCTTGTATTGGCTTGTGGAATAATATATACATAAAAACCTATCATCTCCAAAAATAAAATCGATTCTATCTTGCTTGGTTCAATAGATATGGACACTTATCCCTTTTAGTCGGTTAACCCCACCCAGTATAACGTAGAAATTGAACCGTTAGCGATAGAACCTTGGATCAGCTTGTGGATTAATGTACGCATAAAAACCTACTACCTGCAGAAATAAATTCGATTCTATCTTGCTTGGTTCAATAGATATGTATATTTATCCCTTTTAGTCGGTTAACCCCACCCACAATGACGTAGAAATTGAACCATTAAAGACAGAGCCTTGGATCAGCTTGTGGATTAATACACGCATAAAAACCTATCATCTGCAAAAACAAAATCGTTATATCTTGCTTGGTTCAATAGATATGGACACTTATCCCTTTTAGTCGGTTAACCTCACCCACAATAGATATGGACACTTATCCCTTTTAGTCGGTTAACCCCATCCACTTTGACGTAGAAATTGAACCGTTAACGATAGAACCTTGTATTGGCTTGTGGAATAATGTACACATAAAAACCTATCATCTCCAAAAACAAAATCGATTCTATCTTGCTTGGTTCAATAGATATGGACACTTATCCCTTTTAGTCGGTTAACCCCACCCAGTATGACGTAGAAATTGAACCGTTAACGATAGAACCTTGGATCAGCTTGTGGATTGATGTACACATAAAAACCTACCATCTGCAAAAATAAAATCGATTCTGTCTTGCTTGGTTCAATAGATATGGACACTTATCTCTTTCAGTCGGTTAACCCCACCCAGTATGACGTAGAAATTGAACCGTTAGCGATAGAACCTTGGAACAGCTTGTGGATTAATACACACATAAAAACCTACCATCTGCAAAAATAAATTCGATTCTACCTTGCTTGGTTCAATAGATATGGACACTTATCCCTTTTAGTCGGTTAACCCCAACCACTATAACGTAGAAATTGAACCGTTAACGATAGAGCCTTGTATTGGCTTGTGGAATAATATACACATAAAACCGATCATCTCCAAAAACAAAATCGATTCTATCTTGCTTGGTTCAATAGATATGGACACTTATCCCTTTTAGTCGGTTAACCCTACCCACTTTGACGTAGAAATTGAACCGTTAACGATAGAACCTTGGATCAGCTTGTGGATTAATGTGCACATAAAAACCTACCATCTGCAAAAATAAATTCGATTCTACCTTGCTTGGTTCAATAGATATGGACACTTATCCCTTTTAGTCGGTTAACCCCAACCACTATAACGTAGAAATTGAACCGTTAACGATAGAGCCTTGTATTGACTTGTGGAATAATATACACATAAAAACCTATCATCTCCAAAAACAAAATCGATTCTATCTTGCTTGGTTCAATAGATATGGACACTTATCCCTTTTATTCGGTTAACCCCACCCAGTATGACGTAGAAATTGAACCGTTAGCGATAGAACCTTGGATCAGCTTGTGGATTAATATGCACATAAAAACCTACCATCTGCAAAAATAAATTCGATTCTACCTTGCTTGGTTCAATAGATATGGACACTTATCCCTTTTAGTCGGTTAACCCCAACCACTATAACGTAGAAATTGAACCGTTAACGATAGAACCTTGTATTGGCTTGTGGAATAATATACACATAAAAACCTATCATCTCCAAAAACAAAATCGATTCTATCTTGCTTGGTTCAATAGATATGGACACTTATCCCTTTTAGTCGGTTAACCCCAACCACTATAACGTAGAAATTGAACCGTTAACGATAGAACCTTGTATTGGCTTGTGGAATAATATACACATAAAAACCTATCATCTCCAAAAACAAAATCGATTCTATCTTGCTTGGTTCAATAGATATGGACACTTATCCCTTTTAGTCGGTTAACCCCATCCACTTTGATGTAGAAATTGAACCGTTAACGATAGAATCTTGTGTCAGCTTGTGGATTAATATACACAAAAAAACCTATCATTTTCAAAAACAAAATCGATTCTATCTTTTTTGGTTCAATAGATATGGATACTTATCCCTTTTAGTCGGTTAACCCCACCCACTTTGACGTAGAAATTGAACCGTTAACGATAAAACCTTGGATCAGCTTGTGGATTAATATACACATAAAAACCTATCATTTTCAAAAACAAAATCGATTCTATCTTTTTTGGTTCAATAGATATGGATACTTATCCCTTTTAGTCGGTTAACCCCACCCACTTTGACGTAAAAATTGAACCGTTAACGATAGAACCTTGGATCAGCTTGTGGATTAATACACGCATAAAAACCTATCAAATGCAAAAACAAAATCAATACTATCTTGCTTGGCTCAATAGATATGGACACTTATCCCTTTTAGTCGGTTAACCCCATCCACTTTGATGTAGAAATTGAACCGTTAACGATAGAATCTTGTGTCAGCTTGTGGATTAATATACACAAAAAAACCTATCATTTTCAAAAACAAAATCGATTCTATCTTTTTTGGTTCAATAGATATGGATACTTATCCCTTTTAGTCGGTTAACCCCACCCACTTTGACGTAGAAATTGAACCGTTAACGATAAAACCTTGGATCAGCTTGTGGATTAATATACACATAAAAACCTATCATCTTCAAACACAAAATCGATTCTATCTTGTTTGGTTCAATAGATATGGATACTTATCCCTTTTAGTCGGTTAACCCCACCCACTTTGACGTAGAAATTGAACCGTTAACGATAGAACCTTGGCTCAGCTTGTGGATTAATATGCACATAAAAACCTACTACCTGCAAAAATTAATTCGATTCTATCTTGGTTGGTTCAATAGATATGTATACTTATCCCTTTTATTCGGTTAACCCCAGCCACTATAACGTAGAAATAGAACCGTTAACGATAGAACCTTGGATCAGCTTGTGGATTAATATACGCATAAAAACCTATCATCTGCAAAAACAAAATCGTTATATCTTGCTTGGTTCAATAGATATGGACACTTATCCCTTTTAGTCGGTTAACCTCACCCACAATAGATATGGACACTTATCCCTTTTAGTCGGTTAACCCCACCTAGTATGACGTAGAAATTGAACCGTTATCGATAGAGCCTTGGATCAGCTTGTGGATTAATATACACATAAAAACCTACCATCTGCAAAAATAAAATCGATTCTGTCTTGCTTGGTTCAATAGATATCGACACTTATCCCTTTTAGTCGGTTAACCCCACCCAGTATGACGTAGAAATTGAACCGTTAGCGATAGAACCTTGGATCAGCTTGTGGATTAATATACACATAAAAACCTACCATCTGCAAAAATAAAATCGATTCTATCTTGCTTGGTTCAATAGATATGGACACTTATCCCTTTTAGCCGGTTAACCCCACCCAGTATAACGTAGAAATTGAACCGTTAGCGATAGAACCTTGGATCAGCTTGTGGATTAATCTACACATAAAAAACTACCATCTGCAAAAATAAATTCGATTCTATCTTGCTTGGTTCAATAGATATGTATACTTATCCCTTTTAGTCGGTTAACCCCACCCACAATGACGTAGAAATTGAACCATTAAAGATAGAGCCTTGGATCAGCTTGTGGATTAATATACGCATAAAAACCTATCAGCTGCAAAAACAAAATCGTTATATCTTGCTTGGTTCAATAGATATGGACACTTATCCCTTTTAGTCGGTTAACCTCACCCACAATAGGTATGGACACTTATCCCTTTTAGTCGGTTAACCCCATCCACTTTGACGTAGAAATTGAACCGTTAACGATAGAACCTTGTGTTGGCTTGTGGAATAATATACACATAAAAACCTATCATCTCCAAAAACAAAATCGATTCTATCTTGCTTGGTTCAATAGATATGGACACTTATCCCTTTTAGTCGGTTAACCCCACCCAGTATGACGTAGAAACTGAACCGTTAGCGATAGAACCTTGGATCAGCTTGTGGATTAATATGCACATAAAAACCTACCATCTGCAAAAATAAATTCGATTCTACCTTGCTTGGTTCAATAGATATGGACACTTATCCCTTTTAGTCGGTTAACCCCAACCACTATAACGTAGAAATTGAACCGTTAACTATAGAACCTTGTATTGGCTTGTGGATTAATACACAAATAAAAACCTACCATCTGCAGAAATGAAATCGATTCTGTCGTGCTTGGTTCAATAGATATGGACACTTATCCCTTTCAGTCGGTTAACCCCACCCAGTTTGACGTAGAAATTGAACCGTTAGCGATAGAACCTTGGATCAGCTTGTGGATTAATATGCACATAAAAACCTACCATCTGCAAAAATAAATTCGATTATACCTTGCTTGGTTCAATAGATATGGACACTTATCCCTTTTAGTCGGTTAACCCCAACCACTATAACGTAGAAATAGAACCGTCAACGATAGAACCTTGTATTAGCTTGTGGAATAATATACACATAAAAACCTATCATCTCCAAAAACAAAATCGATTCTTGCTTGGTTCAATAGATATGGACACTCATCCCTTTTAGTCGGTTAACCCCACCCAGTATGACGTAGAAATTGAACCGTTAGCGATAGAACCTTGGATCAGCTTGTGGATTAATATGCACATAAAAACCTACCATCTGCAAAAATAAATTCGATTCTACCTTGCTTGGTTCAATAGATATGGACATTTATCCCTTTTAGTCGGTTAACCCGAACCACTATAACGTAGAAATTGAACCGTTAGCGATAGAACCTTGCATCAGCTTGTGGATTAGTGTACTCATAAAAACCTACCATCTGCAAAACTAAATTCGATTCTATCTTGATTGATTCAATAGATATGTATACTTATCCCTTTTAGTCGGTTAACCCCACCCACTTTGACGTAGAAATTGAACCGTTAACGGTAGAACCTTGGATCAGCTTGTGGATTAATATGCACATAAAAACCTACTACCTGCAAAAATAAATTCGATTCTATCTTGGTTGGTTCAATAGATATGTATACTTATCCCTTTTATTCGGTTAACCCCAGCCACTATAACGTAGAAATAGAACCGTTAACGATAGAACCTTGGATCAGCTTGTGGATTAATATACGCATAAAAACCTATCATCTGCAAAAACAAAATCGTTATATCTTACTTGGTTCAATAGATATGGACACTTATCCCTTTTAATCGGTTAACCTCACCCACAATAGATATGGACACTTATCCCTTTTAGTCAGTTAACCCCACCTAGTATGACGTAGAAATTGAACCGTTAACGATAGAACCTCGTATTGGCTTGTGGAATAATATACACATAAAAACCTATCATCTCCAAAAACAAAATCGATTCTATCTTGCTTGGTTCAATAGATATGGACACTTATCCCTTTTAGTCGGTTAACCCCAACCACTATAACGTAGAAATTGAACCGTTAACGATAGAACCTTGTATTGGCTTGTGGAATAATATACACATAAAAACCTATCATCTCCAAAAACAAAATCGATTCTATCTTGCTTGGTTCAATAGATATGGACACTTATCCCTTTTAGTCGGTTAACCCCATCCACTTTGATGTAGAAATTGAACCGTTAACGATAGAATCTTGTGTCAGCTTGTGGATTAATATACACAAAAAAACCTATCATTTTCAAAAACAAAATCGATTCTATCTTTTTTGGTTCAATAGATATGGATACTTATCCCTTTTAGTCGGTTAACCCCACCCACTTTGACGTAGAAATTGAACCGTTAACGATAAAACCTTGGATCAGCTTGTGGATTAATATACACATAAAAACCTATCATTTTCAAAAACAAAATCGATTCTATCTTTTTTGGTTCAATAGATATGGATACTTATCCCTTTTAGTCGGTTAACCCCACCCACTTTGACGTAAAAATTGAACCGTTAACGATAGAACCTTGGATCAGCTTGTGGATTAATACACGCATAAAAACCTATCAAATGCAAAAACAAAATCAATACTATCTTGCTTGGCTCAATAGATATGGACACTTATCCCTTTTAGTCGGTTAACCCCATCCACTTTGATGTAGAAATTGAACCGTTAACGATAGAATCTTGTGTCAGCTTGTGGATTAATATACACAAAAAAACCTATCATTTTCAAAAACAAAATCGATTCTATCTTTTTTGGTTCAATAGATATGGATACTTATCCCTTTTAGTCGGTTAACCCCACCCACTTTGACGTAGAAATTGAACCGTTAACGATAAAACCTTGGATCAGCTTGTGGATTAATATACACATAAAAACCTATCATCTTCAAACACAAAATCGATTCTATCTTGTTTGGTTCAATAGATATGGATACTTATCCCTTTTAGTCGGTTAACCCCACCCACTTTGACGTAGAAATTGAACCGTTAACGATAGAACCTTGGCTCAGCTTGTGGATTAATATGCACATAAAAACCTACTACCTGCAAAAATTAATTCGATTCTATCTTGGTTGGTTCAATAGATATGTATACTTATCCCTTTTATTCGGTTAACCCCAGCCACTATAACGTAGAAATAGAACCGTTAACGATAGAACCTTGGATCAGCTTGTGGATTAATATACGCATAAAAACCTATCATCTGCAAAAACAAAATCGTTATATCTTGCTTGGTTCAATAGATATGGACACTTATCCCTTTTAGTCGGTTAACCTCACCCACAATAGATATGGACACTTATCCCTTTTAGTCGGTTAACCCCACCTAGTATGACGTAGAAATTGAACCGTTATCGATAGAGCCTTGGATCAGCTTGTGGATTAATATACACATAAAAACCTACCATCTGCAAAAATAAAATCGATTCTGTCTTGCTTGGTTCAATAGATATCGACACTTATCCCTTTTAGTCGGTTAACCCCACCCAGTATGACGTAGAAATTGAACCGTTAGCGATAGAACCTTGGATCAGCTTGTGGATTAATATACACATAAAAACCTACCATCTGCAAAAATAAAATCGATTCTATCTTGCTTGGTTCAATAGATATGGACACTTATCCCTTTTAGCCGGTTAACCCCACCCAGTATAACGTAGAAATTGAATCGTTAGCGATAGAACCTTGGATCAGCTTGTGGATTAATCTACACATAAAAAACTACCATCTGCAAAAATAAATTCGATTCTATCTTGCTTGGTTCAATAGATATGTATACTTATCCCTTTTAGTCGGTTAACCCCACCCACAATGACGTAGAAATTGAACCATTAAAGATAGAGCCTTGGATCAGCTTGTGGATTAATATACGCATAAAAACCTATCAGCTGCAAAAACAAAATCGTTATATCTTGCTTGGTTCAATAGATATGGACACTTATCCCTTTTAGTCGGTTAACCTCACCCACAATAGGTATGGACACTTATCCCTTTTAGTCGGTTAACCCCATCCACTTTGACGTAGAAATTGAACCGTTAACGATAGAACCTTGTGTTGGCTTGTGGAATAATATACACATAAAAACCTATCATCTCCAAAAACAAAATCGATTCTATCTTGCTTGGTTCAATAGATATGGACACTTATCCCTTTTAGTCGGTTAACCCCACCCAGTATGACGTAGAAACTGAACCGTTAGCGATAGAACCTTGGATCAGCTTGTGGATTAATATGCACATAAAAACCTACCATCTGCAAAAATAAATTCGATTCTACCTTGCTTGGTTCAATAGATATGGACACTTATCCCTTTTAGTCGGTTAACCCCAACCACTATAACGTAGAAATTGAACCGTTAACTATAGAACCTTGTATTGGCTTGTGGATTAATACACACATAAAAACCTACCATCTGCAGAAATGAAATCGATTCTGTCGTGCTTGGTTCAATAGATATGGACACTTATCCCTTTCAGTCGGTTAACCCCACCCAGTTTGACGTAGAAATTGAACCGTTAGCGATAGAACCTTGGATCAGCTTGTGGATTAATATGCACATAAAAACCTACCATCTGCAAAAATAAATTCGATTATACCTTGCTTGGTTCAATAGATATGGACACTTATCCCTTTTAGTCGGTTAACCCCAACCACTATAACGTAGAAATAGAACCGTCAACGATAGAACCTTGTATTAGCTTGTGGAATAATATACACATAAAAACCTATCATCTCCAAAAACAAAATCGATTCTTGCTTGGTTCAATAGATATGGACACTCATCCCTTTTAGTCGGTTAACCCCACCCAGTATGACGTAGAAATTGAACCGTTAGCGATAGAACCTTGGATCAGCTTGTGGATTAATATGCACATAAAAACCTACCATCTGCAAAAATAAATTCGATTCTACCTTGCTTGGTTCAATAGATATGGACATTTATCCCTTTTAGTCGGTTAACCCGAACCACTATAACGTAGAAATTGAACCGTTAGCGATAGAACCTTGCATCAGCTTGTGGATTAGTGTACTCATAAAAACCTACCATCTGCAAAACTAAATTCGATTCTATCTTGATTGATTCAATAGATATGTATACTTATCCCTTTTAGTCGGTTAACCCCACCCACTTTGACGTAGAAATTGAACCGTTAACGGTAGAACCTTGGATCAGCTTGTGGATTAATATGCACATAAAAACCTACTACCTGCAAAAATAAATTCGATTCTATCTTGGTTGGTTCAATAGATATGTATACTTATCCCTTTTATTCGGTTAACCCCAGCCACTATAACGTAGAAATAGAACCGTTAACGATAGAACCTTGGATCAGCTTGTGGATTAATATACGCATAAAAACCTATCATCTGCAAAAACAAAATCGTTATATCTTACTTGGTTCAATAGATATGGACACTTATCCCTTTTAATCGGTTAACCTCACCCACAATAGATATGGACACTTATCCCTTTTAGTCAGTTAACCCCACCTAGTATGACGTAGAAATTGAACCGTTAACGATAGAACCTCGTATTGGCTTGTGGAATAATATACACATAAAAACCTATCATCTCCAAAAACAAAATCGATTCTATCTTGCTTGGTTCAATAGATATGAACACTTATCCCTTTTAGTCGGTTAACCCGAACCACTATAACGTAGAAATTGAACCGTTAGCGATAGAACCTTGCATCAGCTTGTGGATTAATGTACACATAAAAACCTACCATCTGCAAAAATAAATTCGATTCTATCTTGCTTGATTCAATAGATATGTATACTTATCCCTTTTAGTCGGTTAACCCCACCCACTTTGACGTAGAAATTGAACCGTTAACGGTAGAACCTTGCATCAGCTTGTGGATTAATATACACATAAAAACCTACTACCTGCAAAAATAAATTCGATTCTATCTTGGTTGGTTCAATAGATATGTATACTTATCCCTTTTATTCGGTTAACCCCAGCCACTCTAACGTAGAAATAGAACCGTTAACGATAGAACCTTGGATCAGCTTGTGGATTAATATACGCATAAAAACCTATCATCTGCAAAAACAAAATCGTTATATCTTGCTTGGTTCAATAGATATGTACACTTATCCCTTTTAGTCGGTTAACCTCACCCACAATAGATATGGACACTTATCCCTTTTAGTCGGTTAACCCCACCTAGTATGACGTAGAAATTGAACCGTTAACGATAGAACCTTGTATTGACTTGTGGAATAATATACACATAAAAACCTATCATCTCCAAAAACAAAATCGATTCTATCTTGCTTGGTTCAATAGATATGGACACTTATCCCTTTTAGTCGGTTAACCCAAACCACTATAACGTAGAAATTGAACCGTTAACGATAGAACCTTGTATTGGCTTGTGGAATAATATACACATAAAAACCTATCATCTCCAAAAATAAAATCGATTCTATCTTGCTTGGTTCAATAGATATGGACACTTATCCCTTTTAGTCGGTTAACCCCACCCAGTATAACGTAGAAATTGAACCGTTAGCGATAGAACCTTGGATCAGCTTGTGGATTAATGTACACATAAAAACCTACTACCTGCAGAAATAAATTCGATTCTATCTTGGTTGGTTCAATAGATATGTATACTTATCCCTTTTATTCGGTTAATAAAAAAAGTTTGACGTAGAAATTGAACCGTTTGCGATAGAACCTTGGATCAGCTTGTGGATTAATATGCACATAAAAACCTACCATCTGCAAAAATAAATTCGATTCTACCTTGCTTGGTTCAATAGATATGGACATTTATCCCTTTTAGTCGGTTAACCCGAACCAATATAACGTAGAAATTGAACCGTTAGCGATAGAACCTTGCATCAGCTTGTGGATTAATGTACACATAAAAACCTACCATCTGCAAAAATAAATTCGATTCTATCTTGCTTGATTCAATAGATATGTATACTTATCCCTTTTAGTCGGTTAACCCCACCCACTTTGACGTAGAAATTGAACCGTTAACGGTAGAACCTTGGATCAGCTTGTGGATTAATATACACATAAAAACCTACTACCTGCAAAAATAAATTCGATTCTATCTTGGTTGGTTCAATAGATATGTATACTTATCCCTTTTATTCGGTTAACCCCAGCCACTATAACGTAGAAATAGAACCGTTAACGATAGAACCTTGGATCAGCTTGTGGATTAATATACGCATAAAAACCTATCATCTGCAAAAACAAAATCGTTATATCTTGTGGATTAATATACATACGCATAAAAACCTATCATCTGCAAAAACAAAATCGTTATATCTTGCTTGGTTCAATAGATATGGACACTTATCCCTTTTAGTCGTTTAACCTCACCCACAATAGATATGGACACTTATCCCTTTGTTAACCCCACCTAGTATGACGTAGAAATTGAACCGTTAACGATAGAACCTTGTATTGGCTTGTGGAATAATATACGCATAAAAACATATCATCTCCAAAAATAAAATCGATTCTATCTTGCTTGGTTCAATAGATATGGACACTTATCCCTTTTAGTCGGTTAACCCCACCCACTTTGACGTAGAAATTGAACCGTTAACGATAGAACCTTGGATCAGCTTGTGGATTAATATACGCATAAAAACCTATCATCTGCAAAAACAAAATCGTTATATCTTGCTTGGTTCAATAGATATGGACACTTATCCCTTTTAGTCGGTTAACCTCACCCACAATAGATATGGACACTTATCCCTTTTAGTCGGTTAACCCCACCTAGTATGACGTAGAAATTGAACCGTTATCGATAGAGCCTTGGATCAGCTTGTGGAGTAATATACACATAAAAACCTACCATCTGCAAAAATAAAATCGATTCTGTCTTGCTTGGTTCAATAGATATCGACACTTATCCCTTTTAGTCGGTTAACCCCACCCAGTATGACGTAGAAATTGAACCGTTAGCGATAGAACCTTGGATCAGCTTGTGGATTAATATACACATAAAAACCTACCATCTGCAAAAATAAAATCGATTCTATCTTGCTTGGTTCAATAGATATGGACACTTATCCCTTTTAGCCGGTTAACCCCACCCAGTATAACATCGAAATTGAACCGTTAGCGATAGAACCTTGGATCAGCTTGTGGATTAATGTACACATAAACAACTACCATCTGCAAAAATAAATTCGATTCTATCTTGCTTCGTTCAATAGATATGTATACTTATCCCTTTTAGTCGGTTAACCCCACCCACAATGACGTAGAAATTGAACCATTAAAGATAGAGCCTTGGATCAGCTTGTGGATTAATATACGCATAAAAACCTATCAGCTGCAATAACAAAATCGTTATATCTTGCTTGGTTCAATAGATATGGACACTTATCCCTTTTAGTCGGTTAACCTCACCCACAATAGGTATGGACACTTATCCCTTTTAGTCGGTTAACCCCATCCACTTTGACGTAGAAATTGAACCGTTAACGATAGAACCTTGTGTTGCCTTGTGGAATAATATACACATAAAAACCTATCATCTCCAAAAAAAAAATCGATTCTATCTTGCTTGGTTCAATAGATATGGACACTTATCCCTTTTAGTCGGTTAACCCCACCCAGTATGACGTGGATTAATGTACACATAAAAACCTACTACCTGCAGAAATAAATTCGATTCTATCTTGGTTGGTTCAATAGATATGTATACTTATCCCTTTTATTCGGTTAACCCCAGCCACTATAACGTAGAAATAGAACCGTTAACGATAGAACCTTGGATCAGCTTGTGGATTAATATACGCATAAAAACCTATCATCTGCAAAAACAAAATCGTTATATCTTGCTTGGTTCAATAGATATGGACACTTATCCCTTTTAGTCGGTTAAACTCACCCACAATAGATATGGACACTTATCCCTTTTAGTGGGTTAACCCCACCTAGTATGACGTAGAAATTGAACCGTTAACGATAGAACCTTGTATTGGCTTGTGGAATAATATACACATAAAAACCTATCATCTCCAAAAATAAAATCGATTCTATCTTCCTTGGTTCAATAGATATGGACACTTATCCCTTTCAGTCGGTTAACCCCACCCAGTTTGACGTAGAAATTGAACCGTTTGCGATAGAACCTTGGATCAGCTTGTGGATTAATATGCACATAAAAACCTACCATCTGCAAAAATAAATTCGATTCTACCTTGCTTGGTTCAATAGATATGGACATTTATCCCTTTTAGTCGGTTAACCCGAACCAATATAACGTAGAAATTGAACCGTTAGCGATAGAACCTTGCATCAGCTTGTGGATTAATGTACACATAAAAACCTACCATCTGCAAAAATAAATTCGATTCTATCTTGCTTGATTCAATAGATATGTATACTTATCCCTTTTAGTCGGTTAACCCCACCCACTTTGACGTAGAAATTGAACCGTTAACGGTAGAACCTTGGATCAGCTTGTGGATTAATATACACATAAAAACCTACTACCTGCAAAAATAAATTCGATTCTATCTTGGTTGGTTCAATAGATATGTATACTTATCCCTTTTATTCGGTTAACCCCAGCCACTATAACGTAGAAATAGAACCGTTAACGATAGAACCTTGGATCAGCTTGTGGATTAATATACGCATAAAAACCTATCATCTGCAAAAACAAAATCGTTATATCTTGTGGATTAATATACATACGCATAAAAACCTATCATCTGCAAAAACAAAATCGTTATATCTTGCTTGGTTCAATAGATATGGACACTTATCCCTTTTAGTCGTTTAACCTCACCCACAATAGATATGGACACTTATCCCTTTGTTAACCCCACCTAGTATGACGTAGAAATTGAACCGTTAACGATAGAACCTTGTATTGGCTTGTGGAATAATATACACATAAAAACATATCATCTCCAAAAATAAAATCGATTCTATCTTGCTTGGTTCAATAGATATGGACACTTATCCCTTTTAGTCGGTTAACCCCACCCACTTTGACGTAGAAATTAAACCGTTAACGATAGAACCTTGGATCAGCTTGTGGATTAATATACGCATAAAAACCTATCATCTGCAAAAACAAAATCGTTATATCTTGCTTGGTTCAATAGATATGGACACTTATCCCTTTTAGTCGGTTAACCTCACCCACAATAGATATGGACACTTATCCCTTTTAGTCGGTTAACCCCACCTAGTATGACGTAGAAATTGAACCGTTATCGATAGAGCCTTGGATCAGCTTGTGGAGTAATATACACATAAAAACCTACCATCTGCAAAAATAAAATCGATTCTGTCTTGCTTGGTTCAATAGATATCGACACTTATCCCTTTTAGTCGGTTAACCCCACCCAGTATGACGTAGAAATTGAACCGTTAGCGATAGAACCTTGGATCAGCTTGTGGATTAATATACACATAAAAACCTACCATCTGCAAAAATAAAATCGATTCTATCTTGCTTGGTTCAATAGATATGGACACTTATCCCTTTTAGCCGGTTAACCCCACCCAGTATAACGTCGAAATTGAACCGTTAGCGATAGAACCTTGGATCAGCTTGTGGATTAATGTACACATAAACAACTACCATCTGCAAAAATAAATTCGATTCTATCTTGCTTCGTTCAATAGATATGTATACTTATCCCTTTTAGTCGGTTAACCCCACCCACAATGACGTAGAAATTGAACCATTAAAGATAGAGCCTTGGATCAGCTTGTGGATTAATATACGCATAAAAACCTATCAGCTGCAATAACAAAATCGTTATATCTTGCTTGGTTCAATAGATATGGACACTTATCCCTTTTAGTCGGTTAACCTCACCCACAATAGGTATGGACACTTATCCCTTTTAGTCGGTTAACCCCATCCACTTTGACGTAGAAATTGAACCGTTAACGATAGAACCTTGTGTTGGCTTGTGGAATAATATACACATAAAAACCTATCATCTCCAAAAAAAAAATCGATTCTATCTTGCTTGGTTCAATAGATATGGACACTTATCCCTTTTAGTCGGTTAACCCCACCCAGTATGACGTGGATTAATGTACACATAAAAACCTACTACCTGCAGAAATAAATTCGATTCTATCTTGGTTGGTTCAATAGATATGTATACTTATCCCTTTTATTCGGTTAACCCCAGCCACTATAACGTAGAAATAGAACCGTTAACGATAGAACCTTGGATCAGTTTGTGGATTAATATACGCATAAAAACCTATCATCTGCAAAAACAAAATCGTTATATCTTACTTGGTTCAATAGATATGGACACTTATCCCTTTTAGTCGGTTAAACTCACCCACAATAGATATGGACACTTATCCCTTTTAGTGGGTTAACCCCACCTAGTATGACGTAGAAATTGAACCGTTAACGATAGAACCTTGTATTGGCTTGTGGAATAATATACACATAAAAAACTATCATCTCCAAAAATAAAATCGATTCTATCTTGCTTGGTTCAATAGATATGGACACTTATCCCTTTTAGTCGGTTAACCCCACCCAGTATGACGTAGAAATTGAACCGTTAGCGATAGAACCTTGGATCAGCTTGCGGATTAATATACACATAAAAACCTACCATCTGCAAAAATAAAATCGATTCTATCTTGCTTGGTTCAATAGATATGGACACTTATCCCTTTTAGCCGGTTAACCACACCCAGTATAACGTAGAAATTGAACCGTTAGCGATAGAACCTTGGATCAGCTTGTGGATTAATGTACACATAAAAAACTACCATCTGCAAAAATAAATTCGATTCTATCTTGCTTGGTTCAATAGATATGTATACTTATCCCTTTTAGTCGGTTAACCCCACCCACAATGACGTAGAAATTGAACCATTAAAGATAGAGCCTTGGATCAGCTTGTGGATTAATATACGCATAAAAACCTATCAGCTGCAAAAACAAAATCGTTATATCTTGCTTGGTTCAATAGATATGGACACTTATCCCTTTTAGTCGGTTAACCTCACCCACAATAGGTATGGACACTTATCCCTTTTAGTCGGTTAACCCCATCCACTTTGACGTAGAAATTGAACCGTTAACGATAGAACCTTGTGTTGGCTTGTGGAATAATATACACATAAAAACCTATCATCTCCAAAAACAAAATCGATTCTATCTTGCTTGGTTCAATAGATATGGACACTTATCCCTTTTAGTCGGTTAACCCCACCCAGTATGACGTAGAAACTGAACCGTTAGCGATAGAACCTTGGATCAGCTTGTGGATTAATATGCACATAAAAACCTACCATCTGCAAAAATAAATTCGATTCTACCTTGCTTGGTTCAATAGATATGGACACTTATCCCTTTTAGTCGGTTAACCCCAACCACTATAACGTAGAAATTGAACCGTTAACGATAGAACCTTGTATTGGCTTGTGGATTAATACACACATAAAAACCTACCATCTGCAGAAATAAAATCGATTCTGTCGTGCTTGGTTCAATAGATATGGACACTTATCCCTTTCAGTCGGTTAACCCCACCCAGTTTGACGTAGAAATTGAACCGTTAGCGATAGAACCTTGGATCAGCTTGCGGATTAATATGCACATAAAAACCTACCATCTGCAAAAATAAATTCGATTATACCTTGCTTGGTTCAATAGATATGGACACTTATCCCTTTTAGTCGGTTAACCCCAACCACTATAACGTAGAAATTGAACCGTTAACGATAGAACCTTGTATTAGCTTGTGGAATAATATACACATAAAAACCTATCATCTCCAAAAACAAAATCGATTCTTGCTTGGTTCAATAGATATGGACACTCATCCCTTTTAGTCGGTTAACCCCACCCAGTATGACGTAGAAATTGAACCGTTAGCGATAGAACCTTGGATCAGCTTGTGGATTAATATGCACATAAAAACCTACCATCTGCAAAAATAAATTCGATTCTACCTTGCTTGGTTCAATAGATATGGACATTTATCCCTTTTAGTCGGTTAACCCGAACCACTATAACGTAGAAATTGAACCGTTGGCGATAGAACCTTGCATCAGCTTGTGGATTAATGTACACATAAAAACCTACCATCTGCAAAAATAAATTCGATTCTATCTTGATTGATTCAATAGATATGTATACTTATCCCTTTTAGTCGGTTAACCCCACCCACTTTGACGTAGAAATTGAACCGTTAACGGTAGAACCTTGGATCAGCTTGTGGATTAATATACACATAAAAACCTACTACCTGCAAAAATAAATTCGATTCTATCTTGGTTGGTTCAATAGATATGTATACTTATCCCTTTTATTCGGTTAACCCCAGCCACTATAACGTAGAAATAGAACCGTTAACGATAGAACGTTGGATCAGCTTGTGGATTAATATACGCATAAAAACCTATCATCTGCAAAAACAAAATCGTTATATCTTGCTTGGTTCAATAGATATGGACACTTATCCCTTTTAATCGGTTAACCGCACCCACAATAGATATGGACACTTATCCCTTTTAGTCGGTTAACCCCACCTAGTATGACGTAGAAATTGAACCGTTAACGATAGAACCTTGTATTGGCTTGTGGAATAATATATACATAAAAACCTATCATCTCCAAAAACAAAATCGATTCTATCTTGCTTGGTTCAATAGATATGGACACTTATCCCTTTTAGTCGGTTAACCCAAACCACTATAACGTAGAAATTGAACCGTTAACGATAGAACCTTGCATCAGCTTGTGGATTAATGTACACATAAAAACCTACCATCTGCAAAAATAAATTCGATTCTATCTTGCTTGATTCAATAGATATGTATACTTATCCCTTTTAGTCGGTTAACCCCACCCACTTTGACGTAGAAATTGAACCGTTAACGGTAGAACCTTGGATCAGCTTGTGGATTAATATACACATAAAAACCTACTACCTGCAAAAATAAATTCGATTCTATCTTGGTTGGTTCAATAGATATGTATACTTATCCCTTTTATTCGGTTAACCCCAGCCACTATAACGTAGAAATAGAACCGTTAACGATAGAACCTTGGATCAGCTTGTGGATTAATATACGCATAAAAACCTATCATCTGCAAAAACAAAATCGTTATATCTTGCTTGGTTCAATAGATATGGACACTTATCCCTTTTAGTCGGTTAACCTCACCCACAATAGATATGGACACTTATCCCTTTGTTAACCCCACCTAGTATGACGTAGAAATTGAACCGTTAACGATAGAACCTTGTATTGGCTTGTGGAATAATATACACACAAAAACCTATCATCTCCAAAAATAAAATCGATTCTATCTTGCTTGGTTCAATAGATATGTATACTTATCCCTTTTCGCCGGTTAACCCCACCCACTTTGACGTAGAAATTGAACCGTTAACGACAGAACCTTGTGTCAGCTTGTGGATTAATATACACATAAAAGCCTATCATCTGCAAAAATAAAATCGATTCTATCTTCCTTGGTTCAATAGATATGGACACTTATCCCTTTTAGTCGGTTAACCCCACCCACTTTGACGTACAAATTGAACAGTTAACGATAGAACCTTGGATCAGCTTGTGGATTAATATATACATAAAAGCCTATCATCTGCAAAAACAAAATCGATTCTATCTTCCTTGGTTCAATAGATATGGACACTTATCCCTTTTAGTCGGTTAACCCCACCCACTTTGACGTAGAAATTGAACCGTTAACGGTAGAACCTTGGATCAGCTTGTGGATTAATATACACATAAAAATCTACTACCTGCAAAAATAAATTCGATTCTATCTTGGTTGGTTCAATAGATATGTATACTTATCCCTTTTATTCGGTTAACCCCAGCCACTATAACGTAGAAATAGAACCGTTAACGATAGAACCTTGGATCAGCTTGTGGATTAATATACGCATAAAAACCTATCATCTGCAAAAACAAAATCGTTATATCTTGCTTGGTTCAATAGATATGGACACTTATCCCTTTTAATCGGTTAACCTCACCCACAATAGATATGGACACTTATCCCTTTTAGTCGGTTAACCCCACCTAGTATGACGTAGAAATTGAACCGTTAACGATAGAACCTTGTATTGGCTTGTGGAATAATATACACATAAAAACCTATCATCTCCAAAAACAAAATCGAGTCTTGCTTGGTTCAATAGGTATGGACACTCATCCCTTTTAGTCGGTTAACCCCACCCAATATGACGTAGAAATTGAACCGTTAGCGATAGAACCTTGGATCAGCTTGTGGATTAATATGCACATAAAAACCTACCATCTGCAAAAATAAATTCGATTCTACCTTGCTTGGTTCAATAGATATGGACACTTATCCCTTTTAGTCGGTTAACCCCAACCACTATAACGTAGAAACTGAACCGTTAACGATAGAACCTTGTATTGGCTTGTGGATTAATACACACATAAAAACCTACCATCTGCAGAAATAAAATCGATTCTGTCGTGCTTGGTTCAATAGATATGGACACTTATCCCTTTCAGTCGGTTAACCCCACCCAGTTTGACGTAGAAATTGAACCGTTAGCGATAGAACCTTGGATTAGCTTGTGGATTAATATGCATATAAAAACCTACCATCTGCAAAAATAAATTCGATTATACCTTGCTTGGTTCAATAGATATGGACACTTATCCCTTTTAGTCGGTTAACCCCAACCACTATAACGTAGAAATTGAACCGTTAACGATAGAACCTTGTATTAGCTTGTGGAATAATATACACATAAAAACCTATCATCTCCAAAAACAAAATCGATTCTTGCTTGGTTCAATAGATATGGACACTCATCCCTTTTAGTCGGTTAACCCCACCCAGTATGACGTAGAAATTTAACCGTTAGCGATAGAACCTTGGATCAGCTTGTGGATTAATATGCACATAAAAACCTACCATCTGCAAAAATAAATTCGATTCTACCTTGCTTGGTTCAATAGATATAGACATTTATCCCTTTTAGTCGGTTAACCCGAACCACTATAACGTAGAAATTGAACCGTTAGCGATAGAACCTTGCATCAGCTTGTGGATTAATGTACACATAAAAACCTACCATCTGCAAAAATAAATTCGATTCTATCTTGATTGATTCAATAGATATGTATACTTATCCCTTTTAGTCGGTTAACCCCACCCACTTTGACGTAGAAATTGAACCGTTAACGGTAGAACCTTGGATCAGCTTGTGGATTAATATACACATAAAAACCTACTACCTGCAAAAATAAATTCGATTCTATCTTGGTTGGTTCAATAGATATGTATACTTATCCCTTTTATTCGGTTAACCCCAGCCACTATAACGTAGAAATAGAACCGTTAACGATAGAACCTTGGATCAGCTTGTGGATTAATATACGCATAAAAACCTATCATCTGCAAAAACAAAATCGTTATATCTTGCTTGGTTCAATAGATATGGACACTTATCCCTTTTAATCGGTTAACCTCACCCACAATAGATATGGACACTTATCCCTTTTAGTCGATTAACCCCACCTAGTATGACGTAGAAATTGAACCGTTAACGATAGAACCTTGTATTGGCTTGTGGAATAATATACACATAAAAACCTATTATCTCCAAAAACAAAATCGATTCTATCTTGCTTGGTTCAATAGATATGAACACTTATCCCTTTTAGTCGGTTAACCCCAACCACTATAACGTAGAAATTGAACCGTTAACGATAGAACCTTGTGTTGGCTTGTGGAATAATATACACATAAAAACCTATCATCTCCAAAAATAAAATCGATTCTATCTTGCTTGGTTCAATAGATATGGACACTTATCCCTTTTAGTCGGTTAACCCCACCCACTTTGACGTAGAAATTGAACCGTTAACGGTAGAACCTTGGATCAGCTTGTGGATTAATATACACATAAAAACCTACTACCTGCAAAAATAAATTCGATTCTATCTTTTTTGGTTCAATAGATATGTATACTTATCCCTTTTATTCGGTTAACCCCAGCCACTATAACGTAGAAATAGAACCGTTAACGATAGAACCTTGGATCAGCTTCTGGATTAATATACGCATAAAAACCTATCATCTGCAAAAACAAAATCGTTATATCTTGCTTGGTTCAATAGATATGGACACTTATCCCTTTTTGTCGGTTAACCTCACCCACAATAGATATGGACACTTATCCCTTTTAGTCGGTTAACCCCACCTAGTATGACATAGAAATTGAACCGTTAACGATAGAACCTTGTATTGGCTTGTGGAATAATATACACATAAAAACCTATCATCTCCAAAAACAAAATCGATTCTATCTTGCTTGGTTCAATAGATATGGACACTTATCCCTTTTAGTCGGTTAACCCCACCCAGTATGACGTAGAAATTGAACCGTTAGCGATAGAACCTTGGATCAGCTTGTGGATTAATATGCACATAAAAACCTACCATCTGCAAAAATAAATTCTATTCTACCTTGCTTGGTTCAATAGATATGGACATTTATCCCTTTTAGTCGGTTAACCCGAACCACTATAACGTAGAAATTGAACCGTTAGCGATAGAACCTTGCATCAGCTTGTGGATTAATGTACACATAAAAACCTACCATCTGCAAAAATAAATTCGATTCTATCTTGCTTGATTCAATAGATATGTATACTTATCCCTTTTAGTCGGTTAACCCCACCCACTTTGACGTAGAAATTGAACCGTTAACGGTAGAACCTTGGGTCAGCTTGTGGATTAATATACACATAAAAACCTACTACCTGCAAAAATAAATTCGATTCTATCTTGGTTGGTTCAATAGATATGTATACTTATCCCTTTTATTCGGTTAACCCCAGCCAGTCTAACGTAGAAATAGAACCGTTAACGATAGAACCTTGGATCAGCTTGTGGATTAATATACGCATAAAAACCTATCATCTGCAAAAACAAAATCGTTATATCTTGCTTGGTTCAATAGATATGGACACTTATCCCTTTTAGTCGGTTAACCTCACCCACAATAGATATGGACACTTATCCCTTTTAGTCGGTTAACCCCACCTAGTATGACGTAGAAATTGAACCGTTAACGATAGAACCTTGTATTGGCTTGTGGAATAATATACACATAAAAACCTATCATCTCCAAAAACAAAATCGATTCTATCTTGCTTGGTTCAATAGATATGGACACTTATCCCTTTTAGTCGGTTAACCCAAACCACTATAACGTAGAAACTGAACCGTTAACGATAGAACCTTGTATTGGCTTGTGGAATAATATACACATAAAAACCTATCATCTCCAAAAATAAAATCGATTCTATCTTGCTTGGTTCAATAGATATGGACACTTATCCCTTTCAGTCGGTTAACCCCACCCAGTTTGACGTAGAAATTGAACCGTTAGCGATAGAACCTTGGCTCAGCTTGTGGATTAATATGCACATAAAAACCTACCATCTGCAAAAATAAATTCGATTATACCTTGCTTGGTTCAATAGATATGGACACTTATCCCTTTTAGTCGGTTAACCCCAACCACTATAAGGTAGAAATTGAACCGTTAACGATAGAACCTTGGATCAGCTTGTGGATTAATATACGCATAAAAACCTATCATCTGCAAAAACAAAATCGTTATATCTTGCTTGGTTCAATAGATATGGACACTTATCCCTTTTAGTCGGTTAAACTCACCCACAATAGATATGGACACTTATCCCTTTTAGTCGGTTAACCCCACCTAGTATGACGTAGAAATTGAACCGTTAACGATAGAACCTTGTATTGGCTTGTGGAATAATATACACATAAAAACCTATCATCTCCAAAAATAAAATCGATTCTATCTTCCTTGGTTCAATAGATATGGACACTTATCCCTTTCAGTCGGTTAACCCCACCCAGTTTGACGTAGAAATTGAACCGTTAGCGATAGAACCTTGGATCAGCTTGTGGATTAATATGCACATAAAAACCTACCATCTGCAAAAATAAATTCGATTATACCTTGCTTGGTTCAATAGATATGGACACTTATCCCTTTTAGTCGGTTAACCCAAACCACTATAACGTAGAAATTGAACCGTTAACGATAGAACCTTATATTGGCTTGAGGAATAATATACACATAGAAACCTATCATCTCCAAAAACAAAATCGATTCTATCTTGCTTGGTTCAATAGATATGGACACTTATCCCTTTTAGTCGGTTAACCCCACCCAGTATGACGTAGAAATTGAACCGTTAGCGATAGGACATTGGATCAGCTTGTGGATTAATATGAACATAAAAACCTACCATCTGCAAAAATAAATTCGATTCTACCTTGCTTGGTTCAATAGATATGGACATTTATCCCTTTTAGTTGGTTAACCCGAACCACTATAACGTAGAAATTGAACCGTTAGCGATAGAACCTTGCATCAGCTTGTGGATTAATGTACACATAAAAACCTACCATCTGCAAAAATAAATTCGATTCTATCTTGCTTGATTCAATAGATATGTATACTTATCCCTTTTAGTCGGTTAACCCCACCCACTTTGACGTAGAAATTGAACCGTTAACGGTAGAACCTTGGATCAGCTTGTGCATTAATATACACATAAAAACCTACTACCTGCAAAAATAAATTCGATTCTATCTTGGTTGGTTCAATAGATATGTATACTTATCCCTTTTATTCGGTTAACCCCAGCCACTATAACGTAGAAATAGAACCGTTAACGATAGAACCTTGTATAGGCCTGTGGAATAATATACACATAAAAACCTATCATCTCCAAAAATAAAATCGATTCTATCTTCCTTGGTTCAATAGATATGGACACTTATCCCTTTCAGTCGGTTAACCCCACCCAGTTTGACGTAGAAATTGAACCGTTAACGATAGAACCTTGTATTAGCTTGTGAAATAATATACACATAAAAACCTATCATTTCCAAAAACAAAATCGATTCTTGCTTGGTTCAATAGATATGGACACTCATCCCTTTTAGTCGGTTAACCCCACCCAGTATGACGTAGAAATTGAACCGTTAGCGATAGAACCTTGGATCAGCTTGTGGATTAATATGCACATAAAAACCTACCATCTGCAAAAATAAATTCGATTCTACCTTGCTTGGTTCAATAGATATAGACATTTATCCCTTTTAGTCGGTTAACCCGAACCACTATAACGTAGAAATTGAACCGTTAGCGATAGAACCTTGCATCAGCTTGTGGATTAATGTACACATAAAAACCTACCATCTGCAAAAATAAATTCGATTCTATCTTGATTGATTCAATAGATATGTATACTTATACCTTTTAGTCGGTTAACCCCACCCACTTTGACGTAGAAATTGAACCGTTAACGGTAGAACCTTGGATCAGCTTGTGGATTAATATACACATAAAAACCTACTACCTGCAAAAATAAATTCGATTCTATCTTGGTTGGTTCAATAGATATGTATACTTATCCCTTTTATTCGGTTAACCCCAGCCACTATAACGTAGAAATAGAACCGTTAACGATAGAACCTTGGATCAGCTTGTGGATTAATATACGCATAAAAACCTATCATCTGCAAAAACAAAATCTTTATATCTTGCTTGGTTCAATAGATATGGACACTTATCCCTTTTAATCGGTTAACCTCACCCACAATAGATATGGACACTTATCCCTTTTAGTCGATTAACCCCACCTAGTATGACGTAGAAATTGAACCGTTAACGATAGAACCTTGTATTGGCTTGTGGAATAATATACACATAAAAACCTATCATCTCCAAAAACAAAATCGATTCTATCTTGCTTGGTTCAATAGATATGAACACTTATCCCTTTTAGTCGGTTAACCCCAACCACTATAACGTAGAAATTGAACCGTTAACGATAGAACCTTGTATTGGCTTGTGGAATAATATACACATAAAAACCTATCATCTCCAAAAATAAAATCGATTCTATCTTGCTTGGTTCAATAGATATGGACACTCATCCCTTTTAGTCGGTTAACCCCACCCAGTATGACGTAGAAATTGAACCGTTAACGTAGAACCTTGGATCAGCTTGTGGATTAATATACACATAAAAACCTACTACCTGCAAAAATAAATTCGATTCTATCTTGTTTGGTTCAATAGATATGTATACTTATCCCTTTTATTCGGTTAACCCCAGCCACTATAACGTAGAAATAGAACCGTTAACGATAGAACCTTGGATCAGCTTCTGGATTAATATACGCATAAAAACCTATCATCTGCAAAAACAAAATCATTATATCTTGCTTGGTTCAATAGATATGGACACTTATCCCTTTTAGTCGGTTAACCTCACCCACAATAGATATGGACACTTATCCCTTTTAGTCGGTTAACCCCACCTAGTATGACGTAGAAATTGAACCGTTAACGATAGAACCTTGTATTGGCTTGTGGAATAATATACACATAAAAACCTATCATCTCCAAAAACAAAATCGATTCTATCTTGCTTGGTTCAATAGATATGGACACTTATCCCTTTTAGTCGGTTAACCCCACCCAGTATGACGTAGAAATTGAACCGTTAGCGATAGAACCTTGGATCAGCTTGTGGATTAATATGCACATAAAAACCTACCATCTGCAAAAATAAATTCGATTCTACCTTGCTTGGTTCAATAGATATGGACATTTATCCCTTTTAGTCGGTTAACCCGAACCACTATAACGTAGAAATTGAACCGTTAGCGATAGAACCTTGCATCAGCTTGTGGATTAATGTACACATAAAAACCTACCATCTGCAAAAATAAATTCGATTCTATCTTGCTTGATTCAATAGATATGTATACTTATCCCTTTTAGTCGGTTAACGCCACCCACTTTGACGTAGAAATTGAACCGTTAACGGTAGAACCTTGGATCAGCTTGTGGATTAATATACACATAAAAACCTACTACCTGCAAAAATAAATTCGATTCTATCTTGGGTGGTTCAATAGATATGTATACTTATCCCTTTTAATCGGCTAACCCCAGCCACTCTAACGTAGAAATAGAACCGTTAACGATAGAACCTTGGATCAGCTTGTGGATTAATATACGCATAAAAACCTATCATCTGCAAAAACAAAATCGTTATATCTTGCTTGGTTCAATAGATATGGACACTTATCCCTTTTAGTCGGTTAACCTCACCCACAATAGATATGGACACTTATCCCTTTTAGTCGGTTAACCCCACCTAGTATGACGTAGAAATTGAACCGTTAACGATAGAACCTTGTATTGGCTTGTGGAATAATATACACATAAAAACCTATCATCTCCAAAAACAAAATCGATTCTATCTTGCTTGGTTCAATAGATATGGACACTTATCCCTTTTAGTCGGTTAACCCAAACCACTATAACGTAGAAATTGAACCGTTAACGATAGAACCTTGTATTGGCTTGTGGAATAATATACACATAAAAACCTATCATCTCCAAAAATAAAATCGATTCTATCTTGCTTGGTTCAATAGATATGGACACTTATCCCTTTTAGTCGGTTAACCCCACCCAGTATAACGTAGAAATTGAACCGTTAGCGATAGAACCTTGGATCAGCTTGTGGATTAATGTACACATAAAAACCTACTACCTGCAAAAATAAATTCGATTCTATCTTGGTTGGTTCAATAGATATGTATACTTATCCCTTTTATTCGGTTAACCCCAGCCACTATAACGTAGAAATAGAACCGTTAACGATAGAACCTTGGATCAGCTTGTGGATTAATATACGCATAAAAACCTATCATCTGCAAAAACAAAATTGTTATATCTTGCTTGGTTCAATAGATATGGACACTTATCCCTTTTAGTCGGTTAAACTCACCCACAATAGATATGGACACTTATCCCTTTTAGTCGGTTAACCCCACCTAGTATGACGTAGAAATTGAACCGTTAACGATAGAACCTTGTATTGGCTTGTGGAATAATATACACATAAAAACCTATCATCTCCAAAAATAAAATCGATTCTATCTTCCTTGGTTCAATAGATATGGACACTTATCCCTTTCAGTCGGTTAACCCCATCCAGTTTGACGTAGAAATTGAACCGTTAGCGATAGAACCTTGGATCAGCTTGTGGATTAATATGCACATAAAAACCTACCATCTGCAAAAATAAATTCGATTATACCTTGCTTGGTTCAATAGATATGGACACTTATCCCTTTTAGTCGGTTAACCCCAACCACTATAACGTAGAAATTGAACCGTTAACGATAGAACCTTGTATTGGCTTGAGGAATAATATACACATAGAAACCTATCATCTCCAAAAACAAAATCGATTCTATCTTGCTTGGTTCAATAGATATGGACACTTATCCCTTTTAGTCGGTTAACCCCACCCAGTATGACGTAGAAATTGAACCGTTAGCGATAGAACCTTGGATCAGCTTGTGGATTAATATGAACATAAAAACCTACCATCTGCAAAAATAAATTCGATTCTACCTTGCTTGGTTCAATAGATATGGACATTTATCCCTTTTAGTCGGTTAACCCGAACCACTATAACGTAGAAATTGAACCGTTAGCGATAGAACCTTGCATCAGCTTGTGGATTAATGTACACATAAAAACCTACCATCTGCAAAAATAAATTCGATTCTATCTTGCTTGATTCAATAGATATGTATACTTATCCCTTTTAGTCGGTTAACCCCACCCACTTTGACGTAGAAATTGAACCGTTAACGGTAGAACCTTGGATCAGCTTGTGGATTAATATACACATAAAAACCTACTACCTGCAAAAATAAATTCGATTCTATCTTGGTTGGTTCAATAGATATGTATACTTATCCCTTTTATTCGGTTAACCCCAGCCACTATAACGTAGAAATAGAACCGTTAACGATAGAACCTTGGATCAGCTTGTGGATTAATATACGCATAAAAACCTATCATCTGCAAAAACAAAATCGTTATATTTTGCTTGGTTCAATAGATATGGACACTTATCCATTTTAGTCGGTTAACCTCACCCACAATAGATATAGACACTTATCCCTTTTAGTCGGTTAACCCCACCTAGTATGACGTAGAAATTGAACCGTTAACGATAGAACCTTGTATTGGCTTGTGGAATAATATACACATAAAAACCTATCATCTCCAAAAATAAAATCGATTCTATCTTGCTTGGTTCAATAGATATGGACACTTATCCCTTTTAGTCGGTTAACCCCACCCACTTTGACGTAGAAATTGAACCGTGAACACATAAAAACCTACTACCTGCAAAAATAAATTCGATTCTATCTTGGTTGGTTCAATAGATATGTATACTTATCCCTTTTATTCGGTTAACCCCAGCCACTATAACGTAGAAATAGAACCATTAACGATAGAACCTTGGATCAGCTTGTGGATTAATATACGCATAAAAACCTATCATCTGCAAAAACAAAATCGTTATATCTTGCTTGGTTCAATAGATATGGACACTTACCCCTTTTAGTCGGTTAACCTCACCCACAATAGATATGGACACTTATCCCTTTTAGTCGGTTAACCCCACCTAGTATGACGTAGAAATTGAACCGTTAACGATAGAACCTTGTATAGGCCTGTGGAATAATATACACATAAAAACCTATCATCTCCAAAAATAAAATCGATTCTATCTTGCTTGGTTCAATAGATATGGACATTTATCCCTTTTAGTCGGTTAACCCGAACCACTATAACGTAGAAATTGAACCGTTAGCGATAGAAGCTTGCATCAGCTGGTGGATTAATGTACACATAAAAACCTACTATCTGCAAAAATAAATTCGATTCTATCTTGCTTGATTCAATAGATATGTATACTTATCCCTTTTAGTCGGTTAACCCCACCCACTTTGACGTAGAAATTGAACCGTTAACGGTAGAACTTTGGATCAGCTTGTGGATTAATATACACATAAAAACCTACTACCTGCAAAAATAAATTCGATTCTATCTTAGTTGGTTCAATAGATATGTATACTTATCCCTTTTATTCGGTTAACCCCAGCCACTATAACGTAGAAATAGAACCGTTAACGATAGAACCTTGGATCAGCTTCTGGATTAATATACGCATAAAAACCTATCATCTGCAAAAACAAAATCGTTATATCTTGCTTGGTTCAATAGATATGGACACTTATCCCTTTTAGTCGGTTAACCTCACCCACAATAGATATGGACACTTATCCCTTTTAGTCGGTTAACCCCACCTAGTATGACGTAGAAATTGAACCGTTAACGATAGAACCTTGTATTGGCTTGTGGAATAATATACACATAAAAACCTATCATCTCCAAAAACAAAATCGATTCTATCTTGCTTGGTTCAATAGATATGGACACTTATCCCTTTTAGTCGGTTAACCCCACCCAGTATGACGTAGAAATTGAACCGTTAGCGATAGAACCTTGGATCAGCTTGTGGATTAATATGCACATAAAAACCTACCATCTGCAAAAATAAATTCGATTCTACCTTGCTTGGTTCAATAGATATGGACATTTATCCCTTTTAGTCGGTTAACCCGAACCACTATAACGTAGAAATTGAACCGTTAGCGATAGAACCTTGCATCAGCTTGTGGATTAATGTACACATAAAAACCTACCATCTGCAAAAATAAATTCGATTCTATCTTGCTTGATTCAATAGATATGTATACTTATCCCTTTTAGTCGGTTAACCCCACCCACTTTGACGTAGAAATTGAACCGTTAACGGTAGAACCTTGGATCAGCTTGTGGATTAATATACGCATAAAAACCTACTACCTGCAAAAATAAATTCGATTCTATCTTGGTTGGTTCAATAGATATGTATACTTATCCCTTTTATTCGGTTAACCCCAGCCACTCTAACGTAGAAATAGAACCGTTAACGATAGAACCTTGGATCAGCTTGTGGATTAATATACGCATAAAAACCTATCATCTGCAAAAACAAAATCGTTATATCTTGCTTGGTTCAATAGATATGGACACTTATCCCTTTTAGTCGGTTAACCTCACCCACAATAGATATGGACACTTATCCCTTTTAGTCGGTTAACCCCACCTAGTATGACGTAGAAATTGAACCGTTAACGATAGAACCTTGTATTGGCTTGTGGAATAATACAAACATAAAAACCTATCATCTCCAAAAACAAAATCGATTCTATCTTGCTTGGTTCAATAGATATGTACACTTATCCCTTTTAGTCGGTTAACCCCACCCAGTATGACGTAGAAATTGAACCGTTAGCGATAGAACCTTGGATCAGCTTGTGGATTAATATGCACATAAAAACCTACCATCTGCAAAAATAAATTCGATTCTACCTTGCTTGGTTCAATAGATATGGACATTTATCCCTTTTAGTCGGTTAACCCGAACCACTATAACGTAGAAATTGAACCGTTAGCGATAGAACCTTGCATCAGCTTGTGGATTAATGTACACATAAAAACCTACCATCTGCAAAAACAAAATCGTTATATCTTGCTTGGTTCAATAGATATGGACACTTATCCCTTTTAGTCGGTTAACCTCACCCACAATAGATATGGACACTTATCCCTTTTAGTCGGTTAACCCCACCTAGTATGACGTAGAAATTGAACCGTTAACGATAGAACCTTGTATTGGCTTGTGGAATAATATACACATAAAAACCTATCATCTCCAAAAACAAAATCGATTCTATCTTGCTTGGTTCAATAGATATGGACACTTATCCCTTTTAGTCGGTTAACCCAAACCACTATAACGTAGAAATTGAACCGTTAACGATAGAACCTTGTATTGGCTTGTGGAATAATATACACATAAAAACCTATCATCTCCAAAAATAAAATCGATTCTATCTTGCTTGGTTCAATAGATATGGACACTTATCCCTTTCAGTCGGTTAACCCCACCCAGTTTGACGTAGAAATTGAACCGTTAGCGATAGAACCTTGGATCAGCTTGTGGATTAATATGCACATAAAAACCTACCATCTGAAAAAATAAATTCGATTATACCTTGCTTGGTTCAATAGATATGGACACTTATCCCTTTTAGTCGGTTAACCCCAACCACTATAACGTAGAAATTGAACCGTTAACGATAGAACCTTGGATCAGCTTGTGGATTAATATACGCATAAAAACCTATCATCTGCAAAAACAAAATCGTTATATCTTGCTTGGTTCAATAGATATGGACACTTATCCCTTTTAGTCGGTTAAACTCACCCACAATAGATATGGACACTTATCCCTTTTAGTCGGTTAACCCCACCTAGTATGACGTAGAAATTGAACCGTTAACGATAGAACCTTGTATTGGCTTGTGGAATAATATACACATAAAAACCTATCATCTCCAAAAACAAAATCGATTCTATCTTGCTTGGTTCAATAGATATGGACACTTATCCCTTTCAGTCGGTTAACCCCACCCAGTTTGACGTAGAAATTGAACCGTTAGCGATAGAACCTTGGATCAGCTTGTGGATTAATATGCACATAAAAACCTACCATCTGCAAAAATAAATTCGATTATACCTTGCTTGGTTCAATAGATATGGACACTTATCCCTTTTAGTCGGTTACCCCAAACCACTATAACGTAGAAATTGAACCGTTAACGATAGAACCTTATATTGGCTTGAGGAATAATATACACATAGAAACCTATCATCTCCAAAAACAAAATCGATTTTATCTTGCTTGGTTCAATAGATATGGACACTTATCCCTTTTAGTCGGTTAACCCCACCCAGTATGACGTAGAAATTGAACCGTTAGCGATAGAACCTTGGATCAGCTTGTGGATTAATATGAACATAAAAACCTACCATCTGCAAAAATAAATTCGATTCTACCTTGCTTGGTTCAATAGATATGGACATTTATCCCTTTTAGTTGGTTAACCCGAACCACTATAACGTAGAAATTGAACCGTTAGCGATAGAACCTTGCATCAGCTTGTGGATTAATGTACACATAAAAACCTACCATCTGCAAAAATAAATTCGATTCTATCTTGCTTGATTCAATAGATATGTATACTTATCCCTTTTAGTCGGTTAACCCCACCCACTTTGACGTAGAAATTGAACCGTTAACGGTAGAACCTTGGATCAGCTTGTGCATTAATATACACATAAAAACCTACTACCTGCAAAAATAAATTCGATTCTATCTTGGTTGGTTCAATAGATATGTATACTTATCCCTTTTATTCGGTTAACCCCAGCCACTATAACGTAGAAATAGAACCGTTAACGATAGAAACTTGGATCAGCTTGTGGATTAATATACGCATAAAAACCTATCATCTGCAAAAACAAAATCGTTATATTTTGCTTGGTTCAATAGATATGGACACTTATCCATTTTAGTCGGTTAACCTCACCCACAATAGATATGGACACTTATCCCTTTTAGTCGGTTAACCCCACCTAGTATGACGTAGAAATTGAACCGTTAACGATAGAACCTTGTATTGGCTTGTGGAATAATATACACATAAAAACCTATCATCTCCAAAAAATAAATCGATTCTATCTTGCTTGGTTCAATAGATATGGACACTTATCCCTTTTAGTCGGTATAACCCCACCCACTTTGACGTAGAAATTGAACCGTTAACGGTAGAACCTTGGATCAGCTTGTGGATTAATATACACATAAAAACCTACTACCTGCAAAAATAAATTCGATTCTATCTTGGTTGGTTCAATAGATATGTATACTTATCCCTTTTATTCGGTTAACCCCAGCCACTATAACGTAGAAATAGAACCATTAACGATAGAACCTTGTATAGGCCTGTGGAATAATATACACATAAAAACCTATCATCTCCAAAAATAAAATCGATTCTATCTTCCTTGGTTCAATAGATATGGACACTTATCCCTTTCAGTCGGTTAACCCCACCCAGTTTGACGTAGAAATTGAACCGTTAACGATAGAACCTTGTATTAGCTTGTGGAATAATATACACATAAAAACCTATCATCTCCAAAAACAAAATCGATTCTATCTTGCTTGGTTCAATAGATATGGACACTTATCCCTTTCAGTCGGTTAACCCCACCCAGTTTGACGTAGAAATTGAACCGTTAGCGATAGAACCTTGGATCAGCTTGTGGATTAATATGCACATAAAAACCTACCATCTGCAAAAATAAATTCGATTATACCTTGCTTGGTTCAATAGATATGGACACTTATCCCTTTTAGTCGGTTACCCCAAACCACTATAACGTAGAAATTGAACCGTTAACGATAGAACCTTATATTGGCTTGAGGAATAATATACACATAGAAACCTATCATCTCCAAAAACAAAATCGATTCTATCTTGCTTGGTTCAATAGATATGGACACTTATCCCTTTTAGTCGGTTAACCCCACCCAGTATGACGTAGAAATTGAACCGTTAGCGATAGAACCTTGGATCAGCTTGTGGATTAATATGAACATAAAAACCTACCATCTGCAAAAATAAATTCGATTCTACCTTGCTTGGTTCAATAGATATGGACATTTATCCCTTTTAGTTGGTTAACCCGAACCACTATAACGTAGAAATTGAACCGTTAGCGATAGAACCTTGCATCAGCTTGTGGATTAATGTACACATAAAAACCTACCATCTGCAAAAATAAATTCGATTCTATCTTGCTTGATTCAATAGATATGTATACTTATCCCTTTTAGTCGGTTAACCCCACCCACTTTGACGTAGAAATTGAACCGTTAACGGTAGAACCTTGGATCAGCTTGTGCATTAATATACACATAAAAACCTACTACCTGCAAAAATAAATTCGATTCTATCTTGGTTGGTTCAATAGATATGTATACTTATCCCTTTTATTCGGTTAACCCCAGCCACTATAACGTAGAAATAGAACCGTTAACGATAGAAACTTGGATCAGCTTGTGGATTAATATACGCATAAAAACCTATCATCTGCAAAAACAAAATCGTTATATTTTGCTTGGTTCAATAGATATGGACACTTATCCATTTTAGTCGGTTAACCTCACCCACAATAGATATGGACACTTATCCCTTTTAGTCGGTTAACCCCACCTAGTATGACGTAGAAATTGAACCGTTAACGATAGAACCTTGTATTGGCTTGTGGAATAATATACACATAAAAACCTATCATCTCCAAAAAATAAATCGATTCTATCTTGCTTGGTTCAATAGATATGGACACTTATCCCTTTTAGTCGGTATAACCCCACCCACTTTGACGTAGAAATTGAACCGTTAACGGTAGAACCTTGGATCAGCTTGTGGATTAATATACACATAAAAACCTACTACCTGCAAAAATAAATTCGATTCTATCTTGGTTGGTTCAATAGATATGTATACTTATCCCTTTTATTCGGTTAACCCCAGCCACTATAACGTAGAAATAGAACCATTAACGATAGAACCTTGTATAGGCCTGTGGAATAATATACACATAAAAACCTATCATCTCCAAAAATAAAATCGATTCTATCTTCCTTGGTTCAATAGATATGGACACTTATCCCTTTCAGTCGGTTAACCCCACCCAGTTTGACGTAGAAATTGAACCGTTAACGATAGAACCTTGTATTAGCTTGTGGAATAATATACACATAAAAACCTATCATTTCCAAAAACAAAATCGATTCTTGCTTGGTTCAATAGATATGGACACTCATCCCTTTTAGTCGGTTAACCCCACCCAGTATGACGTAGAAATTGAACCGTTAGCGATAGAACCTTGGATCAGCTTGTGGATTAATATGCACATAAAAACCTACCATCTGCAAAAATAAATTCGATTCTACCTTGCTTGGTTCAATAGATATAGACATTTATCCCTTTTAGTCGGTTAACCCGAACCACTATAACGTAGAAATTGAACCGTTAGCGATAGAACCTTGCATCAGCTTGTGGATTAATGTACACATAAAAACCTACCATCTGCAAAAATAAATTCGATTCTATCTTGATTGATTCAATAGATATGTATACTTATCCCTTTTAGTCGGTTAACCCCACCCACTTTGACGTAGAAATTGAACCGTTAACGGTAGAACCTTGGATCAGCTTGTGGATTAATATACACATAAAAACCTACTACCTGCAAAAATAAATTCGATTCTATCTTGGTTGGTTCAATAGATATGTATACTTATCCCTTTTATTCGGTTAACCCCAGCCACTATAACGTAGAAATAGAACCGTTAACGATAGAACCTTGGATCAGCTTGTGGATTAATATACGCATAAAAACCTATCATCTGCAAAAACAAAATCGTTATATCTTGCTTGGTTCAATAGATATGGACACTTATCCCTTTTAATCGGTTAACCTCACCCACAATAGATATGGACACTTATCCCTTTTAGTCGATTAACCCCACCTAGTATGACGTAGAAATTGAACCGTTAACGATAGAACCTTGTATTGGCTTGTGGAATAATATACACATAAAAACCTATCATCTCCAAAAACAAAATCGATTCTATCTTGCTTGGTTCAATAGATATGAACACTTATCCCTTTTAGTCGGTTAACCCCAACCACTATAACGTAGAAATTGAACCGTTAACGATAGAACCTTGTATTGGCTTGTGGAATAATATACACATAAAAACCTATCATCTCCAAAAATAAAATCGATTCTATCTTGCTTGGTTCAATAGATATGGACACTCATCCCTTTTAGTCGGTTAACCCCACCCAGTATGACGTAGAAATTGAACCGTTAACGTAGAACCTTGGATCAGCTTGTGGATTAATATACACATAAAAACCTACTACCTGCAAAAATAAATTCGATTCTATCTTGTTTGGTTCAATAGATATGTATACTTATCCCTTTTATTCGGTCAACCCCAGCCACTATAACGTAGAAATAGAACCGTTAACGATAGAACCTTGGATCAGCTTCTGGATTAAGATACGCATAAAAACCTATCATCTGCAAAAACAAAATCGTTATATCTTGCTTGGTTCAATAGATATGGACACTTATCCCTTTTAGTCGGTTAACCTCACCCACAATAGATATGGACACTTATCCCTTTTAGTCGGTTAACCCCACATAGTATGACGTAGAAATTGAACCGTTAACGATAGAACCTTGTATTGGCTTGTGGAATAATATACACATAAAAACCTATCATCTCCAAAAACAAAATCGATTCTATCTTGCTTGGTTCAATAGATATGGACACTTATCCCTTTTAGTCGGTTAACCCCACCCAGTATGACGTAGAAATTGAACCGTTAGCGATAGAACCTTGGATCAGCTTGTGGATTAATATGCACATAAAAACCTACCATCTGCAAAAATAAATTCGATTCTACCTTGCTTGGTTCAATAGATATGGACATTTATCCCTTTTAGTCGGTTAACCCGAACCACTATAACGTAGAAATTGAACCGTTAGCGATAGAACCTTGCATCAGCTTGTGGATTAATGTACACATAAAAACCTACCATCTGCAAAAATAAATTCGATTCTATCTTGCTTGATTCAATAGATATGTATACTTATCCCTTTTAGTCGGTTAACGCCACCCACTTTGACGTAGAAATTGAACCGTTAACGGTAGAACCTTGGATCAGCTTGTGGATTAATATACACATAAAAACCTACTACCTGCAAAAATAAATTCGATCCTATCTTGGTTGGTTCAATAGATATGTATACTTATCCCTTTTAATCGGCTAACCCCAGCCACTCTAACGTAGAAATAGAACCGTTAACGATAGAACCTTGGATCAGCTTGTGGATTAATATACGCATAAAAACCTATCATCTGCAAAAACAAAATCGTTATATCTTGCTTGGTTCAATAGATATGGACACTTATCCCTTTTAGTCGGTTAACCTCACCCACAATAGATATGGACACTTATCCCTTTTAGTCGGTTAACCCCACCTAGTATGACGTAGAAATTGAACCGTTAACGATAGAACCTTGTATTGGCTTGTGGAATAATATACACATAAAAACCTATCATCTCCAAAAACAAAATCGATTCTATCTTGCTTGGTTCAATAGATATGGACACTTATCCCTTTTAGTCGGTTAACCCAAACCACTATAACGTAGAAATTGAACCGTTAACGATAGAACCTTGTATTGGCTTGTGGAATAATATACACATAAAAACCTATCATCTCCAAAAATAAAATCGATTCTATCTTGCTTGGTTCAATAGATATGGACACTTATCCCTTTTAGTCGGTTAACCCCACCCAGTATAACGTAGAAATTGAACCGTTAGCGATAGAACCTTGGACCAGCTTGTGGATTAATGTACACATAAAAACCTACTATCTGCAAAAATAAATTCGATTCTATCTTGGTTGGTTCAATAGATATGTATACTTATCCCTTTTATTCGGTTAACCCCAGCCACTATAACGTAGAAATAGAACCGTTAACGATAGAACCTTGGATCAGCTTGTGGATTAATATACGCATAAAAACCTATCATCTGCAAAAACAAAATCGTTATATCTTGCTTGGTTCAATAGATATGGACACTTATCCCTTTTAGTCGGTTAAACTCACCCACAATAGATATGGACACTTATCCCTTTTAGTCGGTTAACCCCACCTAGTATGACGTAGAAATTGAACCGTTAACGATAGAACCTTGTATTGGCTTGTGGAATAATATACACATAAAAACCTATCATCTCCAAAAATAAAATCGATTCTATCTTCCTTGGTTCAATAGATATGGACACTTATCCCTTTCAGTCGGTTAACCCCATCAAGTTTGACGTAGAAATTGAACCGTTAGCGATAGAACCTTGGATCAGCTTGTGGATTAATATGCACATAAAAACCTACCATCTGCAAAAATAAATTCGATTATACCTTGCTTGGTTCAATAGATATAGACACTTATCCCTTTTAGTCGGTTAACCCCAACCACTATAACGTAGAAATTGAACCGTTAACGATAGAACCTTGGATCAGCTTGTGGATTAATATACGCATAAAAACCTATCATCTGCAAAAACAAAATCGTTATATCTTGCTTGGTTCAATAGATATGGACACTTATCCCTTTTAGTCGGTTAAACTCACCCACAATAGATATGGACACTTATCCCTTTTAGTCGGTTAACCCCACCTAGTATGACGTAGAAATTGAACCGTTAACGATAGAACCTTGTATTGGCTTGTGAAATAATATACACATAAAAACCTATCATCTCCAAAAACAAAATCGATTCTATCTTGCTTGGTTCAATAGATATGGACACTTATCCCTTTCAGTCGGTTAACCCCACCCAGTTTGACGTAGAAATTGAACTGTTAGCGATAGAACCATGGATCAGCTTGTGGATTAATATGCACATAAAAACCTACCATCTGCAAAAATAAATTCGATTATACCTTGCTTGGTTCAATAGATATGGACACTTATCCCTTTTAGTCGGTTAACCCAAACCACTATAACGTAGAAATTGAACCGTTAACGATAGAACCTTATATTGGCTTGAGGAATAATATACACATAGAAACCTATCATCTCCAAAAACAAAATCGATTCTATCTTGCTTGGTTCAATAGATATGGACACTTATCCCTTTTAGTCGGTTAACCCCACCCAGTATGACGTAGAAATTGAACCGTTAGCGATAGAACCTTGGATCAGCTTGCGGATTAATATGAACATAAAAACCTACCATCTGCAAAAATAAATTCGATTCTACCTTGCTTGGTTCAATAGATATGGACATTTATCCCTTTTAGTTGGTTAACCCGAACCACTATAACGTAGAAATTGAACCGTTAGCGATAGAACCTTGCATCAGCTTGTGGATTAATGTACACATAAAAACCTACCATCTGCAAAAATAAATTCGATTCTATCTTGCTTGATTCAATAGATATGTATACTTATCCCTTTTAGTCGGTTAACCCCACCCACTTTGACGTAGAAATTGAACCGTTAACGGTAGAACCTTGGATCAGCTTGTGCATTAATATACACATAAAAACCTACTACCTGCAAAAATAAATTCGATTCTATCTTGGTTGGTTCAATAGATATGTATACTTATCCCTTTTATTCGGTTAACCCCAGCCACTATAACGTAGAAATAGAACCGTTAACGATAGAAACTTGGATCAGCTTGTGGATTAATATACGCATAAAAACCTATCATCTGCAAAAACAAAATCGTTATATTTTGCTTGGTTCAATAGATATGGACACTTATCCATTTTAGTCGGTTAACCTCACCCACAATAGATATGGACACTTATCCCTTTTAGTCGGTTAACCCCACCTAGTATGACGTAGAAATTGAACCGTTAACGATAGAACCTTGTATTGGCTTGTGGAATAATATACACATAAAAACCTATCATCTCCAAAAATAAAATCGATTCTATCTTGCTTGGTTCAATAGATATGGACACTTATCCCTTTTAGTCGGTATAACCCCACCCACTTTGACGTAGAAATTGAACCGTTAACGGTAGAACCTTGGATCAGCTTGTGGATTAATATACACATAAAAACCTACTACCTGCAAAAATAAATTCGATTCTATCTTGGTTGGTTCAATAGATATGTATACTTATCCCTTTTATTCGGTTAACCCCAGCCACTATAACGTAGAAATAGAACCATTAACGATAGAACCTTGTATAGGCCTGTGGAATAATATACACATAAAAACCTATCATCTCCAAAAATAAAATCGATTCTATCTTCCTTGGTTCAATAGATATGGACACTTATCCCTTTCAGTCGGTTAACCCCACCCAGTTTGACGTAGAAATTGAACCGTTAACGATAGAACCTTGTATTAGCTTGTGGAATAATATACACATAAAAACCTATCATTTCCAAAAACAAAATCGATTCTTGCTTGGTTCAATAGATATGGACACTCATCCCTTTTAGTCGGTTAACCCCACCCAGTATGACGTAGAAATTGAACCGTTAGCGATAGAACCTTGGATCAGCTTGTGGATTAATATGCACATAAAAACCTACCATCTGCAAAAATAAATTCGATTCTACCTTGCTTGGTTCAATAGATATAGACATTTATCCCTTTTAGTCGGTTAACCCGAACCACTATAACGTAGAAATTGAACCGTTAGCGATAGAACCTTGCATCAGCTTGTGGATTAATGTACACATAAAAACCTACCATCTGCAAAAATAAATTCGATTCTATCTTGATTGATTCAATAGATATGTATACTTATCCCTTTTAGTCGGTTAACCCCACCCACTTTGACGTAGAAATTGAACCGTTAACGGTAGAACCTTGGATCAGCTTGTGGATTAATATACACATAAAAACCTACTACCTGCAAAAATAAATTCGATTCTATCTTGGTTGGTTCAATAGATATGTATACTTATCCCTTTTATTCGGTTAACCCCAGCCACTATAACGTAGAAATAGAACCGTTAACGATAGAACCTTGGATCAGCTTGTGGATTAATATACGCATAAAAACCTATCATCTGCAAAAACAAAATCGTTATATCTTGCTTGGTTCAATAGATATGGACACTTATCCCTTTTAATCGGTTAACCTCACCCACAATAGATATGGACACTTATCCCTTTTAGTCGATTAACCCCACCTAGTATGACGTAGAAATTGAACCGTTAACGATAGAACCTTGTATTGGCTTGTGGAATAATATACACATAAAAACCTATCATCTCCAAAAACAAAATCGATTCTATCTTGCTTGGTTCAATAGATATGAACACTTATCCCTTTTAGTCGGTTAACCCCAACCACTATAACGTAGAAATTGAACCGTTAACGATAGAACCTTGTATTGGCTTGTGGAATAATATACACATAAAAACCTATCATCTCCAAAAACAAAATCGATTCTATCTTGCTTGGTTCAATAGATATGGACACTTATCCCTTTTAGTCGGTTAACCCCACCCAGTATGACGTAGAAATTGAACCGTTAGCGATAGAACCTTGGATCAGCTTGTGGATTAATATGCACATAAAAACCTACCATCTGCAAAAATAAATTCGATTCTACCTTGCTTGGTTCAATAGATATGGACATTTATCCCTTTTAGTCGGTTAACCCGAACCACTATAACGTAGAAATTGAACCGTTAGCGATAGAACCTTGCATCAGCTTGTGGATTAATGTACACATAAAAACCTACCATCTGCAAAAATAAATTCGATTCTATCTTGCTTGATTCAATAGATATGTATACTTATCCCTTTTAGTCGGTTAACGCCACCCACTTTGACGTAGAAATTGAACCGTTAACGGTAGAATATTGGGTCAGCTTGTGGATTAATATACACATAAAAACCTACTACCTGCAAAAATAAATTCGATTCTATCTTGGTTGGTTCAATAGATATGTATACTTATCCCTTTTAATCGGCTAACCCCAGCCACTCTAACGTAGAAATAGAACCGTTAACGATAGAACCTTGGATCAGCTTGTGGATTAATATACGCATAAAAACCTATCATCTGCAAAAACAAAATCGTTATATCTTGCTTGGTTCAATAGATATGGACACTTATCCCTTTTAGTCGGTTAACCTCACCCACAATAGATATGGACACTTATCCCTTTTAGTCGGTTAACCCCACCTAGTATGACGTAGAAATTGAACCGTTAACGATAGAACCTTGTATTGGCTTGTGGAATAATATACACATAAAAACCTATCATCTCCAAAAACAAAATCGATTCTATCTTGCTTGGTTCAATAGATATGGACACTTATCCCTTTTAGTCGGTTACCCAAACCACTATAACGTAGAAATTGAACCGTTAACGATAGAACCTTGTATTGGCTTGTGGAATAATATACACATAAAAACCTATCATCTCCAAAAATAAAATCGATTCTATCTTGCTTGGTTCAATAGATATGGACACTTGTCCCTTTTAGTCGGTTAACCCCACCCAGTATAACGTAGAAATTGAACCGTTAGCGATAGAACCTTGGATCAGCTTGTGGATTAATGTACACATAAAAACCTACTACCTGCAAAAATAAATTCGATTCTATCTTGGTTGGTTCAATAGATATGTATACTTATCCCTTTTATTCGGTTAACCCCAGCCACTATAACGTAGAAATAGAACCGTTAACGATAGAACCTTGGATCAGCTTGTGGATTAATATACGCATAAAAACCTATCATCTGCAAAAACAAAATCGTTATATCTTGCTTGGTTCAATAGATATGGACACTTATCCCTTTTAGTCGGTTAAACTCACCCACAATAGATATGGACACTTATCCCTTTTAGTCGGTTAACCCCACCTAGTATGACGTAGAAATTGAACCGTTAACGATAGAACCTTGTATTGGCTTGTGGAATAATATACACATAAAAACCTATCATCTCCAAAAATAAAATCGATTCTATCTTCCTTGGTTCAATAGATATGGACACTTATCCCTTTCAGTCGGTTAACCCCATCCAGTTTGACGTAGAAATTGAACCGTTAGCGATAGAACCTTGGATCAGCTTGTGGATTAATATGCACATAAAAACCTACCATCTGCAAAAATAAATTCGATTATACCTTGCTTGGTTCAATAGATATGGACACTTATCCCTTTTAGTCGGTTAACCCCAACCACTATAACGTAGAAATTGAACCGTTAACGATAGAACCTTGTATTGGCTTGAGGAATAATATACACATAGAAACCTATCATCTCCAAAAACAAAATCGATTCTATCTTGCTTGGTTCAATAGATATGGACACTTATCCCTTTTAGTCGGTTAACCCCACCCAGTATGACGTAGAAATTGAACCGTTAGCGATAGAACCTTGGATCAGCTTGTGGATTAATATGAACATAAAAACCTACCATCTGCAAAAATAAATTCGATTCTACCTTGCTTGGTTCAATAGATATGGACATTTATCCCTTTTAGTCGGTTAACCCGAACCACTATAACGTAGAAATTGAACCGTTAGCGATAGAACCTTGCATCAGCTTGTGGATTAATGTACACATAAAAACCTACCATCTGCAAAAATAAATTCGATTCTATCTTGCTTGATTCAATAGATATGTATACTTATCCCTTTTAGTCGGTTAACCCCACCCACTTTGACGTAGAAATTGAACCGTGAACACATAAAAACCTACTACCTGCAAAAATAAATTCGATTCTATCTTGGTTGGTTCAATAGATATGTATACTTATCCCTTATATTCGGTTAACCCCAGCCACTATAACGTAGAAATAGAACCGTTAACGACAGAACCTTGGATCAGCTTGTGGATTAATATACGCATAAAAACCTATCATCTGCAGAAACAAAATCGTTATATCTTGCTTGGTTCAATAGATATGGACACTTATCCCTTTTACTCGGTTAACCTCACCCACAATAGATATGGACACTTATCCCTTTTAGTCGATTAACCCCACCTAGTATGACGTAGAAATTGAACCGTTAACGATAGAACCTTGTATTGGCTTGTGGAATAATATACACATAAAAACCTATCATCTCCAAAAACAAAATCGATTCTATCTTGCTTGGTTCAATAGATATGAACACTTATCCCTTTTAGTCGGTTAACCCCAACCACTATAACGTAGAAATTGAACCGTTAACGATAGAACCTTGTATTGGCTTGTGGAATAATATACACATAAAAACCTATCATCTCCAAAAATAAAATCGATTCTATCTTGCTTGGTTCAATAGATATGGACACTCATCCCTTTTAGTCGGTTAACCCCACCCAGTATGACGTAGAAATTGAACCGTTAACGTAGAACCTTGGATCAGCTTGTGGATTAATATACACATAAAAACCTACTACCTGTAAAAATAAATTCGATTCTATCTTGTTTGGTTCAATAGATATGTATACTTATCCCTTTTATTCGGTTAACCCCAGCCACTATAACGTAGAAATAGAACCGTTAACGATAGAACCTTGGATCAGCTTCTGGATTAATATACGCATAAAAACCTATCATCTGCAAAAACAAAATCGTTATATCTTGCTTGGTTCAATAGATATGGACACTTATCCCTTTTAGTCGGTTAACCTCACCCACAATAGATATGGACACTTATCCCTTTTAGTCGGTTAACCCCACCTAGTATGACGTAGAAATTGAACCGTTAACGATAGAACCTTGTATTGGCTTGTGGAATAATATACACATAAAAACCTATCATCTCCAAAAACAAAATCGATTCTATCTTGCTTGGTTCAATAGATATGGACACTTATCCCTTTTAGTCGGTTAACCCCACCCAGTATGACGTAGAAATTGAACCGTTAGCGATAGAACCTTGGATCAGCTTGTGGATTAATATGCACATAAAAACCTACCATCTGCAAAAATAAATTCGATTCTACCTTGCTTGGTTCAATAGATATGGACATTTATCCCTTTTAGTCGGTTAACCCAACCACTATAACGTAGAAATTGAACCGTTAGCGATAGAACCTTGCATCAGCTTGTGGATTAATGTACACATAAAAACCTACCATCTGCAAAAATAAATTCGATTCTATCTTGCTTGATTCAATAGATATGTATACTTATCACTTTTAGTCGGTTAACGCCACCCACTTTGACGTAGAAATTGAACCGTTAACGGTAGAACCTTGGATCAGCTTGTGGATTAATATACACATAAAAACCTACTACCTGCAAAAATAAATTCGATTCTATCTTGGTTGGTTCAATAGATATGTATACTTATCCCTTTTAATCGGCTAACCCCAGCCACTCTAACGTAGAAATAGAACCGTTAACGATAGAACCTTGGATCAGCTTGTGGATTAATATACGCATAAAAACCTATCATCTGCAAAAACAAAATCGTTATATCTTGCTTGGTTCAATAGATATGGACACTTATCCCTTTTAGTCGGTTAACCTCACCCACAATAGACATGGACACTTATCCCTTTTAGTCGGTTAACCCCACCTAGTATGACGTAGAAATTGAACCGTTAACGATAGAACCTTGTATTGGCTTGTGGAATAATATACACATAAAAACCTATCATCTCCAAAAACAAAATCGATTCTATCTTGCTTGGTTCAATAGATATGGACACTTATCCCTTTTAGTCGGTTAACCCAAACCACTATAACGTAGAAATTGAACCGTTAACGATAGAACCTTGTATTGGCTTGTGGAATAATATACACATAAAAACCTATCATCTCCAAAAATAAAATCGATTCTATCTTGCTTGGTTCAATAGATATGGCACTTATCCCTTTTAGTCGGTTAACCCCACCCAGTATAACGTAGAAATTGAACCGTTAGCGATAGAATCTTGGATCAGCTTGTGGATTAATGTACACATAAAAACCTACTACCTGCAAAAATAAATTCGATTCTATCTTGGTTGGTTCAATAGATATGTATACTTATCCCTTTTATTCGGTTAACCCCAGCCACTATAACGTAGAAATAGAACCGTTAACGATAGAACCTTGGATCAGCTTGTGGATTAATGTACGCATAAAAACCTATCATCTGCAAAAACAAAATCGTTATATCTTGCTTGGTTCAATAGATATGGACACTTATCCCTTTTAGTCGGTTAAACTCACCCACAATAGATATGGACACTTATCCCTTTTAGTCGGTTAACCCCACCTAGTATGACGTAGAAATTGAACCGTTAACGATAGAACCTTGTATTGGCTTGTGGAATAATATACACATAAAAACCTATCATCTCCAAAAATAAAATCGATTCTATCTTCCTTGGTTCAATAGATATGGACACTTATCCCTTTCAGTCGGTTAACCCCATCCAGTTTGACGTAGAAATTGAACCGTTAGCGATAGAACCTTGGATCAGCTTGCGGATTAATATGCACATAAAAACCTACCATCTGCAAAAATAAATTCGATTATACCTTGCTTGGTTCAATAGATATGGACACTTATCCCTTTTAGTCGGTTAACCCCAACCACTATAACGTAGAAATTGAAGGTTAACGATAGAACCTTGTATTGGCTTAAGGAATAATATACACATAGAAACCTATCATCTCCAAAAACAAAATCGATTCTATCTTGCTTGGTTCAATAGATATGGACACTTATCCCTTTTAGTCGGTTAACCCCACCCAGTATGACGTAGAAATTGAACCGTTAGCGATAGAACCTTGGATCAGCTTGTGGATTAATATGAACATAAAAACCTACCATCTGCAAAAATAAATTCGATTCTACCTTGCTTGGTTCAATAGATATGGACATTTATCCCTTTTAGTCGGTTAACCCGAACCACTATAACGTAGAAATTGAACCGTTAGCGATAGAACCTTGCATCAGCTTGTGGATTAATGTACACATAAAAACCTACCATCTGCAAAAATAAATTCGATTCTATCTTGCTTGATTCAATAGATATGTATACTTATCCCTTTTAGTCGGTTAACCCCACCCACTTTGACGTAGAAATTGAACCGTTAACGGTAGAACCTTGGATCAGCTTGTGGATTAATATACACATAAAAACCTACTACCTGCAAAAATATATTCGATTCTATCTTGGTTGGTTCAATAGATATGTATACTTATCCCTTTTATTCGGTTAACCCCAGCCACTATAACGTAGAAATAGAACCGTTAACGATAGAACCTTGGATCAGCTTGTGGATTAATATACGCATAAAAACCTATCATCTGCAAAAACAAAATCGTTATATTTTGCTTGGTTCAATAGATATGGACACTTATCCATTTTATTCGGTTAACCTCACCCACAATAGATATGGACACTTATCCCTTTTAGTCGGTTAACCCCACCTAGTATGACGCAGAAATTGAACCGTTAACGATAGAACCTTGTATTGGCTTGTGGAATAATATACACATAAAAACCTATCATCTCCAAAAATAAAATCGATTCTATCTGGCTTGGTTCAATAGATATGGACACTTATCCCTTTTAGTCGGTTAACCCCACCCACTTTGACGTAGAAATTGAACCGTGAACACATAAAAACCTACTACCTGCAAAAATAAATTCGATTCTATCTTGGTTGGTTCAATAGATATGTATACTTATCCCTTTTATTCGGTTAACCCCAGCCACTATAACGTAGAAATAGAACCGTTAACGATAGAACCTTGGATCAGCTTGTGGATTAATATACGCATAAAAACCTATCATCTGCAAAAACAAAATCGTTATATCTTGCTTGGTTCAATAGATTTGGACACTTACCCCTTTTAGTCGGTTAACCTCACCCACAATAGATATGGACACTTATCCCTTTTAGTCGGTTAACCCCACCTAGTATGACGTAGAAATTGAACCGTTAACGATAGAACCTTGTATAGGCCTGTGGAATAATATACACATAAAAACCTATCATCTCCAAAAATAAAATCGATTCTATCTTGCTTGGTTCAATAGATATGGACATTTATCCCTTTTAGTCGGTTAACCCGAACCACTATAACGTAGAAATTGAACCGTTAGCGATAGAACCTTGCATCAGCTGGTGGATTAATGTACACATAAAAACCTACTATCTGCAAAAATAAATTCGATTCTATCTTGCTTGATTCAATAGATATGTATACTTATCCCTTTTAGTCGGTTAACCCCACCCACTTTGACGTAGAAATTGAACCGTTAACGGTAGAACTTTGGATCAGCTTGTGGATTAATATACACATAAAAACCTACTACCTGCAAAAATAAATTCGATTCTATCTTAGTTGGTTCAATAGATATGTATACTTATCCCTTTTATTCGGTTAACCCCAGCCACTATAACGTAGAAATAGAACCGTTAACGATAGAACCTTGGATCAGCTTCTGGATTAATATACGCATAAAAACCTATCATCTGCAAAAACAAAATCGTTATATCTTGCTTGGTTCAATAGATATGGACACTTATCCCTTTTAGTCGGTTAACCTCACCCACAATAGATATGGACACTTATCCCTTTTAGTCGGTTAACCCCACCTAGTATGACGTAGAAATTGAACCGTTAACGATAGAACCTTGTATTGGCTTGTGGAATAATATACACATAAAAACCTATCATCTCCAAAAACAAAATCGATTCTATCTTGCTTGGTTCAATAGATATGGACACTTATCCCTTTTAGTCGGTTAACCCCACCCAGTATGACGTAGAAATTGAACCGTTAGCGATAGAACCTTGGATCAGCTTGTGGATTAATATGCACATAAAAACCTACCATCTGCAAAAATAAATTCGATTCTACCTTGCTTGGTTCAATAGATATGGACATTTATCCCTTTTAGTCGGTTAACCCGAACCACTATAACGTAGAAATTGAACCGTTAGCGATAGAACCTTGCATCAGCTTGTGGATTAATGTACACATAAAAACCTACCATCTGCAAAAATAAATTCGATTCTATCTTGCTTGATTCAATAGATATGTATACTTATCCCTTTTAGTCGGTTAACCCCACCCACTTTGACGTAGAAATTGAACCGTTAACGGTAGAACCTTGGATCAGCTTTTGGATTAATATACACATAAAAACCTACTACCTGCAAAAATAAATTCGATTCTATCTTGGTTGGTTCAATAGATATGTATACTTATCCCTTTTATTCGGTTAACCCCAGCCACTCTAACGTAGAAATAGAACCGTTAACGATAGAACCTTGGATCAGCTTGTGGATTAATATACGCATAAAAACCTATCATCTGCAAAAACAAAATCGTTATATCTTGCTTGGTTCAATAGATATGGACACTTATCCCTTTTAGTCGGTTAACCTCACCCACAATAGATATGGACACTTATCCCTTTTAGTCGGTTAACCCCACCTAGTATGACGTAGAAATTGAACCGTTAACGATAGAACCTTGTATTGGCTTGTGGAATAATATACACATAAAAACCTATCATCTCCAAAAACAAAATCGATTCTATCTTGCTTGGTTCAATAGATATGGACACTTATCCCTTTTAGTCGGTTAACCCAACCCAGTATAACGTAGAAATTGAACCGTTAGCGATAGAACCTTGGATCAGCCTGTGGATTAATGTACACATAAAAACCTACTACCTGCAAAAATAAATTCGATTCTATCTTGGTTGGTTCAATAGATATGTATACTTATCCCTTTTATTCGGTTAACCCCAGCCACTATAACGTAGAAATAGAACCGTTAACGATAGAACCTTGGATCAGCTTGTGGATTAATATACGCATAAAAACCTATCATCTGCAAAAACAAAATCGTTATATCTTGCTTGGTTCAATAGATATGGACACTTATCCCTTTTAGTCGGTTAAACTCACCCACAATAGATATGGACACTTATCCCTTTTAGTCGGTTAACCCCACCTAGTATGACGTAGAAATTGAACCGTTAACGATAGAACCTTGTATTGGCTTGTGGAATAATATACACATAAAAACCTATCATCTCCAATAATAAAATCGATTCTATCTTCCTTGGTTCAATAGATATGGACACTTATCCCTTTTAGTCGGTTAACCCCACCCAGTATAACGTAGAAATTGAACCGTTAACGATAGAACCTTGTATTGGCTTGTGGAATAATATACACATAAAAACCTATCATCTCCAAAAACAAAATCGATTCTATCTTGCTTGGTTCAATAGATATGGACACTTATCCCTTTTAGTCGGTTAACCCCAACCACTATAACGTAGAAATTGAACCGTTAACGATAGAACCTTGTATTGGCTTGTGGAATAATATACACATAAAAACCTATCATCTCCAAAAACAAAATCGATTCTATCTTCCTTGGTTCAATAGATATGGACACTTATCCCTTTTAGTCGGTTAACCCCAACCACTATAACGTAGAAATTGAACCGTTAACGATAGAACCTTGTATTGGCTTGTGGAATAATATACACATAAAAAACTATCATCTCCAAAAATAAAATCTATTCTATCTTGCTTGGTTCAATAGATATGGACACTTATCCCTTTTAATCGGTTAACCCCACCCAGTATAACGTAGAAATTGAACCGTTAGCGATAGAACCTTGTATTGGCTTGTAGAATAATATACACATAAAAACCTATCATCTCCAAAAACAAAATCGATTCTATCTTGCTTGGTTCAATAGATATGGACACTTATCCCTTTTAGTCGGTTAACCCCACCCAGTATAACATAGAAATTGAACCGCTAACGATAGAACCTTGTATTGGCTTGTGGAATAATATACACATAAAAACCTATCATCTCCAAAAACAAAATCGATTCTATCTTGCTTGGTTCAATAGATATGGACACTTATCCCTTTTAGTCGGTTAACCCCAACCACTATAACGTAGAAATTGAACCGTTAACGATAGAACCTTGTATTGGCTTGTGGAATAATATACACATAAAAACCTATCATCTCCAAAAACAAAATCGATTCTATCTTGCTTGGTTCAATAGATATGGACACTTATCCCTTTTAGTCGGTTAACCCGAACCACTATAACGTAGAAATTGAACCGTTAACGATAGAACCTTGTATTGGCTTGTGGAATAATATACACATAAAAACCTATCATCTCCAAAAACAAAATCGATTCTATCTTGCTTGGTTCAATAGATATGGACACTTATCCCTTTTAGTCGGTTAACCCCAACCACTATAACGTAGAAATTGAACCGTTAACGATAGAACCTTGTATTGGCTTGTGGAATAATATACACATAAAAAACTATCATCTCCAAAAATAAAATCGATTCTATCTTGCTTGGTTCAATAGATATGGACATTTATCCCTTTTAGTCGGTTAACCCGAACCACTATAACGTAGAAATTGAACCGTTAGCGATAGAACCTTGCATCAGCTTGTGGATTAATGTACACATAAAAACCTACTATCTGCGAAAATAAATTCGATTCTATCTTGCTTGATTCAATAGATATGTATACTTATCCCTTTTAGTCGGTTAACCCCACCCACTTTGACGTAGAAATTGAACCGTTAACGGTAGAACCTTGGATCAGCTTGTGGATTAATATACACATAAATACCTACTACCTGCAAGAATAAATTCGATTCTATGTTGGTTGGTTCAATAGATATGTATACTTATCCCTTTTATTCGGTTAACCCCAGCCACTATAACGTAGAAACAGAACCGTTAACGATAGAACCTTGGATCAGCTTGTGGATTAATATACGCATAAAAACCTATCATCTGCAAAAACAAAATCGTTATATCTTGCTTGGTTCAATAGATATGGACACTTATCCCTTTTAGTCGGTTAACCTCACCCACAATAGATATGGACACTTATCCCTTTTAGTCGGTTAACCCCACCTAGTATGACGTAGAAATTGAACCGTTAGCGATAGAACCTTGGATCAGCTTGTGGATTAATATGCTCATAAAAACCTACCATCTGCAAAAATAAATTCGATTATACCTTGCTTGGTTCAATAGATATGGACACTTATCCCTTTTAGTCGGTTAACCCAAACCACTATAACGTAGAAATTGAACCGTTAACGATAGAACCTTGTATTGGCTTGTGAAATAATACACACATAAAAACCTATCATCTCCAAAAACAAAATCGATTCTATCTTGCTTGGTTCAATAGATATGGACACTTATCCCTTTTAGTCGGTTAACCCCACCCAGTATGCCGTAGAAATTGAACCGTTAGCGATAGAACCTTGGATCAGCTTGTGGATTAATATGCACATAAAAACCTACCATCTGCAAAAATAAATTCGATTCTACCTTGCTTGGTTCAATAGATATGGACACTTATCCCTTTTAGTCGGTTAACCCGAACCACTATAACGTAGAAATTGAACCGTTACCGATAGAACCTTGTATTGGCTTGTGGAATAATATACACATAAAAACCTATCATCTCCAAAAACAAAATCGATTCTATCTTGCTTGGTTCAATAGATATGGACACTTATCCCTTTTAGTCGGTTAACCCCACCCACTTTGACGTAAAAATTGAACCGTTAACGATAGAAACTTGGATCAGCTTGTGGATTAATACACGCATAAAAACCTATCAAATGCAAAAACAAAATCAATTCTATCTTGCTTGGCTCAATAGATATGGACACTTATCCTTTTTACTCGGTTAACCCCATCCACTTTGACGTAGAAATTGAACCGTTAACGATAGAACCTTGTGTCAGCTTGTGGATTAATACACACAAAAAAACCTATCATTTTCAAAAACAAAATCGATTCTATCTTTTTTGGTTCAATAGATATGGATACTTATCCCTTTTAGTCGGTTAACCCCACCCACTTTGACGTAGAAATTGAACCGTTAACGATAAAACCTTGGATCAGCTTGTGGATTACTATACACATAAAAACCTATCATCTTCAAAAACAAAATCGATTCTATCTTGTTTGGTTCAATAGATATGGATACTTATCCCTTTTAGTCGGTTAACCCCACCCACTTTGACGTAGAAATTGAACCGTTAACGATAGAACCTTGGCTCAGCTTGTGGATTAATATACACATAAAAACCTATCATCTGCAAAAATAAATTCGATTCTATCTTGCTTGATTCAATAGATATGTATACTTATCCCTTTTAGTCGGTTAACCACATCTACTTTGACGTAGAAATTGAACCGTTAACGGTAGAACCTTGGATCAGCTTTTGGATTAATATGCACATAAAAACCTACTACCTGCAAAAATAAATTCGATTCTATCTTGGTTGGTTCAATAGATATGTATACTTATCCCTTTTATTCGGTTAACCCCAGCCACTATAACGTAGAAATATAACCGTTAACGATAGAACCTTGGATCAGCTTGTGGATTAATATACGCATAAAAACCTATCATCTGCAAAAACAAAATCGTTATATCTTGCTTGGTTCAATAGATATGGACACTTATCCCTTTTAGTCGGTTAACCCCACCTAGTATGACGTAGAAATTGAACCGTTATCGATAGAGCCTTGGATCAGCTTTTGGTTTAATATACACATAAAAACCTACCATCTGCAAAAATAAACTCGATTCTGTCTTTCTTGGTTCAATAGATATCGACACTTATCCCTTTTAGTCGGTTAACCCCACCCAGTATGACGTAGAAATTGAACCGTTAGCGATAGAACCTTGGATCAGCTTGTGGATTAATACACACATAAAAACCTACCATCTGCAAAAATAAAATCGATTCTATCTTGCTTGGTTCAATAGATATGGACACTTATCCCTTTTAGCCGGTTAACCCCACCCAGTATAACGTAGAAATTGAACCGTTAGCGATAGAACCTTTTTTCAGCTTGTGGATTAATGTACACATAAAAAACTACCATCTGCAAACATAATTCGATTCTATCTTGCTTGGTTCAATAGATATGTATACTTATCCCTTTTAGTCGGTTAACCCCACCCACAATGACGTAGAAATTGAACCATTAAAGATAGAGCCTTGGATCAGCTTGTGGATTAATGTACGCATAAAAACCTATCAGCTGCAAAAACAAAATCGTTATATCTTGCTTGGTTCAATAGATATGGACACTTATCCCTTTTAGTCGGTTAACCTCACCCACAATAGGTATGGACACTAATCCCTTTTAGTCGGTTAACCCCATCCACTTTGACGTAGAAATTGAACCGTTAACGATAGAACCTTGTGTTGGCTTGTGGAATAATATACACATAAAAACCTATCATCTCCAAAAACAAAATCGATTCTATCTTGCTTGGTTCAATAGATATGGACACTTATCCCTTCTAGTCGGTTAACCCCACCCAGTATGACGTAGAAACTGAACCGTTAGCGATAGAACCTTGGATCAGCTTGTGGATTAATATGCACATAAAAACCTACCATCTGCAAAAATAAATTCGATTCTACCTTGCTTGGTTCAAGTCGGTTAACCCCAACCACTATAACGTAGAAATTGAACCGTTAACGATAGAACCTTGTATTGGCTTGTGGATTAATACACACATAAAAACCTACCATCTGCAGAAATAAAATCGATTCTGTCGTGCTTGGTTCAATAGATATGGACACTTATCCCTTTCAGTCGGTTAACCCCACCCAGTTTGACGTAGAAATTGAACCGTTAGCGATAGAACCTTGGATCAGCTTGTGGATTAATATGCACATAAAAACCTACCATCTGCAAAAATAAATTCGATTATACCTTGCTTGGTTCAATAGATATGGACACTTATCCCTTTTACTCGGTTAACCCCAACCACTATAACGTAGAAATTGAACCGTTAACGATAGAACCTTGTATTAGCTTGTGGAATAATATACACATAAAAACCTATCATCTCCAAAAACAAAATCGATTCTTGCTTGGTTCAATAGATATGGACACTCATCCCTTTTAGTCGGTTAACCCCACCCAGTATGACGTAGAAATTGAACCGTTAGAGAAAGAACCTTGGATCAGCTTGTGGATTAATATGCACATAAAAACCTACCAGCTGCAAAAATAAATTCGATTCTACCTTGCTTGGTTCAATAGATATGGACATTTATCCCTTTTAGTCGGTTAACCCGAACCACTATAACGTAGAAATTGAACCGTTAGCGATAGAACCTTGCATCAGCTTGTGGATTAATGTACACATAAAAACCTACCATCTGCAAAAATAAATTCGATTCTATCTTCCCTGATTCAATAGATATGTATACTTATCCCTTTTAGTCGGTTAACCCCACCCACTTTGACGTAGAAATTGAACCGTTAACGGTAGAACCTTGGATCAGCTTGTGGATTAATATACACATAAAAACCTACTACCTGCAAAAATAAATTCGATTCTATCTTGGTTGGTTCAATAGATATGTATACTTATCCCTTTTATTCGGTTAACCCCAGCCACTATAACGTAGAAATAGAACCGTTAACGATAGAACCTAGGATCAGCTTGTGGATTAATATACGCATAAAAACCTATCATCTGCAAAAACAAAATCGTTATATCTTGCTTGGTTCAATAGATATGGACACTTATCCCTTTTAATCGGTTAACCTCACCCACAATAGATATGGACACTTATCCCTTTTAGTCGGTTAACCCCACCTAGTATGACGTAGAAATTGAACCGTTAACGATAGAACCTTGTATTGGCTTGTGGAATAATATACACATAAAAACCTATCATCTCCAAAAACAAAATCGATTCTATCTTGCTTGGTTCAATAGATATGGACACTTATCCCTTTTAGTCGGTTAACCCCAACCACTATAACGTAGAAATTGAACCGTTAGCGATAGAACCTTGTATTGACTTGTGGAATAATATACACATAAAAACCTATCATCTCCAAAAATAAAATCGATTCTATCTTGCTTGGTTCAATAGATATGGACACTTATCCCTTTTAGTCGGTTAACCCCACCCACTTTGACGTAGAAATTGAACCGTTAACGGTAGAACCTTGGATCAGCTTGTGGATTAATATACACATAAAAACCTACTACCTGCAAAAATAAATTCGATTCTATCTTGTTTGGTTCAATAGATATGTATACTTATCCCTTTTATTCGGTTAACCCCAGCCACTCTAACGTAGAAATAGAACCGTTAACGATAGAACCTTGGATCAGCTTGTGGATTAATATACGCATAAAAACCTATCATCTGCAAAAACAAAATCGTTATATCTTGCTTGGTTCAATAGATATGGACACTTATCCCTTTTAGTCGGTTAACATCACCCACAATAGATATGGACACTTATCCCTTTTAGTCGGTTAACCCCACCTAGTATGACGTAGAAATTGAACCGTTAACGATAGAACAACCTTGTATTGGCTTGTGGAATAATATACACATAAAAACCTATCATCTCCAAAAACAAAATGGATTCTATCTTGCTTGGTTCAATAGATATGGACACTTATCCCTTTTAGTCGGTTAACCCCACCCAGTATGACGTAGAAATTGAACCGTTAGCGATAGAACATTGGATCAGCTTGTGGATTAATATGCACATAAAAACCTACCGTCTGCAAAAATAAATTCGATTCAACCTTGCTTGGTTCAATAGATATGGACATTTATCCCTTTTAGTCGGTTAACCCGAACCACTATAACGTAGAAATTGAACTGTTAGCGATAGAACCTTGCATCAGCTTGTGGATTAACGTACACATAAAAACCTACCATCTGCAAAAATAAATTCGATTCTATCTTGCTTGATTCAATAGATATGTATACTTATCCCTTTTAGTCGGTTAACCCCACCCACTTTGACGTAGAAATTGAACCGTTAACGGTAGAACCTTGGATCAGCTTGTGGATTAATACACACATAAAAACCTACTACCTGCAAAAATAAATTCGATTCTATCTTGGTTGGTTCAATAGATATGTATACTTATCCCTTTTATTCGGTTAACCCCAGCCACTCTAACGTAGAAATAGAACCGTTAACGATAGAACCTTGAATCAGCTTGTGGATTAATATACGCATAAAAACCTATCATCTGCAAAAACAAAATCGTTATATCTTGCTTGGTTCAATAGATATGGACACTTATCCCTTTTAGTCGGTTAACCTCACCCACAATAGATATGGACACTTATCCCTTTTAGTCGGTTAACCCCACCTAGTTTGACGTAGAAATTGAACCGTTAACGATAGAACCTTGTATTGGCTTGTGGAATAATATACACATAAAAACCTCTCATCTCCAAAAACAAAATCGATTCTATCTTGCTTGGTTCAATAGATATGGACACTTATCCCTTTTAGTCGGTTAACCCCAACCACTATAACGTAGAAATTGAACCGTTAACGATAGAACCTTGTATTGGCTTGTGGAATAATATACACATAAAAACCTCTCATCTCCAAAAACAAAATCGATTCTATCTTGCTTGGTTCAATAGATATGGACACTTATCCCTTTTAGTCGGTTAACCCCACCCAGTATAACGTAGAAATTGAACCGTTAGCGATAGAACCTTGGATGAGCTTGTGGATTAATGTACACATAAAAACCTACTACCTGCAAAAAAAATTCGATTCTATCTTGGTTGGTTCAATAGATATGTATACTTATCCCTTTTATTCGGTTAACCCCAGCCACTATAACGTAGAAATAGAACCGTTAACGATAGAACCTTGGATCAGCTTGTGGATTAATATACGCATAAAACCTATCATCTGCAAAAACAAAATCGTTATATCTTGCTTGGTTCAATAGATATGGACACTTATCCCTTTTAGTCGGTTAAACTCACCCACAATAGATATGGACACTTATCCCTTTTAGTCGGTTAACCCCACCTAGTATGACGTAGAAATTGAACCGTTAACGATAGAACCTTGTATTGGCTTGTGGAATAATATACACATAAAAACCTATCATCTCCAAAAATAAAATCGATTCTATCTTCCTTGGTTCAATAGATATGGACACTTATCCCTTTCAGTCGGTTAACCCCACCCAGTTTGACGTAGAAATTGAACCGTTAGCGATAGAACCTTGGATCAGCTTGTGGATTAATATGCACATAAAAACCTACCATCTGCAAAAATAAATTCGATTATACCTTGCTTGGTTCAATAGATATGGACACTTATCCCTTTTAGTCGGTTAACCCCAACCACTATAACGTAGAAATTGAACCGTTAACGATAGAACCTTGTGTTGGCTTGAGGAATAATATACACATAAAAACCTATCATCTCCAAAAACAAAATCGATTCTATCTTGCTTGGTTCAATAGATATGGACACTTATCCCTTTTAGTCGGTTAACCCCACCCAGTATGACGTAGAAATTGAACCGTTAGCGATAGAACCTTGGATCAGCTTGTGGATTAATATGCACATAAAAACCTACCATCTGCAAAAATAAATTCGATACTACCTTGCTTGGTTCAATAGATATGGACATTTATCCCTTTTAGTCGGTTAACCCGAACCACTATAACGTAGAAATTGAACCGTTAGCGATAGAACCTTGCATCAGATTGTGGATTAATGTACACATAAAAACCTACCATCTGCAAAAATAAATTCGATTCTATCTTGCTTGGTTCAATAGATATGTATACTTATCCCTTTTAGTCGGTTAACCCCACCCACTTTGACGTAGAAATTGAACCGTTAACGGTAGAACCTTGGATCAGCTTGTGGATTAATATACACATAAAAACCTACTACCTGCAAAAATAAATTCGATTCTATCTTGGTTGGTTCAATAGATATGTATACTTATCCCTTTTATTCGGTTAACCCCAGCCACAATAACGTAGAAATAGAACCGTTAACGATAGAACCTTGGATCAGCTTGTGGATTAATATACGCATAAAAACCTATCATCTGCAAAAACAAAATCGTTATATCTTGCTTGGTTCAATAGATATGGACACTTATCCCTTTTAGTCGGTTAACCTCACCCACAATAGATATGGACACTTATCCCTTTTAGTCGGTTAACCCCACCTAGTATGACGTAGAAATTGAACCGTTAACGATAGAACCTTGTATTGGCTTGTGGAATAATATACACATAAAAACCTATCATCTCCAAAAATAAAATCGATTCTATCTTGCTTGGTTCAATAGATATGTATACTTATCCCTTTTATTCGGTTAACCCCAGCCACTATAACGTAGAAATAGAACCGTTAACGATAGAACCTTGGATCAGCTTGTGGATTAATATACGCATAAAAACCTATCATCTGCAAAAACAAAATCGTTATATCTTGCTTGGTTCAATAGATATGGACACTTATCCCTTTTAGTCGGTTAACCTCACCCACAATAGATATGGACACTTATCCCTTTTAGTCGGTTAACCCCACCTAGTATGACGTAGAAATTGAACCGTTAACGATAGAACCTTGTATTGGCTTGTGGAATAATGTACACATAAAAACCTATCATCTCCAAAAATAAAATCGATTCTATCTTGCTTGGTTCAATAGATATGGACATTTATCCCTTTTAGTCGGTTAACCCGAACCACTATAACGTAGAAATTGAACCGTTAGCGATAGAACCTTGCATCAGCTTGTGGATTAATGTACACATAAAAACCTACTATCTGCAAAAATAAATTCTATTCTATCTTGCTTGATTCAATAGATATGTATACTTATCCCTTTTAGTCGGTTAACCCCACCCACTTTGACGTAGAAATTGAACCGTTAACGGTAGAACCTTGGATCAGCTTGTGGATTAATATACACATAAAAACCTACTACCTGCAAAAATAAATTCGATTCTATCTTGGTTGGTTCAATAGATATGTATACTTATCCCTTTTATTCAGTTAACCCCAGCCACTATAACGTAGAAATAGAACCGTTAACGATAGGACCTTGCATCAGCTTGTGGATTAATATACGCATAAAAACCTATCATCTGCAAAAACAAAATCGTTATATCTTGCTTGGTTCAATAGATATGGACACTTATCCCTTTTAGTCGGTTAACCTCACCCACAATAGATATGGACACTTATCCCTTTTAGTCGGTTAACCCCACCTAGTATTACGTAGAAATTTAACCGTTAACGATAGAACCTTGTATTGGCTTGTGGAATAATATACACATAAAAACCTATCATCTCCAAACACAAAATCGATTCTATCTTGCTTGGTTCAATAGATATGGACACTTATCCCTTTTAGTCGGTTAACCCCAACCACTATAACGTAGAAATTGAACCGTTAACGATAGAACCTTGTATTGGCTTGTGGAATAATATACACATAAAAAACTATCATCTCCAAAAATAAAATCGATCTATCTTGCTTGGTTCAATAGATATGGACACTTATCCCTTTTAGTCGGTTAACCCCACCCAGTATGACGTAGAAATTGAACCGTTAGCGATAGAACCTTGGATCAGCTTGTGGATTAATGTGCACATAAAAACCTACCATCTGCAAAAATAAATTCGGTTCTACCATGCTTGGTTCAATAGATATGTACACTTATCCCTTTTAGTCGGTTAACCCGAACCACTATAACGTAGAAATTGAACCGCTAGCGATAGAACCTTGGATCAGCTGGTGGATTAATATGCACATAAAAACCTACCGTCTGCAAAAATAAATTCGATTATACCTTGCTTGGTTCAATAGATATGGACACTTATCGCTTTTAGTCGGTTAACCCCAACCACTGTAACGTAGAAATTGAACCGTTAACGATAAAACCTTGGATCAGCTTGTGGCTTAATATACACATAAAAACCTATCATCTTCAAAAATAAAATCGATTCTATCTTGTTTGGTTCAATAGATATGGATACTTATCCCTTTTATTCGGTTAACCCCACCCACTTTGACGTAGAAATTGAACCGTTAACGATAGAACCTTGGCTCAGCTTGTGAATTAATATACACATAAAAACCTATCATCTGCAAAAATAAATTCGATTCTATCTTGCTTGATTCAATAGATATGTATACTTAGCCCTTTTAGTCGGTTAACCCCACCCACTTTGACGTAGAAATTGAACCGTTAACGATAAAACCTTGGATCAGCTTGTGGATTAATACACACATAAAAACCTATCATCTTCAAAAACAAAATCGATTCTATCTTGTTTGGTTCAATAGAAATGGACACTTATCCCTTTTAGTCGGTTAACCCCACCCACTTTGACGTAAAAATTGAACCGTTAACGATAGAACCTTGGATCAGCTTGTGGATTAATATACACATAAAAACCTATCAAATGCAAAAACAAAATCAATTCTATCTTGCTTGGCTCAATAGATATGGACACTTATCCCTTTTAGTCGGTTAACCCCATCCACTTTGACGTAGAAATTGAACCGTTAACGATAGAACCTTGTGTCAGCTTGTGGATTAATATACACAAAAAAACCTATCATTTTCAAAAACAAAATCGATTCTATCTTTTTTGGTTCAATATATATGGATACTTATCCCTTTTATTCGGTTAACCCCAGCCACTATAACGTAGAAATAGAACCGTTAACGATAGAACCTTGGATCAGCTTGTGGATTAATATACGCATAAAAACCTATCATCTGCAAAAACAAAATCGTTATATCTTGCTTGGTTCAATAGATATGGACACTTATCCCTTTTAGTCGGTTAACCTCACCCACAATAGATATGGACACTTATCCCTTTTAGTCGGTTAACCCCACCTAGTATGACGTAGAAATTGAACCGTTAACGATAGAACCTTGTATTGGCTTGTGGAATAATATACACATAAAAACCTATCATCTCCAAAAATAAAATCGATTCTATCTTGCTTGGTTCAATAGATATGGACATTTATCCCTTTTAGTCGGTTAACCCGAACCACTATAACGTAGAAATTGAACCGTTAGCGATAGAACCTTGCATCAGCTTGTGGATTAATGTACACATAAAAACCTACTATCTGCAAAAATAAATTCTATTCTATCTTGCTTGATTCAATAGATATGTATACTTATCCCTTTTAGTCGGTTAACCCCACCCACTTTGACGTAGAAATTGAACCGTTAACGATAGAACCTTGTGTCAGCTTGTGGATTAATATACACAAAAAAACCTATCATTTTCAAAAACAAAATCAATTCTATCTTGCTTGGCTCAATAGATATGGACACTTATCCCTTTTAGTCGGTTAACCCCATCCACTTTGACGTAGAAATTGAACCGTTAACGATAGAACCTTGTGTCAGCTTGTGGATTAATATACACAAAAAACCTATCATCTCCAAAAATAAAATCGATTCTATCTTGCTTGGTTCAATAGATATGGACACTTATCCCTTTTAGTCGGTTAACCCCACCCACTTTGACGTAGAAATTGAACCGTTAACGGTAGAACCTTGGATCAGCTTGTGGATTAATATACACATAAAAACCTACTACCTGCAAAAATAAATTCGATTCTATCTTGGTTGGTTCAATAGATATGTATACTTATCCCTTTTATTCGGTTAACCCCAGCCACTATAACGTAGAAATAGAACCGTTAACGATAGAACCTTGGATCAGCTTGTGGATTAATATACGCATAAAAACCTATCATCTGCAAAAACAAAATCGTTATATCTTGCTTGGTTCAATAGATATGGACACTTATCCCTTTTAGTCGGTTAACCTCACCCACAATAGATATGGACACTTATCCCTTTTAGTCGGTTAACCCCACCTAGTATGACGTAGAAATTGAACCGTTAACGATAAAACCTTGTATTGGCTTGTGGAATAATATACACATAAAAACCTATCATCTCCAAAAATAAAATCGATTCTATCTTGCTTGGTTCAATAGATATGGACATTTATCCCTTTTAGTCGGTTAACCCGAACCACTATAACGTAGAAATTGAACCGTTAGCGATAGAACCTTGCATCAGCTTGTGGATTAATGTACACATAAAAACCTACTATCTGCAAAAATAAATTCTATTCTATCTTGCTTGATTCAATAGATATGTATACTTATCCCTTTTAGTCGGTTAACCCCACCCATTTTGACGTAGAAATTGAACCGTTAACGGTAGAACCTTGGATCAGCTTGTGGATTAATATACACATAAAAACCTACTACCTGCAAAAATAAATTCGATTCTATCTTGGTTGGTTCAATAGATATGTATACTTATCCCTTTTATTCGGTTAACCCCAGCCACTATAACGTAGAAATAGAACCGTTAACGATAGAACCTTGCATCAGCTTGTGGATTAATATACGCATAAAAACCTATCATCTGCAAAGACAAAATCGTTATATCTTGCTTGGTTCAATAGATATGGACACTTATCCCTTTTAGTCGGTTAACCTCACCCACAATAGATATGGACACTTATCCCTTTTAGTCGGTTAACCCCACCTAGTATGATGTAGAAATTGAACCGTTAACGATAGAACCTTGTATTGGCTTGTGGAATAATATACACATAAAAACCTATCATCTCCAAACACAAAATCGATTCTATCTTGCTTGGTTCAATAGATATGGACACTTATCCCTTTTAGTCGGTTAACCCCAACCACTATAACGTAGAAATTGAACCGTTAACGATAGAACCTTGGATCAGCTTGTAGATTAATGAACACATAAAAACCTACTATCTGCAAAAATAAATTCGATTCTATCTTGCTTGATTCAATAGATATGTATACTTATCCCTTTTAGTCGGTTAACCCCAGCCACTATAACGTAGAAATAGAACCGTTAACGATAGAACCTTGGATCAGCTTGTGGATTAATATACGCATAAAAACCTATCATCTGCAAAAACAAAATCGTTATATCTTGCTTGGTTCAATAGATATGGACACTTATCCCTTTTAGTCGGTTAACCTCACCCACAATAGATATGGACACTTATCCCTTTTAGTCGGTTAACCCCACCTAGTATGACGTAGAAATTGAACCGTTAACGATAGAACCTTGTATTGGCTTGTGGAATAATATACACATAAAAACCTATCATCTCCAAAAACAAAATCGATTCTATCTTGCTTGGTTCAATAGATATGGACACTTATCCCTTTTAGTCGGTTAACCCCACCCAGTATGACGTAGAAATTGAACCGTTAGCGATAGAACCTTGGATCAGCTTGTGGATTAATGTGCACATAAAAACCTACCATCTGCAAAAATAAATTCGATTCTACCATGCTTGGTTCAATAGATATGTACACTTATCCCTTTTAGTCGGTTAACCCGAACCACTATAACGTAGAAATTGAACCGTTAGCGATAGAACCTTGGATCAGCTTGTGGATTAATGTGCACATAAAAACCTACCATCTGCAAAAATAAATTCGATTATACCTTGCTTGGTTCGATAGATATGGACACTTATCGCTTTTAGTCGGTTAACCCCAACCACTGTAACGTAGAAATTGAACCGTTAACGATAAAACCTTGGATCAGCTTGTGGCTTAATATACACATAAAAACCTATCATCTTCAAAAATAAAATCGATTCTATCTTGTTTGGTTCAATAGATATGGATACTTATCCCTTTTAGTCGGTTAACCCCACCCACTTTGACGTAGAAATTGAAGCGTTAACGATAGAACCTTGGCTCAGCTTGTGAATTAATATACACATAAAAACCTATCATCTGCAAAAATAAATTCGATTCTATCTTGCTTGATTCAATAGATATGTATACTTATCCCTTTTAGTCGGTTAACCCCACCCACTTTGACGTAGAAATTGAACCGTTAACGATAAAACCTTGGATCAGCTTGTGGATTAATATACACATAAAAACCTATCATCTTCAAAAACAAAATCGATTCTATCTTGTTTGGTTCAATAGAAATGGACACTTATCCCTTTTAGTCGGTTAACCCCACCCACTTTGACGTAAAAATTGAACCGTTAACGATAGGACCTTGGATCAGCTTGTGGATTAATATACACATAAAAACCTATCAAATGCAAAAACAAAATCAATTCTATCTTGCTTGGCTCAATAGATATGGACACTTATCCCTTTTAGTCGGTTAACCCCATCCACTTTGACGTAGAAATTGAACCGTTAACGATAGAACCTTGTGTCGGCTTGTGGATTAATATACACAAAAAAACCTATCATTTTCAAAAACAAAATCGATTCTATCATTTTTGGTTCAATATATATGGATACTTATCCCTTTTATTCGGTTAACCCCAGCCACTATAACGTAGAAATAGAACCGTTAACGATAGAACCTTGGATCAGCTTGTGGATTAATATACGCATAAAAACCTATCATCTGCAAAAACAAAATCGTTATATCTTGCTTTGTTCAATAGATATGGACACTTATCCCTTTTAGTCGGTTAACCTCACCCACAATAGATATGGACACTTATCCCTTTTAGTCGGTTAACCCCACCTAGTATGACGTAGAAATTGAACCGTTAACGATAGAACCTTGTATTGGCTTGTGGAATAATATACACATAAAAACCTATCATCTCCAAAAATAAAATCGATTCTATCTTGCTTGGTTCAATAGATATGGACATTTATCCCTTTTAGTCGGTTAACCCGAACCACTATAACGTAGAAATTGAACCGTTAGCGATAGAACCTTGCATCAGCTTGTGGATTAATGTACACATAAAAACCTACTATCTGCAAAAATAAATTCTATTCTATCTTGCTTGATTCAATAGATATGTATACTTATCCCTTTTAGTCGGTTAACCCCACCCACTTTGACGTAGAAATTGAACCGTTAACGATAGAACCTTGTGTCAGCTTGTGGATTAATATACACAAAAAAACCTATCATTTTCAAAAACAAAATCAATTCTATCTTGCTTGGCTCAATAGATATGGACACTTATCCCTTTTAGTCGGTTAACCCCATCCACTTTGACGTAGAAATTGAACCGTTAACGATAGAACCTTGTGTCAGCTTGTGGATTAATATACACAAAAAAACCTATCATCTCCAAAAATAAAATCGATTCTATCTTGCTTGGTTCAATAGATATGGACACTTATCCCTTTTAGTCGGTTAACCCCACCCACTTTGACGTAGAAATTGAACCGTTAACGATAGAACCTTGTGTCAGCTTGTGGATTAATATACACAAAAAAACCTATCATCTCCAAAAATAAAATCGATTCTATCTTGCTTGGTTCATTAGATATGGACACTTATCCCTTTTAGTCGGTTAACCTCACCCACAATAGATATGGACACTTATCCCTTTTAGTCGGTTAACCCCACCTAGTATGACGTAGAAATTGAACCGTTAACGATAGAACCTTGTATTGGCTTGTGGAATAATATACACATAAAAACCTATCATCTCCAAAAATAAAATCGATTCTATCTTGCTTGGTTCCATAGACATGGACATTTATCCCTTTTAGTCGGTTAACCCGAACCACTATAACGTAGAAATTGAACCGTTAGCGATAGAACCTTGCATCAGCTTGTGGATTAATGTACACATAAAAACCTACTATCTGCAAAAATAAATTCTATTCTATCTTGCTTGATTCAATAGATATGTATACTTATCCCTTTTAGTCGGTTAACCCCACCCACTTTGACGTAGAAATTGAACCGTTAACGGTAGAACCTTGGATCAGCTTGTGGATTAATATACACATAAAAACCTACTACCTGCAAAAATAAATTCGATTCTATCTTGGTTGGTTCAATAGATATGTATACTTATCCCTTTTATTCGGTTAACCCCAGCCACTATAACGTAGAAATAGAACCGTTAACGATAGAACCTTGCATCAGCTTGTGGATTAATATACGCATAAAAACCTATCATCTGCAAAAACAAAATCGTTATATCTTGCTTGGTTCAATAGATATGGACACTTATCCCTTTTAGTCGGCTAACCTCACCCACAATAGATATGGACACTTATCCCTTTTAGTCGGTTAACCCCACCTAGTATGACGTAGAAATTGAACCGTTAACGATAGAACCTTGGATCAGCTTGTAGATTAATGAACACATAAAAACCTACTATCTGCAAAAATAAATTCGATTCTATCTTGCTTGATTCAATAGATATGTATACTTATCCCTTTTAGTCGGTTAACCCCAGCCACTATAACGTAGAAATAGAACCGTTAACGATAGAACCTTGGATCAGCTTGTGGATTAATATACGCATAAAAACCTATCATCTGCAAAAACAAAATCGTTATATCTTGCTTGGTTCAATAGATATGGACACTTATCCCTTTTAGTCGGTTAACCTCACCCACAATAGATATGGACACTTATCCCTTTTAGTCGGTTAACCCCACCTAGTATGACGTAGAAATTCAACCGTTAACGATAGAACCTTGGATCAGCTTGTGGATTAATATACACAAAAAAACCTATCATTTTCAAAAACAAAATCGATTCTATCTTTTTTGGTTCAATAGATATGGATACTTATCCCTTTTAGTCGGTTAACCCCACCCACTTTGACGTAGAAATTGAACCGTTAACGATAAAACCTTGGATCAGCTTGTGGATTAATACACGCATAAAAACCTATCAAATGCAAAAACAAAATCAATTCTATCTTGCTTGGCTCAATAGATATGGACACTTATCCCTTTTAGTCGGTTAACCCCATCCACTTTGACGTAGAAATTGAACCGTTAACGATAGAACCTTGGATCAGCTTGTGGATTAATATACACATAAAAACCTATCAACTTCAAAAACAAAATCGATTCTATCTTGTTTGGTTCAATAGAAATGGACACTTTTCCCTTTTAGTCGGTTAACCCCACCCACTTTGACATAAAAATTGAACCGTTAACGATAGAACCTTGGATCAGCTTGTGGATTAATACACGCATAAAAACCTATCAAATGCAAAAACAAAATCAATTCTATCTTGCTTGGCTCAATAGATATGGAAACTTATCCCTTTTAGTCGGTTAACCCCATCCACTTTGACGTAGAAATTGAACCGTTAACGATAGAACCTTGTGTCAGCTTGTGGATTAATATACATAAAAAAACCTATCATTTTCAAAAACAAAATCGATTCTATCTTTTTTGGTTCAATAGATATGGATACTTATCCCTTTTAGTCGGTTAACCCCACCCACTTTGACGTAGAAATTGAACCGTTAACGATAAAACCTTGGATCAGCTTGTGGATTAATATACACATAAGAACCTATCATCTGCAAAAATAAATTCGATTCTATCTTGCTTGATTCAATAGATATGTATACTTATCCCTTTTAGTCGGTTAACCCCACCCACTTTGACGTAAAAATTGAACCGTTAACGATAGAACCTTGGATCAGCTTGTGGATTAATACATGCATAAAAACCTATCAAATGCAAAAACAAAATCAATTCTATCTTGCTTGGCTCAATAGATATAGACACTTATCCCTTTTAGTCGGTTAACCCCATCCACTTTGACGTAGAAATTGAACCGTTAACGATAGAACCTTGTGTCAGCTTGTGGATTAATATACACAAAAAAACCTATCATTTTCAAAAACAAAATCGATTCTATCTTTTTTGGTTCAATAGATATGGATACTTATCCCTTTTAGTCGGTTAACCCCACCCACTTTGACGTAGAAATTGAACCGTTAACGGTAGAACCTTGGATCTGCTTGTGGATTAATATACACATAAAAACCTACTACCTGCAAAAATAAATTCGATTCTATCTTGGTTGGTTCAATAGATATGTATACTTATCCCTTTTATTCGGTTAACCCCAGCCACTATAACGTAGAAATAGAACCGTTAACGATAGAACCTTGGATCAGCTTGTGGATTAATATACGCATAAAAACCTATCATCTGCAAAAACAAAATCGTTATATCTTGCTTGGTTCAATAGATATGGACACTTATCCCTTTTAGTCGGTTAACCTCACCCACAATAGATATGGACACTTATCCCTTTTAGTCGGTTAACCCCACCTAGTATGACGTAGAAATTGCCTTGCTTGGTTCAATAGATATCGACACTTATCCCTTTTAGTCGGTTAACCCCACCCAGTATGACGTAGAAATTGAACTGTTAGCGATAGAACCTTGGATCAGCTTGTGGATTAATATACACGTAAAAACCTATAATCTGCAAAAATAAATTCGATTCTACCTTGCTTGGTTCAATAGATATGGACACTTATCCCTTTTAGTCGGTTAACCCCACCCAGTATGACGTAGAAATTGAACCGTTAGCGATAGAACCTTGGATCAGCTCGTGGATTAATGTGCACATAAAAAACTACCATCTGCAAAAATAAATTCGATTCTACCTTGCTTGGTTCAATAGATATGGACACTTATCCCTTTTAGTCGGTTAACCCGAACCACTATAACGTAGAAATTGAACCGTCGATAGAACCTTGTATTGGCTTGTGGAATAATATACACATAAAAACCTATCATCTCCAAAAACAAAATTGATTCTATCTTGCGTGGTTCAATAGATATGGACACTTATCCCTTTTAGTCGGTTAACCCTACCCACTTTGACGTAGAAATTGAACCGTTACCGATAGAACCTTGGATCAGCTTGTGGATTAATATACACATAAAAACCTATAATCTGCAAAAATAAATTCGATTCTACCTTGCTTGGTTCAATAGATATGGACACTTATCCCTTTTAGTCGGTTAACCCCACCCAGTATGACGTAGAAATTGAACCGTTAGCGATAGAACCTTGGATCAGCTTGTGGATTAATGTGCACATATAAAACTACCATCTGCAAAAATAAATTCGATTCTGTCTTGCTTGATTCAATAGATATGTATACTTATCCCTTTTAGTCGGTTAACCCCACCCACTTTGACGTAGAAATTGAACCGTTAACGATAGAACCTTGTATTGGCTTGTGGAATAATATACACATAAAAACCTATCATCTCCAAAAACAAAATCGATTCTATCTTGCTTGGTTCAATAGATATGGACACTTATCCCTTTTAGTCGGTTAACCCCAACCAGTATGACGTAGAAATTGAACCGTTAGCGATAGAACCTTGGATCAGCCTGTGGATTAATATGCACATAAAAACCTACCATCTGCAAAAATAAATTCGATTCTACCTTGCTCGGTTCAATAGATATGGACACTTATCCCTTTTAGTCGGTTAACCCCAACCACTATAACGTAGAAATTGAACCGTTAACGATAGAACCTTGTATTGGCTTGTGGATTAATGTACACATAAAAACCTACTACCTGCAAAAATAAATTCGATTCTATCTTGCTTGATTCAATAGATATGTATACTTATCCCTTTTATTCGGTTAACCCCATCCAGTATGACGTAGAAATTGAACCGTTAGCGATAGAACCTTGGATCAGCCTGTGGATTAATATGCACATAAAAACCTACCATCTGCAAAAATAAATTCGATTCTACCTTGCTCGGTTCAATAGATATGGACACTTATCCCTTTTAGTCGGTTAACCTCACCCACAATAGATATGGACACTTATCCCTTTTAGTCGGTTAACCCCACCTAGTATGACGTAGAAATTGAACCGTTAACGATAGAACCTTGTATTGGCTTGTGGAATAATATACACATAAAAACCTATCATCTCCAAACACAAAATCGATTCTATCTTGCTTGGTTCAATAGATATGGACACTTATCCCTTTTAGTCGGTTAACCCCAACCACTATAACGTAGAAATTGAACCGTTAACGATAGAACCTTGTATTGGCTTGTGGAATAATACACACATAAAAAACTATCATCTCCAAAAATATAATCGATTCTATCTTGCATGGTTCAATAGATATGGACACTTATCCCTTTTAGTCGGTTAACCCCACCCAGTATAACGTAGAAATTGAACCGTTAGCGATAGAACCATGGATCAGCTTGTAGATTAATGAACACATAAAAACCTACTATCTGCAAAAATAAATTCGATTCTATCTTGCTTGATTCAATAGATATGTATACTTATCCCTTTTAGTCGGTTAACCCCAGCCACTATAACGTAGAAATAGAACCGTTTACGATAGAACCTTGGATCAGCTTGTGGATTAATATACGCATAAAAACCTATCATCTGCAAAAACAAAATCGTTATATCTTGCTTGGTTCAATAGATATGGACACTTATCCCTTTTAGTCGGTTAACCTCACCCACAATAGATATGGACACTTATCCCTTTTAGTCGGTTAACCCCACCTAGTATGACGTAGAAATTGAACCGTTAACGATAGAACCTTGTATTGGCTTGTGGAATAATATACACATAAAAACCTATCATCTCCAAAAACAAAATCGATTCTATCTTGCTTGGTTCAATAGATATGGACACTTATCCCTTTTAGTCGGTTAACCCCACCCAGTATGACGTAGAAATTGAACCGTTAGCGATAGAACCTTGGATCAGCTTGTGGATTAATGTGCACATAAAAACCTACCATCTGCAAAAATAAATTCGATTCTACCATGCTTGGTTCAAGAGATATGTACACTTATCCCTTTTAGTCGGTTAACCCGAACCACTATAACGTAGAAATTGAACCGTTAGCGATAGAACCTTGGATCAGCTTCTGGATTAATATACACATAAAAACCTATCATCTGCAAAAATAAATTCGATTCTATCTTGCTTGATTCAATAGATATGTATACTTATCCCTTTTAGTCGGTTAACCCCACCCACTTTGACGTAGAAATTGAACCGTTAACGATAAAACCTTGGATCAGCTTGTGGATTAATATACACATAAAAACCTATCATCTTCAAAAACAAAATCGATTCTATCTTGTTTGGTTCAATAGAAATGGACACTTATCCCTTTTAGTCGGTTAACCCCACCCACTTTGACGTAGAAATTGAACCGTTAACGATAGAACCTTGGCTCAGCTTCTGGATTAATATACACATAAAAACCTATCATCTGCAAAAATAAATTCGATTCTATCTTGCTTGATTCAATAGATATGTATACTTATCCCTTTTAGTCGGTTAACCCCACCCACTTTGACGTAGAAATTGAACCGTTAACGATAAAACCTTGGATCAGCTTGTGGATTAATATACACATAAGAACCTATCATCTGCAAAAATAAATTCGATTCTATCTTGCTTGATTCAATAGATATGTATACTTATCCCTTTTAGTCGGTTAACCCCACCCACTTTGACGTAGAAATTGAACCGTTAACGATAAAACCTTGGATCAGCTTGTGGATTAATATACACATAAAAACCTATCATCTTCAAAAACAAAATCGATTCTATCTTGTTTGGTTCAATAGAAATGGACACTTATCCCTTTTAGTCGGTTAACCCCACCCACTTTGACGTAGAAATTGAACCGTTAACGATAGAACCTTGGCTCAGCTTCTGGATTAATATACACATAAAAACCTATCATCTGCAAAAATAAATTCGATTCTATCTTGCTTGATTCAATAGATATGTATACTTATCCCTTTTAGTCGGTTAACCCCACCCACTTTGACGTAGAAATTGAACCGTTAACGATAAAACCTTGGATCAGCTTGTGGATTAATATACACATAAGAACCTATCATCTGCAAAAATAAATTCGATTCTATCTTGCTTGATTCAATAGATATGTATACTTATCCCTTTTAGTCGGTTAACCCCACCCACTTTGACGTAAAAATTGAACCGTTAACGATAGAACCTTGGATCAGCTTGTGGATTAATATACACAAAAAAACCTATCATTTTCAAAAACAAAATCGATTCTATCTTTTTTGGTTCAATAGATATGGATACTTATCCCTTTTAGTCGGTTAACCCCACCCACTTTGACGTAGAAATTGAACCGTTAACGATAAAACCTTGGATCAGCTTGTGGATTAATACACGCATAAAAACCTATCAAATGCAAAAACAAAATCAATTCTATCTTGCTTGGCTCAATAGATATGGACACTTATCCCTTTTAGTCGGTTAACCCCATCCACTTTGACGTAGAAATTGAACCGTTAACGATAGAACCTTGGATCAGCTTGTGGATTAATATACACATAAAAACCTATCATCTTCAAAAACAAAATCGATTCTATCTTGTTTGGTTCAATAGAAATGGACACTTATCCCTTTTAGTCGGTTAACCCCACCCACTTTGACGTAAAAATTGAACCGTTAACGATAGAACCTTGGCTCAGCTTCTGGATTAATATACACATAAAAACCTATCATCTGCAAAAATAAATTCGATTCTATCTTGCTTGATTCAATAGATATGTATACTTATCCCTTTTAGTCGGTTAACCCCACCCACTTTGACGTAGAAATTGAACCGTTAACGATAAAACCTTGGATCAGCTTGTGGATTAATATACACATAAAAACCTATCATCTTCAAAAACAAAATCGATTCTATCTTGTTTGGTTCAATAGAAATGGACACTTATCCCTTTTAGTCGGTTAACCCCACTAACGATAGAACCTTGGATCAGCTTGTGGATTAATATACACAAAAAAACCTATCATTTTCAAAAACAAAATCGATTCTATCTTTTTTGGTTCAATAGATATGGATACTTATCCCTTTTAGTCGGTTAACCCAACCCACTTTGACGTAGAAATTGAACCGTTAACGATAAAACCTTGGATCAGCTTGTGGATTAATATACACATAAGAACCTATCATCTGCAAAAATAAATTCGATTCTATCTTGCTTGATTCAATAGATATGTATACTTATCCCTTTTAGTCGGTTAACCCCACCCACTTTGACGTAAAAATTGAACCGTTAACGATAGAACCTTGGATCAGCTTGTGGATTAATATACACAAAAAAACCTATCATTTTCAAAAACAAAATCGATTCTATTTTTTTGGTTCAATAGATATGGATACTTATCCCTTTTAGTCGGTTAACCCCACCCACTTTGACGTAGAAATTGAACCGTTAACGATAAAACCTTGGATCAGCTTGTGGATTAATACACGCATAAAAACCTATCAAATGCAAAAACAAAATCAATTCTATCTTGCTTGGCTCAATAGATATGGACACTTATCCCTTTTAGTCGGTTAACCCCATCCACTTTGACGTAGAAATTGAACCGTTAACGATAGAACCTTGGATCAGCTTGTGGATTAATATACACATAAAAACCTATCATCTTCAAAAACAAAATCGATTCTATCTTGTTTGGTTCAATAGAAATGGACACTTATCCCTTTTAGTCGGTTAACCCCACCCACTTTGACGTAAAAATTGAACCGTTAACGATAGAACCTTGGATCAGCTTGTGGATTAATACACGCATAAAAACCTATCAAATGCAAAAACAAAATCAATTCTATCTTGCTTGGCTCAATAGATATGGAAACTTATCCCTTTTAGTCGGTTAACCCCATCCACTTTGACGTAGAAATTGAACCGTTAACGATAGAACCTTGTGTCAGCTTGTGGATTAATATACACAAAAAAACCTATCATTTTCAAAAACAAAATCGATTCTATCTTTTTTGGTTCAATAGATATGGATACTTATCCCTTTTAGTCGGTTAACCCCACCCACTTTGACGTAGAAATTGAACCGTTAACGATAAAACCTTGGATCAGCTTGTGGATTAATATACACATAAGAACATATCATCTGCAAAAATAAATTCGATTCTATCTTGCTTGATTCAATAGATATGTATACTTATCCCTTTTAGTCGGTTAACCCCACCTAGTATGACGTAGAAATTGAACCGTTAACGATAGAACCTTGTATTGGCTTGTGGAATAATATACACATAAACACCTATCATCTCCAAACACAAAATCGATTCTATCTTGCTTGGTTCAATAGATATGGACACTTATCCCTTTTAGTCGGTTAACCCCAACCACTATAACGTAGAAATTGAACCGTTAACGATAGAACCTTGTATTGGCTTGTGGAATAATACACACATAAAAAACTATCATCTCCAAAAATATAATCGATTCTATCTTGCATGGTTCAATAGATATGGACACTTATCCCTTTTAGTCGGTTAACCCCACCCAGTATAACGTAGAAATTGAACCGTTAGCGATAGAACCATGGATCAGCTTGTAGATTAATGAACACATAAAAACCTACTATCTGCAAAAATAAATTCGATTCTATCTTGCTTGATTCAATAGATATGTATACTTATCCCTTTTAGTCGGTTAACCCCAGCCACTATAACGTAGAAATAGAACCGTTTACGATAGAACCTTGGATCAGCTTGTGGATTAATATACGCATAAAAACCTATCATCTGCAAAAACAAAATCGTTATATCTTGCTTGGTTCAATAGATATGGACACTTATCCCTTTTAGTCGGTTAACCTCACCCACAATAGATATGGACACTTATCCCTTTTAGTCGGTTAACCCCACCTAGTATGACGTAGAAATTGAACCGTTAACGATAGAACCTTGTATTGGCTTGTGGAATAATATACACATAAAAACCTATCATCTCCAAAAACAAAATCGATTCTATCTTGCTTGGTTCAATAGATATGGACACTTATCCCTTTTAGTCGGTTAACCCCACCCAGTATGACGTAGAAATTGAACCGTTAGCGATAGAACCTTGGATCAGCTTGTGGATTAATGTGCACATAAAAACCTACCATCTGCAAAAATAAATTCGATTCTACCATGCTTGGTTCAAGAGATATGTACACTTATCCCTTTTAGTCGGTTAACCCGAACCACTATAACGTAGAAATTGAACCGTTAGCGATAGAACCTTGGATCAGCTTGTGGATTAATATGCACATAAAAACCTACCATCTTCAAAAATAAAATCGATTCTATCTTGTTTGGTTCAATAGATATGGATACTTATCCCTTTTAGTCGGTTAACCCCACCCACTTTGACGTAGAAATTGAACCGTTAACGATAGAACCTTGGCTCAGCTTCTGGATTAATATACACATAAAAACCTATCATCTGCAAAAATAAATTCGATTCTATCTTGCTTGATTCAATAGATATGTATACTTATCCCTTTTAGTCGGTTAACCCCACCCACTTTGACGTAGAAATTGAACCGTTAACGATAAAACCTTGGATCAGCTTGTGGATTAATATACACATAAAAACCTATCATCTTCAAAAACAAAATCGATTCTATCTTGTTTGGTTCAATAGAAATGGACACTTATCCCTTTTAGTCGGTTAACCCCACCCACTTTGACGTAGAAATTGAACCGTTAACGATAGAACCTTGGCTCAGCTTCTGGATTAATATACACATAAAAACCTATCATCTGCAAAAATAAATTCGATTCTATCTTGCTTGATTCAATAGATATGTATACTTATCCCTTTTAGTCGGTTAACCCCACCCACTTTGACGTAGAAATTGAACCGTTAACGATAAAACCTTGGATCAGCTTGTGGATTAATATACACATAAGAACCTATCATCTGCAAAAATAAATTCGATTCTATCTTGCTTGATTCAATAGATATGTATACTTATCCCTTTTAGTCGGTTAACCCCACCCACTTTGACGTAAAAATTGAACCGTTAACGATAGAACCTTGGATCAGCTTGTGGATTAATATACACAAAAAAACCTATCATTTTCAAAAACAAAATCGATTCTATCTTTTTTGGTTCAATAGATATGGATACTTATCCCTTTTAGTCGGTTAACCCCACCCACTTTGACGTAGAAATTGAACCGTTAACGATAAAACCTTGGATCAGCTTGTGGATTAATACACGCATAAAAACCTATCAAATGCAAAAACAAAATCAATTCTATCTTGCTTGGCTCAATAGATATGGACACTTATCCCTTTTAGTCGGTTAACCCCATCCACTTTGACGTAGAAATTGAACCGTTAACGATAGAACCTTGGATCAGCTTGTGGATTAATATACACATAAAAACCTATCATCTTCAAAAACAAAATCGATTCTATCTTGTTTGGTTCAATAGAAATGGACACTTATCCCTTTTAGTCGGTTAACCCCACCCACTTTGACGTAAAAATTGAACCGTTAACGATAGAACCTTGGCTCAGCTTCTGGATTAATATACACATAAAAACCTATCATCTGCAAAAATAAATTCGATTCTATCTTGCTTGATTCAATAGATATGTATACTTATCCCTTTTAGTCGGTTAACCCCACCCACTTTGACGTAGAAATTGAACCGTTAACGATAAAACCTTGGATCAGCTTGTGGATTAATATACACATAAAAACCTATCATCTTCAAAAACAAAATCGATTCTATCTTGTTTGGTTCAATAGAAATGGACACTTATCCCTTTTAGTCGGTTAACCCCACTAACGATAGAACCTTGGATCAGCTTGTGGATTAATATACACAAAAAAACCTATCATTTTCAAAAACAAAATCGATTCTATCTTTTTTGGTTCAATAGATATGGATACTTATCCCTTTTAGTCGGTTAACCCAACCCACTTTGACGTAGAAATTGAACCGTTAACGATAAAACCTTGGATCAGCTTGTGGATTAATATACACATAAGAACCTATCATCTGCAAAAATAAATTCGATTCTATCTTGCTTGATTCAATAGATATGTATACTTATCCCTTTTAGTCGGTTAACCCCACCCACTTTGACGTAAAAATTGAACCGTTAACGATAGAACCTTGGATCAGCTTGTGGATTAATATACACAAAAAAACCTATCATTTTCAAAAACAAAATCGATTCTATCTTTTTTGGTTCAATAGATATGGATACTTATCCCTTTTAGTCGGTTAACCCCACCCACTTTGACGTAGAAATTGAACCGTTAACGATAAAACCTTGGATCAGCTTGTGGATTAATACACGCATAAAAACCTATCAAATGCAAAAACAAAATCAATTCTATCTTGCTTGGCTCAATAGATATGGACACTTATCCCTTTTAGTCGGTTAACCCCATCCACTTTGACGTAGAAATTGAACCGTTAACGATAGAACCTTGGATCAGCTTGTGGATTAATATACACATAAAAACCTATCATCTTCAAAAACAAAATCGATTCTATCTTGTTTGGTTCAATAGAAATGGACACTTATCCCTTTTAGTCGGTTAACCCCACCCACTTTGACGTAAAAATTGAACCGTTAACGATAGAACCTTGGATCAGCTTGTGGATTAATACACGCATAAAAACCTATCAAATGCAAAAACAAAATCAATTCTATCTTGCTTGGCTCAATAGATATGGAAACTTATCCCTTTTAGTCGGTTAACCCCATCCACTTTGACGTAGAAATTGAACCGTTAACGATAGAACCTTGTGTCAGCTTGTGGATTAATATACACAAAAAAACCTATCATTTTCAAAAACAAAATCGATTCTATCTTTTTTGGTTCAATAGATATGGATACTTATCCCTTTTAGTCGGTTAACCCCACCCACTTTGACGTAGAAATTGAACCGTTAACGATAAAACCTTGGATCAGCTTGTGGATTAATATACACATAAGAACATATCATCTGCAAAAATAAATTCGATTCTATCTTGCTTGATTCAATAGATATGTATACTTATCCCTTTTAGTCGGTTAACCCCACCCACTTTGACGTAAAAATTGAACCGTTAACGATAGAACCTTGGATCAGCTTGTGGATTAATACACGCATAAAAACCTATCAAATGCAAAAACAAAATCAATTCTATCTTGCTTGGCTCAATAGATATAGACACTTATCCCTTTTAGTCGGTTAACCCCATCCACTTTGACGTAGAAATTGAACCGTTAACGATAGAACTTTGTATCAGCTTGTGGATTAATATACACAAAAAAACCTATCATTTTCAAAAACAAAATCGATTCTATCTTTTTTGGTTCAATAGATATGGATACTTATCCCTTTTAGTCGGTTAACCCCACCCACTTTGACGTAGAAATTGAACCGTTAACGGTAGAACCTTGGATCTGCTTGTGGATTAATATACACATAAAAACCTACTACCTGCAAAAATAAATTCGATTCTATCTTGGTTGGTTCAATAGATATGTATACTTATCCCTTTTATTCGGTTAACCCCAGCCACTATAACGTAGAAATAGAACCGTTAACGATAGAACCTTGGATCAGCTTGTGGATTAATATACGCATAAAAACCTATCATCTGCAAAAACAAAATCGTTATATCTTGCTTGGTTCAATAGATATGGACACTTATCCCTTTTAGTCGGTTAACCTCACCCACAATAGATATGGACACTTATCCCTTTTAGTCGGTTAACCCCACCTAGTATGACGTAGAAATTGCCTTGCTTGGTTCAATAGATATCGACACTTATCCCTTTTAGTCGGTTAACCCCACCCAGTATGACGTAGAAATTGAACTGTTAGCGATAGAACCTTGGATCAGCTTGTGGATTAATATACACATAAAAACCTACCATCTGCAAAAAATAAAATCGATTCTATCTTGCTTGGTTCAATAGATATGTACACTTATCCCTTTTAGTCGGTTAACCCCACCCAGTATGACGTAGAAATTGAACCGTTAGCGATAGAACCTTGGATCAGCTTGTGGATTAATGTGCACATAAAAAACTACCATCTGCAAAAATAAATTCGATTCTACCTTGCTTGGTTCAATAGATATGGACACTTATCCCTTTTAGTCGGTTAACCCGAACCACTATAACGTAGAAATTGAACCGTCGATAGAACCTTGTATTGGCTTGTGGAATAATATACACATAAAAACCTATCATCTCCAAAAACAAAATCGATTATATCTTGCTTGGTTCAATAGATATGGACACTTATCCCTTTTAGTCGGTTAACCCTACCCACTTTGACGTAGAAATTGAACCGTTACCGATAGAACCTTGGATCAGCTTGTGGATTAATATACACATAAAAACCTATAATCTGCAAAAATAAATTCGATTCTACCTTGCTTGGTTCAATAGATATGGACACTTATCCCTTTTAGTCGGTTAACCCCACCCAGTATGACGTAGAAATTGAACCGTTAGCGATAGAACCTTGGATCAGCTCGTGGATTAATGTGCACATAAAAAACTACCATCTGCAAAAATAAATTCGATTCTACCTTGCTTGGTTCAATAGATATGGACACTTATCCCTTTTAGTCGGTTAACCCGAACCACTATAACGTAGAAATTGAACCGTCGATAGAACCTTGTATTGGCTTGTGGAATAATATACACATAAAAACCTATCATCTCCAAAAACAAAATCGATTCTATCTTGCTTGGTTCAATAGATATGGACACTTATCCCTTTTAGTCGGTTAACCCTACCCACTTTGACGTAGAAATTGAACCGTTACCGATAGAACCTTGGATCAGCTTGTGGATTAATATACACATAAAAACCTATAATCTGCAAAAATAAATTCGATTCTACCTTGCTTGGTTCAATAGATATGGACACTTATCCCTTTTAGTCGGTTAACCCCACCCAGTATGACGTAGAAATTGAACCGTTAGCGATAGAACCTTGGATCAGCTTGTGGATTAATGTGCACATATAAAACTACCATCTGCAAAAATAAATTCGATTCTGTCTTGCTTGATTCAATAGATATGTATACTTATCCCTTTTAGTCGGTTAACCCCACCCACTTTGACGTAGAAATTGAACCGTTAACGATAGAACCTTGTATTGGCTTGTGGAATAATATACACATAAAAACCTATCATCTCCAAAAACAAAATCGATTCTATCTTGCTTGGTTCAATAGATATGGACACTTATCCCTTTTAGTCGGTTAACCCCAACCAGTATGACGTAGAAATTGAACCGTTAGCGATAGAACCTTGGATCAGCCTGTGGATTAATATGCACATAAAAACCTACCATCTGCAAAAATAAATTCGATTCTACCTTGCTCGGTTCAATAGATATGGACACTTATCCCTTTTAGTCGGTTAACCCCAACCACTATAACGTAGAAATTGAACCGTTAACGATAGAACCTTGTATTGGCTTGTGGATTAATATACACATAAAAACCTACTACCTGCAAAAATAAATTCGATTCTATCTTGCTTGATTCAATAGATATGTATACTTATCCCTTTTATTCGGTTAACCCCACCCAGTATGACGTAGAAATTGAACCGTTAGCGATAGAACCTTGGATCAGCTTGTGGAATAATATACACATAAAAACCTATCATCTCCAAAAACAAAATCGATTCTGTCTTGCTTGGTTCAATAGATATGGACACTTATCCCTTTTAGTCGGTTAACCCTACCCACTTTGACGTAGAAATTGAACCGTTACCGATAGAACCTTGGATCAGCTTGTGGATTAATATACACACAAAAACCTATAATCTGCAAAAATAAATTCGATTCTACCTTGCTTGGTTCAATAGATATGGACACTTATCCCTTTTAGTCGGTTAACCCCACCCAGTATGACGTAGAAATTGAACCGTTAGCGATAGAACCTTGGATCAGCTTGTGGATTAATGTGCACATATAAAACTACCATCTGCAAAAATAAATTCGATTCTGTCTTGCTTGATTCAATAGATATGTATACTTATCCCTTTTAGTCGGTTAACCCCACCCACTTTGACGTAGAAATTGAACCGTTAACGATAGAACCTTGTATTGACTTGTGGAATAATATACACATAAAAACCTATCATCTCCAAAAACAAAATCGATTCTATCTTGCTTGGTTCAATAGATATGGACACTTATTCCTTTTAGTCGGTTAACCCCACCCAGTATGACCTAGAAATTGAACCGTTAGCGATAGAACCTTGGATCAGACTGTGGATTAATATGCACATAAAAACCTACCATCTGCAAAAATAAATTCGATTCTACCTTGCTCGGTTCAATAGATATGGACACTTATCCCTTTTAGTCGGTTAACCCCAACCACTATAACGTAGAAATTGAACCGTTAACGATAGAACCTTGTATTGGCTTGTGGATTAATATACACATAAAAACCTACTACCTGCAAAAATAAATTCGATTCTATCTTGCTTGATTCAATAGATATGTATACTTATCCCTTTTAATCGGTTAACCCCACCCAGTATGACGTAGAAATTGAACCGTTAGCGATAGAACCTTGGATCAGCCTGTGGATTAATATGCATATAAAAACCTACCATCTGCAAAAATAAATTCGATTCTACCTTGCTCGGTTCAATAGATATGGACACTTATCCCTTTTAGTCGGTTAACCTCACCCACAATAGATATGGGCACTTATCCCTTTTAGTCGGTTAACCCCACTTAGTATGACGTAGAAATTGAACCGTTAGCGATAGAACATTGGATCAGCTTGTGGAATAATATACACATAAAAACCTATCATCTCCAAAAACAAAATCGATTCTATCTTGCTTGGTTCAATAGATATGGACACTTATCCCTTTTAGTCGGTTAACCCCACCCAGTATGACGTAGAAATTGAACCGTTAGCGATAGAACCTTGGATCAGCCTGTGGATTAATATGCACATAAAAACCTACCATCTGCAAAAATAAATTCGATTCTACCTTGCTCGGTTCAATAGATATGGACACTTATCCCTTTTAGTCGGTTAACCCCAACCACTATAACGTAGAAATTGAACCGTTAACGATAGAACCTTGTATTGGCTTGTGGAATAATATACACATAAAAACCTATCATCTCCAAAAACAAAATCGATTCTTTCTTGCTTGGTTCAATAGATATGGACACTTATCCCTTTTAGTCGGTTAACCCCACCCACTTTGACGTAAAAATTGAACCGTTAACGATAGAAACCTTGGATCAGCTTGTGGATTAATACACGCATAAAAACCTATCAAATGCAAAAACAAAATCAATTCTATCTTGCTTGGCTCAATAGATATGGACACTTATCTCTTTTAGTCGGTTAACCCCATCCACTTTGATGTAGAAATTGAACCATTAACGATAGAACCTTGTATTGGCTTGTGGAATAATATACACATAAAAACCTATCATCTCCAAAAACAAAATCGATTCTATCTTGCTTGGTTCAATAGATATGGACACTTATCCCTTTTAGTCGGTTAACCCTACCCACTTTGACGTAGAAATTGAACCGTTACCGATAGAACCTTGGATCAGCTTGTGGATTAATATACACATAAAAACCTATAATCTGCAAAAATAAATTCGATTCTACCTTGCTTGGTTCAATAGATATGGACACTTATCCCTTTTAGTCGGTTAACCCCACCCAGTATGACGTAGAAATTGAACCGTTAGCGATAGAACCTTGGATCAGCTTGTGGATTAATGTGCACATATAAAACTACCATCTGCAAAAATAAATTCGATTCTGTCTTGCTTGATTCAATAGATATGTATACTTATCCCTTTTAGTCGGTTAACCCCACCCACTTTGACGTAGAAATTGAACCGTTAACGATAGAACCTTGTATTGGCTTGTGGAATAATATACACATAAAAACCTATCATCTCCAAAAACAAAATCGATTCTATCTTGCTTGGTTCAATAGATATGGACACTTATCCCTTTTAGTCGGTTAACCCCAACCAGTATGACGTAGAAATTGAACCGTTAGCGATAGAACCTTGGATCAGCCTGTGGATTAATATGCACATAAAAACCTACCATCTGCAAAAATAAATTCGATTCTACCTTGCTCGGTTCAATAGATATGGACACTTATCCCTTTTAGTCGGTTAACCCCAACCACTATAACGTAGAAATTGAACCGTTAACGATAGAACCTTGTATTGGCTTGTGGATTAATATACACATAAAAACCTACTACCTGCAAAAATAAATTCGATTCTATCTTGCTTGATTCAATAGATATGTATACTTATCCCTTTTATTCGGTTAACCCCACCCAGTATGACGTAGAAATTGAACCGTTAGCGATAGAACCTTGGATCAGCTTGTGGAATAATATACACATAAAAACCTATCATCTCCAAAAACAAAATCGATTCTGTCTTGCTTGGTTCAATAGATATGGACACTTATCCCTTTTAGTCGGTTAACCCTACCCACTTTGACGTAGAAATTGAACCGTTACCGATAGAACCTTGGATCAGCTTGTGGATTAATATACACACAAAAACCTATAATCTGCAAAAATAAATTCGATTCTACCTTGCTTGGTTCAATAGATATGGACACTTATCCCTTTTAGTCGGTTAACCCCACCCAGTATGACGTAGAAATTGAACCGTTAGCGATAGAACCTTGGATCAGCTTGTGGATTAATGTGCACATATAAAACTACCATCTGCAAAAATAAATTCGATTCTGTCTTGCTTGATTCAATAGATATGTATACTTATCCCTTTTAGTCGGTTAACCCCACCCACTTTGACGTAGAAATTGAACCGTTAACGATAGAACCTTGTATTGACTTGTGGAATAATATACACATAAAAACCTATCATCTCCAAAAACAAAATCGATTCTATCTTGCTTGGTTCAATAGATATGGACACTTATTCCTTTTAGTCGGTTAACCCCACCCAGTATGACGTAGAAATTGAACCGTTAGCGATAGAACCTTGGATCAGCCTGTGGATTAATATGCACATAAAAACCTACCATCTGCAAAAATAAATTCGATTCTACCTTGCTCGGTTCAATAGATATGGACACTTATCCCTTTTAGTCGGTTAACCCCAACCACTATAACGTAGAAATTGAACCGTTAACGATAGAACCTTGTATTGGCTTGTGGATTAATATACACATAAAAACCTACTACCTGCAAAAATAAATTCGATTCTATCTTGCTTGATTCAATAGATATGTATACTTATCCCTTTTAATCGGTTAACCCCACCCAGTATGACGTAGAAATTGAACCGTTAGCGATAGAACCTTGGATCAGCCTGTGGATTAATATGCATATAAAAACCTACCATCTGCAAAAATAAATTCGATTCTACCTTGCTCGGTTCAATAGATATGGACACTTATCCCTTTTAGTCGGTTAACCTCACCCACAATAGATATGGGCACTTATCCCTTTTAGTCGGTTAACCCCACTTAGTATGACGTAGAAATTGAACCGTTAGCGATAGAACATTGGATCAGCTTGTGGAATAATATACACATAAAAACCTATCATCTCCAAAAACAAAATCGATTCTATCTTGCTTGGTTCAATAGATATGGACACTTATCCCTTTTAGTCGGTTAACCCCACCCAGTATGACGTAGAAATTGAACCGTTAGCGATAGAACCTTGGATCAGCCTGTGGATTAATATGCACATAAAAACCTACCATCTGCAAAAATAAATTCGATTCTACCTTGCTCGGTTCAATAGATATGGACACTTATCCCTTTTAGTCGGTTAACCCCAACCACTATAACGTAGAAATTGAACCGTTAACGATAGAACCTTGTATTGGCTTGTGGAATAATATACACATAAAAACCTATCATCTCCAAAAACAAAATCGATTCTTTCTTGCTTGGTTCAATAGATATGGACACTTATCCCTTTTAGTCGGTTAACCCCACCCACTTTGACGTAAAAATTGAACCGTTAACGATAGAACCTTGGATCAGCTTGTGGATTAATACACGCATAAAAACCTATCAAATGCAAAAACAAAATCAATTCTATCTTGCTTGGCTCAATAGATATGGACACTTATCTCTTTTAGTCGGTTAACCCCATCCACTTTGATGTAGAAATTGAACCATTAACGATAGAACCTTGTGTCAGCTTGTGGATTAATATACACAAAAAAACCTATCATTTTCAAAAACAAAATCGATTCTATCTTGTTTGGTTCAATAGATATGGATACTTATCCCTTTTAGTCGGTTAACCCCACCCACTTTGACGTAGAAATTGAACCGTTAACGATAGAACCTTGGCTCAGCTTGTGGATTAATATACACATAAAAACCTATCACCTGCAAAAATAAATTCGATTCTATCTTGCTTGATTCAATAGATATGTATACTTATCCCTTTTAGTCGGTTAACCCCACCCACTTTGACGTAGAAATTGAACCGTTAACGGTAGAACCTTGGATCTGCTTGTGGATTAATATACACATAAAAACCTACTACCTGCAAAAATAAATTCGATTCTATCTTGGTTGGTTCAATAGATATGTATACTTATCCCTTTTATTCGGTTAACCCCAGCCACTATAACGTAGAAATAGAACCGTTAACGATAGAACCTTGGATCAGCTTGTGGATTAATATACGCATAAAAACCTATCATCTGCAAAAACAAATTCGTTATATCTTGCTTGGTTCAATAGATATGGACACTTATCCCTTTTAGTCGGTTAACCTCACCCACAATAGATATGGACACTTATCCCTTTTAGTCGGTTAACCCCACCTAGTATGACGTAGAAATTGAACCGTTAGCGATATAACCTTGGATCAGCTTGTGGATTAATATACACATAAAAACCTATCATCTGCAAAAATAAATTCGATTCTATCTTGCTTGATTCAATAGATATGTATACTTATCCGTTTTAGTCGGTTAACCCCACCCACTTTGACGTAGAAATTGATCCGTTAACGGTAGAACCTTGGATCAGCTTGTGGATTAATATACACATAAAAACCTATCATCTGCAAAAATAAATTCGATTCTATCTTGCTTGATTCAATAGATATGTATACTTATCCATTTTAGTCGGTTAACCCCACCCACTTTGACGTAGAAATTGATCCGTTAACGGTAGAACCTTGGATCTGCTTGTGGATTAATACATACATAAAAAACTACCATCTGCAAAAATAAAATCGATTCTGTCTTGCTTGGTTCAATAGATATCGACACTTATCCCTTTTAGTTGGTTAACCCCACATAGTATGACGTAGAAATTGAACTGTTAGCGATAGAACCTTGGATCAGCTTGTGGATTAATATACACATAAAAACCAATCATCTGCAAAAATAAATTCGATTCTATCTTGCTTGATTCAATAGATATGTATACTTATCCGTTTTAGTCGGTTAACCCCACCCACTTTGACGTAGAAATTGATCCGTTAACGGTAGAACCTTGGATCTGCTTGTGGATTAATATACACATAAAAACCTATCATCTGCAAAAATAAATTCGATTCTATCTTGCTTGATTCAATAGATATATATACTTATCCCTTTTAGTCGGTTAACCCCACCCACTTTGAGGTAGAAATTGAACCGTTATCGGTAGAACCTTGGATCTGCTTGTGAATTAATATACACATAAAAACCTATCATCTGCAAAAATAAATTCGATTCTATCTTGGTTGGTTCAATAGATATGTATACTTATCCCTTTTATTCGGTTAACCCCAGCCACTATAACGTAGAAATAGAACCGTTAACGATAGAACCTTGGCTCAGCTTGTGGATTAATATACACATAAAAACCTATCATCTGCAAAAATAAATTCGATTCTATCTTGCTTGATTCAATATATATGTATACTTATCCCTTTTAGTCGGTTAACCCCACCCACTTTGACGTAGAAATTGAACCGTTAACGGTAGAACCTTGGATCTGCTTGTGGATTAATATACACATAAAAACCTATCATCTGCAAAAATAAATTCGATTCTATCTTGGTTGGTTCAATAGATATGTATACTTATCCCTTTTATTCGGTTAACCCCAGCCACTATAACGTAGAAATAGAACCGTTAACGTTAGAACCTTGGCTCAGCTTGTGGATTAATATACACATAAAAACCTACCATCTGCAAAAATAAAATCGATTCTGTCTTGCTTAGTTCAATAGATATCGACACTTATTCCTTTTAGTCGGTTAACCCCACCCAGTATGACGTAGAAATTGAACTGTTAGCGATAGAACCTTGGATCAGCTTGTGGATTAATACACACATAAAAACCTACCATCTGCAAAAATAAAATCGATTCTATCTTGCTTGGTTCAATAGATATGGACATTTATCCCTTTTAGTCGGTTAACCCCACCCAGTATAACGTAGAAATTGAACCGTTAGCGATAGAACCTTGGATCAGCTTGTGGATTAATATACACATAAAAACCTATCATCTGCAAAAATAAATTCGATTCTATCTTGCTTGATTCAATAGATATGTATACTTATCCGTTTTAGTCGGTTAACCCCACCCACTTTGACGTAGAAATTGATCCGTTAACGGTAGAACCTTGGATCTGCTTGTGGATTAATATACACATAAAAACCTATCATCTGCAAAAATAAATTCGATTCTATCTTGCTTGATTCAATAGATATGTATACTTATCCCTTTTAGTCGGTTAACCCCACCCACTTTGAGGTAGAAATTGAACCCTTAACGGTAGAACCTTGGATCTGCTTGTGGATTAATATACACATAAAAGCCTATCATCTGCAAAAATAAATTCGATTCTATCATGGTTGGTTCAATAGATATGTATACTTATCCCTTTTATTCGGTTAACCCCAGCCACTATAACGTAGAAATAGAACCGTTAACGATAGAACCTTGGCTCAGCTTGTGGATTAATATACACATAAAAACCTATCATCTGCAAAAATAAATTCGATTCTATCTTGCTTGATTCAATAGATATTGTATACTTATCCCTTTTAGTCGGTTAACCCCACCCACTTTGACGTAGAAATTGAACCGTTAACGGTAGAACCTTGGATCTGCTTGTGGATTAATATACACATAAAAACCTACCATCTGCAAAAATAAAATCGATTCTGTCTTGCTTGGTTCAATAGATATCGACACTTATCCCTTTTAGTCGGTTAACCCCACCCAGTATGACGTAGAAATTGAACTGTTAGCGATAGAACCTTGGATCAGCTTGCGGATTAATACACACATAAAAACCTACCATCTGCAAAAATAAAATCGATTCTATCTTGCTTGGTTCAATAGATATGGACATTTATCCCTTTTAGTCGGTTAACCCCACCCAGTATAACGTAGAAATTGAACCGTTAGCGATAGAACCTTGGATCAGCTTGTGGATTAATGTACACGTAAAAAACTACCATCTGCAAAAATAAATTCGATTCTATCTTGCTTGGTTCAATAAATATGTATACTTATCCCTTTTAGTCGGTTAACCCCACCCATAATGACGTAGAAATTGAACCATTAAAGATAGAGCCGTGGATCAACTTGTGGATTAATATACGCATAAAAACCTATCATCTCCAAAAACAAAATCGATTCTATCTTGGTTGGTTCAATAGATATGGACACTTATCCCTTTTAGTCGGATAACCCCACTCAGTATGAGGTAGAAATTGAACCGTTAACGATAGAACCTTGTATTGGCTTGTGGAATAATAAACACATAAAAACCTATCATCTCCAAAAACAAAATCGATTCTATCTTGCTTGGTTCAATAGATATGGACACTTATCCCTTTTAGTCGGTTAACCCCACCCAGTATGACGTAGAAATTGAACCGTTAGCGATAGAACCTTGGATCAGCTTGTGGATTAATGTGCACAGAAAAACCTACCATCTGCAAAAATAAATTCAATTCTACCTTGCTTGGTTCAATAGATATGGACACTTATCCCTTTTAGTCGGTTAACCCGAACCACTATAACGTAGAAATTGAACCGTCGATAGAACCTTGTATTGGCTTGTGGAATAATATACACATAAAAACCTATCATCTCCAAAAACAAAATCGATTCTATCTTGCTTGGTTCAATAGATATGGACACTTATCCCTTTTAGTCGGTTAACCCTACCCACTTTGACGTAGAAATTGAACCGTTACCGATAGAACCTTGGATCAGCTTGTGGATTAATATACACATAAAAACCTATAATCTGCAAAAATAAAATCTATTCTATCTTGCTTGGTTCAATAGATATGGACACTTATCCCTTTTAGTTGGATAACCCCACTCAGTATGACGTAGAAATTGAACCGTTAGCGATAGAACCTTGGATCAGCTTGTGGATTAATACACACATAAAAACCTACCATCTGCAGAAATAAAATCGATTCTGTCTTGCTTGGTTCAATAGATATGGACACTTATCCCTTTCAGTCGGTTAACCCCACCCAGTTTGACGTAGAAATTGAACCGTTAGCGATAGAACCTTGGATCAGCTTGTGGATTAATATGCACATAAAAACCTACCATCTGCAAAAATAAATTCGATTATACCTTGCTTGGTTCAATAGATATGGACACTTATCCCTTTTAGTCGGTTAACCCCAACCACTATAACGTAGAAATTGAACCGTTAACGATAGAACCTTGTATTGGCTTGTGGAATAATATACACATAAAAACCTATCATCTCCAAAAACAAAATCGATTCTATCTTGCTTGGTTCAATAGATATGGACACTTATCCCTTTTAGTCGGTTAACCCTACCCACTTTGACGTAGAAATTGAACCGTTACCGATAGAACCTTGGATCAGCTTGTGGATTAATATACACACAAAAACCTATAATCTGCAAAAATAAATTCGATTCTACCTTGCTTGGTTCAATAGATATGGACACTTATCCCTTTTAGTCGGTTAACCCCACCCAGTATGACGTAGAAATTGAACCGTTAGCGATAGAACCTTGGATCAGCTTGTGGATTAATGTGCACATATAAAACTACCATCTGCAAAAATAAATTCGATTCTGTCTTGCTTGATTCAATAGATATGTATACTTATCCCTTTTAATCGGTTAACCCCACCCAGTATGACGTAGAAATTGAACCGTTAGCGATAGAACCTTGGATCAGCCTGTGGATTAATATGCATATAAAAACCTACCATCTGCAAAAATAAATTCGATTCTACCTTGCTCGGTTCAATAGATATGGACACTTATCCCTTTTAGTCGGTTAACCTCACCCACAATAGATATGGACACTTATCCCTCTTAGTCGGTTAACCCCACTTAGTATGACGTAGAAATTGAACCGTTAGCGATAGAACCTTGGATCAGCTTGTGGAATAATATACACATAAAAACCTATCATCTCCAAAAACAAAATCGATTCTATCTTGCTTGGTTCAATAGATATGGACACTTATTCCTTTTAGTCGGTTAACCCCACCCAGTATGACGTAGAAATTGAACCGTTAGCGATAGAACCTTGGATCAGCCTGTGGATTAATATGCACATAAAAACCTACCATCTGCAAAAATAAATTCGATTCTACCTTGCTCGGTTCAATAGATATGGACACTTATCCCTTTTAGTCGGTTAACCCCAACCACTATAACGTAGAAATTGAACCGTTAACGATAGAACCTTGTATTGGCTTGTGGATTAATATACACATAAAAACCTACTACCTGCAAAAATAAATTCGATTCTATCTTGCTTGATTCAATAGATATGTATACTTATCCCTTTTAATCGGTTAACCCCACCCAGTATGACGTAGAAATTGAACCGTTAGCGATAGAACCTTGGATCAGCCTGTGGATTAATATGCATATAAAAACCTACCATCTGCAAAAATAAATTCGATTCTACCTTGCTCGGTTCAATAGATATGGACACTTATCCCTTTTAGTCGGTTAACCTCACCCACAATAGATATGGACACTTATCCCTTTTAGTCGGTTAACCCCACTTAGTATGACGTAGAAATTGAACCGTTAGCGATAGAACCTTGGATCAGCTTGCGGAATAATATACACATAAAAACCTATCATCTCCAAAAACAAAATCGATTCTATCTTGCTTGGTTCAATAGATATGGACACTTATCCCTTTTAGTCGGTTAACCCTACCCACTTTGACGTAGAAATTGAACCGTTACCGATAGAACCTTGGATCAGCTTGTGGATTAATATACACACAAAAACCTATAATCTGCAAAAATAAATTCGATTCTACCTTGCTTGGTTCAATAGATATGGACACTTATCCCTTTTAGTCGGTTAACCCCACCCAGTATGACGTAGAAATTGAACCGTTAGCGATAGAACCTTGGATCAGCTTGTGGATTAATGTGCACATATAAAACTACCATCTGCAAAAATAAATTCGATTCTGTCTTGCTTGATTCAATAGATATGTATACTTATCCCTTTTAATCGGTTAACCCCACCCAGTATGACGTAGAAATTGAACCGTTAGCGATAGAACCTTGGATCAGCCTGTGGATTAATATGCATATAAAAACCTACCATCTGCAAAAATAAATTCGATTCTACCTTGCTCGGTTCAATAGATATGGACACTTATCCCTTTTAGTCGGTTAACCTCACCCACAATAGATATGGACACTTATCCCTTTTAGTCGGTTAACCCCACTTAGTATGACGTAGAAATTGAACCGTTAGCGATAGAACCTTGGATCAGCTTGTGGAATAATATACACATAAAAACCTATCATCTCCAAAAACAAAATCGATTCTATCTTGCTTGGTTCAATAGATATGGACACTTATTCCTTTTAGTCGGTTAACCCCACCCAGTATGACGTAGAAATTGAACCGTTAGCGATAGAACCTTGGATCAGCCTGTGGATTAATATGCACATAAAAACCTACCATCTGCAAAAATAAATTCGATTCTACCTTGCTCGGTTCAATAGATATGGACACTTATCCCTTTTAGTCGGTTAACCCCAACCACTATAACGTAGAAATTGAACCGTTAACGATAGAACCTTGTATTGGCTTGTGGAATAATATACACATAAAAACCTATCATCTCCAAAAATAAATTCGATTCTATCTTGCTTGATTCAATAGATATCGACACTAATCCCCTTTAGTTGGTTAACCCCACATAGTATGACGTAGAAATTGAACTGTTAGCGATAGAACCTTGGATCAGCTTGTGGATTAATACACGCATAAAAACCTATCAAATGCAAAAACAAAATCAATTCTATCTGGCTTGGCTCAATAGATATGGACACTTATCTCTTTTAGTCGGTTAACCCCATCCACTTTGATGTAGAAATTGAACCATTAACGATAGAACCTTGTGTCAGCTTGTGGATTAATATACACAAAAAAACCTATCATTTTCAAAAACAAAATCGATTCTGTCTTGTTTGGTTCAATAGATATGGATACTTATCCCTTTTAGTCGGTTAACCCCACCCACTTTGACGTAGAAATTGAACCGTTAACGATAGAACCTTGGCTCAGCTTGCGGATTAATATACACATAAAAACCTATCACCTGCAAAAATAAATTCGATTCTATCTTGCTTGATTCAATAGATATGTATACTTATCCCTTTTAGTCGGTTAACCCCACCCACTTTGACGTAGAAATTGAACCGTTAACGGTAGAACCTTGGATCTGCTTGTGGATTAATATACACATAAAAACCTACTACCTGCAAAAATAAATTCGATTCTATCTTGGTTGGTTCAATAGATATGTATACTTATCCCTTTTATTCGGTTAACCCCAGCCACTATAACGTAGAAATAGAACCGTTAACGATAGAACCTTGGATCAGCTTGTGGATTAATATACGCATAAAAACCTATCATCTGCAAAAACAAATTCGTTATATCTTGCTTGGTTCAATAGATATGGACACTTATCCCTTTTAGTCGGTTAACCTCACCCACAATAGATATGGACACTTATACCTTTTAGTCGGTTAACCCCACCTAGTATGACGTAGAAATTGAACCGTTAGCGATATAACCTTGGATCAGCTTGTGGATTAATATACACATAAAAACCTATCATCTGCAAAAATAAATTCGATTCTATCTTGCTTGATTCAATAGATATGTATACTTATCCGTTTTAGTCGGTTAACCCCACCCACTTTGACGTAGAAATTGATCCGTTAACGGTAGAACCTTGGATCAGCTTGTGGATTAATATACACATAAAAACCTATCATCTGCAAAAATAAATTCGATTCTATCTTGCTTGATTCAATAGATATGTATACTTATCCGTTTTAGTCGGTTAACCCCACCCACTTTGACGTAGAAATTGATCCGTTAACGGTAGAACCTTGGATCTGCTTGTGGATTAATACACACATAAAAAACTACCATCTGCAAAAATAAAATCGATTCTGTCTTGCTTGGTTCAATAGATATCGACACTAATCCCCTTTAGTTGGTTAACCCCACATAGTATGACGTAGAAATTGAACTGTTAGCGATAGAACCTTGGATCAGCTTGTGGATTAATATACACATAAAAACCTATCATCTGCAAAACTAAATTCGATTCTATCTTGCTTGATTCAATAGATATGTATACTTATCCGTTTTAGTCGGTTAACCCCACCCACTTTGACGTAGAAATTGATCCGTTAACGGTAGAACCTTGGATCTGCTTGTGGATTAATATACACATAAAAACCTATCATCTGCAAAAATAAATTCGATTCTATCTTGCTTGATTCAATAGATATGTATACTTATCCCTTTTAGTCGGTTAACCCCACCCACTTTGAGGTAGAAATTGAACCGTTAACGGTAGAACTTTGGATCTGCTTGTGGATTAATATACACATAAAAACCTATCATCTGCAAAAATAAATTCGATTCTATCTTGGTTGGTTCAATAGATATGTATACTTATCCCTTTTATTCGGTTAACCCCAGCCACTATAACGTAGAAATAGAACCGTTAACGTTAGAACCTTGGCTCAGCTTGTGGATTAATATACACATAAAAACCTACCATCTGCAAAAATAAAATCGATTCTGTCTTGCTTAGTTCAATAGATATCGACACTTATTCCTTTTAGTCGGTTAACCCCACCCAGTATGACGTAGAAATTGAACTGTTAGCGATAGAACCTTGGATCAGCTTGTGGATTAATACCCACATAAAAACCTACCATCTGCAAAAATAAAATCGATTCTATCTTGCTTGGTTCAATAGATATGTATACTTATCCCTTTTATTCGGTTAACCCCAGCCACTATAACGTAGAAATAGAACCGTTAACGATAGAACCTTGGCTCAGCTTGTGGATTAATATACACATAAAAACCTATCATCTGCAAAAATAAATTCGATTCTATCTTGCTTGATTCAATAGATATGTATACTTATCCCTTTTAGTCGGTTAACCCCACCCACTTTGACGTAGAAATTGAACCGTTAACGGTAGAACCTTGGATCTGCTTGTGGATTAATATACACATAAAAACCTATCATCTGCAAAAATAAATTCGATTCTATCTTGGTTGGTTCAATAGATATGTATACTTATCCCTTTTATTCGGTTAACCCCAGCCACTATAACGTAGAAATAGAACCGTTAACGTTAGAACCTTGGCTCAGCTTGTGGATTAATATACACATAAAAACCTACCATCTGCAAAAATAAAATCGATTCTGTCTTGCTTAGTTCAATAGATATCGACACTTATTCCTTTTAGTCGGTTAACCCCACCCAGTATGACGTAGAAATTGAACTGTTAGCGATAGAACCTTGGATCAGCTTGTGGATTAATACACACATAAAAACCTACCATCTGCAAAAATAAAATCGATTCTATCTTGCTTGGTTCAATAGATATGGACATTTATCCCTTTTAGCCGGTTAACCCCACCCAGTATAACGTAGAAATTGAACCGTTAGCGATAGAACCTTGGATCAGCTTGTGGATTAATGTACACATAAAAACCTATCATCTGCAAAAATAAATTCGATTCTATCTTGCTTGATTCAATAGATATGTATACTTATCCCTTTTAGTCGGTTAACCCCACCCACTTTGAGGTAGAAATTGAACCGTTAACGGTAGAACTTTGGATCTGCTTGTGGATTAATATACACATAAAAACCTATCATCTGCAAAAATAAATTCGATTCTATCTTGGTTGGTTCAATAGATATGTATACTTATCCCTTTTATTCGGTTAACCCCAGCCACTATAACGTAGAAATAGAACCGTTAACGATAGAACCTTGGCTCAGCTTGTGGATTAATATACATATAAAAACCTACCATCTGCAAAAATAAAATCGATTCTGTCTTGCTTGGTTCAATAGATATCGACACTTATTCCTTTTAGTCGGTTAACCCCACCCAGTATGACGTAGAAATTGAACTGTTAGCGATAGAACCTTGGATCAGCTTGTGGATTAATACACACATAAAAACCTACCATCTGCAAAAATAAAATCGATTCTATCTTGCTTGGTTCAATAGATATGGACATTTATCCCTTTTAGTCGGTTAACCCCACCCAGTATAACGTAGAAATTGAACCGTTAGCGATAGAACCTTGGATCAGCTTGTGGATTAATGTACACATAAAAAACTACCATCTGCAAAAATAAATTAGATTCTATCTTGCTTGGTTCAATAAATATGTATACTTACCCCTTTTAGTCGGTTAACCCCACCCACAATGACGTAGAAATTGAACCATTAAAGATAGAGCCGTGGATCAACTTGTGGATTAATATACGCATAAAAACCTATCATCTCCAAAAACAAAATCGATTCTATCTTGGTTGGTTCAATAGATATGGACACTTATCCCTTTTAGTCGGATAACCCCACTCAGTATGAGGTAGAAATTGAACCGTTAACGATAGAACCTTGTATTGGCTTGTGGAATAATAAACACATAAAAACCTATCATCTCCAAAAACAAAATCGATTCTATCTTGCTCGGTTCAATAGATATGGACACTTATCCCTTTTAGTCGGTTAACCCCACCCAGTATGACGTAGAAATTGAACCGTTAGCGATAGAACCTTGGATCAGCTTGTGGATTAATGTGCACAGAAAAACCTACCATCTGCAAAAATAAATTCAATTCTACCTTGCTTGGTTCAATAGATATGGACACTTATCCCTTTTAGTCGGTTAACCCGAACCACTATAACGTAGAAATTGAACCGTCGATAGAACCTTGTATTGGCTTGTGGAATAATATACACATAAAAACCTATCATCTCCAAAAACAAAATCGATTCTATCTTGCTTGGTTCAATAGATATGGACACTTATCCCTTTTAGTCGGTTAACCCTACCCACTTTGACGTAGAAATTGAACCGTTACCGATAGAACCTTGGATCAGCTTGTGGATTAATATACACATAAAAACCTATAATCTGCAAAAATAAAATCTATTCTATCTTGCTTGGTTCAATAGATATGGACACTTATCCCTTTTAGTTGGATAACCCCACTCAGTATGACGTAGAAATTGAACCGTTAGCGATAGAACCTTGGATCAGCTTGTGGATTAATACACACATAAAAACCTACCATCTGCAGAAATAAAATCGATTCTGTCTTGCTTGGTTCAATAGATATGGACACTTATCCCTTTCAGTCGGTTAACCCCACCCAGTTTGACGTAGAAATTGAACCGTTAGCGATAGAACCTTGGATCAGCTTGTGGATTAATATGCACATAAAAACCTACCATCTGCAAAAATAAATTCGATTATACCTTGCTTGGTTCAATAGATATGGACACTTATCCCTTTTAGTCGGTTAACCCCAACCACTATAACGTAGAAATTGAACCGTTAACGATAGAACCTTGTATTGGCTTGTGGAATAATATACACATAAAAACCTATCATCTCCAAAAACAAAATCGATTCTATCTTGCTTGGTTCAATAGATATGGACACTTATCCCTTTTAGTCGGTTAACCCCACCCAGTATGACGTAGAAATTGAACCGTTAGCGATAGAACCTTGGATCAGCTTGTGGATTAATATGCACATAAAAACCTACCATCTGCAAAAATAAATTCGGTTCTACCTTGCTTGGTTCAATAGATATGGACACTTATCCCTTTTAGTCGGTTAACCGCAACCACTATAACGTAGAAATTGAACCATTGAATAAACCATTGAATAAACCAGCTTGTGGATTAATATACACATAAAAACCTACCATCTGCAAAAATAAATTCGATTCTATCTTGGTTGGTTCAATAGATATGTATACTTATCCCTTTTATTCGGTTAACCCCAGCCACTATAACGTAGAAATAGAACCGTTAACGTTAGAACCTTGGCTCAGCTTGTGGATTAATATACACATAAAAACCTACCATCTGCAAAAATAAAATCGATTCTGTCTTGCTTAGTTCAATAGATATCGACACTTATTCCTTTTAGTCGGTTAACCCCACCCAGTATGACGTAGAAATTGAACTGTTAGCGATAGAACCTTGGATCAGCTTGTGGATTAATACACACATAAAAACCTACCATCTGCAAAAATAAAATCGATTCTATCTTGCTTGGTTCAATAGATATGTATACTTATCCCTTTTATTCGGTTAACCCCAGCCACTATAACGTAGAAATAGAACCGTTAACGTTAGAACCTTGGCTCAGCTTGCGGATTAATATACACATAAAAACCTACCATCTGCAAAAATAAAATCGATTCTGTCTTGCTTAGTTCAATAGATATCGACACTTATTCCTTTTAGTCGGTTAACCCCACCCAGTATGACGTAGAAATTGAACTGTTAGCGATAGAACCTTGGATCAGCTTGTGGATTAATACACACATAAAAACCTACCATCTGCAAAAATAAATTCGGTTCTACCTTGCTTGGTTCAATAGATATGGACACTTATCCCTTTTAGTCGGTTAACCGCAACCACTATAACGTAGAAATTGAACCATTGAATAAACCATTGAATAAACCAGCTTGTGGATTAATATACACATAAAAACCTACCATCTGCAAAAATAAATTCGATTCTATCTTGGTTGGTTCAATAGATATGTATACTTATCCCTTTTATTCGGTTAACCCCAGCCACTATAACGTAGAAATAGAACCGTTAACGTTAGAACCTTGGCTCAGCTTGTGGATTAATATACACATAAAAACCTACCATCTGCAAAAATAAAATCGATTCTGTCTTGCTTAGTTCAATAGATATCGACACTTATCCCTTTTAGTCGGTTAACCCCACCCAGTATGACGTAGAAATTGAACCGTTAGCGATAGAACCTTGGATCAGCTTGTGGATTAATATACACACAAAAACCTATAATCTGCAAAAATAAATTCTATTCTACCTTGCTTGGTTCAATAGATATGGACACTTATCCCTTTTAGTCGGTTAACCCCACCCAGTATGACGTAGAAATTGAACCGTTAGCGATAGAACATTGGATCAGCTTGTGGATTAATGTGCACATATAAAACTACCATCTGCAAAAATAAATTCGATTCTGTCTTGCTTGATTCAATAGATATGTATACTTATCCCTTTTAATCGGTTAACCCCACCCAGTATGACGTAGAAATTGAACCGTTAGCGATAGAACCTTGGATCAGCCTGTGGATTAATATGCATATAAAAACCTACCATCTGCAAAAATAAATTCGATTCTACCTTGCTCGGTTCAATAGATATGGACACTTATCCCTTTTAGTCGGTTAACCTCACCCACAATAGATATGGACACTTATCCCTCTTAGTCGGTTAACCCCACTTAGTATGACGTAGAAATTGAACCGTTAGCGATAGAACCTTGGATCAGCTTGTGGAATAATATACACATAAAAACCTATCATCTCCAAAAACAAAATCGATTCTATCTTGCTTGGTTCAATAGATATGGACACTTATTCCTTTTAGTCGGTTAACCCCACCCAGTATGACGTAGAAATTGAACCGTTAGCGATAGAACCTTGGATCAGCCTGTGGATTAATATGCACATAAAAACCTACCATCTGCAAAAATAAATTCGATTCTACCTTGCTCGGTTCAATAGATATGGACACTTATCCCTTTTAGTCGGTTAACCCCAACCACTATAACGTAGAAATTGAACCGTTAACGATAGAACCTTGTATTGGCTTGTGGATTAATATACACATAAAAACCTACTACCTGCAAAAGTAAATTCGATTCTATCTTGCTTGATTCAATAGATATGTATACTTATCCCTTTTAATCGGTTAACCCCACCCAGTATGACGTAGAAATTGAACCGTTAGCGATAGAACCTTGGATCAGCCTGTGGATTAATATGCATATAAAAACCTACCATCTGCAAAAATAAATTCGATTCTACCTTGCTCGGTTCAATAGATATGGACACTTATCCCTTTTAGTCGGTTAACCTCACCCACAATAGATATGGACACTTATCCCTTTTAGTCGGTTAACCCCACTTAGTATGACGTAGAAATTGAACCGTTAGCGATAGAACCTTGGATCAGCTTGTGGAATAATATACACATAAAAACCTATCATCTCCAAAAACAAAATCTATTCTATCTTGCTTGGTTCAATAGATATGGACACTTATCCCTTTTAGTCGGTTAACCCTACCCACTTTGACGTAGAAATTGAACCGTTACCGATAGAACCTTGTGTCAGCTTGTGGATTAATATACACACAAAAACCTATAATCTGCAAAAATAAATTCGATTCTACCTTGCTTGGTTCAATAGATATGGACACTTATCCCTTTTAGTCGGTTAACCCCACCCAGTATGACGTAGAAATTGAACCGTTAGCGATAGAACCTTGGATCAGCTTGTGGATTAATGTGCACATATAAAACTACCATCTGCAAAAATAAATTCGATTCTGTCTTGCTTGATTCAATAGATATGTATACTTATCCCTTTTAATCGGTTAACCCCACCCAGTATGACGTAGAAATTGAACCGTTAGCGATAGAACCTTGGATCAGCCTGTGGATTAATATGCATATAAAAACCTACCATCTGCAAAAATAAATTCGATTCTACCTTGCTCGGTTCAATAGATATGGACACTTATCCCTTTTAGTCGGTTAACCTCACCCACAATAGATATGGACACTTATCCCTTTTAGTCGGTTAACCCCACTTAGTATGACGTAGAAATTGAACCGTTAGCGATAGAACCTTGGATCAGCTTGTGAAATAATATACACATAAAAACCTATCATCTCCAAAAACAAAATCGATTCTATCTTGCTTGGTTCAATAGATATGGACACTTATTCCTTTTAGTCGGTTAACCCCACCCAGTATGACGTAGAAATTGAACCGTTAGCGATAGAACCTTGGATCAGCCTGTGGATTAATATGCACATAAAAACCTACCATCTGCAAAAATAAATTCGATTCTACCTTGCTCGGTTCAATAGATATGGACACTTATCCCTTTTAGTCGGTTAACCCCAACCACTATAACGTAGAAATTGAACCGTTAACGATAGAACCTTGTATTGGCTTGTGGAATAATATACACATAAAAACCTATCATCTCCAAAAATAAATTCGATTCTATCTTGCTTGATTCAATAGATATCGACACTAATCCCCTTTAGTTGGTTAACCCCACATAGTATGACGTAGAAATTGAACTGTTAGCGATAGAACCTTGGATCAGCTTGTGGATTAATACACGCATAAAAACCTATCAAATGCAAAAACAAAATCAATTCTATCTGGCTTGGCTCAATAGATATGGACACTTATCTCTTTTAGTCGGTTAACCCCATCCACTTTGATGTAGAAATTGAACCATTAACGATAGAACCTTGTGTCAGCTTGTGGATTAATATACACAAAAAAACCTATCATTTTCAAAAACAAAATCGATTCTATCTTGTTTGGTTCAATAGATATGGATACTTATCCCTTTTAGTCGGTTAACCCCACCCACTTTGACGTAGAAATTGAACCGTTAACGATAGAACCTTGGCTCAGCTTGCGGATTAATATACACATAAAAACCTATCACCTGCAAAAATAAATTCGATTCTATCTTGCTTGATTCAATAGATATGTATACTTATCCATTTTAGTCGGTTAACCCCACCCACTTTGACGTAGAAATTGAACCGTTAACGGTAGAACCTTGGATCTGCTTGTGGATTAATATACACATAAAAACCTACTACCTGCAAAAATAAATTCGATTCTATCTTGGTTGGTTCAATAGATATGTATACTTATCCCTTTTATTCGGTTAACCCCAGCCACTATAACGTAGAAATAGAACCGTTAACGATAGAACCTTGGATCAGCTTGTGGATTAATATACGCATAAAAACCTATCATCTGCAAAAACAAATTCGTTATATCTTGCTTGGTTCAATAGATATGGACACTTATCCCTTTTAGTCGGTTAACCTCACCCACAATAGATATGGACACTTATACCTTTTAGTCGGTTAACCCCACCTAGTATGACGTAGAAATTGAACCGTTAGCGATATAACCTTGGATCAGCTTGTGGATTAATATACACATAAAAACCTATCATCTGCAAAAATAAATTCGATTCTATCTTGCTTGATTCAATAGATATGTATACTTATCCGTTTTAGTCGGTTAACCCCACCCACTTTGACGTAGAAATTGATCCGTTAACGGTAGAACCTTGGATCAGCTTGTGGATTAATATACACATAAAAACCTATCATCTGCAAAAATAAATTCGATTCTATCTTGCTTGATTCAATAGATATGTATACTTATCCGTTTTAGTCGGTTAACCCCACCCACTTTGACGTAGAAATTGATCCGTTAACGGTAGAACCTTGGATCTGCTTGTGGATTAATACACACATAAAAAACTACCATCTGCAAAAATAAAATCGATTCTGTCTTGCTTGGTTCAATAGATATCGACACTAATCCCCTTTAGTTGGTTAACCCCACATAGTATGACGTAGAAATTGAACTGTTAGCGATAGAACCTTGGATCAGCTTGTGGATTAATATACACATAAAAACCTATCATCTTCAAAACTAAATTCGATTCTATCTTGCTTGATTCAATAGATATGTATACTTATCCGTTTTAGTCGGTTAACCCCACCCACTTTGACGTAGAAATTGATCCGTTAACGGTAGAACCTTGGATCTGCTTGTGGATTAATATACACATAAAAACCTATCATCTGCAAAAATAAAATCGATTCTGTCGTGCTTGGTTCAATAGATATGTATACTTATCCCTTTTAGTCGGTTAACCCCACCCATTATGACGTAGAAATTGAACCATTAAAGATAGAGCCTTGGATCAGCTTGTGGACTAATATACGCATAAAAACCTATCACCTGCAAAAACAAAATCGTTATATCTTGCTTGGTTCAATAGATATGGACACTTATCCCTTTTAGTCGGTTAACCTCACCCACAATAGATATGGATACTTATCCCTTTTAGTCGGTTAACCCCATCCACTATGACGTAGAAATTGAACCGTTAACGATAGAACCTTGTATTGGCTTGTGGAATAATATACACATAAAAACCTATCATCTCCAAAAACAAAATCGATTCTATCTTGCTTGGTTCAATAGATATGGACACTTATCCCTTTTAGTCGGTTAACCTCACCCACAATAGATATGGACACTTATCCCTTTTAGTCGGTTAACCCCATCCACTTTGACGTAGAAATTGAACCGTTAACGATAGAACTTCGGATCAGCTTGTGGATTAATATAAACATAAAAACCTATAATCTGCAAAAATAAAAACTATTCCATCTTTCTTGGTTCAATAGATATGGACACTTATCCCTTTTATTCGGATAACCCCACTCAGTATGACGTAGAAATTGAACCGTTAGCGATAGAACTTTGGATCGGCTTGTGGATTAATACACAAATAAAAACCTACCATCTGCAGAAATAAAATCGATTCTGTCTTGCTTGGTTCAATAGATATGGACACTTATCCCTTTTAGTCGGTTAACCCCACCCAGTATGACGTAGAAATTGAACCGTTAACGATAGAACCTTGGATCTTCTTGTGTATTAATATAGACATAAAAACCTACCATCTTCAAAAATAAAATCGATTCTGTCTTGCTTGGTTCAATAGATATGGACACTTATCCCTTTCCGTCGGTTAACCCCACCCAGTTTGACGTAGAAATTGAACCGTTAGCGATAGAACCTATGGACACTTATCCCTTTTAGTCGGTTAACCCCACCCAGTATAACGTAGAAATTGAACCGTTAGCGATAGAACCTTGGATCAGCTTGTGGAATAATATACACATAAAAACCTACCATCTGCAAAAATAAATTCGATTCTATCTTGCTTGGTTCAATAGATATGTATACTTATCCCCTTTAGTCGGTTAACCCCACCCACTATTACGTAGAAATTGAACCATTAAAGTTAGAGCCTTGCATCAGCTTGTGGATTAATATACGCATAAAAACCTATCATCTGCAAAAACAAAATCGTTATATCTTGCTTGGTTCAATAGATATGGACACTTATCCCTTTTAGTCGGTTAACCTCACCCACAATAGATATGGACACTTATCCCTTTTAGTCGGTTAACCCCATCCACTTTGACGTAGAAATTGAACCGTTAACGATAGAACATTGGATCAGCTTGTGGATTAATATACACATAAAAACCTATCATCTGCAAAAACAAAATCGATTCTATCTTGCTTGGTTCAATAGATATGGACACTTATCCCTTTTAGTCGGTTAACCCCAACCACTATAACGTAGAAATTGAACCGTTAACGATAGAACCTCGGATCAGCTTGTGGATTGATATACACATAAAAACCTATAATCTGCAAAAATAAAAACTATTCCATCTTGCTTGGTTCAATAGATATGGACACTTATCCCTTTTATTCGGATAACCCAACTCAGTATGACGTAGAAATTGAACCGTTAGCGATGTAACCTTGTATCAGCTTGTGGATTAATACACACATAAAAGCCTACCATCTGCAGAAATAAAATCGATTCTGTCTTGCTTGGTTCAATAGATATGGACACTTATCCCTTTTAGTCGGTTAACCCCACCCAGTATGACGTAGAAATTGAACCGTTAACGATAGAACCTTGTATTGGCTTGTGGAATAATATACACATAAAAACCTATCATCTTCAAAAACAAAATCGATTCTATCTTGCTTGGTTCAATAGATATGGACACATATCCCTTTTAGTCGGATAACCCCACTCAGTATGACGTAGAAATTGAACCGTTAACGATAGAACCTTGTATTGGCTTGTTTAATAATATACACATAAAAACCTACCATCTGCAAAAATAAATTCGATTCTATCTTGCTTGGTTCAATATATATGTATACTTATCCCTTTTAGTCTGTTAACCCCAACCACTATAACGTAGAAATTGAACCGTTAACGACAGAACCTTAGATCAGCTTGTGGATTAATATACACATAAAAACCTATCATCTGCAAGAACAAAATCGATTCTATCTTGCTTGGTTCAATAGATATGGACACTTATCCCTTTTAGTCGATTAACCTCACCCACAATAAATATGGACACTTATCCCTTTTAGTCGGTTAACCCCACTCAGTATGACGTAGAAATTGAACCGTTAACGATAGAACCTTGTATTGGCTTGTTTAATAATATACACATAAAAACCTACCATCTGCAAAAATAAATTCGATTCTATCTTGCTTGGTTCAATATATATGTATACTTATCCCTTTTAGTCTGTTAACCCCAACCACTATAACGTAGAAATTGAACCGTTAACGATAGAACATTGGATCAGCTTGTGGATTAATATACACATAAAAACCTATCATCTGCAAAAACAAAATCGATTCTATCTTGCTTGGTTCAATAGATATGGACACTTATCCCTTTTAGTCGGTTAACCCCAACCACTATAACGTAGAAATTGAACCGTTAACGATAGAACCTCGGATCAGCTTGTGGATTAATATACACATAAAAACCTATAATCTGCAAAAATAAAAACTATTCCATCTTGCTTGGTTCGATAGATATGGACACTTATCCCTTTTATTCGGATAACCCCACTCAGTATGACGTAGAAATTGAACCGTTAGCGATAGAACCTTGTATCAGCTTGTGGATTAATACACACATAAAAGCCTACCATCTGCAGAAATAAAATCGATTCTCTCTTGCTTGGTTCAATAGATATGGACACTTATCCCTTTTAGTCGGTTAACCCCACCCAGTATGACGTAGAAATTGAACCGTTAAGGACAGAACCTTGGATCTGCTTGTGTATTAATATTCACATAAAAACCTACCGTCTGCAAAAATAAATTGGATTCTACCTTACTTGGTTCAATAGATATGGACACTTATCCCTTTTAGTCGGTTAACCCCAACCACTATAACGTAGAAATTGAACCGTTAACGACAGAACCTTGTATTGGCTTGTGGAATAATATACACATAAAAACCTATCATCTCCAAAAACAAAATAGATTCTAGCTTGCTTGGTTCAATAGATATGGACACTTATCCCTTTTAGTCGGTTAACCCCACCCAGTATGACGTAGAAGTTGAACCGTTAGCGATAGAACCTTGTATCAGCTTGTGGATTAATATGCACATAAAAACCTACCATCTGCAAAAATAAATTTGATTCTACCTTGCTTGGTTCAATAGATATGGACACTTTTCCCTTGTAGTCGGTTAACCCCAACCACTATAACGTAGAAATTGAACCGTTAACGATAGAACCTTGTATTGGCTTGTGAAATAATATACACATAAAAACCTATCATCTCCAAAAACAAAATAGATTCTATCTTGCTTGGTTCAATAGATATGGACACTTATCCCTTTTAGTAGGTTAACCCCACCCAGTATAACGTAGAAATTGAACCGTTAACGATAGAACCTTGTATTGGCTTGTGGAATAATATACACATAAAAACCTATCATCTCCAAAAACAAATTCGATTCTATCTTGCTTGGTTCAATAGATATGGACACTTATCCCTTTTAGTCGGTTAACCCCACCTAGTATGACGTAGAAATTAAACCGTTAGCGATAGAACCTTGGATCAGCTTGTGGGTTAATATAGACATAAAAACCTTCCATCTGCAAAAATAAAATCGATTCTGTCTTGCTTGGTTCAATAGATATCGACACTTATCCCTTTTAGTCGGTTAACCCCACCCAATATAACGTAGAAATTAAACCGTTAGCGATAGAACCTTGGATCAGCTTGTGGATTAATGTACACATAAAAAACTACCATCTGCAAAAATAAATTCGATTCTATCTTGCTTGGTTCAATAGATATATATACTTATCCCTTTTAGTCGGTTAACCCCACCCACTATGACGTAGAAATTGAACCATTAAAGATAGAGCCTTGGATCAGCTTGTGGATTAATATACGCATAAAAACCTATCACCTGCAAAAACAAAATCCTTATATCTTGCTTGGTTCAATAGATATGGACACTTATCCCTTTTAGTCGGTTAACCTCACCCACAATAGATATGGACACTTATCCCTTTTAGTCGGTTAACCCCATCCACTTTGACGTAGAAATTGAACCGTTAACGATAGAACCTTGTGTTGGCTTGTGGAATAATATACACATAAAAACCTATCATCTCCAAAAACAAAATCGATTCTATCTTGCTTGGTTCAATAGATATGGACACTTATCCCTTTTAGTCGGATAACCTCACCCACAATAGATATGGACACTTATCCCTTTTAGTCGGTTAACCCCATCCACTTTGACATAGAAATTGAACCGTTAACGATAGAACCTTGTATTGGCTTGTGGAATAATATACACATAAAAACCTATCATCTCCAAAAACAAAATCGATTCTATCTTGCTTGGTTCAATAGATATGGACACTTATCCCTTTTATTCGGTTAACCTCACCCACAATAGATATGGACACTTATCCCTTTTAGTCGGTTAACCCCATCCACTTTGACGTAGAAATTGAACCGTTAACGATAGAACCTTGGATCAGCTTGTGGATTAATATACACATAAAAGCCTACCATCTGCAAAAATAAAATCGATTCTGTCTTGCTTGGTTCAATAGATATCGACACTTATCCCTTTTAGTCGGTTAACCCCACCCAGTATAACGTAGAAATTGAACCGTTAGCGATGGAACCTTGGATCAGCTTGTGGATTAATATACACATAAAAAACTACCATCTGCAAAAATAAATTCGATTCTATCTTGCTTGGTTCAATAGATATGTATACTTATCCCTTTTAGTCGGTTAACCCCACCCATTATGACGTAGAAATTGAACCATTAAAGATAGAGCCTTGGATCAGCTTGTGGACTAATATACGCATAAAAACCTATCACCTGCAAAAACAAAATCGTTATATCTTGCTTGGTTCAATAGATATGGACACTTATCCCTTTTAGTCGGTTAACCTCACCCACAATAGATATGGATACTTATCCCTTTTAGTCGGTTAACCCCATCCACTTTGACGTAGAAATTGAACCGTTAACGATAGAACCTTGTATTGGCTTGTGGAATAATATACACATAAAAACCTATCATCTCCAAAAACAAAATCGATTCTATCTTGCTTGGTTCAATAGATATGGACACTTATCGCTTTTAGTCGGTTAACCTCACCCACAATAGATATGGACACTTATCCCTTTTAGTCGGTTAACCCCATCCACTTTGACGTAGAAATTGAACCGTTAACGATAGAACTTCGGATCAGCTTGTGGATTAATATAAACATAAAAACCTATAATCTGCAAAAATAAAAACTATTCCATCTTTCTTGGTTCAATAGATATGGACACTTATCCCTTTTATTCGGATAACCCCACTCAGTATGACGTAGAAATTGAACCGTTAGCGATAGAACTTTGGATCGGCTTGTGGATTAATACACAAATAAAAACCTACCATCTGCAGAAATAAAATCGATTCTGTCTTGCTTGGTTCAATAGATATGGACACTTATCCCTTTTAGTCGGTTAACCCCACCCAGTATGACGTAGAAATTGAACCGTTAACGATAGAACCTTGGATCTTCTTGTGTATTAATATAGACATAAAAACCTACCATCTTCAAAAATAAAATCGATTCTGTCTTGCTTGGTTCAATAGATATGGACACTTATCCCTTTCCGTCGGTTAACCCCACCCAGTTTGACGTAGAAATTGAACCGTTAGCGATAGAACCTATGGACACTTATCCCTTTTAGTCGGTTAACCCCACCCAGTATAACGTAGAAATTGAACCGTTAGCGATAGAACCTTGGATCAGCTTGTGGATTAATATACACATAAAAAACTACCATCTGCAAAAATAAATTCGATTCTATCTTGCTTGGTTCAATAGATATGTATACTTACCCCTTTAGTCGGTTAACCCCACCCACTATTACGTAGAAATTGAACCATTAAAGTTAGAGCCTTGCATCAGCTTGTGGATTAATATACGCATAAAAACCTATCATCTGCAAAAACAAAATCGTTATATCTTGCTTGGTTCAATAGATATGGACACTTATCCCTTTTAGTCGGTTAACCTCACCCACAATAGATATGGACACTTATCCCTTTTAGTCGGTTAACCCCATCCACTTTGACGTAGAAATTGAACCGTTAACGATAGAACATTGGATCAGCTTGTGGATTAATATACACATAAAAACCTATCATCTGCAAAAACAAAATCGATTCTATCTTGCTTGGTTCAATAGATATGGACACTTATCCCTTTTAGTCGGTTAACCCCAACCACTATAACGTAGAAATTGAACCGTTAACGATAGAACCTCGGATCAGCTTGTGGATTGATATACACATAAAAACCTATAATCTGCAAAAATAAAAACTATTCCATCTTGCTTGGTTCAATAGATATGGACACTTATCCCTTTTATTCGGATAACCCAACTCAGTATGACGTAGAAATTGAACCGTTAGCGATGTAACCTTGTATCAGCTTGTGGATTAATACACACATAAAAGCCTACCATCTGCAGAAATAAAATCGATTCTGTCTTGCTTGGTTCAATAGATATGGACACTTATCCCTTTTAGTCGGTTAACCCCACCCAGTATGACGTAGAAATTGAACCGTTAACGATAGAACCTTGTATTGGCTTGTGGAATAATATACACATAAAAACCTATCATCTCCAAAAACAAAATAGATTCTATCTTGCTTGGTTCAATAGATATGGACACTTATCCCTTTTAGTCGGTTAACCCCACCCAGTATGACGTAGAAATTGGACCGTTAGCGATAGAACCTTGTGTCAGCTTGTGGATTAATATGCACATAAAAACCTACAATCTCCAAAAATAAATTCGATTCTACCTTGCTTGGTTCAATAGATATGGACACTTTTCCCTTTTATTCGGTTAACCCCAACCACTATAACGTAGAAATTGAACCGTTAACGATAGAACCTTGTATTGGCTTGTGGAATAATATACACATAAAAACCTACCATCTGCAAAAATAAAATCGATTCTGTCTTGCTTGGTTCAATAGATATCGACACTTATCCCTTTTAGTCGGTTAACCCCACCCAATATAACGTAGAAATTGAACCGTTAGCGATAGAACCTTGGATCAGCTTGTGGATTAATATACACATAAAAAACTACCATCTGCAAAAATAAATTCGATTCTATCTTGCTTGGTTCAATAGATATATATACTTATCCCTTTTAGTCGGTTAACCCCACCCACTATGACGTAGAAATTGAACCATTAAAGATAGAGCCTTGGATCAGCTTGTGGATTAATATACGCATAAAAACCTATCACCTGCAAAAACAAAATCGTTATATCTTGCTTGGTTCAATAGATATGGACACTTATCCCTTTTAGTCGGTTAACCTCACCCACAATAGATATGGACACTTATCCCTTTTAGTCGGTTAACCCCATCCACTTTGACGTAGAAATTGAACCGTTAACGATAGAACCTTGTGTTGGCTTGTGGAATAATATACACATAAAAACCTATCATCTCCAAAAACAAAATCGATTCTATCTTGCTTGGTTCAATAGATATGGACACTTATCCCTTTTAGTCGGTTAACCTCACCCACAACAGATATGGACACTTATCCCTTTTAGTCGGTTAACCCCATCCACTTTGACATAGAAATTGAACCGTTAACGATAGAACCTTGTATTGGCTTGTGGAATAATATACACATAAAAACCTATCATCTCCAAAACAAAATCGATTATATCTTGCTTGGTTCAATAGATATGGACACTTATCCCTTTTATTCGGTTAACCTCACCCACAATAGATATGGACACTTATCCCTTTTAGTCGGTTAACCCCATCCACTTTGACGTAGAAATTGAACCGTTAACGATAGAACCTTGGATCAGCTTGTGGATTAATATACACATAAAAACCTACCATCTGAAAAATAAAATCGATTCTGTCTTGCTTGGTTCAATAGATATCGACACTTATCCCTTTTAGTCGGTTAACCCCACCCAGTATAACGTAGAAATTGAACCGTTAGCGATAGAACCTTGGATCAGCTTGTGGATTAATATACACATAAAAAACTACCATCTGCAAAAATAAATTCGATTCTATCTTGCTTGGTTCAATAGATATGTATACTTATCCCTTTTAGTCGGTTAACCCCACCCACTATGACGTAGAAATTGAACCATTAAAGATAGAGCCTTGGATCAGCTTGTGGACTAATATACGCATAAAAACCTATCACCTGCAAAAACAAAATCGTTATATCTTGCTTGGTTCAATAGATATGGACACTTATCCCTTTTAGTCGGTTAACCTCACCCACAATAGATATGGACACTTATCCCTTTTAGTCGGTTAACCCCATCCACTTTGACGTAGAAATTGAACCGTTAACGATAGAACCTTGTATTGGCTTGTGGCATAATATACACATAAAAACCTATCATCTCCAAAAACAAAATCGTTATATCTTGCTTGGTTCAATAGATATGGACACTTATCCCTTTTAGTCGGTTAACCTCACCCACAATAGATATGGACACTTATCCCTTTTAGTCGGTTAACCCCATCCACTTTGACGTAGAAATTGAACCGTTAACGATAGAACCTTGTATTGGTTTGTGGAATAATATACACATAAAAACCTATCATCTCCAAAAACAAAATCGATTCTAGCTTGCTTGGTTCAATAGATATGGACACTTATCCCTTTTAGTCGGTTAACCTCACCCACAATAGATATGGACACTTATCCCTTTTAGTCGGTTAACCCCATCCACTTTGACGTAGAAATTGAACCGTTAACGATAGAACATTGGATCAGCTTGTGGATTAATATACACATAAAAACCTATCATCTGCAAAAACAAAATCGATTCTATCTTGCTTGGTTCAATAGATATGGACACTTATCCCTTTTAGTCGGTTAACCCCAACCACTATAACGTAGAAATTGAACCGTTAACGATAGAACCTCGGATCAGCTTGTGGATTGATATACACATAAAAACCTATAATCTGCAAAAATAAAAACTATTCCATCTTGCTTGGTTCAATAGATATGGACACTTATCCCTTTTATTCGGATAACCCAACTCAGTATGACGTAGAAATTGAACCGTTAGCGATATAACCTTGTATCAGCTTGTGGATTAATACACACATAAAAGCCTACCATCTGCAGAAATAAAATCGATTCTGTCTTGCTTGGTTCAATAGATATGGACACTTATCCCTTTTAGTCGGTTAACCCCACCCAGTATGACGTAGAAATTGAACCGTTAACGATAGAACCTTGTGTTGGCTTGTGGAATAATATACACATAAAAACCTATCATCTCCAAAAACAAAATAGATTCTATCTTGCTTGGTTCAATAGATATGGACACTTATCCCTTTTAGTCGGTTAACCCCACCCAGTATGACGTAGAAATTGGACCGTTAGCGATAGAACCTTGTATCAGCTTGTGGATTAATATGCACATAAAAACCTACAATCTCCAAAAATAAATTCGATTCTACCTTGCTTGGTTCAATAGATATGGACACTTTTCCCTTTTATTCGGTTAACCCCAACCACTATAACGTAGAAATTGAACCGTTAACGATAGAACCTTGTATTGGCTTGTGGAATAATATACACATAAAAACCTACCATCTGCAAAAATAAAATCGATTCTGTCTTGCTTGGTTCAATAGATATCGACACTTATCCCTTTTAGTCGGTTAACCCCACCCAATATAACGTAGAAATTGAACCGTTAGCGATAGAACCTTGGATCAGCTTGTGGATTAATATACACATAAAAAACTACCATCTGCAAAAATAAATTCGATTCTATCTTGCTTGGTTCAATAGATATATATACTTATCCCTTTTAGTCGGTTAACCCCACCCACTATGACGTAGAAATTGAACCATTAAAGATAGAGCCTTGGATCAGCTTGTGGATTAATATACGCATAAAAACCTATCACCTGCAAAAACAAAATCGTTATATCTTGCTTGGTTCAATAGATATGGACACTTATCCCTTTTAGTCGGTTAACCTCACCCACAATAGATATGGACACTTATCCCTTTTAGTCGGTTAACCCCATCCACTTTGACGTAGAAATTGAACCGTTAACGATAGAACCTTGTGTTGGCTTGTGGAATAATATACACATAAAAACCTATCATCTCCAAAAACAAAATCGATTCTATCTTGCTTGGTTCAATAGATATGGACACTTATCCCTTTTAGTCGGTTAACCTCACCCACAACAGATATGGACACTTATCCCTTTTAGTCGGTTAACCCCATCCACTTTGACATAGAAATTGAACCGTTAACGATAGAACCTTGTATTGGCTTGTGGAATAATATACACATAAAAACCTATCATCTCCAAAACAAAATCGATTCTATCTTGCTTGGTTCAATAGATATGGACACTTATCCCTTTTATTCGGTTAACCTCACCCACAATAGATATGGACACTTATTCCTTTTAGTCGGTTAACCCCATCCACTTTGACGTAGAAATTGAACCGTTAACGATAGAACCTTGGATCAGCTTGTGGATTAATATACACATAAAAACCTACCATCTGCAAAAATAAAATCGATTCTGTCTTTCTTGGTTCAATAGATATCGACACTTATCCCTTTTAGTCGGTTAAACCCACCCAGTATAACGTAGAAATTGAACCGTTAGCGATAGAACCTTGGATCAGCTTGTGGATTAATATACACATAAAAACTACCATCTGCAAAAATAAATTCGATTCTATCTTGCTTGGTTCAATAGATATATATACTTATCCCTTTTAGTCGGTTAACCCCACCCACTATGACGTAGAAATTGAACCATTAAAGATAGAACCTTGGATCAGCTTGTGGATTAATATACACATAAAAACCTATCATCTCCAAAACAAAATCGATTCTATCTTGCTTGGTTCAATAGATATGGACACTTATCCCTTTTATTCGGTTAACCTCACCCACAATAGATATGGACACTTATTCCTTTTAGTCGGTTAACCCCATCCACTTTGACGTAGAAATTGAACCGTTAACGATAGAACCTTGGATCAGCTTGTGGATTAATATACACATAAAAACCTACCATCTGCAAAAATAAAATCGATTCTGTCTTTCTTGGTTCAATAGATATCGACACTTATCCCTTTTAGTCGGTTAAACCCACCCAATATAACGTAGAAATTGAACCGTTAGCGATAGAACCTTGGATCAGCTTGTGGATTAATATACACATAAAAAACTACCATCTGCAAAAATAAATTCGATTCTATCTTGCTTGGTTCAATAGATATATATACTTATCCCTTTTAGTCGGTTAACCCCACCCACTATGACGTAGAAATTGAACCATTAAAGATAGAGCCTTGGATCAGCTTGTGGACTAATATACACATAAAAACCTATCATCTCCAAAACAAAATCGTTATATCTTGCTTGGTTCAATAGATATGGACACTTATCCCTTTTAGTCGGTTAACCTCACCCACAATAGATATGGACACTTATCCCTTTTAGTCGGTTAACCCCATCCACTTTGACGTAGAAATTGAACCGTTAGCGATAGAACCTTGGATCAGCTTGTGGATTAATACACACATAAAAACCTACCATCTGCGGAAATAAAATCGATTCTGTCTTGCTTGGTTCAATAGATATGGACACTTATCCCTTTTAGTCGGTTAACCTCACCCACAATAGATATGGACACTTATTCCTTTTAGTCGGTTAACCCCATCCACTTTGACGTAGAAATTGAACCGTTAACGATAGAACCTTGGACCAGCTTGTGGATTAATATACACATAAAAACCTACCATCTGCAAAAATAAAATCGATTCTGTCTTGCTTGGTTCAATAGATATCGACACTTATCCCTTTTAGTCGGTTAACCCCACCCAGTATAACGTAGAAATTGAACCGTTAGAGATAGAACCTTGGATCAGCTTGTGGATTAATATACACATAAGAAACTACCATCTGCAAAAATAAATTCGATTCTATCCTGCTTGGTTCAATAGATATGTATACTTATCCTTTTTAGTCGGTTAACCCCACCCACTATGACGTAGAAATTGAACCATTAAAGATAGAGCCTTGGATCAGCTTGTGGACTAATATACGCATAAAAACCTATCACCTGCTAAAACAAAATCGTTATATCTTGCTTGGTTCAATAGATATGGACACTTATCCCTTTTAGTCGGTTAACCTCACCCACAATAGGTATGGACACTTATCCCTTTTAGTCGGTTAACCCCATCCACTTTGACGTAGAAATTGAACCGTTAACGATAGAACCTTGTATTGGCTTGTGGAATAATATACACATAAAAACCTATCATCTCCAACATCAAAATCGATTCTATCTTGCTTGGTTCAATAGATATGGACACTTATCCCTTTTAGTCGGTTAACCTCACCCACAATAGATATGGAAACTTATCCCTTTTAGTCGGTTAACCCCATCCACTTTGACGTAGAAATTGAATCGTTAACGATAGAACCTCGTATCAGCTTGTGGATTAATATAAACATAAAAACCTATAATCTGCAAAAATAAAAACTATTCCATCTTGCTTGGTTCAATAGATATGGACACTTATACCTTTTATTCGGATAACCCCACTCAGTATGACGTTAAAATTGAACCGTTAGCGATAGAACTTTGGATCGGCTTGTGGATTAATACACACATAAAAACCTATAATCTGCAAAAATAAAATCTATTCTATCTTGCTTGGTTCAATAGATATGGACACTTATCCCTTTTAGTCGGATAACCCCACCCAGTATGACGTAGAAATTGAACCGTTAGCGATAGAACCTTGGATCAGCTTGTGGATTAATACACACATAAAAACCTACCATCTGCGGAAATAAAATCGATTCTGTCTTGCTTTGTTCAATAGATATGGACACTTATCCCTTTTAGTCGGATAACCCCACCCAGTATGACGTAGAAATTGAACCATTAAAGATAGAGCCTTGGATCAGCTTGTGGACTAATATACGCATAAAAACCTATCACCTGCTAAAACAAAATCGTTATATCTTGCTTGGTTCAATAGATATGGACACTTATCCCTTTTAGTCGGTTAACCTCACCCACAATAGATATGGACACTTATCCCTTTTAGTCGGTTAACCCTATCCACTTTGACGTAGAAATTGAACCGTTAACGACAGAACCTTGGATCAGCTTGTGGATTAATATACACATAAAAACCTATAATCTGCAAAAATAAAATCTATTCTATCTTGCTTGGTTCAATAGATATGGACACTTATCCCTTTTAGTCGGATAACCCCACTCAGTATGACGTTGAAATTGAACCGTTAGCGATAGAACCTTGGATCAGCTTGTGGATTAATACACACATAAAAACCTACCATCTGCGGAAATAAAATCGATTCTGTCTTGCTTTGTTCAATAGATATGGACACTTATCCCTTTTAGTCGGTTAACCCCACCCAGTATGACGTAGAAATTGAACCGTTAGCGATAGAACCTTGTATGGGCTTGTGGAATAATATACACATAAAAACCTATCATCTCCAAAAAAAAATCGATTCTATCTTGCTTGGTTCAATAGATATGGACACTTACCCCTTTTATTCGGTTAACCCTACCCACTTTGACGTAGAAATTGAACCGTTAACGATAGAACCTTGGATCAGCTTGTGGATTAATATACACATAAAAACCTATAATCTGCAAAAATAAAATCTATTCTATCTTGCTTGGTTCAATAGATATGGACACTTATCCCTTTCAGTCGGTTAACCCCACTCAGTATGACGTAGAAATTGAACCGTTAACGATAGAACCTTGGATCAGCTCGTGGATTAATACACACATAAAAACCTACCATCTGCAGAAATAAAATCGATTCTGTCTTGCTTGGTTCAATAGATATGGACACTTATCCCTTTTAGTCGGTTAACCCCACCCAGTATGACGTAGAAATTGAACCGTTAACGATAGAACCTTGGATCAGCTTGTGGATTAATATACACATAAAAACCTACCATCTGCTAAAAAAAATCGATTCTGTCTTGCTTGGTTCAATAGATATGGACACTTATCCCTTTTAGTCGGTTAACCCCAACCACTATAACGTAGAAATTGAACCGTTAACGATAGAACCTTGTATTGGCTTGTGGAATAATATACACATAAAAACCTATCATCTCCAAAAACAAAATCGATTCTATCTTGCTTGGTTCAATAGATATGGACACATATCCCTTTTAGTCGGATAACCCCACTCAGTATGACGTAGAAATTGAACCGTTAACGATAGAACCTTGTATTGGCTTGTTTAATAATATACACATAAAAACTTACCATCTGCAAAAATAAATTCGATTCTATCTTGCTTGGTTCAATATATATGTATACTTATCCCTTTTAGTCTGTTAACCCCAACCACAATAACGTAGAAATTGAACCGTTAACGATAGAACCTTAGATCAGCTTGTGGATTAATGTACACATAAAAACCTATCATCTGCAAAAACAAAATCGATTCTATCTTGCTTGGTTCAATAGATATGGACACTTATCCCTTTTAGTCGGTTAACCTCACCCACAATAAATATGGACACTTATCCCTTTTAGTCGGTTAACCCCACTCAGTATGACGTAGAAATTTAACCGTTAACGATAGAACCTTGTATTGGCTTGTTTAATAATATACACATAAAAACCTACCATCTGCAAAAATAAATTCGATTCTATCTTGCTTGGTTCAATATATATGTATACTTATCCCTTTTAGTCTGTTAACCCCAACCACTATAACGTAGAAATTGAACCGTTAACGATAGAACATTGGATCAGCTTGTGGATTAATATACACATAAAAACCTATCATCTGCAAAAACAAAATCGATTCTATCTTGCTTGGTTCAATAGATACGGACACTTATCCCTTTTAGTCGGTTAACCCCAACCACTATAACGTAGAAATTGAACCGTTAACGATAGAACCTCGGATCAGCTTGTGGATTAATATACACATAAAAACCTATAATCTGCAAAAATAAAAACTATTCCATCTTGCTTGGTTCGATAGATATGGACACTTATCCCTTTTATTCGGATAACCCCACTCAGTATGACGTAGAAATTGAACCGTTAGCGATAGAACCTTGTATCAGCTTGTGGATTAATACACACATAAAAGCCTACCATCTGCAGAAATAAAATCGATTCTGTCTTGCTTGGTTCAATAGATATGGACACTTATCCCTTTTAGTCGGTTAACCCCACCCAGTATGACGTAGAAATTGAACCGTTAAGGACAGAACCTTGGATCTGCTTGTGTATTAATGCACACATAAAAACTTACCATCTGCAAAAATAAAATCGATTCTGTCTTGCTTGGTTCAATAGATATGGACACTTATCCCTTTCAGTCGGTTAACCCCACCCAGTTTGACGTAGAAATTGAACCGTTAGCGATAGAACCTTGGATCAGCTTGTGGATTAATATTCACATAAAAACCTACCGTCTGCAAAAATAAATTCGATTCTACCTTGCTTGGTTCAATAGATATGGACACTTTTCCCTTTTAGTCGGTTAACCCCAACCACTATAACGTAGAAATTGAACCGTTAACGATAGAACCTTGTATTGGCTTGTGGAATAATATACACATAAAAACCTTTCATCTTCAAAAACAAATTCGATTCTATCTTGCTTGGTTCAATAGATATGGACACTTATCCATTTTAGTCGGTTAACCCCACCTAGTATGACGTAGAAATTGAACCGTTAACGATAGAACCTTGGATCAGCTTGTGGATTAATATACACATAAAAACCTACCATCAGCAAAAATAAAATCGATTGTGTCTTGCTTGGTTCAATAGATATCGACACTTATCCCTTTTAGTCGGTTAACCCCACCCAGTATAAGGTAGAAATTGAACCGTTAGCGATAGAACCTTGGATCAGCTTGTGGATTAATATACACATAAGAAACTACCATCTGCAAAAATAAATTCGATTCTATCTTGCTTGGTTCAATAGATATGTATACTTATCCCTTTTAGGCGGTTAACCCCACCCACTATGACGTAGAAATTGAACCATTAAAGATAGAGCCTTGGATCAGCTTGTGGACTAATATACGCATAAAAACCTATCACCTGCAAAAACAAAATCGTTATATCTTGCTTGGTTCAATAGATATGGACACTTATCCCTTTTAGTCGGTTAACCTCACCCACAATAGGTATGGACACTTATCCCTTTTATTCGGTTAACCCCATCCACTTTGACATAGAAATTGAACCGTTAACGATAGAACCTTGTATTGGCTTGTGGAATAATATACACATAAAAACCTATCATCTCCAAAAACAAAATCGATTCTATCTTGCTTGGTTCAATAGATATGAACACTTATCCCTTTTAGTCGGTTAACCTCATCCACAATAGATATGGAAACTTATCCCTTTTAGTCGGTTAACCCCATCCACTTTGACGTAGAAATTGAACCGTTAACGATAGAACCTCGGATCAGCTTGTGGATTAATATAAACATAAAAACCTATAATCTGCAAAAATAAAAACTATTCCATCTTGCTTGGTTCAATAGATATGGACACTTATCCCTTTTATTCGGATAACCCCACTCAGCATGACGTTAAAATTGAACCGTTAGCGATAGAACTTTGGATCGGCTTGCGGATTAATACACACATAAAAACCTACCATCTGCAGAAATAAAATCGATTCTGTCTTGCTTGGTTCAATAGATATGGACACTTATCCCTTTTAGTCGGTTAACCCCACTCAGTATGACGTAGAAATTGAACCGTTAACGATAGAACCTTGGATCAGCTTGTGGATTAATATACACATAAAAACCTATAATCTGCAAAAATAAAATCTATTCTATCTTGCTTGGTTCAATAGATATGGACACTTATCCCTTTCAGTCGGTTAACCCCACTCAGTATGACGTAGAAATTGAACCGTTAACGATAGAACCTTGTATGGGCTTGTGGAATAATATACACATAAAAACCTATCATCTCCAAAAAAAAATCGATTCTATCTTGCTTGGTTCAATAGATATGGACACTTATCCCTTTTAGTCGGTTAACCCCACTCAGTATGACGTAGAAATTGAACCGTTAACGATAGAACCTTGGATCAGCTTGCGGATTAATATACACATAAAAACCTATAATCTGCAAAAATAAAATCTATTCTATCTTGCTTGGTTCAATAGATATGGACACTTATCCCTTTTAGTCGGATAACCCCACTCAGTATGACGTTGAAATTGAACCGTTAGCGATAGAACCTTGGATCAGCTTGTGGATTAATACACACATAAAAACCTACCATCTGCGGAAATAAAATCGATTCTGTCTTGCTTTGTTCAATAGATATGGACACTTATCCCTTTTAGTCGGTTAACCCCACCCAGTATGACGTAGAAATTGAACCGTTAGCGATAGAACCTTGTATGGGCTTGTGGAATAATATACACATAAAAACCTATCATCTCCAAAAAAAAATCGATTCTATCTTGCTTGGTTCAATAGATATGGACACTTATCCCTTTTAGTCGGTTAACCCTACCCACTTTGACGTAGAAATTGAACCGTTAACGATAGAACCTTGGATCAGCTTGTGGATTAATATACACATAAAAACCTATAATCTGCAAAAATAAAATCTATTCTATCTTGCTTGGTTCAATAGATATGGACACTTATCCCTTTCAGTCGGTTAACCCCACTCAGTATGACGTAGAAATTGAACCGTTAACGATAGAACCTTGGATCAGCTCGTGGATTAATACACACATAAAAACCTACCATCTGCAGAAATAAAATCGATTCTGTCTTGCTTGGTTCAATAGATATGGACACTTATCCCTTTTAGTCGGTTAACCCCACTCAGTATGACGTAGAAATTGAACCGTTAACGATAGAACCTTGGATCAGCTTGTGGATTAATATACACATAAAAACCTATAACCTGCAAAAATAAAATCTATTCTATCTTGCTTGGTTCAATAGATATGGACACTTATCCCTTTCAGTCGGTTAACCCCACTCAGTATGACGTAGAAATTGAACCGTTAACGATAGAACCTTGGATCAGCTCGTGGATTAATACACACATAAAAACCTACCATCTGCAGAAATAAAATCGATTCTGTCTTGCTTGGTTCAATAGATATGGACACATATCCCTTTTAGTCGGATAACCCCACTCAGTATGACGTAGAAATTGAACCGTTAACGATAGAACCTTGTATTGGCTTGTTTAATAATATACACATAAAAACCTACCATCTGCAAAAATAAATTCGATTCTATCTTGCTTGGTTCAATATATATGTATACTTATCCCTTTTAGTCTGTTAACCCCATCCACTATAACGTAGAAATTGAACCGTTAACGATAGAACCTTAGATCAGCTTGTGGATTAATATACACATAAAAGCCTATCATCTGCAAAAACAAAATCGATTCTATCTTGCTTGGTTCAATAGATATGGACACTTATCCCTTTTAGTCGGTTAACCTCACCCACAATAAATATGGACACTTATCCCTTTTAGTCGGTTAACCCCATCCACTTTGACGTAGAAATTGAACCGTTAACGATAGAACATTGGATCAGCTTGTGGATTAATATACACATAAAAACCTATCATCTGCAAAAACAAAATCGATTCTATGTTGCTTGGTTCAATAGATATGGACACTTATCCCTTTTAGTCGGTTAACCCCACCCAGTATGACGTAGAAATTGAACCGTTAACGATAGAACCTTGGATCAGCTTGTGGATTAATATACACATAAAAACCTACCATCTGCTAAAAAAAATCGATTCTGTCTTGCTTGGTTCAATAGATATGGACGCTTATCCCTTTTAGTCGGTTAACCCCAACCACTATAACGTAGAAATTGAACCGTTAACGATAGAACCTTGTATTGGCTTGTGGAATAATATACACATAAAAACCTATCATCTCCAAAAACAAAATCGATTCTATCTTGCTTGGTTCAATAGATATGGACACATATCCATTTTAGTCGGATAACCCCACTCAGTATGACGTAGAAATTGAACCGTTAACGATAGAACCTTGTATTGGCTTGTTTAATAATATACACATAAAAACCTACCATCTGCAAAAATAAATTCGATTCTATCTTGCTTGGTTCAATATATATGTATACTTATCCCTTTTAGTCTGTTAACCCCAACCACTATAACGTACAAATTGAACCGTTAACGATAGAACCTTAGATCAGCTTGTGGATTAATATACACATAAAAACCTATCATCTGCAAAAACAAAATCGATTCTATCTTGCTTGGTTCAATAGATATGGACACTTATCCCTTTTAGTCGGTTAACCTCACCCACAATAAATATGGACACTTATCCCTTTTAGTCGGTTAACCCCACTCAGTATGACGTAGAAATTGAACCGTTAACGATAGAACCTTGTATTGGCTTGTTTAATAATATACACATAAAAACCTACCATCTGCAAAAATAAATTCGATTCTATCTTGCTTGGTTCAATATATATGTATACTTATCCCTTTTAGTCTGTTAACCCCAACCACTATAACGTAGAAATTGAACCGTTAACGATAGAACATTGGATCAGCTTGTGGATTAATATACACATAAAAACCTATCATCTGCAAAAACAAAATCGATTCTATCTTGCTTGGTTCAATAGATATGGACACTTATCCCTTTTAGTCGGTTAACCCCAACCACTATAACGTAGAAATTGAACCGTTAACGATAGAACCTCGGATCAGCTTGTGGATTAATATACACATAAAAACCTATAATCTGCAAAAATAAAAACTATTCCATCTTGCTTGGTTCGATAGATATGGACACTTATCCCTTTTATTCGGATAACCCCACTCAGTATGACGTAGAAATTGAACCGTTAGCGATAGAACCTTGTATCAGCTTGTGGATTAATACACACATAAAAGCCTACCATCTGCAGAAATAAAATCGATTCTGTCTTGCTTGGTTCAATAGATATGGACACTTATCCCTTTTAGTCGGTTAACCCCACACAGTATGACGTAGAAATTGAACCGTTAAGGACAGAACCTTGGATCTGCTTGTGTATTAATGCACACATAAAAACTTACCTTCTGCAAAAATAAAATCGATTCTGTCTTGCTTGGTTCAATAGATATGGACACTTATCCCTTTCAGTCGGTTAACCCCACCCAGTTTGACGTAGAAATTGAACCGTTAGCGATAGAACCTTGGATCAGCTTGTGGATTAATATTCACATAAAAACCTACCGTCTGCAAAAATAAATTCGATTCTACCTTACTTGGTTCAATAGATATGGACACTTATCCCTTTTAGTCGGTTAACCCCAACCACTATAACGTAGAAATTGAACCGTTAACGATAGAACCTCGTATCAGCTTGTGGATTAATATACACATAAAAACCTATAATCTGCAAAAATAAAATCTATTCTATCTTGCTTGGTTCAATAGATATGGACACTTATCCCTTTCAGCCGGTTAACCCCACTCAGTATGACGTAGAAATTGAACCGTTAACGATAGAACCTTGGATCAGCTCGTGGATTAATACACACATAAAAACCTACCATCTGCAGAAATAAAATCGATTCTGTCTTGCTTGGTTCAATAGATATGGACACTTATCCCTTTTAGTCGGTTAACCCCACTCAGTATGACGTAGAAATTGAACCGTTAACGATAGAACCTTGGATCAGCTTGTGGATTAATATACACATAAAAACCTATAATCTGCAAAAATAAAATCTATTCTATCTTGCTTGGTTCAATAGATATGGACACTTATCCCTTTTAGTCGGATAACCCCACTCAGTATGACGTTGAAATTGAACCGTTAGCGATAGAACCTTGGATCAGCTTGTGGATTAATACACACATAAAAACCTACCATCTGCGGAAATAAAATCGATTCTGTCTTGCTTTGTTCAATAGATATGGACACTTATCCCTTTTAGTCGGTTAACCCCACCCAGTATGACGTAGAAATTGAACCGTTAGCGATAGAACCTTGTATGGGCTTGTGGAATAATATACACATAAAAACCTATCATCTCCAAAAAAAAATCGATTCTATCTTGCTTGGTTCAATAGATATGGACACTTATCCCTTTTAGTCGGTTAACCCTACCCACTTTGACGTAGAAATTGAACCGTTAACGATAGAACCTTGGATCAGCTTGTGGATTAATATACACATAAAAACCTATAATCTGCAAAAATAAAATCTATTCTATCTTGCTTGGTTCAATAGATATGGACACTTATCCCTTTCAGTCGGTTAACCCCACTCAGTATGACGTAGAAATTGAACCGTTAACGATAGAACCTTGGATCAGCTCGTGGATTAATACACACATAAAAACCTACCATCTGCAGAAATAAAATCGATTCTGTCTTGCTTGGTTCAATAGATATGGACACTTATCCCTTTTAGTCGGTTAACCCCACTCAGTATGACGTAGAAATTGAACCGTTAACGATAGAACCTTGGATCAGCTTGTGGATTAATATACACATAAAAACCTATAATCTGCAAAAATAAAATCTATTCTATCTTGCTTGGTTCAATAGATATGGACACTTATCCCTTTCAGTCGGTTAACCCCACTCAGTATGACGTAGAAATTGAACCGTTAACGATAGAACCTTGGATCAGCTCGTGGATTAATACACACATAAAAACCTACCATCTGCAGAAATAAAATCGATTCTGTCTTGCTTGGTTCAATAGATATGGACACATATCCCTTTTAGTCGGATAACCCCACTCAGTATGACGTAGAAATTGAACCGTTAACGATAGAACCTTGTATTGGCTTGTTTAATAATATACACATAAAAACCTACCATCTGCAAAAATAAATTCGATTCTATCTTGCTTGGTTCAATATATATGTATACTTATCCCTTTTAGTCTGTTAACCCCAACCACTATAACGTAGAAATTGAACCGTTAACGATAGAACCTTAGATCAGCTTGTGGATTAATATACACATAAAAACCTATCATCTGCAAAAACAAAATCGATTCTATCTTGCTTGGTTCAATAGATATGGACACTTATCCCTTTTAGTCGGTTAACCTCACCCACAATAAATATGGACACTTATCCCTTTTAGTCGGTTAACCCCATCCACTTTGACGTAGAAATTGAACCGTTAACGATAGAACATTGGATCAGCTTGTGGATTAATATACACATAAAAACCTATCATCTGCAAAAACAAAATCGATTCTATGTTGCTTGGTTCAATAGATATGGACACTTATCCCTTTTAGTCGGTTAACCCCACCCAGTATGACGTAGAAATTGAACCGTTAACGATAGAACCTTGGATCAGCTTGTGGATTAATATACACATAAAAACCTACCATCTGCTAAAAAAAATCGATTCTGTCTTGCTTGGTTCAATAGATATGGACGCTTATCCCTTTTAGTCGGTTAACCCCAACCACTATAACGTAGAAATTGAACCGTTAACGATAGAACCTTGTATTGGCTTGTGGAATAATATACACATAAAAACCTATCATCTCCAAAAACAAAATCGATTCTATCTTGCTTGGTTCAATAGATATGGACACATATCCCTTTTAGTCGGATAACCCCACTCAGTATGACGTAGAAATTGAACCGTTAACGATAGAACCTTGTATTGGCTTGTTTAATAATATACACATAAAAACCTACCATCTGCAAAAATAAATTCGATTCTATCTTGCTTGGTTCAATATATATGTATACTTATCCCTTTTAGTCTGTTAACCCCAACCACTATAACGTACAAATTGAACCGTTAACGATAGAACCTTAGATCAGCTTGTGGATTAATATACACATAAAAACCTATCATCTGCAAAAACAAAATCGATTCTATCTTGCTTGGTTCAATAGATATGGACACTTATCCCTTTTAGTCGGTTAACCTCACCCACAATAAATATGGACACTTATCCCTTTTAGTCGGTTAACCCCACTCAGTATGACGTAGAAATTGAACCGTTAACGATAGAACCTTGTATTGGCTTGTTTAATAATATACACATAAAAACCTACCATCTGCAAAAATAAATTCGATTCTATCTTGCTTGGTTCAATATATATGTATACTTATCCCTTTTAGTCTGTTAACCCCAACCACTATAACGTAGAAATTGAACCGTTAACGATAGAACATTGGATCAGCTTGTGGATTAATATACACATAAAAACCTATCATCTGCAAAAACAAAATCGATTCTATCTTGCTTGGTTCAATAGATATGGACACTTATCCCTTTTAGTCGGTTAACCCCAACCACTATAACGTAGAAATTGAACCGTTAACGATAGAACCTCGGATCAGCTTGTGGATTAATATACACATAAAAACCTATAATCTGCAAAAATAAAAACTATTCCATCTTGCTTGGTTCGATAGATATGGACACTTATCCCTTTTATTCGGATAACCCCACTCAGTATGACGTAGAAATTGAACCGTTAGCGATAGAACCTTGTATCAGCTTGTGGATTAATACACACATAAAAGCCTACCATCTGCAGAAATAAAATCGATTCTGTCTTGCTTGGTTCAATAGATATGGACACTTATCCCTTTTAGTCGGTTAACCCCACACAGTATGACGTAGAAATTGAACCGTTAAGGACAGAACCTTGGATCTGCTTGTGTATTAATGCACACATAAAAACTTACCTTCTGCAAAAATAAAATCGATTCTGTCTTGCTTGGTTCAATAGATATGGACACTTATCCCTTTCAGTCGGTTAACCCCACCCAGTTTGACGTAGAAATTGAACCGTTAGCGATAGAACCTTGGATCAGCTTGTGGATTAATATTCACATAAAAACCTACCGTCTGCAAAAATAAATTCGATTCTACCTTACTTGGTTCAATAGATATGGACACTTATCCCTTTTAGTCGGTTAACCCCAACCACTATAACGTAGAAATTGAACCGTTAACGATAGAACCTCGTATCAGCTTGTGGATTAATATACACATAAAAACCTATAATCTGCAAAAATAAAATCTATTCTATCTTGCTTGGTTCAATAGATATGGACACTTATCCCTTTCAGCCGGTTAACCCCACTCAGTATGACGTAGAAATTGAACCGTTAACGATAGAACCTTGGATCAGCTCGTGGATTAATACACACATAAAAACCTACCATCTGCAGAAATAAAATCGATTCTGTCTTGCTTGGTTCAATAGATATGGACACTTATCCCTTTTAGTCGGTTAACCCCACTCAGTATGACGTAGAAATTGAACCGTTAACGATAGAACCTTGGATCAGCTCGTGGATTAATACACACATAAAAACCTACCATCTGCAGAAATAAAATCGATTCTGTCTTGCTTGGTTCAATAGATATGGACACATATCCCTTTTAGTCGGATAACCCCACTCAGTATGACGTAGAAATTGAACCGTTAACGATAGAACCTTGTATTGGCTTGTTTAATAATATACACATAAAAACCTACCATCTGCAAAAATAAATTCGATTCTATCTTGCTTGGTTCAATATATATGTATACTTATCCCTTTTAGTCTGTTAACCCCAACCACTATAACGTAGAAATTGAACCGTTAACGATAGAACCTTAGATCAGCTTGTGGATTAATGTACACATAAAAACCTATCATCTGCAAAAACAAAATCGATTCTATCTTGCTTGGTTCAATAGATATGGACACTTATCCCTTTTAGTCGGTTAACCTCACCCACAATAAATATGGACACTTATCCCTTTTAGTCGGTTAACCCCATCCACTTTGACGTAGAAATTGAACCGTTAACGATAGAACATTGGATCAGCTTGTGGATTAATATACACATAAAAACCTATCATCTGCAAAAACAAAATCGATTCTATGTTGCTTGGTTCAATAGATATGGACACTTATCCCTTTTAGTCGGTTAACCCCACCCAGTATGACGTAGAAATTGAACCGTTAACGATAGAACCTTGGATCAGCTTGTGGATTAATATACACATAAAAACCTACCATCTGCTAAAAAAAATCGATTCTGTCTTGCTTGGTTCAATAGATATGGACACTTATCCCTTTTAGTCGGTTAACCCCAACCACTATAACGTAGAAATTGAACCGTTAACGATAGAACCTTGTATTGGCTTGTGGAATAATATACACATAAAAACCTATCATCTCCAAAAACAAAATCGATTCTATCTTGCTTGGTTCAATAGATATGGACACATATCCCTTTTAGTCGGATAACCCCACTCAGTATGACGTAGAAATTGAACCGTTAACGATAGAACCTTGTATTGGCTTGTTTAATAATATACACATAAAAACCTACCATCTGCAAAAATAAATTCGATTCTATCTTGCTTGGTTCAATATATATGTATACTTATCCCTTTTAGTCTGTTAACCCCAACCACTATAACGTACAAATTGAACCGTTAACGATAGAACATTGGATCAGCTTGTGGATTAATATACACATAAAAACCTATCATCTGCAAAAACAAAATCGATTCTATCTTGCTTGGTTCAATAGATATGGACACTTATCCCTTTTAGTCGGTTAACCCCAACCACTATAACGTAGAAATTGAACCGTTAACGATAGAACCTCGGATCAGCTTGTGGATTAATATACACATAAAAACCTATAATCTGCAAAAATAAAAACTATTCCATCTTGCTTGGTTCGATAGATATGGACACTTATCCCTTTTATTCGGATAACCCCACTCAGTATGACGTAGAAATTGAACCATTAGCGATAGAACCTTGTATCAGCTTGTGGATTAATACACACATAAAAGCCTACCATCTGCAGAAATAAAATCGATTCTGTCTTGCTTGGTTCAATAGATATGGACACTTATCCCTTTTAGTCGGTTAACCCCACACAGTATGACGTAGAAATTGAACCGTTAAGGACAGAACCTTGGATCTGCTTGTGTATTAATGCACACATAAAAACTTACCTTCTGCAAAAATAAAATCGATTCTGTCTTGCTTGGTTCAATAGATATGGACACTTATCCCTTTCAGTCGGTTAACCCCACCCAGTTTGACGTAGAAATTGAACCGTTAGCGATAGAACCTTGGATCAGCTTGTGAATTAATATTCACATAAAAACCTACCGTCTGCAAAAATAAATTCGATTCTACCTTACTTGGTTCAATAGATATGGACACTTATCCCTTTTAGTCGGTTAACCCCAACCACTATAACGTAGAAATTGAACCGTTAACGATAGAACCTCGTATCAGCTTGTGGATTAACATACACATAAAAACCTATAATCTGCAAAAATAAAATCTATTCTATCTTGCTTGGTTCAATAGATATGGACACTTATCCCTTTCAGTCGGTTAACCCCACTCAGTATGACGTAGAAATTGAACCGTTAACGATAGAACCTTGGATCAGCTCGTGGATTAATACACACATAAAAACCTACCATCTGCAGAAATAAAATCGATTCTGTCTTGCTTGGTTCAATAGATATGGACACTTATCCCTTTTAGTCGGTTAACCCCACTCAGTATGACGTAGAAATTGAACCGTTAACGATAGAACCTTGGATCAGCTTGTGGATTAATATACACATAAAAACCTATAATCTGCAAAAATAAAATCTATTCTATCTTGCTTGGTTCAATAGATATGGACACTTATCCCTTTCAGTCGGTTAACCCCACTCAGTATGACGTAGAAATTGAACCGTTAACGATAGAACCTTGGATCAGCTCGTGGATTAATACACACATAAAAACCTACCATCTGCAGAAATAAAATCGATTCTGTCTTGCTTGGTTCAATAGATATGGACACATATCCCTTTTAGTCGGATAACCCCACTCAGTATGACGTAGAAATTGAACCGTTAACGATAGAACCTTGTATTGGCTTGTTTAATAATATACACATAAAAACCTACCATCTGCAAAAATAAATTCGATTCTATCTTGCTTGGTTCAATATATATGTATACTTATCCCTTTTAGTCTGTTAACCCCAACCACTATAACGTAGAAATTGAACCGTTAACGATAGAACCTTAGATCAGCTTGTGGATTAATATACACATAAAAACCTATCATCTGCAAAAACAAAATCGATTCTATCTTGCTTGGTTCAATAGATATGGACACTTATCCCTTTTAGTCGGTTAACCTCACCCACAATAAATATGGACACTTATCCCTTTTAGTCGGTTAACCCCATCCACTTTGACGTAGAAATTGAACCGTTAACGATAGAACATTGGATCAGCTTGTGGATTAATATACACATAAAAACCTATCATCTGCAAAAACAAAATCGATTCTATGTTGCTTGGTTCAATAGATATGGACACTTATCCCTTTTAGTCGGTTAACCCCACCCAGTATGACGTAGAAATTGAACCGTTAACGATAGAACCTTGGATCAGCTTGTGGATTAATATACACATAAAAACCTACCATCTGCTAAAAAAAATCGATTCTGTCTTGCTTGGTTCAATAGATATGGACACTTATCCCTTTTAGTCGGTTAACCCCAACCACTATAACGTAGAAATTGAACCGTTAACGATAGAACCTTGTATTGGCTTGTGGAATAATATACACATAAAAACCTATCATCTCCAAAAACAAAATCGATTCTATCTTGCTTGGTTCAATAGATATGGACACATATCCCTTTTAGTCGGATAACCCCACTCAGTATGACGTAGAAATTGAACCGTTAACGATAGAACCTTGTATTGGCTTGTTTAATAATATACACATAAAAACCTACCATCTGCAAAAATAAATTCGATTCTATCTTGCTTGGTTCAATATATATGTATACTTATCCCTTTTAGTCTGTTAACCCCAACCACTATAACGTACAAATTGAACCGTTAACGATAGAACCTTAGATCAGCTTGTGGATTAATACACACATAAAAACCTATCATCTGCAAAAACAAAATCGATTCTATCTTGCTTGGTTCAATAGATATGGACACTTATCCCTTTTAGTCGGTTAACCCCACTCAGTATGACGTAGAAATTGAACCGTTAACGATAGAACCTTGTATTGGCTTGTTTAATAATATACACATAAAAGCCTACCATCTGCAAAAATAAATTCGATTCTATCTTGCTTGGTTCAATATATATGTATACTTATCCCTTTTAGTCTGTTAACCCCAACCACTATAACGTAGAAATTGAACCGTTAACGATAGAACATTGGATCAGCTTGTGGATTAATATACACATAAAAACCTATCATCTGCAAAAACAAAATCGATTCTATCTTGCTTGGTTCAATAGATATGGACACTTATCCCTTTTAGTCGGTTAACCCCAACCACTATAACGTAGAAATTGAACCGTTAACGATAGAACCTCGGATCAGCTTGTGGATTAATATACACATAAAAACCTATAATCTGCAAAAATAAAAACTATTCCATCTTGCTTGGTTCGATAGATATGGACACTTATCCCTTTTATTCGGATAACCCCACTCAGTATGACGTAGAAATTGAACCGTTAGCGATAGAACCTTGTATCAGCTTGTGGATTAATACACACATAAAAGCCTACCATCTGCAGAAATAAAATCGATTCTGTCTTGCTTGGTTCAATAGATATGGACACTTATCCCTTTTAGTCGGTTAACCCCACACAGTATGACGTAGAAATTGAACCGTTAAGGACAGAACCTTGGATCTGCTTGTGTATTAATGCACACATAAAAACTTACCATCTGCAAAAATAAAATCGATTCTGTCTTGCTTGGTTCAATAGATATGGACACTTATCCCTTTCAGTCGGTTAACCCCACCCAGTTTGACGTAGAAATTGAACCGTTAGCGATAGAACCTTGGATCAGCTTGTGGATTAATATTCACATAAAAACCTACCGTCTGCAAAAATAAATTCGATTCTACCTTACTTGGTTCAATAGATATGGACACTTATCCCTTTTAGTCGGTTAACCCCAACCACTATAACGTAGAAATTGAACCGTTAACGACAGAACCTTGTATTGGCTTGTGGAATAATATACACATAAAAACCTATCATCTCCAAAAACAAAATAGATTCTAGCTTGCTTGGTTCAATAGATATGGACACTTATCCCTTTTAGTCGGATAACCCCACTCAGCATGACGTTAAAATTGAACCGTTAGCGATAGAACTTTGGATCGGCTTGTGGATTAATACACACATAAAAACCTACCATCTGCAGAAATAAAATCGATTCTGTCTTGCTTGGTTCAATAGATATGGACACTTATCCCTTTCAGTCGGTTAACCCCACCCAGTTTGACGTAGAAATTGAACCGTTAGCGTTAGAACCTTGGATCAGCTTGTGGATTAGTATGCACATAAAAACCTACCATCTGCAAAAATAAATTCTATTCTACCTTGCTTGGTTCAATAGATATGGACACTTATCCCTTTTAGTCGGATAACCCCACTCAGCATGACGTTAAAATTGAACCGTTAGCGATAGAACTTTGGATCGGCTTGTGGATTAATACACACATAAAAACCTACCATCTGCAGAAATAAAATCGACTCTGTCTTGCTTGGTTCAATAGATATGGACACTTATCCCTTTCAGTCGGGTAACCCCACCCAGTTTGACGTAGAAATTGAACCGTTAGCGATAGAACCTTGGATCAGCTTGTGGATTAATATGCACATAAAAACATACCATCTGCAAAAATAAATTCGATTCTACCTTGCTTGGTTCAATAGATATGGACACTTTTCCCTTTTAGTCGGTTAACCCCAACCACTATAACGTAGAAATTGAACCGTTAACGATAGAACCTTGTATTGGCTTGTGGAATAATATACACATAAAAACCTTTCATCTTCAAAAACAAATTCGATTCTATCTTGCTTGGTTCAATAGATATGGACACTTATCCATTTTAGTCGGTTAACCCCACCTAGTATGACGTAGAAATTGAACCGTTAACGATAGAACCTTGGATCAGCTTGTGGATTAATATACACATAAGAAACTACCATCTGCAAAAATAAATTCGATTCTATCTTGCTTGGTTCAATAGATATGTATACTTATCCCTTTTAGTCGGTTAACCCCACCCACTATGACGTAGAAATTGAACCATTAAAGATAGAGCCTTGGATCAGCTTGTGGATTAATATACACATAAAAACCTACCATCTGCAAAAATAAAATCGATTGTGTCTTGCTTGGTTCAATAGATATCGACATTTATCCCTTTTAGTCGGTTAACCCCACCCAGTATAACGTAGAAATTGAACCGTTAGCGATAGAACCTTGGATCAGCTTGTGGATTAATATACACATAAGAAACTACCATCTGCAAAAATAAATTCGATTCTATCTTGCTTGGTTCAATAGATATGTATACTTATCCCTTTTAGTCGGTTAACCCCACCCACTATGACGTAGAAATTGAACCATTAAAGATAGAGCCTTGGATCAGCTTGTGGACTAATATACGCATAAAAACCTATCACCTGCAAAAACAAAATCGTTATATCTTGCTTGGTTCAATAGATATGGACACTTATCCCTTTTAGTCGGTTAACCTCACCCACAATAGGTATGGACACTTATCCCTTTTAGTCGGTTAACCCCATCCACTTTGACGTAGAAATTGAACCGTTAACGATAGAACCTTGTATTGGCTTGTGGAATAATATACACATAAAAACCTATCATCTCCAAAAACAAAATCGATTCTATCTTGCTTGGTTCAATAGATATGAACACTTATCCCTTTTAGTCGGTTAACCTCATCCACAATAGATATGGAAACTTATCCCTTTTAGTCGGTTAACCCCATCCACTTTGACGTAGAAATTGAACCGTTAACGATAGAACCTCGGATCAGCATGTGGATTAATATAAACATAAAAACCTATAATCTGCAAAAATAAAAACTATTCCATCTTGCTTGGTTCAATAGATATGGACACTTATCCCTTTTATTCGGATAACCCCACTCAGCATGACGTTAAAATTGAACCGTTAGCGATAGAACTTTGGATCGTCTTGTGGATTAATACACACATAAAAACCTACCATCTGCAGAAATAAAATCGATTCTGTCTTGTTTGGTTCAATAGATATGGACACTTATCCCTTTTAGTCGGTTAACCCCACCCAGTTTGACGTAGAAATTGAACCGTTAGCGATAGAACCTTGGATCAGCTTGTGGATTAGTATGCACATAAAAACCTACCATCTGCAAAAATAAATTCGATTCTACTTTGCTTGGTTCAATAGATATGGACACTTATCCCTTTTAGTCGGTTAACCCCAACCACTATAACGTAGAAATTGAACCGTTAACGATAGAACCTTGTATTGGCTTGTGGAATAATACACACATAAAAACCTATCATCTCCAAAAACAAAATCGATTCTATCTTGGTTGGTTCAATAGATATGGACACTTATCCCTTTTAGTCGGTTAACCCTATCCACTTTGACGTAGAAATTGAACCGTTAACGACAGAACCTTGGATCAGCTTGTGGATTAATATACACATAAAAACCTATAATCTGCAAAAATAAAATCTATTCTATTTTGCTTGGTTCAATAGATATGGACACTTATCCCTTTTAGTCGGATAACCCCACTCAGTATGACGTAGAAATTGAACCGTTAGCGATAGAACCTTGGATCAGCTTGTGGATTAATACACACATAAAAACCTACCATCTGCGGAAATAAAATCGATTCTGTCTTGCTTTGTTCAATAGATATGGACACTTATCCCTTTTAGTCGGTTAACCCCACCCAGTATGACGTAGAAATTGAACCGTTAGCGATAGAACCTTGTATGGGCTTGTGGAATAATATACACATAAAAACCTATCATCTCCAAAAAAAAATCGATTCTATCTTGCTTGGTTCAATAGATATGGACACTTATCCCTTTTAGTCGGTTAACCCTACCCACTTTGACGTAGAAATTGAACCGTTAACGATAGAACCTTGGATCAGCTTGTGGATTAATATACACATAAAAACCTATAATCTGCAAAAATAAAATCTATTCTATCTTGCTTGGTTCAATAGATATGGACACTTATCCCTTTCAGTCGGTTAACCCCACTCAGTATGACGTAGAAATTGAACCGTTAACGATAGAACCTTGGATCAGCTCGTGGATTAATACACACATAAAAACCTACCATCTGCAGAAATAAAATCGATTCTGTCTTGCTTGGTTCAATAGATATGGACACTTATCCCTTTTAGTCGGTTAACCCCACCCAGTATGACGTAGAAATTGAACCGTTAACGATAGAACCTTGGATCAGCTTGTGGATTAATATACACATAAAAACCTACCATCTGCTAAAAAAAATCGATTCTGTCTTGCTTGGTTCAATAGATATGGACACTTATCCCTTTTAGTCGGTTAACCCCAACCACTATAACGTAGAAATTGAACCGTTAACGATAGAACCTTGTACTGGCTTGTGGAATAATATACACATAAAAACCTATCATCTCCAAAAACAAAATCGATTCTATCTTGCTTGGTTCAATAGATATGGACACATATCCCTTTTAGTCGGATAACCCCACTCAGTATGACGTAGAAATTGAACCGTTAACGATAGAACCTTGTATTGGCTTGTTTAATAATATACACATAAAAACCTACCATCTGCAAAAATAAATTCGATTCTATCTTGCTTGGTTCAATATATATGTATACTTATCCCTTTTAGTCTGTTAACCCCAACCACTATAACGTAGAAATTGAACCGTTAACGATAGAACCTTAGATCAGCTTGTGGATTAATATACACATAAAAACCTATCATCTGCAAAAACAAAATCGATTCTATCTTGCTTGGTTCAATAGATATGGACACTTATCCCTTTTAGTCGGTTAACCTCACCCACAATAAATATGGACACTTATCCCTTTTAGTCGGTTAACCCCATCCACTTTGACGTAGAAATTGAACCGTTAACGATAGAACATTGGATCAGCTTGTGGATTAATATACACATAAAAACCTATCATCTGCAAAAACAAAATCGATTCTATCTTGCTTGGTTCAATAGATATGGACACTTATCCCTTTTAGTCGGTTAACCCCAACCACTATAACGTAGAAATTGAACCGTTAACGATAGAACTTCGGATCAGCTTGTGGATTAATATACACATAAAAACCTATAATCTGCAAAAATAAAAACTATTCCATCTTGCTTGGTTCGATAGATATGGACACTTATCCCTTTTATTCGGATAACCCCACTCAGTATGACGTAGAAATTGAACCGTTAGCGATAGAACCTTGTATCAGCTTGTGGATTAATACACACATAAAAGCCTACCATCTGCAGAAATAAAATCGATTCTGTCTTGCTTGGTTCAATAGATATGGACACTTATCCCTTTTAGTCGGTTAACCCCACCCAGTATGACGTAGAAATTGAACCGTTAAGGACAGAACCTTGGATCTGCTTGTGTATTAATGCACACATAAAAACTTACCATCTGCAAAAATAAAATCGATTCTGTCTTGCTTGGTTCAATAGATATGGACACTTATCCCTTTCAGTCGGTTAACCCCACCCAGTTTGACGTAGAAATTGAACCGTTAGCGATAGAACCTTGGATCGGCTTGTGGATTAATATTCACATAAAAACCTACCGTCTGCAAAAATAAATTCGATTCTACCTTACTTGGTTCAATAGATATGGACACTTATCCCTTTTAGTCGGTTAACCCCAACCACTATAACGTAGAAATTGAACCGTTAACGACAGAACCTTGTATTGGCTTGTGGAATAATATACACAAAAAAACCTATCATCTCCAAAAACAAAATAGATTCTATCTTGCTTGGTTCAATAGATATGGACACTTATCCCTTTTAGTCGGTTAACCCCACCCAGTATGACGTAGAAGTTGAACCGTTAGCGATAGAACCTTGTATCAGCTTGTGGATTAATATGCACATAAAAACCTACCATCTGCAAAAATAAATTCGATTCTACCTTGCTTGGTTCAATAGATATGGACACTTTTCCCTTTTAGTCGGTTAACCCCAACCACTATAACGTAGAAATTGAACCGTTAACGATAGAACATTGTATTGGCTTGTGGAATAATATACACATAAAAACCTTTCATCTTCAAAAACAAATTCGATTCTATCTTGCTTGGTTCAATAGATATGGACACTTATCCATTTTAGTCGGTTAACCCCATCTAGTATGACGTAGAAATTAAACCGTTAGCGATAGAACCTTGGATCAGCTTGTGGATTAATATACACATAAAAACCTACCATCTGCAAAAATAAAATCGATTCTGTCTTGCTTGGTTCAATAGATATCGACACTTATCCCTTTTAGTCGGTTAACCCCACCCAGTATAACGTAGAAATTGAACCGTTAGCGATAGAACCTTGGGTCAGCTTGTGGATTAATATACACATAAAAAACTACCATCTGCAAAAATAAATTCGATTCTATCTTGCTTGATTCAATAGATATGGACACTTATCCCTTTCCGTCGGTTAACCCCACCCAGTTTGACGTAGAAATTAAACCGTTAGCGATAGAACCTTGGATCAGCTTGTGGGTTAGTATGCACATAAAAACCTACAATCTGCAAAAATAAATTCGATTCTACCTTGCTTGGTTCAATAGATATGGATACTTATCCCTTTTAGTCGGTTAACCCCAACCACTATAACGTAGAAATTGAACCGTTAACGATAGAACCTTGTATTGGCTTGTGGAATAATACACACATAAAAACCTATCATCTCCAAAAACAAAATCGATTCTATCTTGCTTGGTTCAATAGATATGGACACTTATCCCTTTTAGTCGGTTAACCCCAACCACTATAACGTAGAAATTGAACCGTTAACGATAGAACCTCGGATCAGCTTGTGGATTAATATACACATAAAAACCTATAATCTGCAAAAATAAAAACTATTCCATCTTGCTTGGTTCGATAGATATGGACACTTATCCCTTTTATTCGGATAACCCCACTCAGTATGACGTAGAAATTGAACCGTTAGCGATAGAACCTTGCATCAGCTTGTGGATTAATACACACATAAAAGCCTACCATCTGCAGAAATAAAATCGATTCTGTCTTGCTTGGTTCAATAGATATGGACACTTATCCCTTTCAGTCGGTTAACCCCACCCAGTATGACGTAGAAATTGAACCGTTAAGGACAGAACCTTGGATCTGCTTGTGTATTAATGTACACATAAAAACCTACCATCTGCAAAAATAAAATCGATTCTGTCTTGCTTGGTTCAATAGATATGGACACTTATCCCTTTCAGTCGGTTAACCCCACCAAGTTTGACGTAGAAATTGAACCGTTAGCGATAGAACCTTGGATCGGCTTGTGGATTAATATTCACATAAAAACCTACCGTCTGCAAAAATAAATTCGATTCTACCTTACTTGGTTCAATAGATATGGACACTTATCCCTTTTAGTCGGTTAACCCCAACCACTATAACGTAGAAATTGAACCGTTAACGACAGAACCTTGTATTGGCTTGTGGAATAATATACACATAAAAACCTATCATCTCCAAAAACAAAATAGATTCTATCTTGCTTGGTTCAATAGATATGGACACTTATCCCTTTTAGTCGGTTAACCCCACCCAGTATGACGTAGAAGTTGAACCGTTAGCGATAGAACCTTGTATCAGCTTGTGGATTAATATGCACATAAAAAACTACCATCTGCAAAAATAAATTCGATTCTACCTTGCTTGGTTCAATAGATATGGACACTTTTCCCTTTTAGTCGGTTAACCCCAACCACTATAACGTAGAAATTGAACCGTTAACGATAGAACCTTGTATTGGCTTGTGGAATAATATAAACATAAAAACCTTTCATCTTCAAAAACAAATTCGATTCTATCTTGCTTGGTTCAATATATATGGACACTTATCCCTTTTAGTCGGTTAACCCCACCTAGTATGACGTAGAAATTAAACCGTTAGCGATAGAACCTTGGATCAGCTTGTGGATTAATATGCACATAAAAAACTACCATCTGCAAAAATAAATTCGATTCTACTTTGCTTGGTTCAATAGATATGGACACTTTTCCCTTTTAGTCGGTTAACCCCAACCACTATAACGTAGAAATTGAACCGTTAACGATAGAACCTTGTATTGGCTTGTGGAATAATATAAACATAAAAACCTTTCATCTTCAAAAACAAATTCGATTCTATCTTGCTTGGTTCAATATATATGGACACTTATCCCTTTTAGTCGGTTAACCCCACCTAGTATGACGTAGAAATTGAACCGTTAACGATAGAACCTTGTATTGGCTTGTGGAATAATATAAACATAAAAACCTACCATCTGCAAAAATAAAATCGATTCTGTCTTGCTTGGTTCAATAGATATCGACACTTATCCCTTTTAGTCGGTTAACCCCACCCAGTATAACGTAGAAATTGAACCGTTAGCGATAGAACCTTGGGTCAGCTTGTGGATTAATATACACATAAAAAACTACCATCTGCAAAAATAAATTCGATTCTATCTTGCTTGGTTCAATAGATGTGTATACTTATCCCTTTTAGTCGGTTAACCCCACCCACTATGACGTAGAAATTGAACCATTAAAGATAGAGCCTTGGCTCAGCTTGTGGATTAATATACGCATAAAAACCTATCACCTGCAAAAACAAAATCGTTATATCTTGCTTGGTTCAATAGATATGGACACTTATCCCTTTTAGTCGGTTAACCTCACCCACAATAGATATGGACACTTATCCTTTTTAGTCGGTAACCCCATCCACTTTGACGTAGAAATTGAACCGTTAACGATAGAACCTTGTGTTGGTTTGTGGAATAATATACACATAAAAACCTATCATCTCCAAAAACAAAATCAATTCTATCTTGCTTGGCTCAATAGATATGGACACTTATCCCTTTTAGTCGGTTAACCCCATCCACTTTGACGTAGAAATTGAACCGTTAACGATAGAACATTGTGTCAGCTTGTGGATTAATATACACAAAAAAACCTATCATCTTCAAAAACAAAATCGATTCTATCTTTTTTGGTTCAATAGATATGGATACTTATCCCTTTTAGTCGGTTAACCCCAACCACTATAACGTAGAAATTGAACCATTAAAGATAGAGCCTTGGCTCAGCTTGTGGATCAATATACGCATAAAAACCTATCACCTGCAAAAACAAAATCGTTATATCTTGCTTGGTTCAATAGATATGGACACTTATCCCTTTTATTCGGATAACCCCACTCAGTATGACGTAGAAATTGAACCGTTAGCGATAGAACCTTGTATCAGCTTGTGGATTAATACACACATAAAAGCCTACCATCTGCAGAAATAAAATCGATTCTGTCTTGCTTGGTTCAATAGATATGGACACTTATCCCTTTTAGTCGGTTAACCCCACCCAGTATGACGTAGAAATTGAACCGTTAAGGACAGAACCTTGGATCTGCTTGTGTATTAATATACACATAAAAACCTACCATCTGCAAAAATAAAATCGATTCTGTCTTGCTTGGTTCAATAGATATGGACACTTATCCCTTTCAGTCGGTTAACCCCACCCAGTTTGACGTAGAAATTGAACCGTTAGCGATTGAACCTTGGATCAGCTTGTGGATTAATATTCACATAAAAACCTACCATCTGCAAAAATAAATTCGATTCTACCTTGATTGGTTCAATAGATATGGACACTTATCCCTTTTAGTCGGTTAACCCCAACCACTATAACGTAGAAATTGAACCGTTAACGACAGAACCTTGTATTGGTTTGTGGAATAATATACACATAAAAACCTATCATCTCCAAAAACAAAATCGATTCTAGCTTGCTTGGTTCAATAGATATGGACACTTATCCCTTTTAGTCGGTTAACCCCACCTAGTATGACGTAGAAATTAAACCGATAGCGATAGAACCTTGGATCAGCTTGTGGAATAATACACACATAAAAAACTACCATCTGCAAAAATAAATTCGATTCTATCTTGCTTGGTTCAATAGATATGTATACTTATCCCTTTTAGTCGGTTAACCCCACCCACTATGACGTAGAAATTGAACCATTAAAGATAGAGCCTTGGATCAGCTTGTGGATTAATATACGCATAAAAACCTATCACCTGCAAAAACAAAATCGTTATATCTTGCTTGGTTCAATAGATATGGACACTTATCCCTTTTAGTCGGTTAACCCCATCCACTTTGACGTAGAAATTGAACCGTTAACGATAGAACCTTGTATTGCCTTGTGGAATAATATACACATAAAAACCTATCAACTCCAAAAACAAAATAGATTCTATCTTGCTTGGTTCAATAGATATGGACACTTATCCCTTTTAGTCGGTTAACCCCACCCAGTATAACGTAGAAATTGAACCGTTAGCGATAGAACCTTGGATCAACTTGTGGATTAATATACACATAAAAAACTACCATCTGCAAAAATAAATTCGATTCTATCTTGCTTGGTTCAATAGATATGTATACTTATCCCTTTTAGTCGGTTAACCCCACCCACTATGACGTAGAAATTGAACCATTAAAGATAGAGCCTTGGATCAGTTTGTGGATTAATATACGCATAAAAACCTATCATCTGCAAAAACAAAATCGTTATATCTTGCTTGGTTCAATAGATATGGACACTTATCCCTTTTAGTCGGTTAACCTCACCCGCAATAGATATGGACACTTATCCCTTTTAGTCGGTTAACCCCATCCACTTTGACGTAGAAATTGAACCGTTAACGATAGAACCTTGTATTGGTTTGTGGAATAATATACACATAAAAACCTATCATCTCCAAAAACAAAATCGATTCTAGCTTGCTTGGTTCAATAGATATGGACACTTATCCCTTTTAGTCGGTTAACCTCACCCACAAGAGATATGGACACTTATCCCTTTTAGTCGGTTAACCTCACCCACAAAAGATATGGACACTTATCCCTTTTAGTCGGTTAACCCCATCCACTTTGACGTAGAAATTGAACCGTTAACGATAGAACCTTGTATTGGTTTGTGGAATAATATACACATAAAAACCTATCATCTCCAAAAACAAAATCGATTCTAGCTTGCTTGGTTCAATAGATATGGACACTTATCCCTTTTAGTCGGTTAACCTCACCCACAAGAGATATGGACACTTATCCCTTTTAGTCGGTTAACCTCACCCACAAAAGATATGGACACTTATCCCTTTTAGTCGGTTAACCCCATCCACTTTGACGTAGAAATTGAACCGTTAACGATAGAACCTTGTATTGGTTTGTGGAATAATATACACATAAAAACCTATCATCTCCAAAAACAAAATCGATTCTAGCTTGCTTGGTTCAATAGATATGGACACTTATCCCTTTTAGTCGGTTAACCTCACCCACAAGAGATATGGACACTTATCCCTTTTAGTCGGTTAACCTCACCCACAAAAGATATGGACACTTATCCCTTTTAGTCGGTTAACCCCATCCACTTTGACGTAGAAATTGAACCGTTAACGATAGAACCTTGTATTGGCTTGTGGAATAATATACACATAAAAACCTATCATCTCCAAAAACAAAATCGATTCTATCTTGCTTGGTTCAATAGATATGGACACTTATCCCTTTTAGTCGGTTAACCCCAACCACTAAAACGTAGAAATTGAACCGTTAACGATAGAACCTCGGATCAGCTTGTGGATTGATATACACATAAAAACCTATAATCTGCAAAAATAAAAACTATTCCATCTTGCTTGGTTCAATAGATATGGACACTTATCCCTTTTATTCGGATAACCCCACTCAGTATGACGTAGAAATTGAACCGTTAGCGATATAACCTTGTATCAGCTTGTGGATTAATACACACATAAAAGCCTACCATCTGCAGAAATAATATCGATTCTGTCTTGCTTGGTTCAATAGATATGGACACTTATCCCTTTTAGTCGGTTAACCCCACCCAGTATGACGTAGAAATTGAACCGTTAACGACAGAACCTTGGATCTGCTTGTGTGTTAATATACACATAAAAACCTACCATCTGCAAAAATAAAATCGATTCTGTCTTTCTTGGTTCAATAGATATGGACACTTATCCCTTTCAGTCGGTTAACCCCACCCAGTTTGACGTAGAAATTGAACCGTTAGCGATAGAACCTTGGATCAGCTTGTGGATTAATATGCACATAAAAACCTACTATCTGCAAAAATAAATTCGATTCTACCTTGCTTGGTTCAATAGATATGGACACTTATCCCTTTTAGTCGGTTAACCCCAACCACTATAACGTAGAAATTGAACCGTTATCGATAGAACCTTGTATTGGCTTGTGAAATAATATACACATAAAAACCTATCATCTCCAAAAACAAAATAGATTCTATCTTGCTTGGTTCAATAGATATGGACACTTATCCCTTTTAGTCGGTTAACCCAACCCAGTATGACGTAGAAATTGGACCGTTAGCGATAGAACCTTGTGTCAGCTTGTGGATTAATATGCACATAAAAACCTACAATCTCCAAAAATAAATTCGATTCTACCTTGCTTGGTTCAATAGATATGGACACTTTTCCCTTTTAGTCGGTTAACCCCAACCACTATAACGTAGAAATTGAACCGTTAACGATAGAACCTTGTATTGGCTTGTGGAATAATATACACATAAAAACCTATCATCTCCAAAAACAAATTCGATTCTATCTTGGTTGGTTCAATAGATATGGACACTTATCCCTTTTAGTCGGTTAACCCCACCTAGTATGACGTAGAAATTAAACCGTTAGCGATAGAACCTTGGATCAGCTTGTGGGTTAATGTACACATAAAAACCTACCATCTGCAAAAATAAAATCGATTCTGTCTTGCTTGGTTCAATAGATATCGACACTTATCCCTTTTAGTCGGTTAACCCCACCCAACATAACGTAGAAATTGAACCGTTAGCGATAGAACCTTGGATCAGCTTGTGGATTAATATACACATAAAAAACTACCATCTGCAAAAATAAATTCGATTCTATCTTGCTTGGTTCAATAGATATATATACTTATCCCTTTTAGTCGGTTAACCCCACCCACTATGACGTAGAAATTGAACCATTAAAGATAGAGCCTTGGATCAGCTTGTGGATTAATATACGCATAAAAACCTATCACCTGCAAAAACAAAATCGTTATATCTTGCTTGGTTCAATAGATATGGACACTTATCCCTTTTAGTCGGTTAACCTCACCCACAATAGATATGGACACTTATCCCTTTTAGTCGGTTAACCCCATCCACTTTGACGTAGAAATTGAACCGTTAACGATAGAACATTGTGTTGGCTTGTGGAATAATATACACATAAAAACCTATCATCTCCAAAAACAAAATCGATTCTATCTTGCTTGGTTCAATAGATATGGACACTTATCCCTTTTAGTCGGTTAACCTCACCCACAATTGATATGGACACTTATCCCTTTTAGTCGGTTAACCCCATCCACTTTGACGTAGAAATTGAACCGTTAACGATAGAACCTTGTATTGGCTTGTGGAATAATATACACATAAAAACCTATCATCTCCAAAAACAAAATCGATTCTATTTTGCTTGGTTCAATACATATGGACACTTATCCCTTTTATTCGGTTAACCTCACCCACAATAGATATGGACACTTATCCCTTTTAGTCGGTTAACCCCATCCACTTTGACGTAGAAATTGAACCGTTAACGATAGAACCTTGGATCAGCTTGTGGATTAATATACACATAAAAACCTACCATCTGCAAAAATCAAATCGATTCTGTCTTGCTTGGTTCAATAGATATCGACACTTATCCCTTTTAGTCTGTTAACCCCACCCAGTATAACGTAGAAATTGAACCGTTAGCGATAGAACCTTGGATCAGCTTGTGGATTAATATACACATAAAAAACTACCATCTGCAAAAATAAATTCGATTCTATCTTGCTTGGTCCAATAGATATGTATACTTATCCCTTTTAGTCGGTTAACCCCACCCACTATGACGTAGAAATTGAACCATTAAAGATAGAGCCTTGGATCAGCTTGTGGACTAATATACGCATAAAAACCTATCACCTGCAAAAACAAAATCGTTATATCTTGCCTGGTTCAATAGATATGGACACTTATCCCTTCTAGTCGGTTAACCTCACCCACAATAGATATGGACACTTATCCCTTTTAGTCGGTTAACCCCATCCACTTTGACGTAGAAATTGAACCGTTAACGATAGAACCTTGTATTGGCTTGTGGAATAATATACACATAAAAACCTATCATCTCCAAAAACAAAATCGATTCTATTTTGCTTGGTTCAATAGATATGGACACTTATCCCTTTTAGTCGGTTAACCTCACCCACAATAGATATGGACACTTATCCCTTTTAGTCGGTTAACCCCATCCACCTTGACGTAGAAATTGAACCGTTAACGATAGAACTTCGGATCAGCTTGTGGATTAATATAAACATAAAAGCCTATAATCTGCAAAAATAAAAACTATTCCATCTTGCTTGGTTCAATAGATATGGACACTTATCTCTTTTATTCGGATAACCCCACTCAGTATGACGTAGAAATTGAACCGTTAGCGATAGAACTTTGGATCGGCTTGTGGATTAATACACAAATAAAAACCTACCATCTGCAGAAATAAAATCGATTCTGTCTTGCTTGGTTCAATAGATATGGACACTTATCTATTTTAGTCGGTTAACCCCACCCAGTATGACGTAGAAATTGAACCGTTAACGATAGAACCTTGGATCTGTTTGTGTATTAATATACACATAAAAACCTACCATCTTCAAAAATAAAATCGATTCTGTCTTGCTTGGTTCAATAGATATGGACACTTATCCCTTTCCTTCGGTTAACCCCACCCAGTTTGACGTAGAAATTGAACAGTTAGCGATAGAACCTTGGATCAGCTTGTGGATTAATATGCACATATAAACCTACCATCTGCAAAACTAAATTCGATTCTACCTTGCTTGGTTCAATAGATATGGACACTTATCCCTTTTAGTCCCTTTTAGTCGTTAACCCCAACCACTATAACGTAGAAATTGAACCGTTAACGATAGAACCTTGTATTGGCTTGTGGAATAATACACACATAAAAACCTATCATCTCCAAAAACAAAATCGATTCTATCTTGCTTGGTTCAATAGATATGGACACTTATCCCTTTTAGTCGGTTAACCCTACCCACTTTGACGTAGAAATTGAACCGTTAACGATAGAACCTTGGATCTGCTTATGTATAAATACACACATAAAAACCTACCATCTGCAAAAATAAAATCGATTCTGTCTTGCTTGGTTCAATAGATATGTATACTTATCCCTTTTAGTCGGTTAACCCCAGCCACTATAACGTAGAAATTGAACCGTTAACGATAGAACCTTGGATCAGCTTGTGGATTAATATACACATAAAAACCTACCATCTGCAAAAATAAATTCGATTCTATCTTCCTTGGTTCAATAGATATGGACACTTATCCCTTTTAGTCGGTTAACCCCAACCACTATAACGTAGAAATTGAACCGTTAACGACAGAACCTTGTATTGGCTTGTGGAATAATATACACATAAAAACCTATCATCTCCAAAAACAAAATAGATTCTATCTTGCTTGGTTCAATAGATATGGACACTTTTCCCTTTTAGTCGGTTAACCCCACCTAGTATGACGTAGAAATTGAACCGTTAACGATAGAACCTTGTATTGGCTTGTGGAATAATATAAACATAAAAACCTACCATCTGCAAAAATAAAATCGATTCTGTCTTGCTTGGTTCAATAGATATCGACACTTATCCCTTTTAGTCGGTTAACCCCACCCAGTATAACGTAGAAATTGAACCGTTAGCGATAGAACCTTGGGTCAGCTTGTGGATTAATATACACATAAAAAACTACCATCTGCAAAAATAAATTCGATTCTATCTTGCTTGGTTCAATAGATGTGTATACTTATCCCTTTTAGTCGGTTAACCCCACCCACTATGACGTAGAAATTGAACCATTAAAGATAGAGCCTTGGCTCAGCTTGTGGATTAATATACGCATAAAAACCTATCACCTGCAAAAACAAAATCGTTATATCTTGCTTGGTTCAATAGATATGGACACTTATCCCTTTTAGTCGGTTAACCTCACCCACAATAGATATGGACACTTATCCTTTTTAGTCGGTAACCCCATCCACTTTGACGTAGAAATTGAACCGTTAACGATAGAACCTTGTGTTGGTTTGTGGAATAATATACACATAAAAACCTATCATCTCCAAAAACAAAATCAATTCTATCTTGCTTGGCTCAATAGATATGGACACTTATCCCTTTTAGTCGGTTAACCCCATCCACTTTGACGTAGAAATTGAACCGTTAACGATAGAACATTGTGTCAGCTTGTGGATTAATATACACAAAAAAACCTATCATCTTCAAAAACAAAATCGATTCTATCTTTTTTGGTTCAATAGATATGGATACTTATCCCTTTTAGTCGGTTAACCCCAACCACTATAACGTAGAAATTGAACCATTAAAGATAGAGCCTTGGCTCAGCTTGTGGATCAATATACGCATAAAAACCTATCACCTGCAAAAACAAAATCGTTATATCTTGCTTGGTTCAATAGATATGGACACTTATCCCTTTTATTCGGATAACCCCACTCAGTATGACGTAGAAATTGAACCGTTAGCGATAGAACCTTGTATCAGCTTGTGGATTAATACACACATAAAAGCCTACCATCTGCAGAAATAAAATCGATTCTGTCTTGCTTGGTTCAATAGTATGGACACTTATCCCTTTTAGTCGGTTAACCCCACCCAGTATGACGTAGAAATTGAACCGTTAAGGACAGAACCTTGGATCTGCTTGTGTATTAATATACACATAAAAACCTACCATCTGCAAAAATAAAATCGATTCTGTCTTGCTTGGTTCAATAGATATGGACACTTATCCCTTTCAGTCGGTTAACCCCACCCAGTTTGACGTAGAAATTGAACCGTTAGCGATTGAACCTTGTATTGGCTTGTGGAATAATATACACATAAAAACCTATCATCTCCAAAAACAAAATAGATTCTATCTTGCTTGGTTCAATAGATATGGACACTTATCCGTTTTAGTCGGTTAACCCCACCTAGTATGACGTAGAAATTAAACCGATAGCGATAGAACCTTGGATCAGCTTGTGGAATAATACACACATAAAAAACTACCATCTGCAAAAATAAATTCGATTCTACCTTGATTGGTTCAATAGATATGGACACTTATCCCTTTTAGTCGGTTAACCCCAACCACTATAACGTAGAAATTGAACCGTTAACGACAGAACCTTGTATTGGCTTGTGGAATAATATACACATAAAAACCTATCATCTCCAAAAACAAAATAGATTCTATCTTGCTTGGTTCAATAGATATGGACACTTATCCCTTTTAGTCGGTTAACCCCAACCACTATAACGTAGAAATTGAACCGTTAACGACAGAACCTTGTATTGGCTTGTGGAATAATATACACATAAAAACCTATCATCTCCAAAAACAAAATAGATTCTATCTTGCTTGGTTCAATAGATATGGACACTTATCCCTTTTAGTCGGTTAACCCCACCTAGTATGACGTAGAAATTAAACCGATAGCGATAGAACCTTGGATCAGCTTGTGGAATAATACACACATAAAAAACTACCATCTGCAAAAATAAATTCGATTCTATCTTGCTTGGTTCAATAGATATGTATACTTATCCCTTTTAGTCGGTTAACCCCACCCACTATGACGTAGAAATTGAACCATTAAAGATAGAGCCTTGGATCAGCTTGTGGATTAATATACGCATAAAAACCTATCACCTGCAAAAACAAAATCGTTATATCTTGCTTGGTTCAATAGATATGGACACTTATCCCTTTTAGTCGGTTAACCCCATCCACTTTGACGTAGAAATTGAACCGTTAACGATAGAACCTTGTATTGCCTTGTGGAATAATATACACATAAAAACCTATCAACTCCAAAAACAAAATAGATTCTATCTTGCTTGGTTTAATAGATATGGACACTTATCCCTTTTAGTCGGTTAACCCCACCCAGTATAACGTAGAAATTGAACCGTTAGCGATAGAACCTTGGATCAACTTGTGGATTAATATACACATAAAAAACTACCATCTGCAAAAATAAATTCGATTCTATCTTGCTTGGTTCAATAGATATGTATACTTATCCCTTTTAGTCGGTTAACCCCACCCACTATGACGTAGAAATTGAACCATTAAAGATAGAGCCTTGGATCAGTTTGTGGATTAATATACGCATAAAAACCTATCATCTGCAAAAACAAAATCGTTATATCTTGCTTGGTTCAATAGATATGGACACTTATCCCTTTTAGTCGGTTAACCTCACCCACAATAGATATGGACACTTATCCCTTTTAGTCGGTTAACCCCATCCACTTTGACGTAGAAATTGAACCGTTAATGATAGAACCTTGTATTGGTTTGTGGAATATTATACACATAAAAACCTATCATCTCCAAAAACAAAATCGATTCTAGCTTGCTTGGTTCAATAGATATGGACACTTATCCCTTTTAGTCGGTTAACCTCACCCACAAGAGATATGGACACTTATCCCTTTTAGTCGGTTAACCTCACCCACAAAAGATATGGACACTTATCCCTTTTAGTCGGTTAACCCCATCCACTTTGACGTAGAAATTGAACCGTTAACGATAGAACCTTGTATTGGTTTGTGGAATAATATACACATAAAAACCTATCATCTCCAAAAACAAAATCGATTCTAGCTTGCTTGGTTCAATAGATATGGACACTTATCCCTTTTAGTCGGTTAACCTCACCCACAAGAGATATGGACACTTATCCCTTTTAGTCGGTTAACCTCACCCACAAAAGATATGGACACTTATCCCTTTTAGTCGGTTAACCCCATCCACTTTGACGTAGAAATTGAACCGTTAACGATAGAACCTTGTATTGGTTTGTGGAATAATATACACATAAAAACCTATCATCTCCAAAAACAAAATCGATTCTAGCTTGCTTGGTTCAATAGATATGGACACTTATCCCTTTTAGTCGGTTAACCTCACCCACAAGAGATATGGACACTTATCCCTTTTAGTCGGTTAACCTCACCCACAAAAGATATGGACACTTATCCCTTTTAGTCGGTTAACCCCATCCACTTTGACGTAGAAATTGAACCGTTAACGATAGAACCTTGTATTGGCTTGTGGAATAATATACACATAAAAACCTATCATCTCCAAAAACAAAATCGATTCTATCTTGCTTGGTTCAATAGATATGGACACTTATCCCTTTTAGTCGGTTAACCCCAACCACTAAAACGTAGAAATTGAACCGTTAACGATAGAACCTCGGATCAGCTTGTGGATTGATATACACATAAAAACCTATAATCTGCAAAAATAAAAACTATTCCATCTTGCTTGGTTCAATAGATATGGACACTTATCCCTTTTATTCGGATAACCCCACTCAGTATGACGTAGAAATTGAACCGTTAGCGATATAACCTTGTATCAGCTTGTGGATTAATACACACATAAAAGCCTACCATCTGCAGAAATAATATCGATTCTGTCTTGCTTGGTTCAATAGATATGGACACTTATCCCTTTTAGTCGGTTAACCCCACCCAGTATGACGTAGAAATTGAACCGTTAACGACAGAACCTTGGATCTGCTTGTGTGTTAATATACACATAAAAACCTACCATCTGCAAAAATAAAATCGATTCTGTCTTTCTTGGTTCAATAGATATGGACACTTATCCCTTTCAGTCGGTTAACCCCACCCAGTTTGACGTAGAAATTGAACCGTTAGCGATAGAACCTTGGATCAGCTTGTGGATTAATATGCACATAAAAACCTACTATCTGCAAAAATAAATTCGATTCTACCTTGCTTGGTTCAATAGATATGGACACTTATCCCTTTTAGTCGGTTAACCCCAACCACTATAACGTAGAAATTGAACCGTTATCGATAGAACCTTGTATTGGCTTGTGAAATAATATACACATAAAAACCTATCATCTCCAAAAACAAAATAGATTCTATCTTGCTTGGTTCAATAGATATGGACACTTATCCCTTTTAGTCGGTTAACCCAACCCAGTATGACGTAGAAATTGGACCGTTAGCGATAGAACCTTGTGTCAGCTTGTGGATTAATATGCACATAAAAACCTACAATCTCTAAAAATAAATTCGATTCTACCTTGCTTGGTTCAATAGATATGGACACTTTTCCCTTTTAGTCGGTTAACCCCAACCACTATAACGTAGAAATTGAACCGTTAACGATAGAACCTTGTATTGGCTTGTGGAATAATATACACATAAAAACCTATCATCTCCAAAAACAAATTCGATTCTATCTTGGTTGGTTCAATAGATATGGACACTTATCCCTTTTAGTCGGTTAACCCCACCTAGTATGACGTAGAAATTAAACCGTTAGCGATAGAACCTTGGATCAGCTTGTGGGTTAATGTACACATAAAAACCTACCATCTGCAAAAATAAAATCGATTCTGTCTTGCTTGGTTCAATAGATATCGACACTTATCCCTTTTAGTCGGTTAACCCCACCCAACATAACGTAGAAATTGAACCGTTAGCGATAGAACCTTGGATCAGCTTGTGGATTAATACACACATAAAAAACTACCATCTGCAAAAATAAATTCGATTCTATCTTGCTTGGTTCAATAGATATATATACTTATCCCTTTTAGTCGGTTAACCCCACCCACTATGACGTAGAAATTGAACCATTAAAGATAGAGCCTTGGATCAGCTTGTGGATTAATATACGCATAAAAACCTATCACCTGCAAAAACAAAATCGTTATATCTTGCTTGGTTCAATAGATATGGACACTTATCCCTTTTAGTCGGTTAACCTCACCCACAATAGATATGGACACTTATCCCTTTTAGTCGGTTAACCCCATCCACTTTGACGTAGAAATTGAACCGTTAACGATAGAACATTGTGTTGGCTTGTGGAATAATATACACATAAAAACCTATCATCTCCAAAAACAAAATCGATTCTATCTTGCTTGGTTCAATAGATATGGACACTTATCCCTTTTAGTCGGTTAACCTCACCCACAATTGATATGGACACTTATCCCTTTTAGTCGGTTAACCCCATCCACTTTGACGTAGAAATTGAACCGTTAACGATAGAACCTTGTATTGGCTTGTGGAATAATATACACATAAAAACCTATCATCTCCAAAAACAAAATCGATTCTATCTTGCTTGGTTCAATACATATGGACACTTATCCCTATTATTCGGTTAACCTCACCCACAATAGATATGGACACTTATCCCTTTTAGTCGGTTAACCCCATCCACTTTGACGTAGAAATTGAACCGTTAACGATAGAACCTTGGATCAGCTTGTGGATTAATATACACATAAAAACCTACCATCTGCAAAAATCAAATCGATTCTGTCTTGCTTGGTTCAATAGATATCGACACTTATCCCTTTTAGTCGGTTAACCCCACCCAGTATAACGTAGAAATTGAACCGTTAGCGATAGAACCTTGGATCAGCTTGTGGATTAATATACACATAAAAAACTACCATCTGCAAAAATAAATTCGATTCTATCTTGCTTGGTCCAATAGATATGTATACTTATCCCTTTTAGTCGGTTAACCCCACCCACTATGACGTAGAAATTGAACCATTAAAGATAGAGCCTTGGATCAGCTTGTGGACTAATATACGCATAAAAACCTATCACCTGCAAAAACAAAATCGTTATATCTTGCCTGGTTCAATAGATATGGACACTTATCCCTTCTAGTCGGTAAACCTCACCCACAATAGATATGGACACTTATCCCTTTAAGTCGGTTAACCCCATCCACTTTGACGTAGAAATTGAACCGTTAACGATAGAACCTTGTATTGGCTTGTGGAATAATATACACATCAAAACCTATCATCTCCAAAAACAAAATCGATTCTATCTTGCTTGGTTCAATAGATATGGACACTTATCCCTTTTAGTCGGTTAACCTCACCCACAATAGATATGGACACTTATCCCTTTTAGTCGGTTAACCCCATCCACCTTAACGTAGAAATTGAACCGTTAACGATAGAACTTCGGATCAGCTTGTGGATTAATATAAACATAAAAGCCTATAATCTGCAAAAATAAAAACTATTCCATCTTGCTTGGTTCAATAGATATGGACACTTATCCCTTTTATTCGGATAACCCCACTCAGTATGACGTAGAAATTGAACCGTTAGCGATAGAACTTTGGATCGGCTTGTGGATTAATACACAAATAAAAACCTACCATCTGCAGAAATAAAATCGATTCTGTCTTGCTTGGTTCAATAGATATGGACACTTATCTATTTTAGTCGGTTAACCCCACCCAGTATGACGTAGAAATTGAACCGTTAACGATAGAACCTTGGATCTGTTTGTGTATTAATATACACATAAAAACCTACCATCTTCAAAAATAAAATCGATTCTGTCTTGCTTGGTTCAATAGATATGGACACTTATCCCTTTCCTTCGGTTAACCCCACCCAGTTTGACGTAGAAATTGAACAGTTAGCGATAGAACCTTGGATCAGCTTGTGGATTAATATGCACATATAAACCTACCATCTGCAAAAATAAATTCGATTCTGCCTTGCTTGGTTCAATAGATATGGACACTTATCCCTTTTAGTCCCTTTTAGTCGTTAACCCCAACCACTATAACGTAGAAATTGAACCGTTAACGATAGAACCTTGTATTGGCTTGTGGAATAATACACACATAAAAACCTATCATCTCCAAAAACAAAATCGATTCTATCTTGCTTGGTTCAATAGATATGGACACTTATCCCTTTTAGTCGGTTAACCCTACCCACTTTGACGTAGAAATTGAACCGTTAACGATAGAACCTTGGATCTGCTTATGTATAAATACACACATAAAAACCTACCATCTGCAAAAATAAAATCGATTCTGTCTTGCTTGGTTCAATAGATATGTATACTTATCCCTTTTAGTCGGTTAACCCCAGCCACTATAACGTAGAAATTGAACCGTTAACGATAGAACCTTGGATCAGCTTGTGGATTAATATACACATAAAAACCTACCATCTGCAAAAATAAATTCGATTCTATCTTGCTTGGTTCAATAGATATGGACACTTATCCCTTTTAGTCGGTTAACCCCAACCACTATAACGTAGAAATTGAACCGTTAACGACAGAACCTTGTATTGGCTTGTGGAATAATATACACATAAAAACCTATCATCTCCAAAAACAAAATAGATTCTATCTTGCTTGGTTCAATAGATATGGACACTTTTCCCTTTTAGTCGGTTAACCCCAACCACTATAACGTAGAAATTGAACCGTTAACGATAGAACATTGTATTGGCTTGTGGAATAATATACACATAAAAACCTATCATCTCCAAAAACAAAATAGATTCTATCTTGCTTGGTTCAATAGATATGGACACTTATCCCTTTCAGTCGGTTAACCCCACCCAGTTTGACGTAGAAATTGAACCGTTAGCGATAGAACCTGGGATCAGCTTGTGGATTAATATTCACATAAAAACCTACCGTCTGCAAAAATAAATTCGATTCTACCTTACTTGGTTCAATAGATATGGACACTTATCCCTTTTAGTCGGTTAACCCCAACCACTATAACGTAGAAATTGAACCGTTAACGACAGAACCTTGTATTGGCTTGTGGAATAATATACACATAAAAACCTATCATCTCCAAAAACAAAATAGATTCTATCTTGCTTGGTTCAATAGATATGGACACTTATCCCTTTTAGTCGGTTAACCCCACCCAGTATGACGTAGAAGTTGAACCGTTAGCGATAGAACCTTGTATCAGCTTGTGGATTAATATGCACATAAAAACCTACCATCTGCAAAAATAAATTCGATTCTACCTTGCTTGGTTCAATAGATATGGACACTTTTCCCTTTTAGTCGGTTAACCCCAACCACTATAACGTAGAAATTGAACCGTTAACGATAGAACATTGTATTGGCTTGTGGAATAATATACACATAAAAACCTTTCATCTTCAAAAACAAATTCGATTCTATCTTGCTTGGTTCAATAGATATGGACACTTATCCATTTTAGTCGGTTAACCCCATCTAGTATGACGTAGAAATTAAACCGTTAGCGATAGAACCTTGGATCAGCTTGTGGATTAATATACACATAAAAACCTACCATCTGCAAAAATAAAATCGATTCTGTCTTGCTTGGTTCAATAGATATCGACACTTATCCCTTTTAGTCGGTTAACCCCACCCAGTATAACGTAGAAATTGAACCGTTAGCGATAGAACCTTGGGTCAGCTTGTGGATTAATATACACATAAAAAACTACCATCTGCAAAAATAAATTCGATTCTATCTTGCTTGATTCAATAGATATGGACACTTATCCCTTTCCGTCGGTTAACCCCACCCAGTTTGACGTAGAAATTAAACCGTTAGCGATAGAACCTTGGATCAGCTTGTGGGTTAGTATGCACATAAAAACCTACAATCTGCAAAAATAAATTCGATTCTACCTTGCTTGGTTCAATAGATATGGATACTTATCCCTTTTAGTCGGTTAACCCCAACCACTATAACGTAGAAATTGAACCGTTAACGATAGAACCTTGTATTGGCTTGTGGAATAATACACACATAAAAACCTATCATCTCCAAAAACAAAATCGATTCTATCTTGCTTGGTTCAATAGATATGGACACTTATCCCTTTTAGTCGGTTAACCCCAACCACTATAACGTAGAAATTGAACCGTTAACGATAGAACCTCGGATCAGCTTGTGGATTAATATACACATAAAAACCTATAATCTGCAAAAATAAAAACTATTCCATCTTGCTTGGTTCGATAGATATGGACACTTATCCCTTTTATTCGGATAACCCCACTCAGTATGACGTAGAAATTGAACCGTTAGCGATAGAACCTTGCATCAGCTTGTGGATTAATACACACATAAAAGCCTACCATCTGCAGAAATAAAATCGATTCTGTCTTGCTTGGTTCAATAGATATGGACACTTATCCCTTTTAGTCGGTTAACCCCACCCAGTATGACGTAGAAATTGAACCGTTAAGGACAGAACCTTGGATCTCCTTGTGTATTAATGTACACATAAAAACCTACCATCTGCTAAAAAAAATCGATTCTGTCTTGCTTGGTTCAATAGATATGGACACTTATCCCTTTTAGTCGGTTAACCCAAACCACTATAATGTAGAAATTGAACCGTTAACGATAGAACCTTGTATTGGCTTGTGGAATAATATACACATAAAAACCTATTATCTCCAAAAACAAAATCGATTCTATCTTGCTTGGTTCAATAGATATGGACACATATCCCTTTTAGTCGGATAACCCCACTCAGTATGACGTAGAAATTGAACCGCTAAGGACAGAACCTTGGATCTGCTTGTGTATTAATGTACACATAAAAACCTACCATCTGCAAAAATAAAATCGATTCTGTCTTGCTTGGTTCAATAGATATGGACACTTATCCCTTTCAGTCGGTTAACCCCACCCAGTATGACGTAGAAATTGAACCGTTAAGGACAGAACCTTGGATCTGCTTGTGTATTAATGTACACATAAAAACCTACCATCTGCAAAAATAAAATCGATTCTGTCTTGCTTGGTTCAATAGATATGGACACTTATCCCTTTCAGTCGGTTAACCCCACCCAGTTTGACGTAGAATTTGAACCGTTAGCGATAGAACCTTGGATCAGCTTGTGGATTAATATTCACATAAAAACCTACCGTCTGCAAAAATAAATTCGATTCTACCTTACTTGGTTCAATAGATATGGACACTTATCCCTTTTAGTCGGTTAACCCCAACCACTATAACGTAGAAATTGAACCGTTAACGACAGAACCTTGTATTGGCTTGTGGAATAATATACACATAAAAACCTATCATCTCCAAAAACAAAATAGATTCTATCTTGCTTGGTTCAATAGATATGGACACTTATCCCTTTTAGTCGGTTAACCCCACCCAGTATGACGTAGAAGTTGAACCGTTAGCGATAGAACCTTGTATCAGCTTGTGGATTAATATGCACATAAAAAACTACCATCTGCAAAAATAAATTCGATTCTACCTTGCTTGGTTCAATAGATATGGACACTTTTCCCTTTTAGTCGGTTAACCCCAACCACTATAACGTAGAAATTGAACCGTTAACGATAGAACCTTGTATTGGCTTGTGGAATAATATAAACATAAAAACCTTTCATCTTCAAAAACAAATTCGATTCTATCTTGCTTGGTTCAATATATATGGACACTTATCCCTTTTAGTCGGTTAACCCCACCTAGTATGACGTAGAAATTAAACCGTTAGCGATAGAACCTTGGATCAGCTTGTGGATTAATATGCACATAAAAAACTACCATCTGCAAAAATAAATTCGATTCTACCTTGCTTGGTTCAATAGATATGGACACTTTTCCCTTTTAGTCGGTTAACCCCAACCACTATAACGTAGAAATTGAACCGTTAACGATAGAACCTTGTATTGGCTTGTGGAATAATATAAACATAAAAACCTTTCATCTTCAAAAACAAATTCGATTCTATCTTGCTTGGTTCAATATATATGGACACTTATCCCTTTTAGTCGGTTAACCCCACCTAGTATGACGTAGAAATTGAACCGTTAACGATAGAACCTTGTATTGGCTTGTGGAATAATATAAACATAAAAACCTACCATCTGCAAAAATAAAATCGATTCTGTCTTGCTTGGTTCAATAGATATCGACACTTATCCCTTTTAGTCGGTTAACCCCACCCAGTATAACGTAGAAATTGAACCGTTAGCGATAGAACCTTGGGTCAGCTTGTGGATTAATATACACATAAAAAACTACCATCTGCAAAAATAAATTCGATTCTATCTTGCTTGGTTCAATAGATGTGTATACTTATCCCTTTTAGTCGGTTAACCCCACCCACTATGACGTAGAAATTGAACCATTAAAGATAGAGCCTTGGCTCAGCTTGTGGATTAATATACGCATAAAAACCTATCACCTGCAAAAACAAAATCGTTATATCTTGCTTGGTTCAATAGATATGGACACTTATCCCTTTTAGTCGGTTAACCTCACCCACAATAGATATGGACACTTATCCTTTTTAGTCGGTAACCCCATCCACTTTGACGTAGAAATTGAACCGTTAACGATAGAACCTTGTGTTGGTTTGTGGAATAATATACACATAAAAACCTATCATCTCCAAAAACAAAATCAATTCTATCTTGCTTGGCTCAATAGATATGGACACTTATCCCTTTTAGTCGGTTAACCCCATCCACTTTGACGTAGAAATTGAACCGTTAACGATAGAACATTGTGTCAGCTTGTGGATTAATATACACAAAAAAACCTATCATCTTCAAAAACAAAATCGATTCTATCTTTTTTGGTTCAATAGATATGGATACTTATCCCTTTTAGTCGGTTAACCCCAACCACTATAACGTAGAAATTGAACCATTAAAGATAGAGCCTTGGCTCAGCTTGTGGATCAATATACGCATAAAAACCTATCACCTGCAAAAACAAAATCGTTATATCTTGCTTGGTTCAATAGATATGGACACTTATCCCTTTTATTCGGATAACCCCACTCAGTATGACGTAGAAATTGAACCGTTAGCGATAGAACCTTGTATCAGCTTGCGGATTAATACACACATAAAAGCCTACCATCTGCAGAAATAAAATCGATTCTGTCTTGCTTGGTTCAATAGTATGGACACTTATCCCTTTTAGTCGGTTAACCCCACCCAGTATGACGTAGAAATTGAACCGTTAAGGACAGAACCTTGGATCTGCTTGTGTATTAATATACACATAAAAACCTACCATCTGCAAAAATAAAATCGATTCTGTCTTGCTTGGTTCAATAGATATGGACACTTATCCCTTTCAGTCGGTTAACCCCACCCAGTTTGACGTAGAAATTGAACCGTTAGCGATTGAACCTTGTATTGGCTTGTGGAATAATATACACATAAAAACCTATCATCTCCAAAAACAAAATAGATTCTATCTTGCTTGGTTCAATAGATATGGACACTTATCCGTTTTAGTCGGTTAACCCCACCTAGTATGACGTAGAAATTAAACCGATAGCGATAGAACCTTGGATCAGCTTGTGGAATAATACACACATAAAAAACTACCATCTGCAAAAATAAATTCGATTCTACCTTGATTGGTTCAATAGATATGGACACTTATCCCTTTTAGTCGGTTAACCCCAACCACTATAACGTAGAAATTGAACCGTTAACGACAGAACCTTGTATTGGCTTGTGGAATAATATACACATAAAAACCTATCATCTCCAAAAACAAAATCGTCATATCTTGCTTGGTTCAATAGATATGGACACTTATCCCTTTTAGTCGGTTAACCTCACCCACAATAGATATGGACACTTATCCCTTTTAGTCGGTTAACCCCATCCACTTTGACGTAGAAATTGAACCGTTAATGATAGAACCTTGTATTGGTTTGTGGAATAATATACACATAAAAACCTATCATCTCCAAAAACAAAATCGATTCTAGCTTGCTTGGTTCAATAGATATGGACACTTATCCCTTTTAGTCGGTTAACCTCACCCACAAGAGATATGGACACTTATCCCTTTTAGTCGGTTAACCTCACCCACAAAAGATATGGACACTTATCCCTTTTAGTCGGTTAACCCCATCCACTTTGACGTAGAAATTGAACCGTTAACGATAGAACCTTGTATTGGTTTGTGGAATAATATACACATAAAAACCTATCATCTCCAAAAACAAAATCGATTCTAGCTTGCTTGGTTCAATAGATATGGACACTTATCCCTTTTAGTCGGTTAACCTCACCCACAAGAGATATGGACACTTATCCCTTTTAGTCGGTTAACCTCACCCACAAAAGATATGGACACTTATCCCTTTTAGTCGGTTAACCCCATCCACTTTGACGTAGAAATTGAACCGTTAACGATAGAACCTTGTATTGGTTTGTGGAATAATATACACATAAAAACCTATCATCTCCAAAAACAAAATCGATTCTAGCTTGCTTGGTTCAATAGATATGGACACTTATCCCTTTTAGTCGGTTAACCTCACCCACAAGAGATATGGACACTTATCCCTTTTAGTCGGTTAACCTCACCCACAAAAGATATGGACACTTATCCCTTTTAGTCGGTTAACCCCATCCACTTTGACGTAGAAATTGAACCGTTAACGATAGAACCTTGTATTGGCTTGTGGAATAATATACACATAAAAACCTATCATCTCCAAAAACAAAATCGATTCTATCTTGCTTGGTTCAATAGATATGGACACTTATCCCTTTTAGTCGGTTAACCCCAACCACTAAAACGTAGAAATTGAACCGTTAACGATAGAACCTCGGATCAGCTTGTGGATTGATATACACATAAAAACCTATAATCTGCAAAAATAAAAACTATTCCATCTTGCTTGGTTCAATAGATATGGACACTTATCCCTTTTATTCGGATAACCCCACTCAGTATGACGTAGAAATTGAACCGTTAGCGATATAACCTTGTATCAGCTTGTGGATTAATACACACATAAAAGCCTACCATCTGCAGAAATAATATCGATTCTGTCTTGCTTGGTTCAATAGATATGGACACTTATCCCTTTTAGTCGGTTAACCCCACCCAGTATGACGTAGAAATTGAACCGTTAACGACAGAACCTTGGATCTGCTTGTGTGTTAATATACACATAAAAACCTACCATCTGCAAAAATAAAATCGATTCTGTCTTTCTTGGTTCAATAGATATGGACACTTATCCCTTTCAGTCGGTTAACCCCACCCAGTTTGACGTAGAAATTGAACCGTTAGCGATAGAACCTTGGATCAGCTTGTGGATTAATATGCACATAAAAACCTACTATCTGCAAAAATAAATTCGATTCTACCTTGCTTGGTTCAATAGATATGGACACTTATCCCTTTTAGTCGGTTAACCCCAACCACTATAACGTAGAAATTGAACCGTTATCGATAGAACCTTGTATTGGCTTGTGAAATAATATACACATAAAAACCTATCATCTCCAAAAACAAAATAGATTCTATCTTGCTTGGTTCAATAGATATGGACACTTATCCCTTTTAGTCGGTTAACCCAACCCAGTATGACGTAGAAATTGGACCGTTAGCGATAGAACCTTGTGTCAGCTTGTGGATTAATATGCACATAAAAACCTACAATCTCTAAAAATAAATTCGATTCTACCTTGCTTGGTTCAATAGATATGGACACTTTTCCCTTTTAGTCGGTTAACCCCAACCACTATAACGTAGAAATTGAACCGTTAACGATAGAACCTTGTATTGGCTTGTGGAATAATATACACATAAAAACCTATCATCTCCAAAAACAAATTCGATTCTATCTTGGTTGGTTCAATAGATATGGACACTTATCCCTTTTAGTCGGTTAACCCCACCTAGTATGACGTAGAAATTAAACCGTTAGCGATAGAACCTTGGATCAGCTTGTGGATTAATATACACATAAAAAACTACCATCTGCAAAAATAAATTCGATTCTATCTTGCTTGGTTCAATAGATATATATACTTATCCCTTTTAGTCGGTTAACCCCACCCACTATGACGTAGAAATTGAACCATTAAAGATAGAGCCTTGGATCAGCTTGTGGATTAATATACGCATAAAAACCTATCACCTGCAAAAACAAAATCGTTATATCTTGCTTGGTTCAATAGATATGGACACTTATCCCTTTTAGTCGGTTAACCTCACCCACAATAGATATGGACACTTATCCCTTTTAGTCGGTTAACCCCATCCACTTTGACGTAGAAATTGAACCGTTAACGATAGAACATTGTGTTGGCTTGTGGAATAATATACACATAAAAACCTATCATCTCCAAAAACAAAATCGATTCTATCTTGCTTGGTTCAATAGATATGGACACTTATCCCTTTTAGTCGGTTAACCTCACCCACAATTGATATGGACACTTATCCCTTTTAGTCGGTTAACCCCATCCACTTTGACGTAGAAATTGAACCGTTAACGATAGAACCTTGTATTGGCTTGTGGAATAATATACACATAAAAACCTATCATCTCCAAAAACAAAATCGATTCTATCTTGCTTGGTTCAATACATATGGACACTTATCCCTATTATTCGGTTAACCTCACCCACAATAGATATGGACACTTATCCCTTTTAGTCGGTTAACCCCATCCACTTTGACGTAGAAATTGAACCGTTAACGATAGAACCTTGGATCAGCTTGTGGATTAATATACACATAAAAACCTACCATCTGCAAAAATCAAATCGATTCTGTCTTGCTTGGTTCAATAGATATCGACACTTATCCCTTTTAGTCGGTTAACCCCACCCAGTATAACGTAGAAATTGAACCGTTAGCGATAGAACCTTGGATCAGCTTGTGGATTAATATACACATAAAAAACTACCATCTGCAAAAATAAATTCGATTCTATCTTGCTTGGTCCAATAGATATGTATACTTATCCCTTTTAGTCGGTTAACCCCACCCACTATGACGTAGAAATTGAACCATTAAAGATAGAGCCTTGGATCAGCTTGTGGACTAATATACGCATAAAAACCTATCACCTGCAAAAACAAAATCGTTATATCTTGCCTGGTTCAATAGATATGGACACTTATCCCTTCTAGTCGGTAAACCTCACCCACAATAGATATGGACACTTATCCCTTTTAGTCGGTTAACCCCATCCACTTTGACGTAGAAATTGAACCGTTAACGATAGAACCTTGTATTGGCTTGTGGAATAATATACACATAAAAACCTATCATCTCCAAAAACAAAATCGATTCTATCTTGCTTGGTTCAATAGATATGGACACTTATCCCTTTTAGTCGGTTAACCTCACCCACAATAGATATGGACACTTATCCCTTTTAGTCGGTTAACCCCATCCACCTTAACGTAGAAATTGAACCGTTAACGATAGAACTTCGGATCAGCTTGTGGATTAATATAAACATAAAAGCCTATAATCTGCAAAAATAAAAACTATTCCATCTTGCTTGGTTCAATAGATATGGACACTTATCCCTTTTATTCGGATAACCCCACTCAGTATGACGTAGAAATTGAACCGTTAGCGATAGAACTTTGGATCGGCTTGTGGATTAATACACAAATAAAAACCTACCATCTGCAGAAATAAAATCGATTCTGTCTTGCTTGGTTCAATAGATATGGACACTTATCTATTTTAGTCGGTTAACCCCACCCAGTATGACGTAGAAATTGAACCGTTAACGATAGAACCTTGGATCTGTTTGTGTATTAATATACACATAAAAACCTACCATCTTCAAAAATAAAATCGATTCTGTCTTGCTTGGTTCAATAGATATGGACACTTATCCCTTTCCTTCGGTTAACCCCACCCAGTTTGACGTAGAAATTGAACAGTTAGCGATAGAACCTTGGATCAGCTTGTGGATTAATATGCACATATAAACCTACCATCTGCAAAAATAAATTCGATTCTACCTTGCTTGGTTCAATAGATATGGACACTTATCCCTTTTAGTCCCTTTTAGTCGTTAACCCCAACCACTATAACGTAGAAATTGAACCGTTAACGATAGAACCTTGTATTGGCTTGTGGAATAATACACACATAAAAACCTATCATCTCCAAAAACAAAATCGATTCTATCTTGCTTGGTTCAATAGATATGGACACTTATCCCTTTTAGTCGGTTAACCCTACCCACTTTGACGTAGAAATTGAACCGTTAACGATAGAACCTTGGATCTGCTTATGTATAAATACATACATAAAAACCTACCATCTGCAAAAATAAAATCGATTCTGTCTTGCTTGGTTCAATAGATATGTATACTTATCCCTTTTAGTCGGTTAACCCCAGCCACTATAACGTAGAAATTGAACCGTTAACGATAGAACCTTGGATCGGCTTGTGGATTAATATACACATAAAAACCTACCATCTGCAAAAATAAATTCGATTCTATCTTGCTTGGTTCAATAGATATGGACACTTATCCCTTTTAGTCGGTTAACCCCACCTAGTATGACGTAGAAATTGAACCGTTAGCGATAGAACCTTGGATCAGCTTGTGGATTAATATACACATAAAAACCTACCATCTGCAAAAATAACGTCGATTCTGTCTTGCTTGGTTCAATAGATATCGACACTTATCCCTTTTAGTCGGTTAACCACACCCAGTATGACGTAGAAATTGAACCGTTAGCGATAGAACCTTGGATCAGCCTGTGGATTATTATACACATAAAAACCTACCATCTGCAAAAATAAAATCGATTCTATCTTGCTTGGTTCAATAGATATGGACACTTATCCCTTTTAGTCGGTTAACCCCACCCAGTATAACGTAGAAATTGAACCGTTAGCGATAGAAATTTGGGTCAGCTTGTGGATTAATATACACATAAAAAACTACCATCTGCAAAAACAAATTCGATTCTATCTTGCTTGGTTCAATAGATATGTATACTTATCCCTTTTAGTCGGTTAACCCCACCCACTATGACGTAGAAATTGAACCATTAAAGATAGAGCCTTGGATCAACTTGTGGATTAATATACGCATAAAAACCTATCATCTGCAAAAACAAAATCGTTATATCTTGCTTGGTTCAATAGATATGGACACTTATCCCTTTTAGTCGGTTAACCTCACCCACAATAGATATGAACACTTGTCCCTTTTAGTCGGTTAACCCCATCCACTTTGACGTAGAAATTGAACCGTTAACGATAGAACATTGGATCGGCTTGTGGATTAATATACACATAAAAACCTATAATCTGCAAAAATAAAAACTATTCCATCTTGCTTGGTTCGACAGATATGGACACTTATCCCTTTTATTCGGATAACCCCACTCAGTATGACGTAGAAATTGAACCGTTAGCGATAGAACCTTGTATCAGCTTGTGGATTAATACACACATAAAAGCCTACCATCTGCAGAAATAAAATCGATTCTGTCTTGCTTGGTTCAATAGATATGGACACTTATCCCTTTTAGTCGGTTAACCCCACCCAGTATGACGTAGAAATTGAACCGTTAAGGACAGAACCTTGGATCTGCTTGTGTATTAATGTACACATAAAAACCTACCATATGCAAAAATAAAATCGATTCTGTCTTGCTTGGTTCAATAGATATGGACACTTATCCCTTTCAGTCGGTTAACCCCACCCAGTTTGACGTAGAAATTGAACCGTTAGCGATTGAACCTTGGATCAGCTTGTGGATTAATATTCACATAAAAACCTACCATCTGCAAAAATAAATTCGATTCTACCTTGATTGGTTCAATAGATATGGACACTTATCCCTTTTAGTCGGTTAACCCCAACCATTATAACGTAGAAATTGAACCGTTTACGACAGAACCTGGTATTGGCTTGTGGAATAATATACACATAAGAACCTATCATCTCCAAAAACAAAATAGATTCTATCTTGCTTGGTTCAATAGATATGGACACTTATCCCTTTTAGTCGGTTAACCCCACCCAGTATGACGTAGAAATTGAACCGTTAGCGATAGAACCTTGTATCAGCTTGTGGATTAATATGCACATAAAAACCTACCATCTGCAAAAATAAATTCGATTCTACCTTGCTTGGTTCAATAGATATGGACACTTTTCCCTTTTAGTCGGTTAACCCCAACCACTATAACGTAGAAATTGAACCGTTAACGATAGAACCTTGTATTGGCTTGTGGAATAATATACACATAAAAACCTATCACCCTCAAAAACAAATTCGATTATATCTTCCTTGGTTCAATAGATATGGACACTTATCCCTTTTAGTCGGTTAACCCCACCTAGTATGACGTAGAAATTAAACCGATAGCGATAGAACCTTGGATCAGCTTGTGGATTAATATACACATAAAAAACTACCATCTGCAAAAATAAATTCGATTCTATCTTGCTTGGTTCAATATATATGTATACTTATCCCTTTTAGTCGGTTAACCCCACCCACTATGACGTAGAAATTGAACCATTAAAGATAGAGCCTTGGATCAGCTTGTGGATTAATATACGCATAAAAACCTATCACCTGCAAAAACAAAATCGTTATATCTTGCTTGGTTCAATAGATATGGACACTTATCCCTTTTAGTCGGTTAACCTCACCCACAATAGATATGGACACTTATCCCTTTTAGTCGGTTAACCCCATCCACTTTGACGTAGAAATTGAACCGTTAACGATAGAACCTTGTATTGGCTTGTGGAATAATATACACATAAAAACCTATCAACTCCAGAAACAAAATAGATTCTATCTTGCTTGGTTCAATAGATATGGACACTTATCCCTTTTAGTCGGTTAACCCCACCCAGTATAACGTAGAAATTGAACCGTTAGCGATAGAACCTTGGATCAACTTGTGGATTAATGTACACATAAAAAACTACCATCTGCAAAAATAAATTCGATTCTACCTTGCTTGGTTCAATAGATATGGACACTTTTCCCTTTTAGTCGGTTAACCCCAACCACTATAACGTAGAAATTGAACCGTTAACGATAGAACCTTGTATTGGCTTGTGGAATAATATACACATAAAAACCTTTCACCTCCAAAAACAAATTCGATTCTATCTTGCTTGGTTCAATAGATATGGACACTTATCCATTTTAGTCGGTTAACCCCACCTAGTATGACGTAGAAATTAAACCGTTAGCGATAGAACCTTGGATCAGCTTGTGGATTAATATACACATAAAAACCTATAATCTGCAAAAATAAAAACTATTCCATCTTGCTTGGTTCGATAGATATGGACACTTATCCCTTTTATTCGGATAACCCCACTCAGTATGACGTAGAAATTGAACCGTTAGCGATAGAACCTTGCATCAGCTTGTGGATTAATACACACATAAAAGCCTATCATCTGCAGAAATAAAATCGATTCTGTCTTGCTTGGTTCAATAGATATGGACACTTATCCCTTTCCGTCGGTTAACCCCACCCAGTTTGACGTAGAAATTGAACCGTTAACGATAGAACCTTGTATTGGCTTGTGGAATAATACACACATAAAAACCTATCATCTCCAAAAACAAAATCGATTCTATCTTGCTTGGTTCAATAGATATGGACACTTATCCCTTTTAGTCGGTTAACCCCAACCACTATAACGTAGAAATTGAACCGTTAACGATAGAACCTCGGATCAGCTTGTGGATTAATATACACATAAAAACCTATAATCTGCAAAAATAAAAACTATTCCATCTTGCTTGGTTCGATAGATATGGACACTTATCCCTTTTATTCGGATAACCCCACTCAGCATGACGTAGAAATTGAACCGTTAGCGATAGAACCTTGCATCAGCTTGTGGATTAATACACACATAAAAGCCTACCATCTGCAGAAATAAAATCGATTCTGTCTTGCTTGGTTCAATAGATATGGACACTTATCCCTTTTAGTCGGTTAACCCCACCCAGTATGACGTAGAAATTGAACCGTTAAGGACAGAACCTTGGATCTCCTTGTGTATTAATGTACACATAAAAACCTACCATCTGCTAAAAAAAATCGATTCTGTCTTGCTTGGTTCAATAGATATGGACACTTATCCCTTTTAGTCGGTTAACCCAAACCACTATAATGTAGAAATTGAACCGTTAACGATAGAACCTTGGATCAGCCTGTGGATTATTATACACATAAAAACCTACCATCTGCAAAAATAAAATCGATTCTATCTTGCTTGGTTCAATAGATATCGACACTTATCCCTTTTAGTCGGTTAACCACACCCAGTATGACGTAGAAATTGAACCGTTAGCGATAGAACCTTGGATCAGCCTGTGGATTATTATACACATAAAAACCTACGATCTGCAAAAATAAAATCGATTCTATCTTGCTTGGTTCAATAGATATGGACACTTATCCCTTTTAGTCGGTTAACCCCACCCAGTATAATGTAGAAATTGAACCGTTAGCGATAGAAATTTGGGTCAGCTTGTGGATTAATATACACATAAAAAACTACCATCTGCAAAAACAAATTCGATTCTATCTTGCTTGGTTCAATAGATATGTATACTTATCCCTTTTAGTCGGTTAACCCCACCCACTATGACGTAGAAATTGAACCATTAAAGATAGAGCCTTGGATCAACTTGTGGATTAATATACGCATAAAAACCTATCATCTGCAAAAACAAAATCGTTATATCTTGCTTGGTTCAATAGATATGGACACTTATCCCTTTTAATCGGTTAACCTCACCCACAATAGATATGGACACTTGTCCCTTTTAGTCGGTTAACCCCATCCACTTTGACGTAGAAATTGAACCGTTAACGATAGAACATTGGATCAGCTTGTGGATTAATATACACATAAAAACCTATAATCTGCAAAAATAAAAACTATTCCATCTTGCTTGGTTCGATAGATATGGACACTTATCCCTTTGATTCGGATAACCCCACTCAGTATGACGTAGAAATTGAACCGTTAGCGATAGAACCTTGTATCAGCTTGTGGATTAATACACACATAAAAGCCTACCATCTGCAGAAATAAAATCGATTCTGTCTTGCTTGGTTCAATAGATATGGACACTTATCCCTTTTAGTCGGTTAACCCCACCCAGTACGACGTAGAAATTGAACCGTTAAGGAGAGAACCTTGGATCTGCTTGTGTATTAATGTACACATAAAAACCTACCATCTGCAAAAATAAAATCGATTCTGTCTTGCTTGGTTCAATAGATATGGACACTTATCCCTTTCAGTCGGTTAACCCCACCCAGTTTGACGTAGAAATTGAACCGTTAGCGATTGAACCTTGGATCAGCTTGTGGGTTAATATTCACATAAAAACCTACCATCTGCAAAAATAAATTCGATTCTACCTTGATTGGTTCAATAGATATGGACACTTATCCCTTTTAGTCGGTTAACCCCAACCATTATAACGTAGAAATTGAACCGTTTACGACAGAACCTGGTATTGGCTTGTGGAATAATATACACATAAAAACCTATCATCTCCAAAAACAAAATAGATTCTATCTTGCTTGGTTCAATAGATATGGACACTTATCCCTTTTAGTCGGTTAACCCCACCCAGTATGACGTAGAAATTGAACCGTTAGCGATAGAACCTTGTATCAGCTTGTGGATTAATATGCACATAAAAACCTACCATCTGCAAAAATAAATTCGATTCTACCTTGCTTGGTTCAATAGATATGGACACTTTTCCCTTTTAGTCGGTTAACCCCAACCACTATAACGTAGAAATTGAACCGTTAACGATAGAACCTTGTATTGGCTTGTGGAATAATATACACATAAAAACCTATCACCCTCAAAAACAAATTCGATTCTATCTTCCTTGGTTCAATAGATATGGACACTTATCCCTTTTAGTCGGTTAACCCCACCTAGTATGACGTAGAAATTAAACCGATAGCGATAGAACCTTGGATCAGCTTGTGGATTAATATACACATAAAAAACTACCATCTGCAAAAATAAATTCGATTCTATCTTGCTTGGTTCAATATATATGTATACTTATCCCTTTTAGTCGGTTAACCCCACCCACTATGACGTAGAAATTGAACCATTAAAGATAGAGCCTTGGATCAGCTTGTGGATTAATATACGCATAAAAACCTATCACCTGCAAAAACAAAATCGTTATATCTTGCTTGGTTCAATAGATATGGACACTTATCCCTTTTAGTCGGTTAACCTCACCCACAATAGATATGGACACTTATCCCTTTTAGTCGGTTAACCCCATCCACTTTGACGTAGAAATTGAACCGTTAACGATAGAACCTTGTATTGGCTTGTGGAATAATATACACATAAAAACCTATCAACTCCAAAAACAAAATAGATTCTATCTTGCTTGGTTCAATAGATATGGACACTTATCCCTTTTAGTCGGTTAACCCCACCCAGTATAACGTAGAAATTGAACCGTTAGCGATAGAACCTTGGATCAACTTGTGGATTAATGTACACATAAAAAACTACCACCTGCAAAAATAAATTCGATTCTACCTTGCTTGGTTCAATAGATATGGACACTTTTCCCTTTTAGTCGGTTAACCCCAACCACTATAACGTAGAAATTGAACCGTTAACGATAGAACCTTGTATTGGCTTGTGGAATAATATACACATAAAAACCTTTCATCTTCAAAAACAAATTCGATTCTATCTTGCTTGGTTCAATAGATATGGACACTTATCCATTTTAGTCGGTTAACCCCACCTAGTATGACGTAGAAATTAAACCGTTAGCGATAGAACCTTGGATCAGCTTGTGGATTAATATACACATAAAAACCTACCATCTGCAAAAATAAAATCGATTCTGTCTTGCTTGGTTCAATAGATATCGACACTTATCCCTTTTAGTCGGTTAACCCCACCCAGTATAACGTAGAAATTGAACCGTTAGCGATAGAACCTTGGGTCAGCTTGTGGATTAATATACACATAAAAAACTACCATCTGCAAAAATAAATTCGATTCTATCTTGCTTGATTCAATAGATATGGACACTTATCCCTTTCCGTCGGTTAACCCCACCCAGTTTGACGTAGAAATTGAACCGTTAGCGATAGAACCTTGGATCAGCTTGTGGGTTAGTATGCACATAAAAACCTACCATCTGCAAAAATAAATTCGATTCTACCTTGCTTGGTTCAATAGATATGGACACTTATCCCTTTTAGTCGGTTAACCCCAACCACTATAACGTAGAAATTGAACCGTTAACGGTAGAACCTTGTATTGGCTTGTGGAATAATACACACATAAAAACCTATCATCTCCAAAAACAAAATCGATTCTATCTTGCTTGGTTCAATAGATATGGACACTTATCCCTTTTAGTCGGTTAACCCCAACCACTATAACGTAGAAATTGAACCGTTAACGATAGAACCTCGGATCAGCTTGTGGATTAATATACACATAAAAACCTATAATCTGCAAAAATAAAAACTATTCCATCTTGCTTGGTTCGATAGATATGGACACTTATCCCTTTTATTCGGATAACCCCACTCAGTATGACGTAGAAATTGAACCGTTAGCGATAGAACCTTGCATCAGCTTGTGGATTAATACACACATAAAAGCCTACCATCTGCAGAAATAAAATCGATTCTGTCTTGCTTGGTTCAATAGATATGGACACTTATCCCTTTTAGTCGGTTAACCCCACCCAGTATGACGTAGAAATTGAACCGTTAAGGACAGAACCTTGGATCTCCTTGTGTATTAATGTACACATAAAACCTACCATCTGCTAAAAAAAATCGATTCTGTCTTGCTTGGTTCAATAGATATGGTCACTTATCCCTTTTAGTCGGTTAACCCAAACCACTATAATGTAGAAATTGAACCGTTAACGATAGAACCTTGTATTGGCTTGTGGAATAATATACACATAAAAACCTATCATCTCCAAAAACAAAATCGATTCTATCTTGCTTGATTCAATAGATATGGACACATATCCCTTTTAGTCGGATAACCCCACTCAGTATGACGTAGAAATTGAACCGTTAAGGACAGAACCTTGGATCTGCTTGTGTATTAATGTACACATAAAAACCTACCATCTGCAAAAATAAAATCGATTCTGTCTTGCTTGGTTCAATAGATATGGACACTTATCCCTTTCAGTCGGTTAACCCCACCCAGTATGACGTAGAAATTGAACCGTTAAGGACAGAACCTTGGATCTGCTTGTGTATTAATGTACACATAAAAACCTACCATCTGCAAAAATAAAATCGATTCTGTCTTGCTTGGTTCAATAGATATGGACACTTATCCCTTTCAGTCGGTTAACCCCACCCAGTTTGACGTAGAAATTGAACCGTTAGCGATAGAACCTTGGATCAGCTTGTGGATTAATATTCACATAAAAACCTACCGTCTGCAAAAATAAATTCGATTCTACCTTACTTGGTTCAATAGATATGGACACTTATCCCTTTTAGTCGGTTAACCCCAACCACTATAACGTAGAAATTGAACCGTTAACGACAGAACCTTGTATTGGCTTGTGGAATAATATACACATAAAAACCTATCATCTCCAAAAACAAAATAGATTCTATCTTGCTTGTTTCAATAGATATGGACTCTTATCCCTTTTAGTCGGTTAACCCCACCCAGTATGACGTAGAAGTTGAACCGTTAGCGATAGAACCTTGTATCAGCTTGTGGATTAATATGCACATAAAAAACTACCATCTGCAAAAATAAATTCGATTCTACCTTGCTTGGTTCAATAGATATGGACACTTTTCCCTTTTAGTCGGTTAACCCCAACCACTATAACGTAGAAATTGAACCGTTAACGATAGAACCTTGTATTGGCTTGTGGAATAATATAAACATAAAAACCTTTCATCTTCAAAAACAAATTCGATTCTATCTTGCTTGGTTCAATATATATGGACACTTATCCCTTTTAGTCGGTTAACCCCATCCACTTTGACGTAGAAATTGAACCGTTAACGATAGAACATTGTGTTGGCTTGTGGAATAATATACACATAAAAACCTATTATCTCCAAAAACAAAATCGATTCTATCTTGCTTGGTTCAATAGATATGGACACTTATCCCTTTTAGTCGGTTAACCTCACCCACAATTGATATGGACACTTATCCCTTTTAGTCGGTTAACCCCATCCACTTTGACGTAGAAATTGAACCGTTAACGATAGAACCTTGTATTGGCTTGTGGAATAATATACACATAAAAACCTATCATCTCCAAAAACAAAATCGATTCTATCTTGCTTGGTTCAATACATATGGACACTTATCCCTTTTATTCGGTTAACCTCACCCACAATAGATATGGACACTTATCCATTTTAGTCGGTTAACCCCATCCACTTTGACGTAGAAATTGAACCGTTAACGATAGAACCTTGGATCAGCTTGTGGATTAATATACACATAAAAACCTACCATCTGCAAAAATCAAATCGATTCTGTCTTGCTTGGTTCAATAGATATCGACACTTATCCCTTTTAGTCGGTTAACCCCACCCAGTATAACGTAGAAATTGAACCGTTAGCGATAGAACCTTGGATCAGCTTGTGGATTAATATACACATAAAAAACTACCATCTGCAAAAATAAATTCGATTCTATCTTGATTGGTCCAATAGATATGTATACTTATCCCTTTTAGTCGGTTAACCCCACCCACTATGACGTAGAAATTGAACCATTAAAGATAGAGCCTTGGATCAGCTTGTGGACTAATATACGCATAAAAACCTATCACCTGCAAAAACAAAATCGTTATATCTTGCCTGGTTCAATAGATATGGACACTTATCCCTTCTAGTCGGTTAACCTCACCCACAATAGATATGGACACTTATCCCTTTTAGTCGGTTAACCCCATCCACTTTGACGTAGAAATTGAACCGTTAATGATAGAACCTTGTATTGGCTTGTGGAATAATATACACATAAAAACCTATCATCTCCAAAAACAAAATCGATTCTATCTTGCTTGGTTCAATAGATATGGACACTTATCCCTTTTAGTCGGTTAACCTCACCCACAATAGATATGGACACTTATCCCTTTTAGTCGGTTAACCCCATCCACCTTGACGTAGAAATTGAACCGTTAACGATAGAACTTCGGATCAGCTTGTGGATTAATATAAACATAAAAGCCTATAATCTGCAAAAATAAAAACTATTCCATCTTGCTTGGTTCAATAGATATGGACACTTATCCCTTTTATTCGGATAACCCCACTCAGTATGACGTAGAAATTGAACCGTTAGCGATAGAACTTTGGATCGGCTTGTGGATTAATACACAAATAAAAACCTACCATCTGCAGAAATAAAATCGATTCTGTCTTGCTTGGTTCAATAGATATGGACACTTATCTATTTTAGTCGGTTAACCCCACCCAGTATGACGTAGAAATTGAACCGTTAACGATAGAACCTTGGATCTGTTTGTGTATTAATATACACATAAAAACCTACCATCTTCAAAAATAAAATCGATTCTGTCTTGCTTGGTTCAATAGATATGGACACTTATCCCTTTCCTTCGGTTAACCCCACCCAGTTTGACGTAGAAATTGAACAGTTAGCGATAGAACCTTGGATCAGCTTGTGGATTAATATGCACATAAAAACCTACCATCTGCAAAAATAAATTCGATTCTACCTTGCTTGGTTCAATAGATATGGACAGTTATCCCTGTTAGTCCCTTTTGGTCGTTAACCCCAACCACTATAACGTAGAAATTGAACCATTAACGATAGAACCTTGGATCTGTTTGTGTATTAATATACACATAAAAACCTACCATCTTCAAAAATAAAATCGATTCTGTCTTGCTTGGTTCAATAGATATGGACACTTATCCCTTTCCTTCGGTTAACCCCACCCAGTTTGACGTAGAAATTGAACAGTTAGCGATAGAACTTTGGATCGGCTTGTGGATTAATACACAAATAAAAACCTACCATCTGCAGAAATAAAATCGATTCTGTCTTGCTTGGTTCAATAGATATGGACACTTATCTATTTTAGTCGGTTAACCCCACCCAGTATGACGTAGAAATTGAACCGTTAACGATAGAACCTTGGATCTGTTTGTGTATTAATATACACATAAAAACCTACTATCTGCAAAAATAAAATCGATTCTGTCTTGCTTGGTTCAATAGATATGTATACTTATCCCTTTTAGTCGGTTAACCCCAGCCACTATAACGTAGAAATTGAACCGTTAACGATAGAACCTTGGATCAGCTTGTGGATTAATATACACATAAAAACCTACCATCTTCAAAAATAAATTCGATTCTATCTTGCTTGGTTCAATAGATATGGACACTTATCCCTTTTAGTCGGTTAACCCCACCTAGTATGACGTAGAAATTGAACCGTTAGCGCTATAACCTTGGATCAGCTTGTGGATTAATATACACATAAAAACCTACCATCTGCAAAAATAACGTCGATTCTGTCTTGCTTGGTTCAATAGATATCGACACTTATCCCTTTTAGTCGGTTAACCACACCCAGTATGACGTAGAAATTGAACCGTTAGCGATAGAACCTTGGATCAGCCTGTGGATTATTATACACATAAAAACCTACCATCTGCAAAAATAAAATCGATTCTATCTTGCTTGGTTCAATAGATATGGACACTTATCCCTTTTAGTCGGTTAACCCCACCCAGTATAACGTAGAAATTGAACCGTTAGCGATAGAAATTTGGGTCAGCTTGTGGATTAATATACACATAAAAAACTACCATCTGCAAAAACAAATTCGATTCTATCTTGCTTGGTTCAATAGATATGTATACTTATCCCTTTTAGTCGGTTAACCCCACCCACTATGACGTAGAAATTGAACCATTAAAGATAGAGCCTTGGATCAACTTGTGGATTAATATACGCATAAAAACCTATCATCTGCAAAAACAAAATCGTTATATCTTGCTTGGTTCAATAGATATGGACACTTATCCCTTTTAGTCGGTTAACATCACCCACAATAGATATGGACACTTGTCCCTTTTAGTCGGTTAACCCCATCCACTTTGACGTAGAAATTGAACCGTTAACGATAGAACATTGGATCAGCTTGTGGATTAATATACACATAAAAACCTATAATATGCAAAAATAAAAACTATTCCATCTTGCTTGGTTCGATAGATATGGACACTTATCCCTTTTATTCGGATAACCCCACTCAGTATGACGTAGAAATTGAACCGTTAGCGATAGAACCTTGTATCAGCTTGTGGATTAATACACACATAAAAGCCTACCATCTGCAGAAATAAAATCGATTCTGTCTTGCTTGGTTCAATAGATATGGACACTTATCCCTTTTAGTCGGTTAACCCCACCCAGTATGACGTAGAAATTGAACCGTTAGCGATAGAACCTTGTATCAGCTTGTGGATTAATATGCACATAAAAACCTACCATCTGCAAAAATAAATTCGATTCTACCTTGCTTGGTTCAATAGATATGGACACTTTTCCCTTTTAGTCGGTTAACCCCAACCACTATAACGTAGAAATTGAACCGTTAACGATAGAACCTTGTATTGGCTTGTGGAATAATATACACATAAAAACCTATCATCCTCAAAAACAAATTCGATTCTATCTTCCTTGGTTCAATAGATATGGACACTTATCCCTTTTAGTCGGTTAACCCCACCTAGTATGACGTAGAAATTAAACCGATAGCGATAGAACCTTGGATCAGCTTGTGGATTAATATACACATAAAAAACTACCATCTGCAAAAATAAATTCGATTCTATCTTGCTTGGTTCAATATATATGTATACTTATCCCTTTTAGTCGGTTAACCCCACCCACTATGACGTAGAAATTGAACCATTAAAGATAGAGCCTTGGATCAGCTTGTGGATTAATATACGCATAAAAACCTATCACCTGCAAAAACAAAATCGTTATATCTTGCTTGGTTCAATAGATATGGACACTTATCCCTTTTAGTCGGTTAACCTCACCCACAATAGATATGGACACTTATCCCTTTTAGTCGGTTAACCCCATCCACTTTGACGTAGAAATTGAACCGTTAACGATAGAACCTTGTATTGGCTTGTGGAATAATATACACATAAAAACCTATCAACTCTAAAAACAAAATAGATTCTATCTTGCTTGGTTCAATAGATATGGACACTTATCTATTTTAGTCGGTTAACCCCACCCAGTATAACGTAGAAATTGAACCGTTAGCGATAGAACCTTGGGTCAGCTTGTGGATTAATATACACATAAAAAACTACCATCTGCAAAAATAAATTCGATTCTATCTTGCTTGATTCAATAGATATGGACACTTATCCCTTTCCGTCGGTTAACCCCACCCAGTTTGACGTAGAAATTGAACCGTTAGCGATAGAATCTTGGATCAGCTTGTGGGTTAGTATGCACATAAAAACCTACCATCTGCAAAAATAAATTCGATTCTACCTTGCTTGGTTCAATAGATATGGACACTTATCCCTTTTAGTCGGTTAACCCCAACCACTATAACGTAGAAATTGAACCGTTAACGATAGAACCTTGTATTGGCTTGTGGAATAATATACACATAAGAACCTATCATCTCCAAAAACAAAATCGATTCTATCTTGCTTGGTTCAATAGATATGGACACTTATCCCTTTTAGTCGGTTAACCCCAACCACTATAACGTAGAAATTGAACCGTTAACGATAGAACCTCGGATCAGCTTGTGGATTAATATACACATAAAAACCTATAATCTGCAAAAATAAAAACTATTCCATCTTGCTTGGTTCGATAGATATGGACACTTATCCCTTTTATTCGGATAACCCCACTCAGTATGACGTAGAAATTGAACCGTTAGCGATAGAACCTTGCATCAGCTTGTGGATTAATACACACATAAAAGCCTACCATCTGCAGAAATAAAATCGATTCTGTCTTGCTTGGTTCAATAGATATGGACACTTATCCCTTTTAGTCGGTTAACCCCACCCAGTATGACGTAGAAATTGAACCGTTAAGGACAGAACCTTGGATCTCCTTGTGTATTAATGTACACATAAAAACCTACCATCTGCTAAAAAAATCGATTCTGTCTTGCTTGGTTCAATAGATATGGACACTTATCCCTTTTAGTCGGTTAACCCAAACCACTATAATGTAGAAATTGAACCGTTAACGATAGAACCTTGTATTGGCTTGTGGAATAATATACACATAAGAACCTATCATCTCCAAAAACAAAATCGATTCTATCTTGCTTGGTTCAATAGATATGGACACATATCCCTTTTAGTCGGATAACCCCACTCAGTATGACGTAGAAATTGAACCGTTAAGGACAGAACCTTGGATCTGCTTGTGTATTAATGTACACATAAAAACCTACCATCTGCAAAAATAAAATCGATTCTGTCTTGCTTGGTTCAATAGATATGGACACTTATCCCTTTCAGTCGGTTAACCCCACCCAGTATGACGCAGAAATTGAACCGTTAAGGACAGAACCTTGGATCTGCTTGTGTATTAATGTGCACATAAAAACCTACCATCTGCAAAAATAAAATCGATTCTGTCTTGCTTGGTTCAATAGATATGGACACTTATCCCTTTCAGTCGGTTAACCCCACCCAGTTTGACGTAGAAATTGAACCGTTAGCGATAGAACCTTGGATCAGCTTGTGGATTAATATTCACATAAAAACCTACCGTCTGCAAAAATAAATTCGATTCTACCTTACTTGGTTCAATAGATATGGACACTTATCCCTTTTAGTCGGTTAACCCCAACCACTATAACGTAGAAATTGAACCGTTAACGACAGAACCTTGTATTGGCTTGTGGAATAATATACACATAAAAACCTATCATCTCCAAAAACAAAATAGATTCTATCTTGCTTGGTTCAATAGATATGGACACTTACCCTTTTAGTCGGTTAACCCCACCCAGTATGACGTAGAAGTTGAACCGTTAGCGATAGAACCTTGTATCAGCTTGTGGATTAATATGCACATAAAAAACTACCATCTGCAAAAATAAATTCGATTCTACCTTGCTTGGTTCAATAGATATGGACACTTTTCCCTTTTAGTCGGTTAACCCCAACCACTATAACGTAGAAATTGAACCGTTAACGATAGAACCTTGTATTGGCTTGTGGAATAATATAAACATAAAAACCTTTCATCTTCAAAAACAAATTCGATTCTATCTTGCTTGGTTCAATATATATGGACACTTATCCCTTTTAGTCGGTTAACCCCACCTAGTATGACGTAGAAATTAAACCGTTAGCGATAGAACCTTGGATCAGCTTGTGGATTAATATACACATAAAAACCTACCATCTGCAAAAATAAAATCGATTCTGTCTTGCTTGGTTCAATAGATATCGACACTTATCCCTTTTAGTCGGTTAACCCCACCCAGTATAACGTAGAAATTGAACCGTTAGCGATAGAACCTTGGGTCAGCTTGTGGATTAATATACACATAAAAAACTACCATCTGCAAAAATAAATTCGATTCTATCTTGCTTGGTTCAATAGATGTGTATACTTATCCCTTTTAGTCGGTTAACCCCACCCACTATGACGTAGAAATTGAACCATTAAAGATAGAGCCTTGGCTCAGCTTGTGGATTAATATACGCATAAACACCTATCACCTGCAAAAACAAAATCGTTATATCTTGCTTGGTTCAATAGATATGGACACTTATCCCTTTTAGTCGGTTAACCTCACCCACAAAAGATATGGACACTTATCCTTTTTAGTCGGTAACCCCATCCACTTTGACGTAGAAATTGAACCGTTAACGATAGAACCTTGTGTTGGTTTGTGGAATAATATACACATAAAAACCTATCATCTCCAAAAACAAAATCAATTCTATCTTGCTTGGCTCAATAGATATGGACACTTGTCCCTTTTAGTCGGTTAACCCCATCCACTTTGACGTAGAAATTGAACCGTTAAAGATAGAACATTGTGTCAGCTTGTGGATTAATATACACAAAAAAACCTATCATCTTCAAAAACAAAATCGATTCTATCTTTTTTGGTTCAATAGATATGGATACTTATCCCTTTTAGTCGGTTAACCCCAACCACTATAACGTAGAAATTGAACCATTAAAGATAGAGCCTTGGATCAGCTTGTGGATTAATATACGCATAAAAACCTATCACCTGCAAAAACAAAATCGTTATATCTTGCTTGGTTCAATAGATATGGACACTTATCCCTTTTATTCGGATAACCCCACTCAGTATGACGTAGAAATTGAACCGTTAGCGATAGAACCTTGTATCAGCTTGTGGATTAATACACACATAAAAGCCTACCATCTGCAGAAATAAAATCGATTCTGTCTTGCTTGGTTCAATAGATATGGACACTTATCCCTTTTAGTCGGTTAACCCCACCCAGTATGACGTAGAAATTGAACCGTTAAGGACAGAACCTTGGATCTGCTTGTGTATTAATGTACACATAAAAACCTACCATCTGCAAAAATAAAATCGATTCTGTCTTGCTTGGTTCAATAGATATGGACACTTATCCCTTTCAGTCGGTTAACCCCACCCAGTTTGACGTAGAAATTGAACCGTTAGCGATTGAACCTTGGATCAGCTTGTGGATTAATATTCACATAAAAACCTACCATCTGCAAAAATAAATTCGATTCTACCTTGATTGGTTCAATAGATATGGACACTTATCCCTTTTAGTCGGTTAACCCCAACCACTATAACGTAGAAATTGAACCGTTAACGACAGAACCTTGTATTGGCTTGTGGAATAATATACACATAAAAACCTATCATCTCCAAAAACAAAATAGATTCTATCTTGCTTGGTTCAATAGATATGGACACTTATCCCTTTTAGTCGGTTAACCCCACCTAGTATGACGTAGAAATTAAACCGATAGCGATAGAACCTTGGATCAGCTTGTGGATTAATACACACATAAAAAACTACCATCTGCAAAAATAAATTCGATTCTATCTTGCTTGGTTCAATAGATATGTATACTTATCCCTTTTAGTCGGTTAACCCCACCCACTATGACGTAGAAATTGAACTATTAAAGATAGAGCCTTGGATCAGCTTGTGGATTAATATACGCATAAAAACCTATCACCTGCAAAAACAAAATCGTTATATCTTGCTTGGTTCAATAGATATGGACACTTATCCCTTTTAGTCGGTTAACCCCATCCACTTTGACGTAGAAATTGAACCGTTAACGATAGAACCTTGTGTTGGCTTGTGGAATAATATACACATAAAAACCTATCAACTCCAAAAACAAAATAGATTCTATCTTGCTTGGTTCAATAGATATGGACACTTATCCCTTTTAGTCGGTTAACCCCACCCAGTATAACGTAGAAATTGAACCGTTAGCGATAGAACCTTGGATCAACTTGTGGATTAATATACACATAAAAAGCTACCATCTGCAAAAATAAAATCGATTCTGTCTTGCTTGGTTCAATAGATATGGACACTTATCCCTTTCAGTCGGTTAACCCCACCCAGTTTGACGTAGAAATTGAACCGTTAGCGATAGAACCTTGGATCAGCTTGTGGATTAATATGCACATAAGAACCTACTATCTGCAAAAATAAATTCGATTCTACCTTGCTTGGTTCAATAGATATGGACACTTATCCCTTTTAGTCGGTTAACCCCAACCACTATAACGTAGAAATTGAACCGTTATCGATAGAACCTTGTATTGGCTTGTGGAATAATATACACATAAAAACCTATCATCTCCAAAAACAAAATAGATTATATCTTGCTTGGTTCAATAGATATGGACACTTATCCCTTTTAGTCGGTTAACCCAACCCAGTATGACGTAGAAATTGGACCGTTAGCGATAGAACCTTGTGTCAGCTTGTGGATTAATATGCACATAAAAAGCTACAATCTCCAAAAATAAACTCGATTCTACCTTGCTTGGTTCAATAGATATGGACACTTTTCCCTTTTAGTCGGTTAACCCCAACCACTATAACGTAGAAATTGAACCGTTAACGATAGAACCTTGTATTGGCTTGTGGAATAATATACACATAAAAACCTATCATCTCCAAAAACAAATTCGATTCTATCTTGGTTGGTTCAATAGATATGGACACTTATCCCTTTTAGTCGGTTAACCCCACCTAGTATGACGTAGAAATTAAACCGTTAGCGATAGAACCTTGGATCAGCTTGTGGGTTAATGTACACATAAAAACCTACCATCTGCAAAAATAAAATCGATTCTGTCTTGCTTGGTTCAATAGATATCGACACTTATCCCTTTTAGTCGGTTAACCCCACCCAATATAACGTAGAAATTGAACCGTTAGCGATAGAACCTTGGATCAGCTTGTGGATTAATATACACATAAAAAACTACCATCTGCAAAAATAAATTCGATTCTATCTTGCTTGGTTCAATAGATATATATACTTATCCCTTTTAGTCGGTTAACCCCACCCACTATGACGTAGAAATTGAACCATTAAAGATAGAGCCTTGGATCAGCTTGTGGATTAATATACGCATAAAAACCTATCACCTGCAAAAACAAAATCGTTATATCTTGCTTGGTTCAATAGATATGGACACTTATCCCTTTTAGTCGGTTAACCTCACCCACAATAGATATGGACACTTATCCCTTTTAGTCGGTTAACCCCATCCACTTTGACGTAGAAATTGAACCGTTAACGATAGAACATTGTGTTGGCTTGTGGAATAATATACACATAAAAACCTATCATCTCCAAAAACAAAATCGATTCTATCTTGCTTGGTTCAATAGATATGGACACTTATCCCTTTTAGTCGGTTAACCTCACCCACAATTGATATGGACACTTATCCCTTTTAGTCGGTTAACCCCATCCACTTTGACGTAGAAATTGAACCGTTAACGATAGAACCTTGTATTGGCATGTGGAATAATATACACATAAAAACCTATCATCTCCAAAAACAAAATCGATTCTCTCTTGCTTGGTTCAATACATATGGACACTTATCCCTTTTATTCGGTTAACCTCACCCACAATAGATATGGACACTTATCCCTTTTAGTCGGTTAACCCCATCCACTTTGACGTAGAAATTGAACCGTTAACGATAGAACCTTGGATCAGCTTGTGGATTAATATACACATAAAAACCTACCATCTGCAAAAATCAAATCATTCTGTCTTGCTTGGTTCAATAGATATCGACACTTATCCCTTTTAGTCGGTTAACCCCACCCAGTATAACGTAGAAATTGAACCGTTAGCGATAGAACCTTGGATCAGCTTGTGGATTAATATACACATAAAAAACTACCATCTGCAAAAATAAATTCGATTCTATCTTGCTTGGTCCAATAGATATGTATACTTATCCCTTTTAGTCGGTTAACCCCACCCACTATGACGTAGAAATTGAACCATTAAAGATAGAGCCTTGGATCAGCTTGTGGACTAATATACGCATAAAAACCTATCACCTGCAAAAACAAAATCGTTATATCTTGCCTGGTTCAATAGATATGGACACTTATCCCTTCTAGTCGGTTAACCTCACCCACAATAGATATGGACACTTATCCCTTTTAGTCGGTTAACCCCATCCACTTTGACGTAGAAATTGAACCGTTAACGATAGAACCTTGTATTGGCTTGTGGAATAATATACACATAAAAACCTATCATCTCCAAAAACAAAATCGATTCTATCTTGCTTGGTTCAATAGATATGGACACTTATCCCTTTTAGTCGGTTAACCTCACCCACAATAGATATGGACACTTATCCCTTTTAGTCGGTTAACCCCATCCACCTTGACGTAGAAATTGAACCGTTAACGATAGAACTTCGGATCAGCTTGTGGATTAATATAAACATAAAAGCCTATAATCTGCAAAAATAAAAACTATTCCATCTTGCTTGGTTCAATAGATATGGACACTTATCCCTTTTATTCGGATAACCCCACTCAGTATGACGTAGAAATTGAACCGTTAGCGATAGAACTTTGGATCGGCTTGTGGATTAATACACAAATAAAAACCTACCATCTGCAGAAATAAAATCGATTCTGTCTTGCTTGGTTCAATAGATATGGACACTTATCTATTTTAGTCGGTTAACCCCACCCAGTATGACGTAGAAATTGAACCGTTAAAGATAGAACCTTGGATCTGTTTGTGTATTAATATACACATAAAAACCTACCATCTTCAAAAATAAAATCGATTCTGTCTTGCTTGGTTCAATAGATATGGACACTTATCCCTTTCCTTCGGTTAACCCCACCCAGTTTGACGTAGAAATTGAACAGTTAGCGATAGAACCTTGGATCAGCTTGTGGATTAATATGCACATAAAAACCTACCATCTGCAAAAATAAATTCGATTCTACCTTGCTTGGTTCAATAGATATGGACACTTATCCCTTTTAGTCCCTTTTAGTCGTTAACCCCAACCACAATAACGTAGAAATTGAACCGTTAACGATAGAACCTTGTATTGGCTTGTGGAATAATACACACATAAAAACCTATCATCTCCAAAAACAAAATCGATTCTATCTTGCTTGGTTCAATAGATATGGACACTTATCCCTTTTAGTCGGTTAACCCTACCCACTTTGACGTAGAAATTGAACCGTTAACGATAGAACCTTGGATCTGCTTATGTATAAATATACACATAAAAACCTACCATCTGCAAAAATAAAATCGATTCTGTCTTGCTTGGTTTAATAGATATGTATACTTATCCCTTTTAGTCGGTTAACCCCAGCCACTATAACGTAGAAATTGAACCGTTAACGATAGAACCTTGGATCAGCTTGTGGATTAATATACACATAAAAACCTACCATCTGCAAAAATAAATTCGATTCTATCTTGCTTGGTTCAATAGATATGGACACTTATCCCTTTTAGTCGGTTAACCCCACCTAGTATGACGTAGAAATTGAACCGTTAGCGATAGAACCTTGGATCAGCTTGTGGATTAATATACACATAAAAACCTACCATCTGCAAAAATAACGTCGATTCTGTCTTGCTTGGTTCAATAGATATCGACACTTATCCCTTTTAGTCGGTTAACCACACCCAGTATGACGTAGAAATTGAACCGTTAGCGATAGAACCTTGGATCAGCGTGTGGATTATTATACACATAAAAACCTACCATCTGCGAAAATAAAATCGATTCTATCTTGCTTGGTTCAATAGATATGGACACTTATCCCTTTTAGTCGGTTAACCCCACCCAGTATAACGTAGAAATTGAACCGTTAGCGATAGAAATTTGGGTCAGCTTGTGGATTAATATACACATAAAAAACTACCATCTCCAAAAACAAATTCGATTCTATCTTGCTTGGTTCAATAGATATGTATACTTATCCCTTTTAGTCGGTTAACCCCACCCACTATGACGTAGAAATTGAACCATTAAAGATAGAGCCTTGGATCAACTTGTGGATTAATATACGCATAAAAACCTATCATATGCAAAAACAAAATCGTTATATCTTGCTTGGTTCAATAGATATGGACACTTATCCCTTTTAGTCGGTTAACCTCACCCACAATAGATATGGACACTTGTCCCTTTTAGTCGGTTAACCCCATCCACTTTGACGTAGAAATTGAACCGTTAGCGATAGAACCTTGTATCAGCTTGTGGATTAATACACACATAAAAGCCTACCATCTGCAGAAATAAAATCGATTCTGTCTTGCTTGGTTCAATAGATATGGACACTTATCCCTTTTAGTCGGTTAACCCCACCCAGTATGACGTAGAAATTGAACCGTTAAGGACAGAACCTTGGATCTGCTTGTGTATTAATGTACACATAAAAACCTACCATCTGCAAAAATAAAATCGATTCTGTCTTGCTTGGTTCAATAGATATGGACACTTATCCCTTTTAGTCGGTTAACCCCAACCAATATAACGTAGAAATTGAACCGTTTACGACAGAACCTGGTATTGGCTTGTGGAATAATATACACATAAAAACGTATCATCTCCAAAAACAAAATAGATTCTATCTTGCTTGGTTCAATAGATATGGACACTTATCCCTTTTAGTCGGTTAACCCCACCCAGTATGACGTAGAAATTGAACCGTTAGCGATAGAACCTTGTATCAGCCTGTGGATTAATATGCACATAAAAACCTACCATCTGCAAAAATAAATTCGATTCTACCTTGCTTGGTTCAATAGATATGGACACTTTTCCCTTTTAGTCGGTTAACCCCAACCACTATAACGTAGAAATTGAACCGTTAACGATAGAACCTTGTGTTGGCTTGTGGAATAATATACACATAAAAACCTATCATCCTCAAAAACAAATTCGATTCTATCTTCCTTGGTTCAATAGATATGGACACTTATCCCTTTTAGTCGGTTAACCCCACCTAGTATGACGTAGAAATTAAACCGATAGCGATAGAACCTTGGATCAGCTTGTGGATTAATATGCACATAAAAAACTACCATCTGCAAAAATAAATTCGATTCTATCTTGCTTGGTTCAATAGATATGTATACTTATCCCTTTTAGTCGGTTAACCCCACCCACTATGACGTAGAAATTGAACCATTAAAGATAGAGCCTTGGATCAGCTTGTGGATTAATATACGCATAAAAACCTATCACCTGCAAAAACAAAATCGTTATATCTTGCTTGGTTCAATAGATATGGACACTTATCCCTTTTAGTCGGTTAACCTCACCCACAATAGATATGGACACTTATCCCTTTTAGTCGGTTAACCCCATCCACTTTGACGTAGAAATTGAACCGTTAACGATAGAACCTTGTATTGGCTTGTGGAATAATATACACATAAAAACCTATCAACTCCAAAAACAAAATAGATTCTATCTTGCTTGGTTCAATAGATATGGACACTTATCCCTTTTAGTCGGTTAACCCCACCCAGTATAACGTAGAAATTGAACCGTTAGCGATAGAACCTTGGATCAACTTGTGGATTAATATACACATAAAAAACTACCATCTGCAAAAATAAATTCGATTCTATCTTGCTTGTTTCAATAGATATGTATACTTATCCCTTTTAGTCGGTTAACCCCACCCACTATGACGTAGAAATTGAACCATTAAAGATAGAGCCTTGGATCAGTTTGTGGATTAATATACGCATAAAAACCTATCATCTGCAAAAACAAAATCGTTATATCTTGCTTGGTTCAATAGATATGGACACTTATCCCTTTTAGTCGGTTAACCTCACCCACAATAGATATGGACACTTATCCCTTTTAGTCGGTTAACCCCATCCACTTTGACGTAGAAATTGACCCGTTAACGATAGAACCTTGTGTTGGTTTGTGGAATAATATACACATAAAAACCTATCATCTCCAAAAACAAAATCGATTCTAGCTTGCTTGGTTCAATAGATATGGACACTTATCCCTTTTAGTCGGTTAACCTCACCCACAATAGATATGGACACTTATCCCTTTTAGTCGGTTAACCTCACCCACAAAAGATATGGACACTTATCCCTTTTAGTCGGTTAACCCCATCCACTTTGACGTAGAAATTGAACCGTTAACGATAGAACCTTTTATTGGCTTGTGGAATAATATACACATAAAAACCTATCATCTCCAAAAACAAAATCGATTCTATCTTGCTTGGTTCAATAGATATGGACACTTATCCCTTTTAGTCGGTTAACCCCAACCACTATAACGTAGAAATTGAACCGTTAACGATAGAACCTCGGATCAGCTTGTGGATTGATATACACATAAAAAACTACCATCTGCAAAAATAAATTCGATTCTATCTTGCTTGTTTCAATAGATATGTATACTTATCCCTTTTAGTCGGTTAACCCCACCCACTATGACGTAGAAATTGAACCATTAAAGATAGAGCCTTGGATCAGTTTGTGGATTAATATACGCATAAAAACCTATCATCTGCAAAAACAAAATCGTTATATCTTGCTTGGTTCAATAGATATGGACACTTATCCCTTTTAGTCGGTTAACCTCACCCACAATAGATATGGACACTTATCCCTTTTAGTCGGTTAACCCCATCCACTTTGACGTAGAAATTGACCCGTTAACGATAGAACCTTGTGTTGGTTTGTGGAATAATATACACATAAAAACCTATCATCTCCAAAAACAAAATCGATTCTAGCTTGCTTGGTTCAATAGATATGGACACTTATCCCTTTTAGTCGGTTAACCTCACCCACAATAGATATGGACACTTATCCCTTTTAGTCGGTTAACCTCACCCACAAAAGATATGGACACTTATCCCTTTTAGTCGGTTAACCCCATCCACTTTGACGTAGAAATTGAACCGTTAACGATAGAACCTTTTATTGGCTTGTGGAATAATATACACATAAAAACCTATCATCTCCAAAAACAAAATCGATTCTATCTTGCTTGGTTCAATAGATATGGACACTTATCCCTTTTATTCGGATAACCCCACTCAGTATGACGTACAAATTGAACCGTTAGCGATATAACCTTGTATCAGCTTGTGGATTAATACACACATAAAAGCCTACCATCTGCAGAAATAAAATCGATTCTGTCTTGCTTGGTTCAATAGATATGGACACTTATCCCTTTTAGTCGGTTAACCCCACCCAGTATGACGTAGAAATTGAACCGTTAGCGATAGAACCTTGTATCAGCTTGTGGATTAATACGCACATAAAAACCTACCATCTGCAAAAATAAATTCGATTCTACCTTGCTTGGTTCAATAGATATGGACACTTTTCCCTTTTAGTCGGTTAACCCCAACCACTATAACGTAGAAATTGAACCGTTAACGATAGAACCTTGTATTGGCTTGTGGAATAATATACACATAAAAACCTATCATCCTCAAAAACAAATTCGATTCTATCTTCCTTGGTTCAATAGATATGGACACTTATCCCTTTTAGTCGGTTAACCCCACCTAGTATGACGTAGAAATTAAACCGATAGCGATAGAACCTTGGATCAGCTTGTGGATTAATATACACATAAAAAACTACCATCTGCAAAAATAAATTCGATTCTATCTTGCTTGGTTCAATAGATATGTATACTTATCCCTTTTAGTCGGTTAACCCCACCCACTATGACGTAGAAATTGAACCATTAAAGATAGAGCCTTGGATCAGCTTGTGGATTAATATACGCATAAAAACCTATCACCTGCAAAAACAAAATCGTTATATCTTGCTTGGTTCAATAGATATGGACACTTATCCCTTTTAGTCGGTTAACCTCACCCACAATAGATATGGACACTTATCCCTTTTAGTCGGTTAACCCCATCCACTTTGACGCAGAAATTGAACCGTTAACGATAGAACCTTGTATTGGCTTGTGGAATAATATAAACATAAAAACCTTTCATCTTCAAAAACAAATTCGATTCTATCTTGCTTGGTTCAATATATATGGACACTTATCCCTTTTAGTCGGTTAACCCCACCTAGTATGACGTGGAAATTAAACCGTTAGCGATAGAACCTTGGATCAGCTTGTGGATTAATATACACATAAAAACCTACCGTCTGCAAAAATAAAATCGATTCTGTCTTGCTTGGTTCAATAGATATCGACACTTATCCCTTTTAGTCGGTTAACCCCACCCAGTATAACGTAGAAATTGAACCGTTAGCGATAGAACCTTGGGTCAGCTTGTGGATTAATATACACATAAAAAACTACCATCTGCAAAAATAAATTCGATTCTATCTTGCTTGGTTCAATAGATGTGTATACTTATCCCTTTTAGTCGGTTAACCCCACCCACTATGACGTAGAAATTGAACCATTAAAGATAGAGCCTTGGCTCAGCTTGTGGATTAATATACGCATAAAAACCTATCACCTGCAAAAACAAAATCGTTATATCTTGCTTGGTTCAATAGATATGGACACTTATCCCTTTTAGTCGGTTAACCTCACCCACAATAGATATGGACACTTATCCTTTTTAGTCGGTAACCCCATCCACTTTGACGTAGAAATTGAACCGTTAACGATAGAACCTTGTGTTGGTTTGTGGAATAATATACACATAAAAACCTATCATCTCCAAAAACAAAATCAATTCTATCTTGCTTGGCTCAATAGATATGGACACTTATCCCTTTTAGTCGGTTAACCCCATCCACTTTGACGTAGAAATTGAACCGTTAAAGATAGAACATTGTGTCAGCTTGTGGATTAATATACACAAAAAAACCTATCATCTTCAAAAACAAAATCGATTCTATCTTTTTTGGTTCAATAGATATGGATACTTATCCCTTTTAGTCGGTTAACCCCAACCACTATAACGTAGAAATTGAACCATTAAAGATAGAGCCTTGGATCAGCTTGTGGATTAATATACGCATAAAAACCTATCACCTGCAAAAACAAAATCGTTATATATTGCTTGGTTCAATAGATATGGACACTTATCCCTTTTATTCGGATAACCCCACTCAATATGACGTAGAAATTGAACCGTTAGCGATAGAACCTTGTATCAGCTTGTGGATTAATACACACATAAAAGCCTACCATCTGCAGAAATAAAATCGATTCTGTCTTGCTTGGTTCAATAGATATGGACACTTATCCCTTTTAGTCGGTTAACCCCACCCAGTATGACGTAGAAATTGAACCGTTAAGGACAGAACCTTGGATCTGCTTGTGTATTAATGTACACATAAAAACCTACCATCTGCAAAAATAAAATCGATTCTGTCTTGCTTGGTTCAATAGATATGGACACTTATCCCTTTCAGTCGGTTAACCCCACCCAGTTTGACGTAGAAATTGAACCGTTAGCGATTGAACCTTGGATCAGCTTGTGGATTAATATTCACATAAAAACCTACCATCTGCAAAAATAAATTCGATTCTACCTTGATTGGTTCAATAGATATGGACACTTATCCCTTTTAGTCGGTTAACCCAAACCACTATAACGTAGAAATTGAACCGTTAACGACAGAACCTTGTATTGGCTTGTGGAATAATATACACATAAAAACCTATCATCTCCAAAAACAAAATAGATTCTATCTTGCTTGGTTCAATAGATATGGACACTTATCCCTTTTAGTCGGTTAACCCCACCTAGTATGACGTAGAAATTAAACCGATAGCGATAGAACCTTGGATCAGCTTGTGGATTAATACACACATAAAAAACTACCATCTGCAAAAATAAATTCGATTCTATCTTGCTTGGTTCAATAGATATGTATACTTATCCCTTTTAGTCGGTTAACCCCACCCACTATGACGTAGAAATTGAACCATTAAAGATAGAGCCTTGGATCAGCTTGTGGATTAATATACGCATAAAAACCTATCACCTGCAAAAACAAAATCGTTATATCTTGCTTGGTTCAATAGATATGGACACTTATCCCTTTTAGTCGGTTAACCCCATCCACTTTGACGTAGAAATTGAACCGTTAACGATAGAACCTTGTATTGGCTTGTGGAATAATATACACATAAAAACCTATCAACTCCAAAAACAAAATAGATTCTATCTTGCTTGGTTCAATAGATATGGACACTTATCCCTTTTAGTCGGTTAACCCCACCCAGTATAACGTAGAAATTGAACCGTTAGCGATAGAACCTTGGATCAACTTGTGGATTAATATACACATAAAAAACTACCATCTGCAAAAATAAAATCGATTCTGTCTTGCTTGGTTCAATAGATATGGACACTTATCCCTTTCAGTCGGTTAACCCCACCCAGTTTGACGTAGAAATTGAACCGTTAGCGATAGAACCTTGGATCAGCTTGTGGATTAATATGCACATAAAAACCTACTATCTCCAAAAATAAATTCGATTCTACCTTGCTTGGTTCAATAGATATGGACACTTATCCCTTTTAGTCGGTTAACCCCAACCACTATAACGTAGAAATTGAACCGTTATCGATAGAACCTTGTATTGGCTTGTGGAATAATATACACATAAAAACCTATCATCTCCAAAAACAAAATAGATTCTATCTTGCTTGGTTCAATAGATATGGACACTTATCCCTTTTAGTCGGTTAACCCAACCCAGTATGACGTAGAAATTGGACCGTTAGCGATAGAACCTTGTGTCAGCTTGTGGATTAATATGCACATAAAAACCTACAATCTCCAAAAATAAATTCGATTCTACCTTGCTTGGTTCAATAGATATGGACACTTTTCCCTTTTAGTCGGTTAACCCCAACCACTATAACGTAGAAATTGAACCGTTAACGATAGAACCTTGTATTGGCTTGTGGAATAATATACACATAAAAACCTATCATCTCCAAAAACAAATTCGATTCTATCTTGGTTGGTTCAATAGATATGGACACTTATCCCTTTTAGTCGGTTAACCCCACCTAGTATGACGTAGAAATTAAACCGTTAGCGATAGAACCTTGGATCAGCTTGTGGGTTAATGTACACATAAAAACCTACCATCTGCAAAAATAAAATCGATTCTGTCTTGCTTGGTTCAATAGATATCGACACTTATCCCTTTTAGTCGGTTAACCCCACCCAATATAACGTAGAAATTGAACCGTTAGCGATAGAACCTTGGATCAGCTTGTGGATTAATATACACATAAAAAACTACCATCTGCAAAAATAAATTCGATTCTATCTTGCTTGGTTCAATAGATATATATACTTATCCCTTTTAGTCGGTTAACCCCACCCACTATGACGTAGAAATTGAACCATTAAAGATAGAGCCTTGGATCAGCTTGTGGATTAATATACGCATAAAAACCTATCACCTGCAAAAACAAAATCGTTATATCTTGCTTGGTTCAATAGATATGGACACTTATCCCTTTTAGTCGGTTAACCTCACCCACAATAGATATGGACACTTATCCCTTTTAGTCGGTTAACCCCATCCACTTTGACGTAGAAATTGAACCGTTAACGATAGAACATTGTGTTGGCTTGTGGAATAATATACACATAAAAACCTATCATCTCCAAAAACAAAATCGATTCTATCTTGCTTGGTTCAATAGATATGGACACTTATCCCTTTTAGTCGGTTAACCTCACCCACAATTGATATCGACACTTATCCCTTTTAGTCGGTTAACCCCATCCACTTTGACGTAGAAATTGAACCGTTTACGATAGAACCTTGTATTGGCTTGTGGAATAATATACACATAAAAACCTATCATCTCCAAAAACAAAATCGATTCTATCTTGCTTGGCTCAATACATATGGACACTTATCCCTTTTATTCGGTTAACCTCACCCGCAATAGATATGGACACTTATCCATTTTAGTCGGTTAACCCCATCCACTTTGACGTAGAAATTGAACCGTTAACGATAGAACCTTGGATCAGCTTGTGGATTAATATACACATAAAAACCTACCATCTGCAAAAATCAAATCGATTCTGTCTTGCTTGGTTCAATAGATATCGACACTTATCCCTTTTAGTCGGTTAACCCCACCCAGTATAACGTAGAAATTGAACCGTTAGCGATAGAACCTTGGATCAGCTTGTGGATTAATATACACATAAAAAACTACCATCTGCAAAAATAAATTCGTTTCTATCTTGCTTGGTCCAATAGATATGTATACTTATCCCTTTTAGTCGGTTAACCCCACCCACTATGACGTAGAAATTGAACCATTAAAGATAGAGCCTTGGATCAGCTTGTGGACTAATATACGCATAAAAACCTATCACCTGCAAAAACAAAATCGTTATATCTTGCCTGGTTCAATAGATATGGACACTTATCCCTTCTAGTCGGTTAACCTCACCCACAATAGATATGGACACTTATCCCTTTTAGTCGGTTAACCCCATCCACTTTGACGTAGAAATTGAACCGTTAACGATAGAACCTTGTATTGGCTTGTGGAATAATATACACATAAAAACCTATCATCTCCAAAAACAAAATCGATTCTATCTTGCTTGGTTCAATAGATATGGACACTTATCCCTTTTAGTCGGTTAACCTCACCCACAATAGATATGGACACTTATCCCTTTTAGTCGGTTAACCCCATCCACCTTGACGTAGAAATTGAACCGTTAACGATAGAACTTCGGATCAGCTTGTGGATTAATATAAACATAAAAGCCTATAATCTGCAAAAATAAAAACTATTCCATCTTGCTTGGTTCAATAGATATGGACACTTATCCCTTTTATTCGGATAACCCCACTCAGTATGACGTAGAAATTGAACCGTTAGCGATAGAACTTTGGATCGGCTTGTGGATTAATACACAAATAAAAACCTACCATCTGCAGAAATAAAATCGATTCTGTCTTGCTTGGTTCAATAGATATGGACACTTATCTATTTTAGTCGGTTAACCCCACCCAGTATGACGTAGAAATTGAACCGTTAAAGATAGAACCTTGGATCTGTTTGTGTATTAATATACACATAAAAACCTACCATCTTCAAAAATAAAATCGATTCTGTCTTGCTTGGTTCAATAGATATGGACACTTATCCCTTTCCTTCGGTTAACCCCACCCAGTTTGACGTAGAAATTGAACAGTTAGCGATAGAACCTTGGATCAGCTTGCGGATTAATATGCACATAAAAACCTACCATCTGCAAAAATAAATTCGATTCTACCTTGCTTGGTTCAATAGATATGGACACTTATCCCTTTTAGTCCCTTTTAGTCGTTAACCCCAACCACTATAACGTAGAAATTGAACCGTTAACGATAGAACCTTGTATTGGCTTGTGGAATAATACACACATAAAAACCTATCATCTCCAAAAACAAAATCGATTCTATCTTGCTTGGTTCAATAGATATGGACACTTATCCCTTTTAGTCGGTTAACCCTACCCACTTTGACGTAGAAATTGAACCGTTAACGATAGAACCTTGGATCTGCTTATGTATAAATATACACATAAAAACCTACCATCTGCAAAAATAAAATCGATTCTGTCTTGCTTGGTTCAATTGATATGTATACTTATCCCTTTTAGTCGGTTAACCCCAGCCACTATAACGTAGAAATTGAACCGTTAACGATAGAACCTTGGATCAGCTTGTGGATTAATATACACATAAAAACCTACCATCTGCAAAAATAAATTCGATTCTATCTTGCTTGGTTCAATAGATATGGACACTTATCCCTTTTAGTCGGTTAACCCCACCTAGTATGACGTAGAAATTGAACCGTTAGCGATAGAACCTTGGATCAGCTTGTGGATTAATATACACATAAAAACCTACCATATGCAAAAATAACGTCGATTCTGTCTTGCTTGGTTCAATAGATATCGACACTTATCCCTTTTAGTCGGTTAACCACACCCAGTATGACGTAGAAATTGAACCGTTAGCGATAGAACCTTGGATCAGCCTGTGGATTATTATACACATAAAAACCTACCATCTGCAAAAATAAAATCGATTCTATCTTGCTTGGTTCAATAGATATGGACACTTATCCCTTTTAGTCGGTTAACCCCACCCAGTATAACGTAGAAATTGAACCGTTAGCGATAGAAATTTGGGTCAGCTTGTGGATTAATATACACATAAAAAACTACCATCTCCAAAAACAAATTCGATTCTATCTTGCTTGGTTCAATAGATATGAATACTTATCCCTTTTAGTCGGTTAACCCCACCCACTATGACGTAGAAATTGAACCATTAAAGATAGAGCCTTGGATCAACTTGTGGATTAATATACGCATAAAAACCTATCATATGCAAAAACAAAATCGTTATATCTTGCTTGGTTCAATAGATATGGACACTTATCCCTTTTAGTCGGTTAACCTCACCCACAATAGATATGGACACTTGTCCCTTTTAGTCGGTTAACCCCATCCACTTTGACGTAGAAATTGAACCGTTAACGATAGAACATTGGATCAGCTTGTGGATTAATATACACATAAAAACCTATAATCTGCAAAAATAAAAACTATTCCATCTTGCTTGGTTCGATAGATATGGACACTTATCCCTTTTATTCGGATAACCCCACTCAGTATGACGTAGAAATTGAACCGTTAGCGATAGAACCTTGTATCAGCTTGTGGATTAATACACACATAAAAGCCTACCATCTGCAGAAATAAAATCGATTCTGTCTTGCTTGGTTCAATAGATATGGACACTTATCCCTTGTAGTCGGTTAACCCCACCCAGTATGACGTAGAAATTGAACCGTTAAGGACAGAACCTTGGATCTGCTTGTGTATTAATGTACACATAAAAACCTACCATCTGCAAAAATAAAATCGATTCTGTCTTGCTTGGTTCAATAGATATGGACACTTATCCCTTTCAGTCGGTTAACCCCACCCAGTTTGACGTAGAAATTGAACCGTTAGCGATTGAACCTTGGATCAGCTTGTGGATTAATATTCACATAAAAACCTACCATCTGCAAAAATAAATTCGATTCTACCTTGATTGGTTCAATAGATATGGACACTTATCCCTTTTAGTCGGTTAACCCCAACCATTATAACGTAGAAATTGAACCGTTTACGACAGAACCTGGTATTGGCTTGTGGAATAATATACACATAAAAACCTATCATCTCCAAAAACAAAATAGATTCTATCTTGCTTGGTTCAATAGATATGGACACTTATCCCTTTTAGTCGGTTAACCCCACCCAGTATGACGTAGAAATTGAACCGTTAGCGATAGAACCTTGTATCAGCCTGTGGATTAATATGCACATAAAAACCTACCATCTGCAAAAATAAATTCGATTCTACCTTGCTTGGTTCAATAGATATGGACACTTTTCCCTTTTAGTCGGTTAACCCCAACCACTATAACGTAGAAATTGAACCGTTAACGATAGAACCTTGTGTTGGCTTGTGGAATAATATACACATAAAAACCTATCATCCTCAAAAACAAATTCGATTCTATCTTCCTTGGTTCAATAGATATGGACACTTATCCCTTTTAGTCGGTTAACCCCACCTAGTATGACGTAGAAATTAAACCGATAGCGATAGAACCTTGGATCAGCCTGTGGATTAATATGCACATAAAAAACTACCATCTGCAAAAATAAATTCGATTCTATCTTGCTTGGTTCAATAGATATGTATACTTATCCCTTTTAGTCGGTTAACCCCACCCACTATGACGTAGAAATTGAACCATTAAAGATAGAGCCTTGGATCAGCTTGTGGATTAATATACGCATAAAAACCTATCACCTGCAAAAACAAAATCGTTATATCTTGCTTGGTTCAATAGATATGGACACTTATCCCTTTTAGTCGGTTAACCTCACCCACAATAGATATGGACACTTATCCCTTTTAGTCGGTTAACCCCATCCACTTTGACGTAGAAATTGAACCGTTAACGATAGAACCTTGTATTGGCTTGTGGAATAATATACACATAAAAACCTATCAACTCCAAAAACAAAATAGATTCTATCTTGCTTGGTTCAATAGATATGGACACTTATCCCTTTTAGTCGGTTAACCCCACCCAGTATAACGTAGAAATTGAACCGTTAGCGATAGAACCTTGGATCAACTTGTGGATTAATATACACATAAAAAACTACCATCTGCAAAAATAAATTCGATTCTATCTTGCTTGTTTCAATAGATATGTATACTTATCCCTTTTAGTCGGTTAACCCCACCCACTATGACGTAGAAATTGAACCATTAAAGATAGAGCCTTGGATCAGTTTGTGGATTAATATACGCATAAAAACCTATCATCTGCAAAAACAAAATCGTTATATCTTGCTTGGTTCAATAGATATGGACACTTATCCCTTTTAGTCGGTTAACCTCACCCACAATAGATATGGACACTTATCCCTTTTAGTCGGTTAACCCCATCCACTTTGACGTAGAAATTGACCCGTTAACGATAGAACCTTGTATTGGTTTGTGGAATAATATACACATAAAAACCTATCATCTCCAAAAACAAAATCGATTCTAGCTTGCTTGGTTCAATAGATATGGACACTTATCCCTTTTAGTCGGTTAATCTCACCCACAATAGATATGGACACTTATCCCTTTTAGTCGGTTAACCTCACCCACAAAAGATATGGACACTTATCCCTTTTAGTCGGTTAACCCCATCCACTTTGACGTAGAAATTGAACCGTTAACGATAGAACCTTGTATTGGCTTGTGGAAAAATATACACATAAAAACCTATCATCTCCAAAAACAAAATCGATTCTATCTTGCTTGGTTCAATAGATATGGACACTTATCCCTTTTAGTCGGTTAACCCCAACCACTATAACGTAGAAATTGAACCGTTAACGATAGAACCTCGGATCAGCATGTGGATTGATATACACATAAAAACCTATAATCTGCAAAAATAAAAACTATTCCATCTTGCTTGGTTCAATAGATATGGACACTTATCCCTTTTATTCGGATAACCCCACTCAGTATGACGTAGAAATTGAACCGTTAGCGATATAACCTTGTATCAGCTTGTGGATTAATACACACATAAAAGCCTACCATCTGCAGAAATAAAATCGATTCTGTCTTGCTTGGTTCAATAGATATGGACACTTATCCCTTTTAGTCGGTTAACCCCACCCAGTATGACGTAGAAATTGAACCGTTAGCGATAGAACCTTGTATCAGCTTGTGGATTAATATGCACATAAAAACCTACCATCTGCAAAAATAAATTCGATTCTACCTTGCTTGGTTCAATAGATATGGACACTTTTCCCTTTTAGTCGGTTAACCCCAACCACTATAACGTAGAAATTGAACCGTTAACGATAGAACCTTGTATTGGCTTGTTGAATAATATACACATAAAAACCTATCATCCTCAAAAACAAATTCGATTCTATCTTCCTTGGTTCAATAGATATGGACACTTATCCCTTTTAGTCGGTTAACCCCACCTAGTATGACGTAGAAATTAAACCGATAGCGATAGAACCTTGGATCAGCTTGTGGATTAATATACACATAAAAAACTACCATCTGCAAAAATAAATTCGATTCTATCTTGCTTGGTTCAATAGATATGTATACTTATCCCTTTTAGTCGGTTAACCCCACCCACTATGACGTAGAAATTGAACCATTAAAGATAGAGCCTTGGATCAGCTTGTGGATTAATATACGCATAAAAACCTATCACCTGCAAAAACAAAATCGTTATATCTTGCTTGGTTCAATAGATATGGACACTTATCCCTTTTAGTCGGTTAACCTCACCCACAACAGATATGGACACTTATCCCTTTTAGTCGGTTAACCCCATCCACTTTGACGTAGAAATTGAACCGTTAACGATAGAACCTTGTATTGGCTTGTGGAATAATATACACATAAAAACCTATCAACTCCAAAAACAAAATAGATTCTATCTTGCTTGGTTCAATAGATATGGACACTTATCCCTTTTAGTCGGTTAACCCCAACCACTATAACGTAGAAATTGAACCGTTAACGATAGAACCTTGTATTGGCTTGTGGAATAATATAAACATAAAAACCTTTCATCTTCAAAAACAAATTCGATTCTATCTTGCTTGGTTCAATATATATGGACACTTATCCCTTTTAGTCGGTTAACCCCACCTAGTATGACGTAGAAATTAAACCGTTAGCGATAGAACCTTGGATCAGCTTGTGGATTAATATACACATAAAAACCTACCATCTGCAAAAATAAAATCGATTCTGTCTTGCTTGGTTCAATAGATATCGACACTTATCCCTTTTAGTCGGTTAACCCCACCCAGTATAACGTAGAAATTGAACCGTTAGCGATAGAACCTTGGGTCAGCTTGTGGATTAATATACACATAAAAAACTACCATCTGCAAAAATAAATTCGATTCTATCTTGCTTGGTTCAATAGATGTGTATACTTATCCCTTTTAGTCGGTTAACCCCACCCACTATGACGTAGAAATTGAACCATTAAAGATAGAGCCTTGGCTCAGCTTGTGGATTAATATACGCATAAAAACCTATCACCTGCAAAATCAAAATCGTTATATCTTGCTTGGTTCAATAGATATGGACACTTATCCCTTTTAGTCGGTTAACCTCACCCACAATAGATATGGACACTTATCCTTTTTAGTCGGTAACCCCATCCACTTTGACGTAGAAATTGAACCGTTAACGATAGAACCTTGTGTTGGTTTGTGGAATAATATACACATAAAAACCTATCATCTCCAAAAACAAAATCAATTCTATCTTGCTTGGCTCAATAGATATGGACACTTATCCCTTTTAGTCGGTTAACCCCATCCACTTTGACGTAGAAATTGAACCGTTAAAGATAGAACATTGTGTCAGCTTGTGGATTAATATACACAAAAAAACCTATCATCTTCAAAAACAAAATCGATTCTATCTTTTTTGGTTCAATAGATATGGATACTTATCCCTTTTAGTCGGTTAACCCCAACCACTATAACGTAGAAATTGAACCATTAAAGATAGAGCCTTGGATCAGCTTGTGGATTAATATACGCATAAAAACCTATCACCTGCAAAAACAAAATCGTTATATCTTGCTTGGTTCAATAGATATGGACACTTATCCCTTTTATTCGGATAACCCCACTCAGTATGACGTAGAAATTGAACCGTTAGCGATAGAACCTTGTATCAGCTTGTGGATTAATACACACATAAAAGCCTACCATCTGCAGAAATAAAATCGATTCTGTCTTGCTTGGTTCAATAGATATGGACACTTATCCCTTTTAGTCGGTTAACCCCACCCAGTATGACGTAGAAATTGAACCGTTAAGGACAGAACCTTGGATCTGCTTGTGTATTAATGTACACATAAAAACCTACCATCTGCAAAAATAAAATCGATTCTGTCTTGCTTGGTTCAATAGATATGGACACTTATCCCTTTCAGTCGGTTAACCCCACCCAGTTTGACGTAGAAATTGAACCGTTAGCGATTGAACCTTGGATCAGCTTGTGGATTAATATTCACATAAAAACCTACCATCTGCAAAAATAAATTCGATTCTACCTTGATTGGTTCAATAGATATGGACACTTATCCCTTTTAGTCGGTTAACCCCAACCACTATAACGTAGAAATTGAACCGTTAACGACAGAACCTTGTGTTGGCTTGTGGAATAATATACACATAAAAACCTATCATCTCCAAAAACAAAATAGATTCTATCTTGCTTGGTTCAATAGATATGGACACTTATCCCTTTTAGTCGGTTAACCCCACCTAGTATGACGTAGAAATTAAACCGATAGCGATAGAACCTTGGATCAGCTTGTGGATTAATACACACATAAAAAACTACCATCTGCAAAAATAAATTCGATTCTATCTTGCTTGGTTCAATAGATATGTATACTTATCCCTTTTAGTCGGTTAACCCCACCCACTATGACGTAGAAATTGAACCATTAAAGATAGAGCCTTGGATCAGCTTGTGGATTAATATACGCATAAAAACCTATCACCTGCAAAAACAAAATCGTTATATCTTGCTTGGTTCAATAGATATGGACACTTATCCCTTTTAGTCGGTTAACCCCATCCACTTTGACGTAGAAATTGAACCGTTAACGATAGAACCTTGTATTGGCTTGTGGAATAATATACACATAAAAACCTATCAACTCCAAAAACAAAATAGATTCTATCTTGCTTGGTTCAATAGATATGGACACTTATCCCTTTTAGTCGGTTAACCCCACCTAGTATGACGTAGAAATTAAACCGATAGCGATAGAACCTTGGATCAGCTTGTGGATTAATACACACATAAAAAACTACCATCTGCAAAAATAAATTCGATTCTATCTTGCTTGGTTCAATAGATATGTATACTTATCCCTTTTAGTCGGTTAACCCCACCCACTATGACGTAGAAATTGAACCATTAAAGATAGAGCCTTGGATCAGCTTGTGGATTAATATACGCATAAAAACCTATCACCTGCAAAAACAAAATCGTTATATCTTGCTTGGTTCAATAGATATGGACACTTATCCCTTTTAGTCGGTTAACCCCATCCACTTTGACGTAGAAATTGAACCGTTAACGATAGAACCTTGGATCAGCTTGTGGATTAATATACACATAAAAACCTACCATCTGCAAAAATCAAATCGATTCTGTCTTGCTTGGTTCAATAGATATCGACACTTATCCCTTTTAGTCGGTTAACCCCACCCAGTATAACGTAGAAATTGAACCGTTAGCGATAGAACCTTGGATCAGCTTGTGGATTAATATACACATAAAAAACTACCATCTGCAAAAATAAATTCGATTCTATCTTGCTTGGTCCAATAGATATGTATACTTATCCCTTTTAGTCGGTTAACCCCACCCACTATGACGTAGAAATTGAACCATTAAAGATAGAGCCTTGGATCAGCTTGTGGACTAATATACGCATAAAAACCTATCACCTGCAAAAACAAAATCGTTATATCTTGCCTGGTTCAATAGATATGGACACTTATCCCTTCTAGTCGGTTAACCTCACCCACAATAGATATGGACACTTATCTATTTTAGTCGGTTAACCCCACCCAGTATGACGTAGAAATTGAACCGTTAAAGATAGAACCTTGGATCTGTTTGTGTATTAATATACACATAAAAACCTACCATCTTCAAAAATAAAATCGATTCTGTCTTGCTTGGTTCAATAGATATGGACACTTATCCCTTTCCTTCGGTTAACCCCACCCAGTTTGACGTAGAAATTGAACAGTTAGCGATAGAACCTTGGATCAGCTTGCGGATTAATATGCACATAAAAACCTACCATCTGCAAAAATAAATTCGATTCTACCTTGCTTGGTTCAATAGATATGGACACTTATCCCTTTTAGTCCCTTTTAGTCGTTAACCCCAACCACTATAACGTAGAAATTGAACCGTTAACGATAGAACCTTGTATTGGCTTGTGGAATAATACACACATAAAAACCTATCATCTCCAAAAACAAAATCGATTCTATCTTGCTTGGTTCAATAGATATGGACACTTATCCCTTTTAGTCGGTTAACCCTACCCACTTTGACGTAGAAATTGAACCGTTAACGATAGAACCTTGGATCTGCTTATGTATAAATATACACATAAAAACCTACCATCTGCAAAAATAAAATCGATTCTGTCTTGCTTGGTTCAATTGATATGTATACTTATCCCTTTTAGTCGGTTAACCCCAGCCACTATAACGTAGAAATTGAACCGTTAACGATAGAACCTTGGATCAGCTTGTGGATTAATATACACATAAAAACCTACCATCTGCAAAAATAAATTCGATTCTATCTTGCTTGGTTCAATAGATATGGACACTTATCCCTTTTAGTCGGTTAACCCCACCTAGTATGACGTAGAAATTGAACCGTTAGCGATAGAACCTTGGATCAGCTTGTGGATTAATATACACATAAAAACCTACCATCTGCAAAAATAACGTCGATTCTGTATTGCTTGGTTCAATAGATATCGACACTTATCCCTTTTAGTCGGTTAACCACACCCAGTATGACGTAGAAATTGAACCGTTAGCGATAGAACCTTGGATCAGCCTGTGGATTATTATACACATAAAAACCTACCATCTGCAAAAATAAAATCGATTCTATCTTGCCTGGTTCAATAGATATGGACACTTATCCCTTTTAGTCGGTTAACCCCACCCAGTATAACGTAGAAATTGAACCGTTAGCGATAGAAATTTGGGTCAGCTTGTGGATTAATATACACATAAAAAACTACCATCTCCAAAAACAAATTCGATTCTATCTTGCTTGGTTCAATAGATATGTATACTTATCCCTTTTAGTCGGTTAACCCCACCCACTATGACGTAGAAATTGAACCATTAAAGATAGAGCCTTGGACCAACTTGTGGATTAATATACGCATAAAAACCTATCATATGCAAAAACAAAATCGTTATATCTTGCTTGGTTCAATAGATATGGACACTTATCCCTTTTAGTCGGTTAACCTCACCCACAATAGATATGGACACTTGTCCCTTTTAGTCGGTTAACCCCATCCACTTTGACGTAGAAATTGAACCGTTAACGATAGAACATTGGATCAGCTTGTGGATTAATATACACATAAAAACCTATAATCTGCAAAAATAAAAACTATTCCATCTTGCTTGGTTCGATAGATATGGACACTTATCCCTTTTATTCGGATAACCCCACTCAGTATGACGTAGAAATTGAACCGTTAGCGATAGAACCTTGTATCAGCTTGTGGATTAATACACACATAAAAGCCTACCATCTGCAGAAATAAAATCGATTCTGTCTTGCTTGGTTCAATAGATATGGACACTTATCCCTTTTAGTCGGTTAACCCCACCCAGTATGACGTAGAAATTGAACCGTTAAGGACAGAACCTTGGATCTGCTTGTGTATTAATGTACACATAAAAACCTACCATCTGCAAAAATAAAATCGATTCTGTCTTGCTTGGTTCAATAGATATGGACACTTATCCCTTTCAGTCGGTTAACCCCAACCATTATAACGTAGAAATTGAACCGTTTACGACAGAACCTGGTATTGGCTTGTGGAATAATATACACATAAAAACCTATCATCTCCAAAAACAAAATAGATTCTATCTTGCTTGGTTCAATAGATATGGACACTTATCCCTTTTAGTCGGTTAACTCCACCCAGTATGACGTAGAAATTGAACCGTTAGCGATAGAACCTTGTATCAGCCTGTGGATTAATATGCACATAAAAACCTACCATCTGCAAAAATAAATTCGATTCTACCTTGCTTGGTTCAATAGATATGGACACTTTTCCCTTTTAGTCGGTTAACCCCAACCACTATAACGTAGAAATTGAACCGTTAACGATAGAACCTTGTGTTGGCTTGTGGAATAATATACACATAAAAACCTATCATCCTCAAAAACAAATTCGATTCTATCTTCCTTGGTTCAATAGATATGGACACTTATCCCTTTTAGTCGGTTAACCCCACCTAGTATGACGTAGAAATTAAACCGATAGCGATAGAACCTTGGGTCAGCTTGTGGATTAATATGCACATAAAAAACTACCATCTGCAAATATAAATTCGATTCTATCTTGCTTGGTTCAATAGATATGTATACTTATCCCTTTTAGTCGGTTAACCCCACCCACTATGACGTAGAAATTGAACCATTAAAGATAGAGCCTTGGATCAGCTTGTGGATTAATATACGCATAAAAACCTATCACCTGCAAAAACCAAATCGTTATATCTTGCTTGGTTCAATAGATATGGACACTTATCCCTTTTAGTCGGTTAACCTCACCCACAATAGATATGGACACTTATCCCTTTTAGTCGGTTAACCCCATCCACTTTGACGTAGAAATTGAACCGTTAACGATAGAATCTTGTATTGGCTTGTGGAATAATATACACATAAAAACCTATCAACTCCAAAAACAAAATAGATTCTATCTTGCTTGGTTCAATAGATATGGACACTTATCCCTTTTAGTCGGTTAACCCCACCCAGTATAACGTAGAAATTGAACCGTTAGCGATAGAACCTTGGATCAACTTGTGGATTAATATACACATAAAAAACTACCATCTGCAAAAATAAATTCGATTCTATCTTGCTTGTTTCAATTGATATGTATACTTATCCCTTTTAGTCGGTTAACCCCACCCACTATGACGTAGAAATTGAACCATTAAAGATAGAGCCTTGGATCAGTTTGTGGATTAATATACGCATAAAAACCTATCATCTGCAAAAACAAAATCGTTATATCTTGCTTGGTTCAATAGATATGGACACTTATCCCTTTTAGTCGGTTAACCTCACCCACAATAGATACGGACACTTATCCCTTTTAGTCGGTTAACCCCATCCACTTTGACGTAGAAATTGACCCGTTAACGATAGAACCTTGTATTGGTTTGTGGAATAATATACACATAAAAACCTATCATCTCCAAAAACAAAATCGATTCTAGCTTGCTTGGTTCAATAGATATGGACACTTATCCCTTTTAGTCGGTTAACCTCACCCACAATAGATATGGACACTTATCCCTTTTAGTCGGTTAACCTCACCCACAAAAGATATGGACACTTATCCCTTTTAGTCGGTTAACCCTATCCACTTTGACGTAGAAATTGAACCGTTAACGATAGAACCTTGTATTGGCTTGTGGAATAATATACACATAAAAACCTATCATCTCCAAAAACAAAATCGATTCTATCTTGCTTGGTTCAATAGATATGGACACTTATCCCTTTTAGTCGGTTAACCCCAACCACTATAACGTAGAAATTGAACCGTTAACGATAGAACCTCGGATCAGCTTGTGGATTGATATACACATAAAAACCTATAATCTGCAAAAATAAAAACTATTCCATCTTGCTTGGTTCAATAGATATGGACACTTATCCCTTTTATTCGGATAACCCCACTCAGTATGACGTAGAAATTGAACCGTTAGCGATATAACCTTGTATCAGCTTGTGGATTAATACACACATAAAAGCCTACCATCTGCAGAAATAAAATCGATTCTGTCTTGCTTGGTTCAATAGATATGGACACTTATCCCTTTTAGTCGGTTAACCCCACACAGTATGACGTAGAAATTGAACCGTTAGCGATAGAACCTTGTATCAGCTTGTGGATTAATATGCACATAAAAACCTACCATCTGCAAAAATAAATTCGATTCTACCTTGCTTGGTTCAATAGATATGGACACTTTTCCCTTTTAGTCGGTTAACCCCAACCACTATAACGTAGAAATTGAACCGTTAACGATAGAACCTTGTATTGGCTTGTGGAATAATATACACATAAAAACCTATCATCCTCAAAAACAAATTCGATTCTATCTTCCTTGGTTCAATAGATATGGACACTTATCCCTTTTAGTCGGTTAACCCCACCTAGTATGACGTAGAAATTAAACCGATAGCGATAGAACCTTGGATCAGCTTGTGGATTAATATACACATAAAAAACTACCATCTGCAAAAATAAATTCGATTCTATCTTGCTTGGTTCAATAGATATGTATACTTATCCCTTTTAGTCGGTTAACCCCACCCACTATGACGTAGAAATTGAACCATTAAAGATAGAGCCTTGGATCAGCTTGTGGATTAATATACGCATAAAAACCTATCACCTGCAAAAACAAAATCGTTATATCTTGCTTGGTTCAATAGATATGGACACTTATCCCTTTTAGTCGGTTAACCTCACCCACAATAGATATGGACACTTATCCCTTTTAGTCGGTTAACCCCATCCACTTTGACGTAGAAATTGAACCGTTAACGATAGAACCTTGTATTGGCTTGTGGAATAATATACACATAAAAACCTATCAACTCCAAAAACAAAATAGATTCTATCTTGCTTGGTTCAATAGATATGGACACTTATCCCTTTTAGTCGGTTAACTCCACCCAGTATAACGTAGAAATTGAACCGTTAGCGATAGAACCTTGGATCAACTTGTGGATTAATATACACATAAAAAACTACCATCTGCAAAAATAAATTCGATTCTATCTTGCTTGTTTCAATAGATATGTATACTTATCCCTTTTAGTCGGTTAACCCCACCCACTATGACGTAGAAATTGAACCATTAAAGATAGAGCCTTGGATCAGTTTGTGGATTAATATACGCATAAAAACCTATCATCTGCAAAAACAAAATCGTTATATCTTGCTTGGTTCAATAGATATGGACACTTATCCCTTTTAGTCGGTTAACCTCACCCACAATAGATATGGACACTTATCCCTTTTAGTCGGTTAACCCCATCCACTTTGACGTAGAAATTGAACCGTTAACGATAGAACCTTGTATTGGTTTATGGAATAATATACACATAAAAACCTATCATCTCCAAAAACAAAATCGATTCTAGCTTGCTTGGTTCAATAGATATGGACACTTATCCCTTTTAGTCGGTTATACCTCACCCACAATAGATATGGACACTTATCCCTTTTAGTCGGTTAACCTCACCCACAAAAGATATGGACACTTATCCCTTTTAGTCGGTTAACCCCATCCACTTTGACGTAGAAATTGAACCGTTAACGATAGAACCTTGTATTGGCTTGTGGAATAATATGCACATAAAAACCTATCATCTCCAAAAACAAAATCGATTCTATCTTGCTTGGTTCAATAGATATGGACACTTATCCCTTTTAGTCGGTTAACCCCAACCACTATAACGTAGAAATTGAACCGTTAACGATAGAACCTCGGATCAGCTTGTGGATTGATATACACATAAAAACCTATAATCTGCAAAAATAAAAACTATTCCATCTTGCTTGGTTCAATAGATATGGACACTTATCCCTTTTATTCGGATAACCCCACTCAGTATGACGTAGAAATTGAACCGTTAGCGATATAACCTTGTATCAGCTTGTGGATTAATACACACATAAAAGCCTACCATCTGCAGAAATAAAATCGATTCTGTCTTGCTTGGTTCAATAGATATGGACACTTATCCCTTTTAGTCGGTTAACCCCACCCAGTATGACGTAGAAATTGAACCGTTAACGACAGAACCTTGGATCTGCTTGTGTGTTAATATACACATAAAAACCTACCATCTACAAAAATAAAATCGATTCTGTCTTGCTTGGTTCAATAGATATGGACACTTATCCCTTTCAGTCGGTTAACCCCACCCACTTTGACGTAGAAATTGAACCGTTAGCGATAGAACCTTGGATCAGCTTGTGGATTAATATGCACATAAAAACCTACTATCTGCAAAAATAAATTCGATTCTACCTTGCTTGGTTCAATAGATATGGACACTTATCCCTTTTAGTCGGTTAACCCCAACCACTATAACGTAGAAATTGAACCGTTATCGATAGAACCTTGTATTAGCTTGTGGAATAATATACACATAAAAGCCTATCATCTCCAAAAACAAAATAGATTCTATCTTGCTTGGTTCAATAGATATGGGCACTTATCCCTTTTAGTCGGTTAACCCCACCCAGTATGACGTAGAAATTGGACCGTTAGCGATAGAACCTTGTGTCAGCTTGTGGATTAATATGCACATAAAAACCTACAATCTCCAAAAATAAATTCGATTCTACCTTGCTTGGTTCAATAGATATGGACACTTTTCCCTTTTAGTCGGTTAACCCCAACCACTATAACGTAGAAATTGAACCGTTAACGATAGAACCTTGTATTGGCTTGTGGAATAATATACACATAAAAACCTATCATATCCAAAAACAAATTCGATTCTATCTTGGTTGGTTCAATAGATATGGACACTTATCCCTTTTAGTCGGTTAACCCCACCTAGTATGACGTAGAAATTAAACCGTTAGCGATAGAACCTTGGATCAGCTTGTGGGTTAATATACACATAAAAACCTACCATCTGCAAAAATAAAATCGATTCTGTCTTGCTTGGTTCAATAGATATCGACACTTATCCCTTTTAGTCGGTTAACCCCACCCAATATAACGTAGAAATTGAACCGTTAGCGATAGAACCTTGGATCAGCTTGTGGATTAATATACACATAAAAAACTACCATCTGCAAAAATAAATTCGATTCTATCTTGCTTGGTTCAATAGATATATATACTTATCCCTTTTAGTCGGTTAACCCCACCCACTATGACGTAGAAATTGAACCATTAAAGATAGAGCCTTGGATCAGCTTGTGGATTAATATACGCATAAAAACCTATCACCTGCAAAAACAAAATCGTTATATCTTGCTTGGTTCAATAGATATGGACACTTATCCCTTTTAGTCGGTTAACCTCACCCACAATAGATATGGACACTTATCCCTTTTAGTCGGTTAACCCCATCCACTTTGACGTAGAAATTGAACCGTTAACGATAGAACATTGTGTTGGCTTGTGGAATAATATACACATAAAAACCTATCATCTCCAAAAACAAAATCGATTCTATCTTGCTTGGTTCAATAGATATGGACACTTATCCCTTTTATTCGGTTAACCTCACCCACAATTGATATGGACACTTATCCCTTTTAGTCGGTTAACCCCATCCACTTTGACGTAGAAATTGAACCGTTAACGATAGAACCTTGTATTGGCTTGTGGAATAATATACACATAAAAACCTATCATCTCCAAAAACAAAATCGATTCTATCTTGCTTGGTTCAATAGATATGGTCACTTATCCCTTTTATTCGGTTAACCTCACCCACAATAGATATGGACACTTATCCCTTTTAGTCGGTTAACCCCATCCACTTTGGCGTAGAAATTGAACCGTTAACGATAGAACCTTGGATCAGCTTGTGGATTAATATACACATAAAAACCTACCTTCTGCAAAAATCAAATCGATTCTGTCTTGCTTGGTTCAATAGATATCGACACTTATCCCTTTTAGTCGGTTAACCCCACCCAGTATAACGTAGAAATTGAACCGTTAGCGATAGAACCTTGGATCAGCTTGTGGATTAATATACACATAAAAAACTACCATCTGCAAAAATAAATTCGATTCTATCTTGCTTGGTCCAATAGATATGTATACTTATCCCTTTTAGTCGGTTAACCCCACCCACTATGACGTAGAAATTGAACCATTAAAGATAGAGCCTTGGATCAGCTTGTGGACTAATATACGCATAAAAACCTATCACCTGCAAAAACAAAATCGTTATATCTTGCCTGGTTCAATAGATATGGACACTTATCCCTTCTAGTCGGTTAACCTCACCCACAATAGATATGGACACTTATCCCTTTTAGTCGGTTAACCCCATCCACTTTGACGTAGAAATTGAACCGTTAACGATAGAACCTTGTATTGGCTTGTGGAATAATATACACATAAAAACCTATCATCTCCAAAAACAAAATCGATTCTATCTTGCTTGGTTCAATAGATATGGACACTTATCCCTTTTAGTCGGTTAACCTCACCCACAATAGATATGGACACTTATCCCTTTTAGTCGGTTAACCCCATCCACTTTGACGTAGAAATTGAACCGTTAACGATAGAACTTCGGATCAGCTTGTGGATTAATATAAACATAAAAACCTATAATCTGCAAAAATAAAAACTATTCCATCTTGCTTGGTTCAATAGATATGGACACTTATCCCTTTTATTCGGATAACCCCACTCAGTATGACGTAGAAATTGAACCGTTAGCGATAGAACTTTGGATCGGCTTGTGGATTAATACACAAATAATAACCTACCATCTGCAGAAATAAAATCGATTCTGTCTTGCTTGGTTCAATAGATATGGACACTTATCTATTTTGGTCGGTTAACCCCACCCAGTATGACGTAGAAATTGAACCGTTAACGATAGAACCTTGGATCTGCTTGTGTATTAATATGCACATAAAAACCTACCATCTACAAAAATAAATTCGATTCTACCTTGCTTGGTTCAATAGATATGGACACTTATCCCTTTTAGTCGGTTAACCCTACCCACTTTGACGTAGAAATTGAACCGTTAACGACAGAACCTTGGATCAGCTTGTGGATTAATATACACATAAAAACCTATAATCTGCAAAAATGAAATCTATTCTATCTTGCTTGGTTCAATAGTATGGACACTTACCCCTTTTAGTCGGATAACCCCACTCAGTATGACGTAGAAATTGAACCGTTAGCGATAGAACCTTGGATCAGCTTGTGGATTAATACACACATAAAAACCTACCATATGCGGAAATAAAATCGATTCTGTCTTGCTTGGTTCAATAGATATGGACACTTATCCCTTTTAGTCCCTTTTAGTCGTTAACCCCAACCACTATAACGTAGAAATTGAACCGTTAACGATAGAACCTTGTATTGGCTTGTGGAATAATACACACATAAAAACCTATCATCTCCAAAAACAAAATCGATTCTATCTTGCTTGGTTCAATAGATATGGACACTTATCCCTTTTAGTCGGTTAACCCTACCCACTTTGACGTAGAAATTGAACCGTTAACGACAGAACCTTGGATCAGCTTGTGGATTAATATACACATAAAAACCTATAATCTGCAAAAATGAAATCTATTCTATCTTGCTTGGTTCAATAGTATGGACACTTACCCCTTTTAGTCGGATAACCCCACTCAGTATGACGTAGAAATTGAACCGTTAGCGATAGAACCTTGGATCAGCTTGTGGATTAATATGCACATAAAAACCTACCATCTACAAAAATAAATTCGATTCTACCTTGCTTGGTTCAATAGATATGGACACTTATCCCTTTTAGTCCCTTTTAGTCGTTAACCCCAACCACTATAACGTAGAAATTGAACCGTTAACGATAGAACCTTGTATTGGCTTGTGGAATAATACACACATAAAAACCTATCATCTCCAAAAACAAAATCGATTCTATCTTGCTTGGTTCAATAGATATGGACACTTATCCCTTTTAGTCGGTTAACCCTACCCACTTTGACGTAGAAATTGAACCGTTAACGACAGAACCTTGGATCAGCTTGTGGATTAATATACACATAAAAACCTATAATCTGCAAAAATGAAATCTATTCTATCTTGCTTGGTTCAATAGTATGGACACTTACCCCTTTTAGTCGGATAACCCCACTCAGTATGACGTAGAAATTGAACCGTTAGCGATAGAACCTTGGATCAGCTTGTGGATTAATACACACATAAAAACCTACCATATGCGGAAATAAAATCGATTCTGTCTTGCTTGGTTCAATAGATATGGACACTTATCCCTTTTAGTCGGTTAACCTCACCCACAATAGATATGGACACTTATCCCTTTTAGTCGGTTAACCCCATCCACTTTGACGTAGAAATTGAACCGTTAACGATAGAACCTTGGATCAGCTTGTGGATTAATATACACAAATAAAACCTACCATCTGCAAAAATAAAATCGATTCTGTCTTGCTTGGTTCAATAGATATCGACACTTATCTCTTTTAGTCGGTTAACCCCACCCAGTATAACGTAGAAATTGAACCGTTAGCGATAGAACCTTGGATCAGCTTGTGGATTAATATACACATAAGAAACTACCATTTGCAAAAATAAATTCGATTCTATCTTGCTTGGTTCAATAGATATGTATACTTATCCCTTTTAGTCGGTTAACCCCACCCACTATGACGTAGAAATTGAACCATTAAAGATAGAGCCTTGGATCAGCTTGTGGACTAATATACGCATAAAAACCTATCACCTGCAAAAACAAAATCGTTATATCTTGCTTGGTTCAATAGATATGGACACTTATCCCTTTTAGTCGGTTAACCTCACCCACAATAGGTATGGACACTTATCCCTTTTAGTCGGTTAACCCCATCCACTTTGACGTAGAAATTGAACCGTTAACGATAGAACCTTGTATTGGCTTGTGGAATAATATACACATAAAAACCTATCATCTCCAAAAACAAAATCGATTCTATCTTGCTTGGTTCAATAGATATGGACACTTATCCCTTTTAGTCGGTTAACCTCACCCACAATAGATATGGAAATTTATCCCTTTTAGTCGGTTAACCCCATCCACTTTGACGTAGAAATTGAACCGTTAACGATAGAACCTCGGATCAGCTTGTGGATTAATGTAAACATAAAAACCTATAATCTGCAAAAATAAAAATTATTCCATCTTGCTTGGTTCAATAGATATGGACACTTATCCCTTTTATTCGGATAACCCCTCTCAGTATGACGTTAAAATTGAACCGTTAGCGATAGAACTTTGGATCGGCTTGTGGATTAATACACACATAAAAACCTACCATCTGCAGAAATAAAATCGATTCTGTCTTGCTTGGTTCAATAGATATGGACACTTATCCCTTTTAGTCGGTTAACCCCACCCAGTATGACGTAGAAATTGAACCGTTAACGATAGAACCTTGGATCTGCTTGTGTATTAATATAGACATAAAAACCTACCATCCTCAAAAATAAAATCGATTCTGTCTTGCTTGGTTCAATAGATATGGACACTTATCCCTTTCCGTCGGTTAACCCCACCCAGTTTGACGTAGAAATTGAACCGTTAGCGATAGAACCTTGGATCAGCTTGTGGATTAGTATGCACATAAAAACCTACCATCTGCAAAAATAAATTCGATTCTACCTTGCTTGGTTCAATAGATATGGACACTTATCCCTTTTAGTCGGTTAACCCAAACCACTATAACGTAGAAATTGAACCGTTAACGATAGAACTTTGTATTGGCTTGTGGAATAATACACACATAAAAACCTATCATCCCCAAAAACAAAATCTATTCTATCTTGCTTGGTTCAATAGATATGGACACTTATCCCTTTTAGTCGGTTAACCCTATCCACTTTGACGTAGAAATTGAACCGTTAACGACAGAACCTTGGATCAGCTTGTGGATTAATATACATATAAAAACCTATAATCTGCAAAAATAAAATCTATTCTATCTTGCTTGGTTCAATAGATATGGACACTTATCCCTTTTAGTCGGATAACCCCACTCAGTATGACGTAGAAATTGAACCGTTAGCGATAGAACCTTGAATCAGCTTGTGGATTAATACACACATAAAAACCTACCATCTGCGGAAATAAAATCGATTCTGTCTTGCTTGGTTCAATAGATATGGACACTTATCCCTTTTAGTCGGTTAACCCCACCCAGTATGACGCAGAAATTGAACCGTTAGCGATAGAACCTTGTATGGGCTTGTGGAATAATGTACACATAAAAACCTATCATCTCCAAAAAAAAAATCGATTCTATCTTGCTTGGTTCAATAGATATGGACACTTATCCCTTTTAGTCGGTTAACCCTACCCACCTTGACGTAGAAATTGAACCGTTAACGATAGAACCTTGGATCAGCTTGTGGATTAATATACACATAAAAACCTATAATCTGCAAAAATAAAATCTATTCTATCTTGCTTGGTTCAATAGATATGGACACTGATCCCTTTCAGTCGGTTAACCCCACTCAGTATGACGTAGAAATTGAACCGTTAACGATAGAACCTTGGATCAGCTCGTGGATTAATACACACATAAAAACCTACCATCTGCAGAAATAAAATCGATTCTGTCTTGCTTGGTTCAATAGATATGGACACTTATCCCTTTTAGTCGGTTAACCCCACCCAGTATGACGTAGAAATTAAACCGTTAACGATAGAACCTTGGATCAGCTTGTGGATTAATATACACATAAAAACCTACCATCTGCTAAAAAAAATCGATTCTGTCTTGCTTGGTTCAATAGATATGGACACTTATCCCTTTTAGTCGGTTAACCCCAACTACTATAACGTAGAAATTGAACCGTTAACGATAGAACCTTGTATTGGCTTGTTTAATAATATACACATTAAAACCTACCATCTGCAAAAATAAATTCGATTCTATCTTGCTTGGTTCAATATATATGTATACTTATCCCTTTTAGTCTGTTAACCCCAACCACTATAACGTAGAAATTGAACCGTTAACGATAGAACCTTAGATCAGCTTGTGGATTAATATACACATAAAAACCTATCATCTGCAAAAACAAAATCGATACTTGTGGATTAATATACACATAAAAACCTATAATCTGCAAAAATAAAATCTATTCTATCTTGCTTGGTTCAATACATATGGACTCTTATCCCTTTTAGTCGGATTACCCCACTCAGTATGACGTAGAAATTGAACCGTTAGCGATAGAACCTTGGGTCAGCTCGTGGATTAATACACACATAAAAACCTACCATCTGCAGAAATAAAATCGATTCTGTCTTGCTTGGTTCAATAGATATGGACACTTATCCCTTTTAGCGGTTAACCCCACCCAGTATAACGTAGAAATTGAACCGTTAGCGATAGAACCTTGGATCAGCTTGTGGATTAATATACACATAAGAAACTACCATCTGCAAAAATAAATTCGATTCTATCTTGCTTGGTTCAATAGATATGTATACTTATCCCTTTTAGTCGGTTAACCCCACCCACTATGACGTAGAAATTGAACCATTAAAGATAGAGCCTTGGATCAGCTTGTGGACTAATATACGCATAAAAACCTATCACCTGCAAAAACAAAATCGATTCTATCTTGCTTGGTTCAATAGATATGGACACTTATCCCTTTTAGTCGGTTAACCTCACCCACAATAGATATGGAAATTTATCCCTTTTAGTCGGTTAACCCCATCCACTTTGACGTAGAAATTGAACCGTTAACGATAGAACCTCGGATCAGCTTGTGGATTAATGTAAACATAAAAACCTATAATCTGCAAAAATAAAAATTATTCCATCTTGCTTGGTTCAATAGATATGGACACTTATCCCTTTTATTCGGATAACCCCTCTCAGTATGACGTTAAAATTGAACCGTTAGCGATAGAACTTTGGATCGGCTTGTGGATTAATACACACATAAAAACCTACCATCTGCAGAAATAAAATCGATTCTGTCTTGCTTGGTTCAATAGATATGGACACTTATCCCTTTTAGTCGGTTAACCCCACCCAGTATGACGTAGAAATTGAACCGTTAACGATAGAACCTTGGATCTGCTTGTGTATTAATATAGACATAAAAACCTACCATCCTCAAAAATAAAATCGATTCTGTCTTGCTTGGTTCAATAGATATGGACACTTATCCCTTTCCGTCGGTTAACCCCACCCAGTTTGACGTAGAAATTGAACCGTTAGCGATAGAACCTTGGATCAGCTTGTGGATTAGTATGCACATAAAAACCTACCATCTGCAAAAATAAATTCGATTCTACCTTGCTTGGTTCAATAGATATGGACACTTATCCCTTTTAGTCGGTTAACCCAAACCACTATAACGTAGAAATTGAACCGTTAACGATAGAACTTTGTATTGGCTTGTGGAATAATACACACATAAAAACCTATCATCCCCAAAAACAAAATCTATTCTATCTTGCTTGGTTCAATAGATATGGACACTTATCCCTTTTAGTCGGTTAACCCTATCCACTTTGACGTAGAAATTGAACCGTTAACGACAGAACCTTGGATCAGCTTGTGGATTAATATACACATAAAAACCTATAATCTGCAAAAATAAAATCTATTCTATCTTGCTTGGTTCAATAGATATGGACACTTATCCCTTTTAGTCGGATAACCCCACTCAGTATGACGTAGAAATTGAACCGTTAGCGATAGAACCTTGAATCAGCTTGTGGATTAATACACACATAAAAACCTACCATCTGCGGAAATAAAATCGATTCTGTCTTGCTTGGTTCAATAGATATGGACACTTATCCCTTTTAGTCGGTTAACCCCACCCAGTATGACGCAGAAATTGAACCGTTAGCGATAGAACCTTGTATGGGCTTGTGGAATAATGTACACATAAAAACCTATCATCTCCAAAAAAAAAATCGATTCTATCTTGCTTGGTTCAATAGATATGGACACTTATCCCTTTTAGCGGTTAACCCCACCCAGTATAACGTAGAAATTGAACCGTTAGCGATAGAACCTTGGATCAGCTTGTGGATTAATATACACATAAAACTCTACCATCTGCAAAAATAAATTCGATTCTATCTTGCTTGGTTCAATAGATATGTATACTTATCCCTTTTAGTCGGTTAACCCCACCCACTATGACGTAGAAATTGAACCATTAAAGATAGAGCCTTGGATCAGCTTGTGGATTAATATACGCATAAAAACCTATCATCTGCAAAAACAAAATCGTTATATCTTGCTTGGTTCAATAGATATGGACACTTATCCCTTTTAGTCGGTTAACCTCACCCACAATATATATGGACACTTATCCCTTTTAGTCGGTTAACCCCATCCACTTTGACGTAGAAATTGAACCGTTAACGACAGAACCTTGTATTGGCTTGTGGAATAATATACACATAAAAACCTATCATCTCCAAAAACAAAATCGATTCTATCTTGCTTGGTTCAATATATATGGACACTTATCCCTTTTAGTCGGTTAACCCTACCCACTTTGACGTAGAAATTGAACCGTTAACGATAGAACCTTGGATCAGCTTGTGGATTAATATACACATAAAAGCCTATCATCTGCAAAAACAAAATCGATTCTATCTTGCTTGGTTCAATAGATATGGACACTTATCCCTTTTAGTCGGTTAACCCCAACCACTATAGCGTAGAAATTGAACCGTTAACGATAGAACCTTGGATCAGCCTGTGGATTAATATACACATAAAACCTATAATCTGCAAAAATAAAATCTATTCTATCTTGCTTGGTTCAATAGATATGGACACTAATCCCTTTTAGTCGGATAACCCCACTCAGTATGACGTAGAAATTGAACCGTTAGCGATAGAACCTTGGATCCGCTTGTGGATTAATATGCACATAGAAACCTACAATCTGCAAAAATAAATTCGATTCTATCTTGCTTGGTTCAATAGATATGGACACTTATCCCTTTTAGTCGGTTAACCCAAACCACTATAGCGTAGAAATTGAACCGTTAACGATAGAACCTTGTATTGGCTTGTGGAATAAAACACACATAAAAACCTATCATCTCCAAAAACAAAATCGATTCTATCTTGCTTGGTTCAATAGATATGGACACTTATCCCTTTTAGTCGGTTAACCCTATCCACTTTGACGTAGAAATTGAACCGTTAACGACAGAACCTTGGATCAGCTTGTGGATTAATATACACATAAAAACCTATAATCTGCAAAAATAAAATCTATTCTATCTTGCTTGGTTCAATAGATATGGACACTTATCCCTTTTGGTCGGATAACCCCACTCAGTATGACGTAGAAATTGAACCGTTAGCGATAGAACCTTGGATCAGCTTGTGGATTAATACACACATAAAAACCTACCATCTGCGGAAATAAAATCGATTCTGTCTTGCTTGGTTCAATAGATATGGACACTTATCCCTTTTAGTCGGTTAACCCCACCCAGTATGACGTAGAAATTGAACCGTTAGCGATAGAACCTTGTATTGGCTCGTGGAATAATATACACATAAAAACCTATCATCTCCAAAAAAAAATCGATTCTATCTTGCTTGGTTCAATAGATATGGACACTTATCCCTTTTAGTCGGTTAACCCTACCCACTTTGACGTAGAAATTGAACCGTTAACGATAGAACCTTGGATCAGCTTGTGGATTAATATACACATAAAAGCCTATCATCTGCAAAAACAAAATCGATTCTATCTTGCTTGGTTCAATAGATATGGATACTTATCCCTTTTAGTCGGTTAACCCAAACCACTATAGCGTAGAAATTGAACCGTTAACGATAGAACCTTGTATTGGCTTGTGGAATAATATACACATAAAAACCTATCATCTCCAAAAAAAAATCGATTCTATCTTGCTTGGTTCAATAGATATGGACACTTATCCCTTCTAGTCGGTTAACCCTACCCACTTTGGCGTAGAAATTGAACCGTTAACGACAGAACCTTGGATCAGCTTGTGGATTAATATACACATGAAAACCTATAATCTGCAAAAATAAAATCTATTCTATCTTGCTTGGTTCAATAGATATGGACACTTATCCCTTTCAGTCGGTTAACCCCACTCAGTATGACGTAGAAATTGAACCGTTAACGATAGAACCTTGGATCAGCTCGTGGATTAATACACACATAAAAACCTACCATCTGCAGAAATAAAATCGATTCTGTCTTGCTTGGTTCAATAGATATGGACACTTATCCCTTTTAGTCGGTTAACCCCACCCAGTATGAACCGTTAACGATAGAACCTTGGATAAGCTTGTGGATTAATATACACATAAAAACCTACCATCTGCTAAAAAAAATCGATTCTGTCTTGCTTTGTTCAATAGATATGGACACTTATCCCTTTTAGTCGGTTAACCCCAACCACTGTAACGTAGAAATTGAACCGTTAATGATAGAACCTTGTATTGGCTTGTGGAATAATATACACATAAAAACCTATCATCTCCAAAAACAAAATCGATTCTATCTTGCTTGGTTCAATAGATATGGACACATATCCCTTTTAGTCGGATAACCCCACTCAGTATGACGTAGAAATTGAACCGTTAACTATAGAACCTTGTATTGGCTTGTTTAATAATATACACATAAAAACCTACCATCTGCAAAAATAAATTCGATTCTATCTTGCTTGGTTCAATATATATGTATACTTATCCCTTTTAGTCTGTTAACCCCAACCACTATAACGTAGAAATTGAACCGTTAACGATAGAACCTTAGATCAGCTTGTGGATTAATATACACATAAAAACCTATCATCTGCAAAAACAAAATCGTTATATCTTGCTTGGTTCAATAGATATGGACACTTCTCCCTTTTATTCGGTTAACATCACCCACAATATATATGGACACTTATCCCTTTTAGTCGGTTAACCCCATCCACTTTGACGTAGAAATTGAACCGTTAACGACAGAACCTTGTATTGGCTTGTGGAATAATATACACATAAAAACCTATCATCTCCAAAAACAAAATCGATTCTATCTTGCTTGGTTCAATAGATATGGACACTTATCCCTTTTAGTCGGTTAACCCTACCCACTTTGACGTAGAAATTGAACCGTTAACGATAGAACCTTGGGTCAGCTTGTGGATTAATATACACATAAAAACCTATCATCTGCAAAAACAAAATCGATTCTATCTTGCTTGGTTCAATAGATATGGACACTTATCCCTTTTAGTCGGTTAACCCCAACCACTATAGCGTAGAAATTGAACCGTTAACGATAGAACCTTGGATCAACCTGTGGATTAATATACACATAAAACCTATAATCTGCAAAAATAAAATCTATTCTATCTTGCTTGGTTCAATAGATATGGACACTAATCCCTTTTAGTCGGATAACCCCACTCAGTATGACGTAGAAATTGAACCGTTAGCGATAGAACCTTGGGTCAGCTCGTGGATTAATACACACATAAAAACCTACCATCTGCAAAAATAAATTCGATTCTATCTTGCTTGGTTCAATAGATATGTATACTTATCCCTTTTAGTCGGTTAACCCCACCCACTATGACGTAGAAATTGAACCATTAAAGATAGAGCCTTGGATCAGCTTGTGGATTAATATACGCATAAAAACCTATCATCTGCAAAAACAAAATCGTTATATCTTGCTTGGTTCAATAGATATGGACACTTCTCCCTTTTAGTCGGTTAACATCACCCACAATATATATGGACACTTATCCCTTTTAGTCGGTTAACCCCATCCACTTTGACGTAGAAATTGAACCGTTAACGACAGAACCTTGTATTGGCTTGTGGAATAATATACACATAAAAACCTACCATCTGCAAAAATAAATTCGATTCTATCTTGCTTGGTTCAATATATATGTATACTTATCCCTTTTAGTCTGTTAACCCCAACCACTATAACGTAGAAATTGAACCGTTAACGATAGAACCTTAGATCAGCTTGTGGATTAATATACACATAAAAACCTATCATCTGCAAAAACAAAATCGTTATATCTTGCTTGGTTCAATAGATATGGACACTTCTCCCTTTTAGTCGGTTAACATCACCCACAATATATATGGACACTTATCCCTTTTAGTCGGTTAACCCCATCCACTTTGACGTAGAAATTGAACCGTTAACGACAGAACCTTGTATTGGCTTGTGGAATAATATACACATAAAAACCTATCATCTCCAAAAACAAAATCGATTCTATCTTGCTTGGTTCAATAGATATGGACACTTATCCCTTTTAGTCGGTTAACCCTACCCACTTTGACGTAGAAATTGAACCGTTAACGATAGAACCTTGGGTCAGCTTGTGGATTAATATACACATAAAAACCTATCATCTGCAAAAACAAAATCGATTCTATCTTGCTTGGTTCAATAGATATGGACACTTATCCCTTTTAGTCGGTTAACCCCAACCACTATAGCGTAGAAATTGAACCGTTAACGATAGAACCTTGGATCAACCTGTGGATTAATATACACATAAAACCTATAATCTGCAAAAATAAAATCTATTCTATCTTGCTTGGTTCAATAGATATGGACACTTATCCCTTTTAGTCGGATAACCCCACTCAGTATGACGTAGAAATTGAACCGTTAACGATAGAACCTTGGATCAGCCTGTGGATTAATATACACATAAAACCTATAATCTGCAAAAATAAAATCTATTCTATCTTGCTTGGTTCAATACATATGGACTCTTATCCCTTTTAGTCGGATTACCCCACTCAGTATGACGTAGAAATTGAACCGTTAGCGATAGAACCTTGGGTCAGCTCGTGGATTAATACACACATAAAAACCTACCATCTGCAAAAATAAATTCGATTCTATCTTGCTTGGTTCAATAGATATGTATACTTATCCCTTTTAGTCGGTTAACCCCACCCACTATGACGTAGAAATTGAACCATTAAAGATAGAGCCTTGGATCAGCTTGTGGATTAATATACGCATAAAAACCTATCATCTGCAAAAACAAAATCGTTATATCTTGCTTGGTTCAATAGATATGGACACTTCTCCCTTTTAGTCGGTTAACATCACCCACAATATATATGGACACTTATCCCTTTTAGTCGGTTAACCCCATCCACTTTGACGTAGAAATTGAACCGTTAACGACAGAACCTTGTATTGGCTTGTGGAATAATATACACATAAAAACCTATCATCTCCAAAAACAAAATCGATTCTATCTTGCTTGGTTCAATAGATATGGACACTTATCCCTTTTAGTCGGTTAACCCTACCCACTTTGACGTAGAAATTGAACCGTTAACGATAGAACCTTGGGTCAGCTTGTGGATTAATATACACATAAAAACCTATCATCTGCAAAAACAAAATCGATTCTATCTTGCTTGGTTCAATAGATATGGACACTTATCCCTTTTAGTCGGTTAACCCCAACCACTATAGCGTAGAAATTGAACCGTTAACGATAGAACCTTGGATCAACCTGTGGATTAATATACACATAAAACCTATAATCTGCAAAAATAAAATCTATTCTATCTTGCTTGGTTCAATAGATATGGACACTTATCCCTTTTAGTCGGATAACCCCACTCAGTATGACGTAGAAATTGAACCGTTAGCGATAGAACCTTGGATCAGCCTGTGGATTAATATACACATAAAACCTATAATCTGCAAAAATAAAATCTATTCTATCTTGCTTGGTTCAATAGATATGGACACTAATCCCTTTTAGTCGGATAACCCCACTCAGTATGACGTAGAAATTGAACCGTTAGCGATAGAACCTTGGATCGGCTTGTGGATTAATATGCACATAAAAACCTACAATCTGCAAAAATAAATTCGATTCTATCTTGCTTGGTTCAATAGATATGGACACTTATCCCTTTTAGTCGGTTAACCCAAACCACTATAGCGTAGAAATTGAACCGTTAACGATAGAACCTTGTATTGGCTTGTGGAATAAAACACACATAAAAACCTCTCATCTCCAAAAACAAAATCGATTCTATCTTGCTTGGTTCAATAGATATGGACACTTATCCCTTTTAGTCGGTTAACCCTATCCACTTTGACGTAGAAATTGAACCGTTAACGACAGAACCTTGGATCAGCTTGTGGATTAATATACACATAAAAACCTATAATCTGCAAAAATAAAATCTATTCTATCTTGCTTGGTTCAATAGATATGGACACTTATCCCTTTTGGTCGGATAACCCCACTCAGTATGACGTAGAAATTGAACCGTTAGCGATAGAACCTTGGATCAGCTTGTGGATTAATACACACATAAAAACCTACCATCTGCGGATATAAAATCGATTCTGTCTTGCTTGGTTCAATAGATATGGACACTTATCCCTTTTAGTCGGTTAACCCCACCCAGTATGACGTAGAAATTGAACCGTTAGCGATAGAACCTTGTATTGGCTTGTGGAATAATATACACATAAAAACCTATCATCTCCAAAAAAAAATCGATTCTATCTTGCTTGGTTCAATAGATATGGACACTTATCCCTTCTAGTCGGTTAACCCTACCCACTTTGACGTAGAAATTGAACCGTTAACGATAGAACCTTGGATCAGCTTGTGGATTAATATACACATGAAAACCTATAATCTGCAAAAATAAAATCCATTCTATCTTGCTTGGTTCAATAGATATGGACACTTATCCCTTTCAGTCGGTTAACCCCACTCAGTATGACGTAGAAATTGAACCGTTAACGATAGAACCTTGGATCAGCTCGTGGATTAATACACACATAAAAACCTACCATCTGCAGAAATAAAATCGATTCTGTCTTGCTTGGTTCAATAGATATGGACACTTATCCCTTTTAGTCGGTTAACCCCACCCAGTATGACGTAGAAATTGAACCGTTAACGATAGAACCTTGGATAAGCTTGTGGATTAATATACACATAAAAACCTACCATCTGCTAAAAAAAATCGATTCTGTCTTGCTTGGTTCAATAGATATGGACACTTATCCCTTTTAGTCGGTTAACCCCAACCACTGTAACGTAGAAATTGAACCGTTAACGATAGAACCTTGTATTGGCTTGTGGAATAATATACACATAAAAACCTATCATCTCCAAAAACAAAATCGATTCTATCTTGCTTGGTTCAATAGATATGGACACATATCCCTTTTAGTCGGATAACCCCACTCAGTATGAAGTAGAAATTGAACCGTTAACTATAGAACCTTGTATTGGCTTGTTTAATAATATACACATAAAAACCTACCATCTGCAAAAATAAATTCGATTCTATCTTGCTTGGTTCAATATATATGTATACTTATCCCTTTTAGTCTGTTAACCCCAACCACTATAACGTAGAAATTGAACCGTTAACGATAGAACCTTAGATCAGCTTGTGGATTAATATACACATAAAAACCTATCATCTGCAAAAACAAAACCGATACTTGTGGATTAATATACACATAAAAACCTATAATCTGCAAAAATAAAATCTATTCTATCTTGCTTGGTTCAATACATATGGACTCTTATCCCTTTTAGTCGGATTACCCCACTCAGTATGACGTAGAAATTGAACCGTTAGCGATAGAACCTTGGATCAGCTTGTGGATTAATATGCACATAAAAACCTACCATCTGCAAAAATAAATTCGATTCTACCTTGCTTGGTTCAATAGATATGGACACTTATCCCTTTTAGTCGGTTAACCCCACCCACTATGACGTAGAAATTGAACCATTAAAGATAGAGCCTTGGATCAGCTTGTGGATTAATATACGCATAAAAACCTATCATCTGCAAAAACAAAATCGTTATATCTTGCTTGGTTCAATAGATATGAACACTTATCCCTTTTAGTCGGTTAACATCACCCACAATATATATGGACACTTATCCCTTTTAGTCGGTTAACCCCATCCACTTTGACGTAGAAATTGAACCGTTAACGACAGAACCTTGTATTGGCTTGTGGAATAATATACACATAAAAACCTATCATCTCCAAAAACAAAATCGATTCTATCTTGCTTGGTTCAATAGATATGGACACTTATCCCTTTTAGTCGGTTAACCCTACCCACTTTGACGTAGAAATTGAACCGTTAACGAAAGAACCTTGGATCAGCTTGTGGATTAATATACACATAAAAACCTATAATCTGCAAAAATAAAATCTATTCTATCTTGCTTGGTTCAATAGATATAGACACTTATCCCTTTTAGTCGGATAACCCCACTCAGTATGACGTAGAAATTGAACCGTTAGCGATAGAATCTTGGATCAGCTTGTAGATTAATATACACATAAAAACCTACCATCCGCAGAAATAAAATCGATTCTGTCTTGCTTGGTTCAATAGATATGGACACTTATCCCTTTTAGTCTGTTAACCCCATCCAGTTTGACGTAGAAATTGAACTGTTAGCGATAGGAACTTGGATCAGCTTGTGGATTAATATGCACATAAAAACCTACCATCTGCAAAAATAAATTCGATTCTACCTTGCTTGGTTCAATAGATATGGACACTTATCCCTTTTAGTCGGTTAACACCAACCACTATAGCGTAGAAATTGAACCGTTAACGATAGAACCTTGGATCAGCTTGTGGATTAATATACACATAAAACCTATAATCTGCAAAAATAAAATCGATTCTGTCTTGCTTGGTTCAATAGATATGGACGCTTATCCCTTTTAGTCGGTTAACCCCAACCACTATAGCGTAGAAATTGAACCGTTAACGATAGAACCTTGGATCAGCTTGTGGATTAATATACACATAAAACATATAATCTGCAAAAATAAAATCGATTCTGTCTTGCTTGTTTCAATAGATATGGACACTTATCCCTTTTAGTCGGTTAATCCCACCAAGTATGACGTAGAAATTGAACTGGTAGCGATAGAACCTTGGATCAGCTTGTGGATTAATATAAACATAAAAACCTGTCATCTGCAAAAACAAAATCGATTCTATCTTGCTTGGTTCAATAGATATGGACACTTATCCCTTTTAGTCGGTTAACCCAAACCACTATAGCGTAGAAATTGAACCGTTAACGATAGAACCTTGGATCAGCTTGTGGATTAATATACACATAAAAACCTATAATCTGCAAAAATAAAATCTATTCTATCTTGCTTGGTTCAATAGATATAGACACTTATCCCTTTTAGTCGGATAACCCCACTCAGTATGACGTAGAAATTGAACCGTTAGCGATAGAATCTTGGATCAGCTTGTAGATTAATATACACATAAAAACCTACCATCCGCAGAAATAAAATCGATTCTGTCTTGCTTGGTTCAATAGATATGGACACTTATCCCACCCAGTTTGACGTAGAAATTGAACTGTTAGCGATAGAACCTTGGATCAGCTTGTGGATTAATATGCACATAAAAACCTACCATCTGCAAAAATAAATTCGATTCTACCTTGCTTGGTTCAATAGATATGGACACATATCCCTTTTAGTCGGTTAACCCCAACCACTATAGCGTAGAAATTGAACCGTTAACTATAGAATCTTGGATCAGCTTGTGGATTAATATACACATAAAACCTATAATCTGCAAAAATAAAATCGATTCTGTCTTGCTTGGTTCAATAGATATGGACACTTATCCCTTTTAGTCGGTTAACCCCAACCACTATAGCGTAGAAATTGAACCGTTAACGATAGAACCTTGGATCAGCTTGTGGATTAATATACACATAAAACCTATAATCTGCAAAAATAAAATCGATTCTGTCTTGCTTGTTTCAATAGATATGGACACTTATCCCTTTTAGTCGGTTAACCCCACCAAGTATGACGCAGAAATTGAACTGGTAGCGATAGAACCTTGGATCAGCTTGTGGATTAATATAAACATAAAAACCTGTCATCTGCAAAAACAAAATCGATTCTATCTTGCTTGGTTCCATAGATATGGACACTTATCCCTTTTAGTCGGTTAACCCAAACCACTATAGCGTAGAAATTTAGTCGGTTAACCCCACCCAGTTTGACGTAGAAATAGAACTGTTAGCGATAGAACCTTGGATCAGCTTGTGGATTAATATGCACATAAAAACCTACCATATGCAAAAATAAATTCGATTCTACCTTGCTTGGTTCAATAGATATGGACACTTATCCCTTTTAGTCGGTTAACCCTACCCACTTTGACGTAGAAATTGAACCGTTAACGATAGAACCTTGGATCAGCTTGCTGATTAATATACACATAAAAACCTATTATCTGCAAAAACAAAATCGATTCTATCTTGCTTGGTTCAATAGATATGGACACTTATCCCTTTTAGTCGGTTAACCCCAACCAACCAACTATAACGTAGAAATTGAACCGTTAATGATAGAACCTTGGATCAGCTTGTGGATTAATATACACATATAAACCTATAATATGCAAAAATAAAATCGATTCTATCTTGCTTGGTTCAATAGATATGGACACTTATCCTTTTAGTCGGTTAACCCCACCCAGTATGACGTAGAAATTGAACCGTTACGATAGAACCTTGGATCAGCTTGTGGATTAATATACACATAAAAACCTATAATCTGCAAAAATAAAATCGATTCTATCTTGCTTGGTTCAATAGATATGGACACTTATCCCTTTTAGTCGGTTAACCCAAACCACTATAGCGTAGAAATTGAACCGTTAACGATAGAACCTTGGATCAGCTTGTGGATTAATACACACATAAAAACCTATAATCTGCAAAACTAAAATCTACTCTATCTTGCTTGGTTCAATAGATATGGACACTTATCCCTTTTAGTCGGATAACCCCACCCAGATTGACGTAGAAATTGAACTGTTAGGGATAGAACCTTGGATCAGCTTGTGGATTAACATGCACATAAAAACCTACCATCTTCAAAAATAAATTCGATTCTACCTTGCTTGGTTCAATAGATATGGACACTTATCCCTTTTAGTCGGTTAACCCCACCCAGTTTGACGTAGAAATTGAAATGTTAGCGATAGAACCTTGGATCAGCTTGTGGATTAATATGCACATAAAAACCTACCATCTGCAAAAATAAATTCGATTCTACCTTGCTTGGTTCAATAGATATGGACACTTATCCCTTTTAGTCGGTTAACCCTACCCACTTTGACGTAGAAATTGAACCGTTAACGATAGAACCTTGAATCAGCTTGTTGATTAATATACACATAAAAACCTATTATCTGCAAAAACAAAATCGATTCTATCTTGCTTGGTTCAATAGATATGGACACTTATCCCTTTTAGTCGGTTAACCCCAACCACTATAACGTAGAAATTGAACCGTTAGCGATAGAAGCTTGGATCGGCTTGTGAATTAATATACACATAAAAACCTACCATCTGCAAAAATAAAATCGATTCTGACTTGCTTGGTTCAATAGATATGGACACTTATCCCTTTCAGTCGGTTAACCCCACCCAGTTTGACGTAGAAATTGAACCATTAAAGAAAGAGCCTTGGATCAGCTTGTGGATTAATGTACACATAAAAACCTACCATCTGCAAAAATAAATTCGATTCTACCTTGCTTGGTTCAATAGATATGGACACTTATCCTTTTAGTCGGTTAACACCACCCAGTATGACGTAGAAATTGAACCGTTACGAAAGAACCTTGAATAAGCCTGTGGATTAATATACACATAAAAATCTACCATCTGCAAAAACAGAATTGATTCTATCTTGCTTGGTTCAATAGATATGGACACTTATCCCTTTTAGTCGGTTAACCACACCCAGTATGACGTAGAAATTGAACCGTTAGCAATAGAACCTTGGATCAGCTTGTGAATTAATATACACATAAAAACCTATCATCTGTAAAAACAAAATCGATTCTATCTTGCTTGGTTCAATAGATATGTATACTTATCCCTTTTAGTCGGTTAACCCCAACCACTATGGCGTAGAAATTGAACCGTTAACGATAGAACCTTGTATTGGCTTGTGGAATAATACACACATAAAAACCTATCATCTCCAAAAACAAAATCGATTCTATCTTGCTTGGTTCAATAGATATGGACACTTATCCCTTTTAGTCGGTTAACCCTACCCACTTTGACGTAGAAATTGAACCGTTAACGATAGAACCTTGGATCAGCTTGTGAATTAATATACACATAAAAACCTATCATCTGTAAAAACAAAATCGATTCTATCTTGCTTGGTTCAATAGATATGTATACTTATCCCTTTTAGTCGGTTAACCCCAACCACTATGGCGTAGAAATTGAACCGTTAACGATAGAACCGTGTATCAGCTTTTGAATTAATATACACATAAAAACCTACCATCTGCAGAAATAAAATCGATCCTATCTTGCTTGGTTCAATAGATATGGACACTTATCCCTTTTAGTCGGTTAACCCCAGCCAGTATAACGTAGAAATTGAACCGTTAGCGATAGAATCTTGGATCAGCTTGTGGATTAATATACACATAAAAAACTACCATCTGCAAAAATAAATTCGATTCTATCTTGCTTGGTTAAATAGATATGTATACTTATCCCTTTTAGTCGGTTAACCCCAACCACTATGGCGTAGAAATTGAACCGTTAACGATAGAACCGTGTATCAGCTTTTGAATTAATATACACATAAAAACCTACCATATGCAGAAATAAAATCGATCCTATCTTGCTTGGTTCAATAGATATGGACACTTATCCCTTTTAGTCGGTTAACCCCAGCCAGTATAACGTAGAAATTGAACCGTTAGCGATAGAATCTTGGATCAGCTTGTGGATTAATATACACATAAAAAACTACCATCTGCAAAAATAAATTCGATTCTATCTTGCTTGGTTCAATAGATATGTATACTTATCCCTTTTAGTCGGTTAACCCCACCCACTATGACGTAGAAATTGAACCATTAAAGATAGAGCCTTGGATCAGCTTGTGGATTAATATACGCATAAAAACCTATCATCTGCAAAAACAAAATCGTTATATCTTGCTTGGTTCAATAGATATGGACACTTATCCCTTTTAGTCCATTAACCCTACCCACTTTGACGTAGAAATTGAACCGTTAACGATAGAACCTTGGATCAGCTTGTGAATTAATATACACATAAAAACCTATCATCTGTAAAAACAAAATCGATTCTATCTTGCTTGGTTCAATAGATATGTATACTTATCCCTTTTAGTCGGTTAACCCCAACCACTATGGCGTAGAAATTGAACCGTTAACGATAGAACCGTGTATCAGCTTTTGAATTAATATACCTACCATATGCAGAAATAAAATCGATCCTATCTTGCTTGGTTCAATAGATATGGACACTTATCCCTTTTAGTCGGTTAACCCCAGCCAGTATAACGTAGAAATTGAACCGTTAGCGATAGAATCTTGGATCAGCTTGTGGATTAATATACACATAAAAAACTACCATCTGCAAAAATAAATTCGATTCTATCTTGCTTGGTTCAATAGATATGTATACTTATCCCTTTTAGTCGGTTAACCCCACCCACTATGACGTAGAAATTGAACCATTAAAGATAGAGCCTTGGATCAGCTTGTGGATTAATATACGCATAAAAACCTATCATCTGCAAAAACAAAATCGTTATATCTTGCTTGGTTCAATAGATATGGACACTTATCCCTTTTAGTCCATTAACCCTACCCACTTTGACGTAGAAATTGAACCGTTAACGATAGAACCTTGGATCAGCTTGTGAATTAATATACACATAAAAACCTATCATCTGTAAAAACAAAATCGATTCTATCTTGCTTGGTTCAATAGATATGTATACTTATCCCTTTTAGTCGGTTAACCCCAACCACTATGGCGTAGAAATTGAACCGTTAACGATAGAACCTTGGATCAGCTTGTGGATTAATATACACATAAAAACCTATAATCTGCAAAAATAAAATCTATTCTATCTTTCTTGGTTCAATAGATATGGACACTTATCCCTTTTAGTCGGATAACCCCACTCAGTATGACGTAGAAATTGAACCGTTAGCGATAGAACCTTGGATCAGCTTGTGGATTAATATACACATAAAAACCTACCCTCTGCAGAAATAAAATCGATTCTGTCTTGCTTGGTTCAATAGATATGGACACTTATCCCTTTTTGTCGGTCAACCACACCCAGTATGACGTAGAAATTGAACCGTTAACGATAGAACCTTGGATCAGCTTGTGGATTAATGCACACATAAAAACCTACCATCTGCAAAAATAAAATCGATTCTGTCTTGCTTGGTTCAATAGATATGGGCACTTATCCCTTTTAGTCGGTTAACCCCACCCAGTTTGACGTAGAAATTGAACTGTTAGCGATAGAACCTTGGATCAGCTTGTGGATTAATATGCACATAAAAACCTACCATCTGTGAAAATAAATTCGATTCTACCTTGCTTGTTTCAATAGATATGGACACTTATCCCTTTTAGTCGGTTAACCCCATCCACTTTGACGTAGAAATTGAACCATTAACGATAGAACCGTGTATCAGCTTTTGAATTAATATACACATAAAAACCTATCATCTGCAAAAATAAAATCGATTCTGTCTTGCTTGGTTCAATAGATATGGACACTTATCCCTTTTAGTCGGTTAACCCCACCCAAAATAGATATGGACACTTATCCCTTTTAGTCGGTTAACCCCATCCACTTTGACGTAGAAATTGAACCGTTAACGATAGAACCTTGTATTGGCTTGTGGAATAATATACACACAAAAACCTATCATCTGCAAAAATAAATTCGATTCGATCTTGCTTGGTTCAATAGATATGTATACTTATCCCTTTTAGTCGGTTAACCCCACCCACTATGACGTAGAAATTGAACCATTAAAGATAGAGCCTTGGATCAGCTTGTGTAATAATATACACATAAAAACCTACCATCTGCAAAACAAAATCGATTATATCTTGCTTGGTTTTTATTTGTGCAGATGGTAGTTTTTTATGTGTATATTAATCCACAAGCTGATCCAAGGTTCTAAAGTTAACGGTTCAAATTCTACGTCATAGTGGGTGGGGTTAACCGACTAAAAGGGATAAATCTCCATATCTATTGAACCAAGCAAGATATAATCGATTTTTTTTTTTGCAGATGATAGGTTTTTATGTGTGTATTGATCCACAAGCTGATCTAAGGTTCTATCTTTAATGGTTCAATTTCTACGTCATAGTGGGTGGGGTTAACCGACTAAAAGGGATAAGTATACATATCTATTGAGCCAAGCAAGATAGAATCGAATTTATTTTTGCAGATGGTAGTTTTTTATGTGCGTATTAATCCACAAGCTGATCCAAGGTTCTATCGCTAACGGTTCAATTTCTACGTTATACTGGGTGGGGTTAACCGACTAAAAGGGATAAGTGTCCATATCTATTGAACCAAGCAAGGTAGAATCGATTTTATTTTTGCAGATGGTAGGTTTTTATGTGTATATTAATCTACAAGCTGATCCAAGGTTCTATCGCTAACGGTTCAATTTTGACGTCATACTGGGTGGGGTTAACCGACTAAAAGGGATAAGTGTCGATATCTATTGAACCAAGCAAGACGGAATCGATTTTATTTCTGCAGATGGTAGCTTTTTATGTGTATATTAATCCACAAGCTGATCCAAGGTTCTATCGCTAACGGTTCAATTTCTACGTCATACTCAGTGGGGTTATCCGACTAAAAGGGATAAGTGTCCATATCTATTGAACCAAGCAAGATAAAATAGATTTTATTTTTGCAGATTATAGGTTTTTATGTGTATATTAATCCGCAAGCTGATCCAAGGCTCTATCTTTAACGGTTCATTTTCTACGTCAAAGTGGGTGGGGTTAACCGACTAAAAGGGATAAGTATCCATATCTATTGAACCAAGCAAGATAGAATCGATTTTGTTTTTGAAGATGATAGGTGTTTATGTGTGTATTAACCCACAAGCTGATCCAAGGTTCTATCGTTAACGGTTCATTTTCTACGTCAAAGTGGATGGGGTTAACCGACTAAAAGGGAAAAGTGTCCATATCTATTGTGGGTGGGGTTAACCGACTAAAAGGGATAAATGTGCATATATATTGTAGGTGGGGTTAACCGACTAAAAGGGATAAGTATACATATCTATTGAACCAAGCAAGATAGAATCGAATTTATTTTTGCAGATGGTAGGGCTTTATGTGTATATTAATCCACAAGCTGATCCAAGGTTCTATCGTTAACGGTTCAATTTCTACGTCATAGTGGGTGGGGTTAACCGACTAAAAGGGATAAGTATACATATCTATTGAACCAAGCAAGATAGAATCGAATTTATTTTTGCAGATGGTAGGCTTTTATGTGTATATTAATCCACAAGCTGACCTAAGGTTCTACCGCTAACGGTTCAATTTCTACGTCATACTGTGTGGGGTTAACCGACTAAAAGGGATAAGTGTCCATATCTATTGAACAAAGCAGGATAGAATCGATTTTATTTTTGCAGATGGTAGGTTTTTATATGTATATTAATCCACAAGCTGATCCAAGGTTCTATCGTTAACGGTTCAATTTCTACGTCAAAGTGGGTGGGGTTAACCGACTAAAAGGGATAAGTATCCATATCTATTGAACCAAGCAAGATAGAATCGATTTTGTTTTTGAAGACGATAAGTGTTTATGTGGGTATTAAGTCAAAGTGGATGGGGTTAACCGACTAAAAGGGAAAAGTGTCCATATCTATTGTGGGTGGGGTTAACCGACTAAAAGGGATAAGTGTGCATATCTATTGTAGGTGGGGTTAACCGACTAAAAGGGATAAGTATCCATATCTATTGAACCAAGCAAGATAGAATCGATTTTGTTTTTGAAGATGATAGGTGTTTGTGTGTATATTAATCCAAAAGCTGATCCAAGGTTCTACCGCTAACGGTTCAATTTCTACGTCATACTGGGTGGGGTTAACCGACTAAAAGGGATAAGTGTCCATATCTATTGAACCAAGCAAGACAAAATAGATTTTATTTTTGCAGATTATAGGTTTTTATGTGTATATTAATCCGCAAGCTGATCCAAGGCTCTATCTTTAACGGTTCATTTTCTACGTCAAAGTGGGTGGGGTTAACCGACTAAAAGGGATAAGTATCCATATCTATTGAACCAAGCAAGATAGAATCGATTTTGTTTTTGAAGATGATAGGTGTTTATGTGTGTATTAACCCACAAGCTGATACAAGGTTCTATCCTTAACGGTTCATTTTCTACGTCAAAGTGGATGGGGTTAACCGACTAAAAGGGAAAAGTGTTCATATCTATTTTGGGTGGGGTTAACCGACTAAAAGGGAAACGTATACATATCTATTGAACCAAGCAAGATAGAATCGAATTCATTTTTGCAGATGGTAGGTTTTTATGTGTATATTAATCTAAAATCTGATCCAAGGCTCTATCTTTAATGGATCAATTTCTACGTCATAGTGGGTGGGGTTAACCGACGAAAAGGGATAAGTATACATATCTATTGAACCAAGCAAGATAGAATCGAATTTATTTTTGCAAATGATAAGTTTTTATGTATATATTAATCCACAAGCTGAGCCAAGATTCTATCGATAACGGTTCAATTTCTACGTCAAAGTGGGTGGGGTTAACCGACTAAAAGGGATAAGTATACATATCTAATATACACATAAAAACCTATCATCTGCAAAAATAAAATCGATTCTGTCTTGCTTGGTTCAATAGATATGGACACTTATCCCTTTTAGTCGGTTAACCCCACCAAGTATGACGCAGAAATTGAACTGATAGCGATAGAACCTTGGATCAGCTTGTGGATTAATATAAACATAAAAACCTGTCATCTGCAAAAACAAAATCGATTCTATCTTGCTTGGTTCAATAGATATGGACACTTATCCCTTTTAGTCGGTTAACCCAAACCACTATAGCGTAGAAATTGAACCGTTAACGATAGAACCTTGGATCAGCTTGTGGATTAATATACACATAAAAACCTATAATCTGCAAAACTAAAATCTACTCTATCTTGCTTGGTTCAATAGATATGGACACTTATCCCTTTTAGTCGGATAACCCCACTCAGTATGACGTAGAAATTGAACCGTTAGCGATAGAATCTTGGATCAGCTTGTGGATTAATAAACACATAAAAACCTACCATCTGCAGAAATAAAATCGATTCTATCTTGCTTGGTTCAATAGATATGGACACTTATCCTTTTAGTCGGTTAACCCCACCCAGTATGACGTAGAAATTGAACCGTTACGATAGAACCTTGGATCAGCTTGTGGATTAATGTACACATAAAAACCTAACATCTGCAAACATAAAATCGATTCTGTCTTGCTTGGTTCAATAGATATGGACACTTATCCCTTTTAGTCGGTTAACCCCACCCAGTTTGACGTAGAAATTGAACTGTTAGCGATAGAACCTTGGATCAGCTTGTGGATTAATATGCACGTTAAAACCTACCATGTGCAAAAATAAATTCGATTCTACCTTGCTTGGTTCAATAGATATGGACACTTATCCCTTTTAGTCGGTTAACCCCACCCAGTTTGACGTAGAAATTGAACTGTTAGCGATAGAACCTTGGATCAGCTTGTGGATTAATGTGCACATAAAAACCTACCATATGCAAAAATAAATTCGATTCTACCTTGCTTGGTTCAATAGATATGGACACTTATCCCTTTTAGTCGGTTAACCCTACCCACTTTGACGTAGAAATTGAACCGTTAACGATAGAACCTTGGATCAGCTTGCTGATTAATATACACATAAAAACCTATTATCTGCAAAAACTAAATCGATTCTATCTTGCTTGGTTCAATAGATATGGACACTTATCCCTTTTAGTCGGTTAACCCCAACCACTATAACGTAGAAATTGAACCGTTAATGATAGAACCTTGGATCAGCTTGTGGATTAATATACACAAAAAAGCCTATAATCTGCAAAAATAAAATCGATTCTATCTTGCTTGGTTCAATAGATATGGACACTTATCCTTTTAGTCGGTTAACCCCACCCAGTATGACGTAGAAATTGAACCGTTACGATAGAACCTTGGATCAGCTTGTGGATTTATATACACATAAAAACCTATTATCTGCAAAAACAAAATCGATTCTATCTTGCTTGGTTCAATAGATATGGACACTTATCCCTTTTAGTCGGTTAACCCCAACCACTATAACGTAGAAATTGAACCGTTAATGATAGAACCTTGGATCAGCTTGTGGATTAATATACACATAAAAACCTATTATCTGCAAAAACAAAATCGATTCTATCTTGCTTGGTTCAATAGATATGGACACTTATCCCTTTTAGTCGGTTAACCCAAACCACTATAGCGTAGAAATTGAACCGTTAACGATAGAACCTGGGATCAGCTTGTGGATTAATACACACATAAAAACCTATAATCTGCAAAACTAAAATCTACTCTATCTTGCTTGGTTCAATAGATATGGACACTTATCCCTTTTAGTCGGATAACCCCACCCAGTTTGACGTAGAAATTGAACTGTTAGCGATAGAACCTTGGATCAGCTTGTGGATTAACATGCACATAAAAACCTACCATCTGCAAAAATAAATTCGATTCTACCTTACTTGGTTCAATAGATATGGTCACTTATCCCTTTTAGTCGGTTAACCCCACACAGTTTGACGTAGAAATTGAAATGTTAGCGATAGAACCTTGGATCAGCTTGTGGATTAATATGCACATAAAAACCTACCATCTGCAAAAATAAAATCGATTCTGTCTTGCTTGGTTCAATAGATATGGACACTTATCCCTTTCAGTCGGTTAACCCCACCCAGTTTGAAGTAGAAATTGAACCATTAAAGAAAGTGCCTTGGATCAGCTTGTGGATTAATGTACACATAAAAACCTACCATCTGCAAAAATAAATTCGATTCTACCTTGCTTGGTTCAATAGATATGGACACTTATCCTTTTAGTCGGTTAACCCCACCCAGTATGACGTAGAAATTGAACCGTTACGAAAGAACCTTGAATAAGCCTGTGGACTAATATACACATAAAAATCTACCATCTGCAAAAACAAAATTGATTCTATTTTGCTTGGTTCAATAGATATGGACACTTATCCCTTTTAGTCGGTTAACCACACCCAGTATGACGTAGAAATTGAACCGTTAGCAATAGAACCTTGGATCAGCTTGTGAATTAATATACACATAAAAACCTATCATCTGTAAAAACAAAATCGATTCTATCTTGCTTGGTTCAATAGATATGTATACTTATCCCTTTTAGTCGGTTAACCCCAACCACTATGGCGTAGAAATTGAACCGTTAACGATAGAACCTTGTATTGGCTTGTGGAATAATACACACATAAAAACCTATCATCTCCAAAAACAAAATCGATTCTATCTTGCTTGGTTCAATAGATATGGACACTTATCCCTTTTAGTCGGTTAACCCTACCCACTTTGACGTAGAAATTGAACCGTTAAAGATAGAATCTTGGATCAGCTTGTGGATTAATATACACATAAAAAACTACCATCTGCAAAAATAAATTCGATTCTATCTTGCATGGTTCAATAGATATGTATACTTATCCCTTTTAGTCGGTTAACCCCAACCACTATGGCGTAGAAATTGAACCGTTAACGATAGAACCGTGTATCAGCTTTTGAATTAATATACACATAAAAACCTACCATCTGCAGAAATAAAATCGATCCTATCTTGCTTGGTTCAATAGATATGGACACTTATCCCTTTTAGTCGGTTAACCCCAGCCAGTATAACGTAGAAATTGAACCGTTAGCGATAGAATCTTGGATCAGCTTGTAGATTAATATACACATAAAAAACTACCATCTGCAAAAACAAATTCGATTCTATCTTGCTTGGTTCAATAGATATGTATACTTATCCCTTTTAGTCGGTTAACCCCACCCACTATGACGAAGAAATTGAACCATTAAAGATAGAGCCTTGGATCAGCTTGTGGATTAATATACGCATAAAAACCTATCATCTGCAAAAACAAAATCGCTATATCTTGCTTGGTTCAATAGATATGGACACTTATCCCTTTTAGTCGGTTAACCCTACCCACTTTGACGTAGAAATTGAACCGTTAACGATAGAACCTTGGATCAGCTTGTGAATTAATATACACATAAAAACCTATCATCTGTAAAAACAAAATCGATTCTATCTTGCTTGGTTCAATAGATATGTATACTTATCCCTTTTAGTCGGTTAACCCCAACCACTATGGCGTAGATATTGAACCGTTAACGATAGAACCTTGGATCAGCTTGTGGATTAATATACACATAAAAACCTATAATCTGCAAAAATAAAATCTATTCTATCTTGCTTGGTTCAATAGATATGGACACTTATCCCTTTTAGTCGGATAACCCCACTCAGTATGACGTAGAAATTGAACCGTTAGCGATAGAACCTTGGATCAGCTTGTGGATTAATATACACATAAAAACTTCCATCTGCAAAAATAAATTCGATTCTATCTTGCTTGGTTCAATAGATATGTATACTTATCCCTTTTAGTCGGTTAACCCCAACCACTATGGCGTAGAAATTGAACCGTTAACGATAGAACCGTGTGTCAGCTTTTGAATTAATATACACATAAAAACCTACCATATGCAGAAATAAAATCGATCCTATCTTGCTTGGTTCAATAGATATGGACACTTATCCCTTTTAGTCGGTTAACCCCAGCCAGTATAACGTAGAAATTGAACCGTTAGCGATAGAATCTTGGATCAGCTTGTGGATTAATATACACATAAAAACCTATAATCTGCAAAAATAAAATCTATTCTATCTTGCTTGGTTCAATAGATATGGACACTTATCCCTTTTAGTCGGATAACCCCACTCAGTATGACGTAGAAATTGAACCGTTAGCGATAGAACCTTGGATCAGCTTGTGGATTAATATACACATAAAAACCTATCATCTGCAAAAACAAAATCGTTATATCTTGCTTGGTTCAATAGATATGGACACTTATCCCTTTTAGTCGGTTAACCCTACCCACTTTGACGTAGAAATTGAACCGTTAACGATAGAACCTTGGATCAGCTTGTGAATTAATATACACATAAAAACCTATCATCTGTAAAAACAAAATCGATTCTATCTTGCTTGGTTCAATAGATATGTATACTTATCCCTTTTAGTCGGTTAATCCCAACCACTATGGCGTAGAAATTGAACCGTTAACGATAGAACCTTGGATCAGCTTGTGGATCAATATACACATAAAAACCTATAATCTGCAAAAATAAAATCTATTCTATCTTGCTTGGTTCAATAGATATGGACACTTATCCCTTTTAGTCGGATAACCCCACTCAGTATGACGTAGAAATTGAACCGTTAGCGATAGAACCTTGGATCAGCTTGTGGATTAATATACACATAAAAACCTACCCTCTGCAGAAATAAAATCGATTCTGTCTTGCTTGGTTCAATAGATATGGACACTTATCCCTTTTTGTCGGTCAACCCCACCCAGTATGACGTAGAAATTGAACCGTTAACGATAGAACCTTGGATCAGCTTGTGGATTAATGCACACATAAAAACCTACCATCTGCAAAAATAAAATCGATTCTGTCTTGCTTGGTTCAATAGATATGGGCACTTATCCCTTTTAGTCGGTTAACCCCACCCAGTTTGACGTAGAAATTGAACTGTTAGCGATAGAACCTTGGATCAGCTTGTGGATTAATATGCACATAAAAACCTACCATCTGTAAAAATAAATTCGATTCTACCTTGCTTGTTTCAATAGATATGGACACTTATCCCTTTTAGTCGGTTAACCCCATCCACTTTGACGTAGAAATTGAACCGTTAACGATAGAACCGTGTATCAGCTTTTGAATTAATATACACATAAAAACCTATCATCTGCAAAAATAAAATCGATTCTGTCTTGCTTGGTTCAATAGATATGTACACTTATCCCTTTTAGTCGGTTAACCCCACCCAAAATAGATATGGAAACTTATCCCTTTTAGTCGGTTAACCTCATCCACTTTGACGTAGAAATTGAACCGTTAACGATAGAACCTTGTATTGGCTTGTGGAATAATATACACACAAAAACCTATCATCTGCAAAAATAAATTCGATTCGATCTTGCTTGGTTCAATAGATATGTATACTTATCCCTTTTAGTCGGTTAACCCCACCCACTATGACGTAGAAATTGAACCATTAAAGATAGAGCCTTGGATCAGCTTGTGTAATAATATACACACAAAAACCTACCATCTGCAAAACAAAATCGATTATATCTTGCTTGGTTTTTATTTGTGCAGATGGTAGTTTTTTATGTGTATATTAATCCACAAGCTGATCCAAGGTTCTAAAGTTAACGGTTCAAATTCTACGTCATAGTGGGTGGGGTTAACCGACTAAAAGGGATAAATCTCCATATCTATTGAACCAAGCAAGATATAATCGATTTTTTTTTTTTACAGATGATAGGTTTTTATGTGTGTATTGATCCACAAGATGATCTAAGGTTCTATCTTTAATGGTTCAATTTCTACGTCATAGTGGGTGGGGTTAACCGACTAAAAGGGATAAGTATACATATCTATTGAGCCAAGCAAGATAGAATCGAATTTATTTTTGCAGATGGTAGTTTTTTATGTGCATATTAATCCACAAGCTGATCCAAGGTTCTATCGCTAACGGTTCAATTTCTACGTTATACTGGGTGGGGTTAACCGACTAAAAGGGATAAGTGTCCATATCTATTGAACCAAGCAAGATAGAATCGATTTTATTTTTGCAGATGGTAGGTTTTTATGTGTATATTAATCAACAAGCTGATCCAAGGTTCTATCGCTAACGGTTCAATTTTGATGTCATACTGGGTGGGGTTAACCGACTAAAAGGGATAAGTGTCGATATCTATTGAACCAAGCAAGACGGAATCGATTTTATTTCTGCAGATGGTAGCTTTTTATGTGTATATTAATCCACAAGCTGATCCAAGGTTCTATCGTTAACGGTTCATTTTCTACATCAAAGTGGATGGGTTTAACCGACTAAAAGGGAAAAGTGTCCATATCTATTGTGGGTGGGGTTAACCGACTAAAAGGGATAAATGTGCATATCTATTGTAGGTGGGGTTAACCGACTAAAAGGGATAAGTATACATATCTATTGAACCAAGCAAGATAGAATCGAATTTATTTTTGCAGATGGTAGGGTTTTATGTGTATATTAATCCACAAGCTGATCCAAGGTTCTATCGTTAACGGTTCAATTTCTACGTCATAGTGGGTGGGGTTAACCGACTAAAAGGGATAAGTATATATATCTATTGAACCAAGCAAGATAGAATCGAATTTATTTTTGCAGATGGTAGTTTTTTATGTGCATATTAATCCACAAGCTGATCCAAGGTTCTATCGCTAACGGTTCAATTTCTACGTTATACTGGGTGGGGTTAACCGACTAAAAGGGATAAGTGTCCATATCTATTGAACCAAGCAAGATAGAATCGATTTTATTTTTGCAGATGGTAGGTTTTTATGTGTATATTAATCCACAAGCTGATCCAAGGTTCTATCGCTAACGGTTCAATTTCTACGTCATACTGAGTGGGGTTATCCGACTAAAAGGGATAAGTGTCCATATCTATTGAACCAAGCAAGATAAAATAGATTTTATTTTTGCAGATTATAGGTTTTTATGTGTATATTAATCCGCAAGCTGATCCAAGGCTCTATCTTTAACGGTTCATTTTCTACGTCAAAGTGGGTGGGGTTAACCGACTAAAAGGGATAAGTGTCCATATATATTGAACCAAGCAAGATAGAATCGATTTTGTTTTTGGAGATGATAGGTTTTTATGTGTATATTATCCCACAAGCCAATACAAGGTTCTGTCGTTAACGGTTCAATTTCTACGTCAAAGTGGATGGGGTTAACCGACTAAAAGGGATAAGTGTCCATATATATTGTGGGTGAGGTTAACCGACTAAAAGGGATAAGTGTCCATATCTATTGAACCAAGCAAGATATAACGATTTTGTTTTTGCAGATGATAGGTTTTTATGCGTATATTAATCCACAAGCTGATCCAAGGCTCTATCTTTAATGGTTCAATTTCTACGTCATAGTGGGTGGGGTTAACCGACTAAAAGGGATAAGTATACATACCTATTGAACCAAGCAAGATAGAATCGAATTTATTTTTGCAGATGGTAGATTTTTATGTGTATATTAATCCACAAGCTGATCCAAGGTTCTATCGCTAACGGTTCAATTTCTACGTTATACTGGGTGGGGTTAACCGCTAAAAGGGATAAGTGTCCATATCTATTGAACCAAGCAAGACAGAATCGATTTTATTTCTGCAGATGGTAGGTTTTTATGTGTGTATTAATCCACGAGCTGACCCAAGGTTCTATCGCTAACGGTTCAATTTCTACGTCATACGGAGTGGGGTAATCCGACTAAAAGGGATAAGAGTCCCTATGTATTGAACCAAGCAAGATAGAATAGATTTTATTTTTGCAGATTATAGGTTTTTATGTGTATATTAATCCACAAGTATCGATTTTGTTTTTGCAGATGATAGGTTTTTATGTGTATATTAATCCACAAGCTGATCTAAGGTTCTATCGTTAACGGTTCAATTTCTACGTTATAGTGGTTGGGGTTAACAGAATAAAAGGGATAAGTATACATATATATTGAACCAAGCAAGATAGAATCGAATTTATTTTTGCAGATGGTAGGTTTTTATGTGTATATTATTAAACAAGCCAATACAAAGTTCTATCATTAACGGTTCAATTTCTACGTCATACTGAGTGGGGTTATCCGACTAAAAGGGATATGTGTCCATATCTATTGAACCAAGCAAGATAGAATCGATTTTGTTTTTGGAGATGATAGGTTTTTATGTGTATATTATTCCACAAGCCAATACAAGGTTCTATCGTTAACGGTTCAATTTCTACGTTATAGTAGTTGGGGTTAACCGACTAAAAGGGATAAGTGTCCATATCTATTGAACCAAGCAAGAGAGAATCGATTTTTTTTAGCAGATGGTAGGTTTTTATGTGTATATTAATCCACAAGCTGATCCAAGGTTCTATCGTTAACGGTTCAATTTCTACGTCATACTGGGTGGGGTTAACCGACTAAAAGGGATAAGTGTCCATATCTATTGAACCAAGCAAGACAGAATCGATTTTATTGGTTCAATTTCTACGTTATAGTGGTTTGGGTTAACCGACTAAAAGGGATAAGTGTCCATATCTATTGAACCAAGCAAGGTAGAATCGAATTTATTTTTGCAGATGGTAGGTTTTTATGTGCATACTAATACACAAGCTGATCCAAGGTTCTATCGCTAACGGTTCAATTTCTACGTCAAACTGGGTGGGGTTAACCGACGGAAAGGGATAAGTGTCCATATCTATTGAACCAAGCAAGACAGAATCGATTTTATTTTTGAAGATGGTAGGTTTTTATGTGTATATTAATACACAAGCAGATCCAAGGTTCTATCGTTAACGGTTCAATTTCTACGTCATTCCGGGGCGGGGTTAACCGACTAAAAGGGATAAGTGTCCATATCTATTGAACCAAGCAAGACAGAATCGATTTTATTTCTGCAGATGGTAGGTTTTTATGTGTGTATTAATCCACAAGCCGATCCAAAGTTCTATCGCTAACGGTTCAATTTTAACGTCATACTGAGTGGGGTTATCCGAATAAAAGGGATAAGTGTCCATATCTATTGAACCAAGCAAGATGGAATAGTTTTTATTTTTGCAGATTATAGGTTTTTATGTTTATATTAATCCACAAGCTGATCCGAGGTTCTATCGTTAACGGTTCAATTTCTACGTCAAAGTGGATGGGGTTAACCGACTAAAAGGGATAAGTTTCCATATCTATTGTGGGTGAGGTTAACCGACTAAAAGGGATAAGTGTCCATATCTATTGAACCAAGCAAGATAGAATCGATTTTGTTTTTGGAGATGATAGGTTTTTATGTGTATATTATTCCACAAGCCAATATAAGGTTCTATCGTTAACGGTTCATTTTCTACGTCAAAGTGGATGGGGTTAACCGACTAAAAGGGATAAGTGTCCATACCTATTGTGGGTGAGGTTAACCGACTAAAAGGGATAAGTGTCCATATCTATTGTGGGTGAGGTTACCGACTAAAAGGGATAAGTGTCCATATCTATTGAACCAAGCAAGATATAACGATTTTGTTTTTGCAGGTGATAGGTTTTTATGCGTATATTATTCCACAAGCCAATACAAGGTTCTATCGTTAACGGTTCAATTTCTACGTCAAAGTGGATGGGGTTAACCGACTAAAAGGGATAAGTGTCCATACCTATTGTGGGTGAGGTTACCGACTAAAAGGGATAAGTGTCCATATCTATTGAACCAAGCAAGATATAACGATTTTGTTTTTGCAGGTGATAGGTTTTTATGCGTATATAAGTCCACAAGCTGATCCAAGGCTCTATCTTTAATGGTTCAATTTCTACGTCATAGTGGGTGGGGTTAACCGACTAAAAGGGATAAGTGTCCATACCTATTGTGGGTGAGGTTAACCGACTAAAAGGGATAAGTGTCCATATCTATTGTGGGTGAGGTTACCGACTAAAAGGGATAAGTGTCCATATCTATTGAACCAAGCAAGATAGAATCGATTTTGTTTTTGGAGATGATAGGTTTTTATGTGTATATTATTCCACAAGCCAATACAAGGTTCTATCGTTAACGGTTCAATTTCTACGTCAAAGTGGATGGGGTTAACCGACTAAAAGGGATAAGTGTCCATACCTATTGTGGGTGAGGTTACCGACTAAAAGGGATAAGTGTCCATATCTATTGAACCAAGCAAGATATAACGATTTTGTTTTTGCAGGTGATAGGTTTTTATGCGTATATTAGTCCACAAGCTGATCCAAGGCTCTATCTTTAATGGTTCAATTTCTACGTCATAGTGGGTGGGGTTAACCGACTAAAAGGGATAAGTATACATATCTATTGAACCAAGCAAGATAGAATCGAATTTATTTTTGCAGATGGTAGTTTCTTATGTGTATATTAATCCACAAGCTAATCCAAGGTTCTATCGCTAACGGTTCAATTTCTACGTTATACTGGGTGGGGTTAACCGACTAAAAGAGATAAGTGTCGATATCTATTGAACCAAGCAAGACAGAATCGATTTTATTTTTGCAGATGGTAGGTTTTTATGTGTATATTAATCCACTAGCTGATCCAAGGTTCTATCGTTAACGGTTCAATTTCTACGTCAAAGTGGATGGGGTTAACCGACTAAAAGGGATAAGTGTCCATATCTATTGTGGGTGAGGTTAACCGACTAAAAGGGATAAGTGTCCATATCTATTGAACCAAGCAAGACAGAATCGATTTTATTTCCGCATATGGTAGGTTTTTATGTGTGTATTAATCCACAAGCTGATCCAAGGTTCTATCGCTAACGGTTCAATTTCTACGTCATACTGAGTGGGGTTATCCGACTAAAAGGGGTAAGTGTCCATACTATTGAACCAAGCAAGATAGAATAGATTTTATTTTTGCAGATTATAGGTTTTTATGTGTATATTAATCCACAAGCTGATCCAAGGTTCTGTCGTTAACGGTTCAATTTCTACGTCAAAGTGGGTAGGGTTAACCGACTAAAAGGGATAAGTGTCCATATCTATTGAACCAAGCAAGATAGAATCGATTTTGTTTTTGGAGATCATAGGTTTTTATGTGTGTATTATTCCACAAGCCAATACAAGGTTCTATCGTTAACGGTTCAATTTCTACGTCAAAGTGGATGGGGTTAACCGACTAAAAGGGATAAGTGTCCATATCTATTGTGGGTGAGGTTAACCGACTAAAAGGGATAAGTGTCCATATCTATTGAACCAAGCAAGACAGAATCGATTTTATTTCCGCATATGGTAGGTTTTTATGTGTGTATTAATCCACAAGCTGATCCAAGGTTCTATCGCTAACGGTTCAATTTCTACGTCATACTGAGTGGGGTTATCCGACTAAAAGGGGTAAGTGTCCATACTATTGAACCAAGCAAGATAGAATAGATTTTATTTTTGCAGATTATAGGTTTTTATGTGTATATTAATCCACAAGCTGATCCAAGGTTCTGTCGTTAACGGTTCAATTTCTACGTCAAAGTGGGTAGGGTTAACCGACCAAAAGGGATAAGTGTCCATATCTATTGAACCAAGCAAGGTAGAATCGAATTATTTTTGCAGATGGTAGGTTTTTATGTGTATATTAATCCACAAACTGATCCAAGGTTCTATCGCTAACTGTTCAATTTCTACGTCAAACTGGGTGGGGTTAACCGACAGAAAGGGATAAGTGTCCATATCTATTGAACCAAGAAAGACAGAATCGATTTTATTTTTGAAGATGGTAGGTTTTTATGTGTATATTAATACACAAGCAGATTCAAGGTTCTTGCGTTAACGGTTCAATTTCTACGTCATACTGGGTGGGGTTAACCGACTAAAAGAGATAAGTGTCGATATCTATTGGACCAAGCAAGATAGAATCGAATTTATTTTTGCAGATGGTAGTTTTTTATGTGTATATTAATCCACAAGCTGATCCAAGGTTCTATCGCTAACGGTTCAATTTCTACGTTATACTGGGTGGGGTTAACCGACTAAAAGGGATAAGTGTCGATATCTATTGAACCAAGCAAGACAGAATCGATTTGATTTTTGCAGATGGTAGGTTTTTATGTGTATATTAATCCACAAGCTGATCCAAGGTTCTATCGTTAACGGTTCAATTTCTACGTCAAAGTGGATGGGGTTAACCGACTAAAAGGGATAAGTGTCCATATCTATTGTGGGTGAGGTTAACCGACTAAAAGGGATAAGTGTCCATATCTATTGGACCAAGCAAGGTAGAATCGAATTTATTTTTGCAGATAGTAGGTTTTTATGTGTATATTAACACACAAGCAGATCCAAGGTTCTGTCGTTAACGGTTCAATTTCTACGTCATACTGGGTGGGGTTAACCGACTAAAAGGGATAAGTGTCCATATCTATTGAACCAAGAAAGACAGAATCGATTTTATTTTTGAAGATGGTAGGTTTTTATGTGTATATTAATACACAAGCAGATCCAAGGTTCTTGCGTTAACGGTTCAATTTCTGCGTCATACTGGGTGGGGTTAACCGACTAAAAGAGATAAGTGTCGATATCTATTGGACCAAGCAAGATAGAATCGAATTTATTTTTGCAGATGGTAGTTTTTTATGTGTATATTAATCCACAAGCTGATCCAAGGTTCTATCGCTAACGGTTCAATTTCTACGTTATACTGGGTGGGGTTAACCGACTAAAAGGGATAAGTGTCGATATCTATTGAACCAAGCAAGACAGAATCGATTTGATTTTTGCAGATGGTAGGTTTTTATGTGTATATTAATCCACAAGCTGATCCAAGGTTCTATCGTTAACGGTTCAATTTCTACGTCAAAGTGGATGGGGTTAACCGACTAAAAGGGATAAGTGTCCATATCAATTGTGGGTGAGGTTAACCGACTAAAAGGGATAAGTGTCCATATCTATTGAACCAAGCAAGATAGAATCGATTTTGTTTTTGGAGATGATAGGTTTTTATGTGTATATTATTCCACAAGCCAATACAAGGTTCTATCGTTAACGGTTCAATTTCTACGTCAAAGTGGATGGGGTTAACCGACTAAAAGGGATAAGTGTCCATATCAATTGTGGGTGAGGTTAACCGACTAAAAGGGATAAGTGTCCATATCTATTGAACCAAGCAAGATAGAATCGATTTTGTTTTTGGAGATGATAGGTTTTTATGTGTGTATTATTCCACAAGCCAATACAAGGTTCTATCGTTAACGGTTCAATTTCTACGTTATAGTCGTTGGGGTTAACGATTAAAAGGGACTAAAAGGGATAAGTGTCCATATCTATTGAACCAAGCAAGGTAGAATCGAATTTATTTTTGCAGATGGTAGGTTTTTATGTGCATATTAATCCACAAGCTGATCCAAGGTTCTATCACTAACTGTTCAATTTCTACGTCAAACTGGGTGGGGTTAACCGACGGAAAGGGATAAGTGTCCATATCTATTGAACCAAGAAAGACAGAATCGATTTTATTTTTGAAGATGGTAGGTTTTTATGTGTATATTAATACACAAGCAGATCCAAGGTTCTTGCGTTAACGGTTCAATTTCTGCGTCATACTGGGTGGGGTTAACCGACTAAAAGAGATAAGTGTCGATATCTATTGGACCAAGCAAGATAGAATCGAATTTATTTTTGCAGATGGTAGTTTTTTATGTGTATATTAATCCACAAGCTGATCCAAGGTTCTATCGCTAACGGTTCAATTTCTACGTTATACTGGGTGGGGTTAACCGACTAAAAGGGATAAGTGTCGATATCTATTGAACCAAGCAAGACAGAATCGATTTGATTTTTGCAGATGGTAGGTTTTTATGTGTATATTAATCCACAAGCTGATCCAAGGTTCTATCGTTAACGGTTCAATTTCTACGTCAAAGTGGATGGGGTTAACCGACTAAAAGGGATAAGTGTCCATATCTATTGTGGGTGAGGTTAACCGAATAAAAGGGATAAGTGTCCATATCTATTGAACCAAGCAAGATAGAATCGATTTTGTTTTTGGAGATGATAGGTTTTTATGTGTATATTATTCCACAAGCCAATACAAGGTTCTATCGTTAGCGGTTCAATTTCTACGTCAAAGTGGATGGGGTTAACCGACTAAAAGGGATAAGTGTCCATATCAATTGTGGGTGAGGTTAACCGACTAAAAGGGATAAGTGTCCATATCTATTGAACCAAGCAAGATAGAATCGATTTGATTTTTGCAGATGGTAGTTTTTTATGTGTATATTAATCCACAAGCTGATCCAAGGTTCTAAAGTTAACGGTTCAAATTCTACGTCATAGTGGGTGGGGTTAACCGACTAAAAGGGATAAATCTCCATATCTATTGAACCAAGCAAGATATAATCGATTTTTTTTTTTTGCAGATGATAGGTTTTTATGTGTGTATTGATCCACAAGCTGATCTAAGGTTCTATCTTTAATGGTTCAATTTCTACGTCATAGTGGGTGGGGTTAACCGACTAAAAGGGATAAGTATACATATCTATTGAGCCAAGTAAGATAGAATCGAATTTATTTTTGCAGATGGTAGTTTTTTATGTGCATATTAATCCACAAGCTGATCCAAGGTTCTATCGCTAACGGTTCAATTTCTACTTTATACTGGGTGGGGTTAACCGACTAAAAGGGATAAGTGTCCATATCTATTGAACCAAGCAAGATAGAATCGATTTTATTTTTGCAGATGGTAGGTTTTTATGTGTATATTAATCCACAAGCTGATCCAAGGTTCTATCGCTAACGGTTCAATTTTGACGTCATACTGGGTGGGGTTAACCGACTAAAAGGGATAAGTGTCGATATCTATTGAACCAAGCAAGACGGAATCGATTTTATTTCTGCAGATGGTAGCTTTTTATGTGTATATTAATCCACAAGCTGATCCAAGGTTCTATCGCTAACGGTTCAATTTCTACGTCATACTGAGTGGGGTTATCCGACTAAAAGGGATAAGTGTCCATATCTATTGAACCAAGCAAGATAAAATAGATTTTATTTTTGCAGATTATAGGTTTTTATGTGTATATTAATCCGCAAGCTGATCCAAGGCTCTATCTTTAACGGTTCATTTTCTACGTCAAAGTGGGTGGGGTTAACCGACTAAAAGGGATAAGTATCCATATCTATTGAACCAAGCAAGATAGAATCGATTTTGTTTTTGAAGATGATAGGTGTTTATGTGTGTATTAACCCACAAGCTGATCCAAGGTTCTATCGTTAACGGTTCATTTTCTACGTCAAAGTGGATGGGGTTAACCGACTAAAAGGGAAAAGTGTCCATATCTATTGTGGGTGGGGTTAACCGACTAAAAGGGATAAATGTGCATATCTATTGTAGGTGGGGTTAACCGACTAAAAGGGATAAGTATACATATCTATTGAACCAAGCAAGATAGAATCGAATTTATTTTTGCAGATGGTAGGGTTTTATGTGTATATTAATCCACAAGCTGATCCAAGGTTCTATCGTTAACGGTTCAATTTCTACGTCATAGTGGGTGGGGTTAACCGACTAAAAGGGATAAGTATACATATCTATTGAACCAAGCAAGATAGAATCGAATTTATTTTTGCAGATGGTAGGCTTTTATGTGTATATTAATCCACAAGCTGACCTAAGGTTCTACCGCTAACGGTTCAATTTCAACGTCATACTGTGTGGGGTTAACCGACTAAAAGGGATAAGTGTCCATATCTATTGAACAAAGCAGGATAGAATCGATTTTATTTTTGCAGATGGTAGGTTTTTATATGTATATTAATCCACAAGCTGATCCAAGGTTCTATCGTTAAGGGTTCAATTTCTACGTCAAAGTGGGTGGGGTTAACCGACTAAAAGGGATAAGTATCCATATCTATTGAACCAAGCAAGATAGAATCGATTTTGTTTTTGAAGATGATAAGTGTTTATGTGTGTATTAACCCACAAGCTGATCCAAGGTTCTAACCTTAACGGTTCAATTTCTACGTCAAAGTGGATGGGGTTAACCGACTAAAAGGGAAAAGTGTCCATATCTATTGTGGGTGGGGTTAACCGACTAAAAGGGATAAGTGTGCATATCTATTGTAGGTGGGGTTAACCGACTAAAAGGGATAAGTATCCATATCTATTGAACCAAGCAAGATAGAATCGATTTTGTTTTTGAAGATGATAGGTGTTTGTGTGTATATTAATCCAAAAGCTGATCCAAGGTTCTACCGCTAACGGTTCAATTTCTACGTCATACTGGGTGGGGTTAACCGACTAAAAGGGATAAGTGTCCATATCTATTGAACCAAGCAAGACAAAATAGATTTTATTTTTGCAGATTATAGGTTTTTATGTGTATATTAATCCGCAAGCTGATCCAAGGCTCTATCTTTAACGGTTCATTTTCTACGTCAAAGTGGGTGGGGTTAACCGACTAAAAGGGATAAGTATCCATATCTATTGAACCAAGCAAGATAGAATCGATTTTGTTTTTGAAGATGATAGGTGTTTATGTGTGTATTAACCCACAAGCTGATCCAAGGTTCTATCCTTAACGGTTCATTTTCTACGTCAAAGTGGATGGGGTTAACCGACTAAAAGGGAAAAGTGTTCATATCTATTTTGGGTGGGGTTAACCGACTAAAAGGGAAACGTATACATATCTATTGAACCAAGCAAGATAGAATCGAATTCATTTTTGCAGATGGTAGGTTTTTATGTGTATATTAATCTAAAATCTGATCCAAGGCTCTATCTTTAATGGATCAATTTCTACGTCATAGTGGGTGGGGTTAACCGACGAAAAGGGATAAGTATACATATCTATTGAACCAAGCAAGATAGAATCGAATTTATTTTTGCAGATGATAAGTTTTTATGTATATATTAATCCACAAGCTGAGCCAAGATTCTATCGATAACGGTTCAATTTCTACGTCAAAGTGGGTGGGGTTAACCGACTAAAAGGGATAAGTATACATATCTAATATACACATAAAAACCTATCATCTGCAAAAATAAAATCGATTCTGTCTTGCTTGGTTCAATAGATATGGACACTTATCCCTTTTAGTCGGTTAACCCCACCAAGTATGACGCAGAAATTGAACTGGTAGCGATAGAACCTTGGATCAGCTTGTGGATTAATATAAACATAAAAACCTGTCATCTGCAAAAACAAAATCGATTCTATCTTGCTTGGTTCAATAGATATGGACACTTATCCCTTTTAGTTGGTTAACCCAAACCACTATAGCGTAGAAATTGAACCGTTAACGATAGAACCTTGGATCAGCTTGTGGATTAATATACACATAAAAACCTATAATCTGCAAAACTAAAATCTACTCTATCTTGCTTGGTTCAATAGATATGGACACTTATCCCTTTTAGTCGGATAACCCCACTCAGTATGACGTAGAAATTGAACCGTTAGCGATAGAATCTTGGATCAGCTTGTGGATTAATAAACACATAAAAACCTACCATCTGCAGAAATAAAATCGATTCTATCTTGCTTGGTTCAATAGATATGGACACTTATCCTTTTAGTCGGTTAACCCCACCCAGTATGACGTAGAAATTGAACCGTTACGATAGAACCTTGGATCAGCTTGTGGATTAATGTACACATAAAAACCTAACATCTGCAAACATAAAATCGATTCTGTCTTGCTTGGTTCAATAGATATGGACACTTATCCCTTTTAGTCGGTTAACCCCACCCAGTTTGACGTAGAAATTGAACTGTTAGCGATAGAACCTTGGATCAGCTTGTGGATTAATATGCACGTTAAAACCTACCATGTGCAAAAATAAATTCGATTCTACCTTGCTTGGTTCAATAGATATGGACACTTATCCCTTTTAGTCGGTTAACCCCACCCAGTTTGACGTAGAAATTGAACTGTTAGCGATAGAACCTTGGATCAGCTTGTGGATTAATGTGCACATAAAAACCTACCATATGCAAAAATAAATTCGATTCTACCTTGCTTGGTTCAATAGATATGGACACTTATCCCTTTTAGTCGGTTAACCCTACCCACTTTGACGTAGAAATTGAACCGTTAACGATAGAACCTTGGATCAGCTTGTGGATTAATATACACATAAAAGCCTATTATCTGCAAAAACTAAATCGATTCTATCTTGCTTGGTTCAATAGATATGGACACTTATCCCTTTTAGTCGGTTAACCCCAACCACTATAACGTAGAAATTGAACCGTTAATGATAGAACCTTGGATCAGCTTGTGGATTAATATACACATAAAAGCCTATAATCTGCAAAAATAAAATCGATTCTATCTTGCTTGGTTCAATAGATATGGACACTTATCCTTTTAGTCGGTTAACCCCACCCAGTATGACGTAGAAATTGAACCGTTACGATAGAACCTTGGATCAGCTTGTGGATTTATATACACATAAAAACCTATTATCTGCAAAAACAAAATCGATTCTATCTTGCTTGGTTCAATAGATATGGACACTTATCCCTTTTAGTCGGTTAACCCCAACCACTATAACGTAGAAATTGAACCGTTAATGATAGAACCTTGGATCAGCTTGTGGATTAATATACACATAAAAACCTATTATCTGCAAAAACAAAATCGATTCTATCTTGCTTGGTTCAATAGATATGGACACTTATCCCTTTTAGTCGGTTAACCCAAACCACTATAGCGTAGAAATTGAACCGTTAACGATAGAACCTTGGATCAGCTTGTGGATTAATACACACATAAAAACCTATAATCTGCAAAACTAAAATCTACTCTATCTTGCTTGGTTCAATAGATATGGACACTTATCCCTTTTAGTCGGATAACCCCACCCAGTTTGACGTAGAAATTGAACTGTTAGCGATAGAACCTTGGATCAGCTTGTGGATTAACATGCACATAAAAACCTACCATCTGCAAAAATAAATTCGATTCTACCTTGCTTGGTTCAATAGATATGGTCACTTATCCCTTTTAGTCGGTTAACCCAACACAGTTTGACGTAGAAATTGAAATGTTAGCGATAGAACCTTGGATCAGCTTGTGGATTAATATGCACATAAAAACCTACCATCTGCAAAAATAAAATCGATTCTGTCTTGCTTGGTTCAATAGATATGGACACTTATCCCTTTCAGTCGGTTAACCCCACCCAGTTTGAAGTAGAAATTGAACCATTAAAGAAAGAGCCTTGGATAAGCTTGTGGATTAATGTACACATAAAAACCTACCATCTGCAAAAATAAATTCGATTCTACCTTGCTTGGTTCAATAGATATGGACACTTATCCTTTTAGTCGGTTAACCCCACCCAGTATGACGTAGAAATTGAACCGTTACGAAAGAACCTTGAATAAGCCTGTGGACTAATATACACATAAAAATCTACCATCTGCAAAAACAAAATTGATTCTATTTTGCTTGGTTCAATAGATATGGACACTTATCCCTTTTAGTCGGTTAACCACACCCAGTATGACGTAGAAATTGAACCGTTAGCAATAGAACCTTGGATCAGCTTGTGAATTAATATACACATAAAAACCTATCATCTGTAAAAACAAAATCGATTCTATCTTGCTTGGTTCAATAGATATGTATACTTATCCCTTTTAGTCGGTTAACCCCAACCACTATGGCGTAGAAATTGAACCGTTAACGATAGAACCTTGTATTGGCTTGTGGAATAATACACACATAAAAACCTATCATCTCCAAAAACAAAATCGATTCTATCTTGCTTGGTTCAATAGATATGGACACTTATCCCTTTTAGTCGGTTAACCCTACCCACTTTGACGTAGAAATTGAACCGTTAAAGATAGAATCTTGGATCAGCTTGTGGATTAATATACACATAAAAAACTACCATCTGCAAAAATAAATTCGATTCTATCTTGCTTGGTTCAATAGATATGTATACTTATCCCTTTTAGTCGGTTAACCTCAACCACTATGGCGTAGAAATTGAACCGTTAACGATAGAACCGTGTATCAGCTTTTGAATTAATATACACATAAAAACCTACCATCTGCAGAAACAAAATCGATCCTATCTTGCTTGGTTCAATAGATATGGACACTTATCCCTTTTAGTCGGTTAACCCCAGCCAGTATAACGTAGAAATTGAACCGTTAGCGATAGAATCTTGGATCAGCTTGTGGATTAATATACACATAAAAAACTACCATCTGCAAAAATAAATTCGATTCTATCTTGCTTGGTTCAATAGATATGTATACTTATCCCTTTTATTCGGTTAACCCCACCCACTATGACGTAGAAATTGAACCATTAAAGATAGAGCCTTGGATCAGCTTGTGGATTAATATACGCATAAAAACCTATCATCTGCAAAAACAAAATCGTTATATCTTGCTTGGTTCAATAGATATGGACACTTATCCCTTTTAGTCGGTTAACCCTACCCACTTTGACGTAGAAATTGAACCGTTAACGATAGAACCTTGGATCAGCTTGTGAATTAATATACACATAAAAACCTATCATCTGTAAAAACAAAATCGATTCTATCTTGCTTGGTTCAATAGATATGTATACTTATCCCTTTTAGTCGGTTAACCCCAACCACTATGGCGTAGAAATTGAACCGTTAACGATAGAACCTTGGATCAGCTTGTGGATTAATATACACATAAAAACCTATAATCTGCAAAAATAAAATCTATTCTATCTTGCTTGGTTCAATAGATATGGACACTTATCCCTTTTAGTCGGATAACCCCACTCAGTATGACGTAGAAATTGAACCGTTAGCGATAGAACCTTGGATCAGCTTGTGGATTAATATACACATAAAAACTACCATCTGCAAAAATAAATTCGATTCTATCTTGCTTGGTTCAATAGATATGTATACTTATCCCTTTTAGTCGGTTAACCCCAACCACTATGGCGTAGAAATTGAACCGTTAACGATAGAACCGTGTGTCAGCTTTTGAATTAATATACACATAAAAACCTACCATATGCAGAAATAAAATCGATCCTATCTTGCTTGGTTCAATAGATATGGACACTTATCCCTTTTAGTCGGTTAACCCCAGCCAGTATAACGTAGAAATTGAACCGTTAGCGATAGAATCTTGGATCAGCTTGTGGATTAATATACACATAAAAAACTACCATCTGCAAAAATAAATTCGATTCTATCTTGCTTGGTTCAATAGATATGTATACTTATCCCTTTTAGTCGGTTAACCCCACCCACTATGACGTAGAAATTGAACCATTAAAGATAGAGCCTTGGATCAGCTCGTGTATTAATATACGCATAAAAACCTATCATCTGCAAAAACAAAATCGTTATATCTTGCTTGGTTCAATAGATATGGACACTTATCCCTTTTAGTCGGTTAACCCTACCCACTTTGACGTAGAAATTGAACCGTTAACGATAGAACCTTGGATCAGCTTGTGAATTAATATACACATAAAAACCTATCATCTGTAAAAACAAAATCGATTCTATCTTGCTTGGTTCAATAGATATGTATACTTATCCCTTTTAGTCGGTTAATCCCAACCACTATGGCGTAGAAATTGAACCGTTAACGATAGAACCTTGGATCAGCTTGTGGATCAATATACACATAAAAACCTATAATCTGCAAAAATAAAATCTATTCTATCTTGCTTGGTTCAATAGATATGGACACTTATCCCTTTTAGTCGGATAACCCCACTCAGTATGACGTAGAAATTGAACCGTTAGCGATAGAACCTTGGATCAGCTTGTGGATTAATATACACATAAAAACCTACCCTCTGCAGAAATAAAATCGATTCTGTCTTGCTTTGTTCAATAGATATGGACACTTATCCCTTTTTGTCGGTCAACCCCACCCAGTATGACGTAGAAATTGAACCGTTAACGATAGAACCTTGGATCAGCTTGTGGATTAATGCACACATAAAAACCTACCATCTGCAAAAATAAAATCGATTCTGTCTTGCTTGGTTCAATAGATATGGGCACTTATCCCTTTTAGTCGGTTAACCCCACCCAGTTTGACGTAGAAATTGAACTGTTAGCGATAGAACCTTGGATCAGCTTGTGGATTAATATGCACATAAAAACCTACCATCTGTAAAAATAAATTCGATTCTACCTTGCTTGTTTCAATAGATATGGACACTTATCCCTTTTAGTCGGTTAACCCCATCCACTTTGACGTAGAAATTGAACCGTTAACGATAGAACCGTGTATCAGCTTTTGAATTAATATACACATAAAAACCTATCATCTGCAAAAATAAAATCGATTCTGTCTTGCTTGGTTCAATAGATATGTACACTTATCCCTTTTAGTCGGTTAACCCCACCCAAAATAGATATGGAAACTTATCCCTTTTAGTCGGTTAACCTCATCCACTTTGACGTAGAAATTGAACCGTTAACGATAGAACCTTGTATTTGCTTGTGGAATAATATACACACAAAAACCTATCATCTGCAAAAATAAATTCGATTCGATCTTGCTTGGTTCAATAGATATGTATACTTATCCCTTTTAGTCGGTTAACCCCACCCACTATGACGTAGAAATTGAACCATTAAAGATAGAGCCTTGGATCAGCTTGTGTAATAATATACACACAAAAACCTACCATCTGCAAAACAAAATCGATTATATCTTGCTTGGTTTTTATTTGTGCAGATGGTAGTTTTTTATGTGTATATTAATCCAAAAGCTGATCCAAGGTTCTAAAGTTAACGGTTCAAATTCTACGTCATAGTGGGTGGGGTTAACCGACTAAAAGGGATAAATCTCCATATCTATTGAACCAAGCAAGATATAATCGATTTTTTTTTTTGCAGATGATAGGTTTTTATGTGTGTATTGATCCACAAGATGATCTAAGGTTCTATCTTTAATGGTTCAATTTCTACGTCATAGTGGGTGGGGTTAACCGACTAAAAGGGATAAGTATACATATCTATTGAGCCAAGCAAGATAGAATCGAATTTATTTTTGCAGATGGTAGTTTTTTATGTGCATATTAATCCACAAGCTGATCCAAGGTTCTATCGCTAACGGTTCAATTTCTACGTTATACTGGGTGGGGTTAACCGACTAAAAGGGATAAGTGTCCATATCTATTGAACCAAGCAAGATAGAATCGATTTTATTTTTGCAGATGGTAGGTTTTTATGTGTATATTAATCAACAAGCTGATCCAAGGTTCTATCGCTAACGGTTCAATTTTGATGTCATACTGGGTGGGGTTAACCGACTAAAAGGGATAAGTGTCGATATCTATTGAACCAAGCAAGACGGAATCGATTTTATTTCTGCAGATGGTAGCTTTTTATGTGTATATTAATCCACAAGCTGATCCAAGGTTCTATCGTTAACGGTTCATTTTCTACGTCAAAGTGGATGGGTTTAACCGACTAAAAGGGAAAAGTGTCCATATCTATTGTGGGTGGGGTTAACCGACTAAAAGGGATAAATGTGCATATCTATTGTAGGTGGGGTTAACCGACTAAAAGGGATAAGTATACATATCTATTGAACCAAGCAAGATAGACTCGAATTTATTTTTGCAGATGGTAGGGTTTTATGTGTATATTAATCCACAAGCTGATCCAAGGTTCTATCGTTAACGGTTCAATTTCTACGTCATAGTGGGTGGGGTTAACCGACTAAAAGGGATAAGTATACATATCTATTGAACCAAGCAAGATAGAATCGAATTTATTTTTGCAGATGGTAGTTTTTTATGTGCATATTAATCCACAAGCTGATCCAAGGTTCTATCGCTAACGGTTCAATTTCTACGTTATACTGGGTGGGGTTAACCGACTAAAAGGGATAAGTGTCCATATCTATTGAACCAAGCAAGATAGAATCGATTTTATTTTTGCAGATGGTAGGTTGTTATGTGTATATTAATCCACAAGCTGATCCAAGGTTCTATCGCTAACGGTTCAATTTCTACGTCATACTGAGTGGGGTTATCCGACTAAAAGGGATAAGTGTCCATATCTATTGAACCAAGCAAGATAAAATAGATTTTATTTTTGCAGATTATAGGTTTTTATGTGTATATTAATCCGCAAGCTGATCCAAGGCTCTATCTTTAACGGTTCATTTTCTACGTCAAAGTGGGTGGGGTTAACCGACTAAAAGGGATAAGTGTCCATATATATTGAACCAAGCAAGATATAATCGATTTTGTTTTTGGAGATGATAGGTTTTTATGTGTATATTATCCCACAAGCCAATACAAGGTTCTGTCGTTAACGGTTCAATTTCTACGTCAAAGTGGATGGGGTTAACCGACTAAAAGGGATAAGTGTCCATATATATTGTGGGTGAGGTTAACCGACTAAAAGGGATAAGTGTCCATATCTATTGAACCAAGCAAGATATAACGATTTTGTTTTTGCAGATGATAGGTTTTTATGCGTATATTAATCCACAAGCTGATCCAAGGCTCTATCTTTAATGGTTCAATTTCTACGTCATAGTGGGTGGGGTTAACCGACTAAAAGGGATAAGTATACATACCTATTGAACCAAGCAAGATAGAATCGAATTTATTTTTGCAGATGGTAGATTTTTATGTGTATATTAATCCACAAGCTGATCCAAGGTTCTATCGCTAACGGTTCAATTTCTACGTTATACTGGGTGGGGTTAACCGCTAAAAGGGATAAGTGTCCATATCTATTGAACCAAGCAAGACAGAATCGATTTTATTTCTGCAGATGGTAGGTTTTTATGTGTGTATTAATCCACGAGCTAACCCAAGGTTCTATCGCTAACGGTTCAATTTCTACGTCATACTGAGTGGGGTAATCCGACTAAAAGGGATAAGAGTCCATATGTATTGAACCAAGCAAGATAGAATAGATTTTATTTTTGCAGATTATAGGTTTTTATGTGTATATCAATCCACAAGTATCGATTTTGTTTTTGCAGATGATAGGTTTTTATGTGTATATTAATCCACAAGCTGATCTAAGGTTCTATCGTTAACGGTTCAATTTCTACGTTATAGTGGTTGGGGTTAACAGACTAAAAGGGATAAGTATACATATATATTGAACCAAGCAAGATAGAATCGAATTTATTTTTGCAGATGGTAGGTTTTTATGTGTATATTATTAAACAAGCCAATACAAGGTTCTATCGTTAACGGTTCAATTTCTACGTCATACTGAGTGGGGTTATCCGACTAAAAGGGATATGTGTCCATATCTATTGAACCAAGCAAGATAGAATCGATTTTGTTTTTGGAGATGATAGGTTTTTATGTGTATATTATTCCACAAGCCAATACAAGGTTCTATCGTTAACGGTTCAATTTCTACGTTATAGTAGTTGGGGTTAACCGACTAAAAGGGATAAGTGTCCATATCTATTGAACCAAGCAAGAGAGAATCGATTTTTTTTAGCAGATGGTAGGTTTTTATGTGTATATTAATCCACAAGCTGATCCAAGGTTCTATCGTTAACGGTTCAATTTCTACGTCATACTGGGTGGGGTTAACCGACTAAAAGGGATAAGTGTCCATATCTATTGAACCAAGCAAGACAGAATCGATTTTATTGGTTCAATTTCTACGTTATAGTGGTTTGGGTTAACCGACTAAAAGGGATAAGTGTCCATATCTATTGAACCAAGCAAGGTAGAATCGAATTTATTTTTGCAGATGGTAGGTTTTTATGTGCATACTAATACACAAGCTGATCCAAGGTTCTATCGCTAACGGTTCAATTTCTACGTCAAACTGGGTGGGGTTAACCGACGGAAAGGGATAAGTGTCCATATCTATTGAACCAAGCAAGACAGAATCGATTTTATTTTTGAAGATGGTAGGTTTTTATGTGTATATTAATACACAAGCAGATCCAAGGTTCTATCGTTAACGGTTCAATTTCTACGTCATTCCGGGGCGGGGTTAACCGACTAAAAGGGATAAGTGTCCATATCTATTGAACCAAGCAAGACAGAATCGATTTTATTTCTGCAGATGGTAGGTTTTTATGTGTGTATTAATCCACAAGCCGATCCAAAGTTCTATCACTAACGGTTCAATTTTAACGTCATACTGAGTGGGGTTATCCGAATAAAAGGGATAAGTGTCCATATCTATTGAACCAAGCAAGATGGAATAGTTTTTATTTTTGCAGATTATAGGTTTTTATGTTTATATTAATCCACAAGCTGATCCGAGGTTCTATCGTTAACGGTTCAATTTCTACGTCAAAGTGGATGGGGTTAACCGACTAAAAGGGATAAGTTTCCATATCTATTGTGGGTGAGGTTAACCGACTAAAAGGGATAAGTGTCCATATCTATTGAACCAAGCAAGATAGAATCGATTTTGTTTTTGAAGATGATAGGTTTTTATGTGTATATTATTCCACAAGCCAATACAAGGTTCTATCGTTAACGGTTCAATTTCTACGTCAAAGTGGATGGGGTTAACCGACTAAAAGGGATAAGTGTCCATACCTATTGTGGGTGAGGTTAACCGACTAAAAGGGATAAGTGTCCATATCTATTGAACCAAGCAAGATATAACGATTTTGTTTTTGCAGGTGATAGGTTTTTATGCGTATATTAGTCCACAAGCTGATCCAAGGCTCTATCTTTAATGGTTCAATTTCTACGTCATAGTGGGTGGGGTTAACCGACTAAAAGGGATAAGTATACATATCTATTGAACCAAGCAAGATAGAATCGAATTTATTTTTGCAGATGGTAGTTTCTTATGTGTATATTAATCCACAAGCTAATCCAAGGTTCTATCGCTAACGGTTCAATTTCTACGTTATACTGGGTGTGGTTAACCGACTAAAAGAGATAAGTGTCGATATCTATTGAACCAAGCAAGACAGAATCGATTTTATTTTTGCAGATGGTAGGTTTTTATGTGTATATTAATCCACAAGCTGATCCAAGGTTCTATCGTTAACGGTTCAATTTCTACGTCAAAGTGGATGGGGTTAACCGACTAAAAGGGATAAGTGTCCATATCTATTGTGGGTGAGGTTAACCGACTAAAAGGGATAAGTGTCCATATCTATTGAACCAAGCAAGACAGAATCGATTTTATTTCCGCATATGGTAGGTTTTTATGTGTGTATTAATCCACAAGCTGATCCAAGGTTCTATCGCTAACGGTTCAATTTCTACGTCATACTGAGTGGGGTTATCCGACTAAAAGGGGTAAGTGTCCATACTATTGAACCAAGCAAGATAGAATAGATTTTATTTTTGCAGATTATAGGTTTTTATGTGTATATTAATCCACAAGCTGATCCAAGGTTCTGTCGTTAACGGTTCAATTTCTACGTCAAAGTGGGTAGGGTTAACCGACTAAAAGGGATAAGTGTCCATATCTATTGAACCAAGCAAGATAGAATCGATTTTGTTTTTGGAGATCATAGGTTTTTATGTGTGTATTATTCCACAAGCCAATACAAGGTTCTATCGTTAACGGTTCAATTTCTACGTCAAAGTGGATGGGGTTAACCGACTAAAAGGGATAAGTGTCCATATCTATTGTGGGTGAGGTTAACCGACTAAAAGGGATAAGTGTCCATATCTATTGAACCAAGCAAGACAGAATCGATTTTATTTCCGCATATGGTAGGTTTTTATGTGTGTATTAATCCACAAGCTGATCCAAGGTTCTATCGCTAACGGTTCAATTTCTACGTCATACTGAGTGGGGTTATCCGACTAAAAGGGGTAAGTGTCCATACTATTGAACCAAGCAAGATAGAATAGATTTTATTTTTGCAGATTATAGGTTTTTATGTGTATATTAATCCACAAGCTGATCCAAGGTTCTGTCGTTAACGGTTCAATTTCTACGTCAAAGTGGGTAGGGTTAACCGACCAAAAGGGATAAGTGTCCATATCTATTGAACCAAGCAAGGTAGAATCGAATTTATTTTTGCAGATGGTAGGTTTTTATGTGTATATTAATCCACAAACTGATCCAAGGTTCTATCGCTAACTGTTCAATTTCTACGTCAAACTGGGTGGGGTTAACCGACAGAAAGGGATAAGTGTCCATATCTATTGAACCAAGAAAGACAGAATCGATTTTATTTTTGAAGATGGTAGGTTTTTATGTGTATATTAATACACAAGCAGATTCAAGGTTCTTGCGTTAACGGTTCAATTTCTACGTCATACTGGGTGGGGTTAACCGACTAAAATAGATAAGTGTCCATATCTATTGAACCAAGCAAGACAGAATCGATTTTATTTCTGCAGATGGTAGGTTTTTATTTGTGTATTAATCCACAAGTCGATCCAAAGTTCTATCGTTAACGGTTCAATTTCTACGTCATACTGAGTGGGGTTATCCGAATAAAAGGGATAAGTGTCCATATCTATTGAACCAAGCAAGATGGAATAGTTTTTATTTTTGCAAATTATAGGTTTTTATGTTTATATTAATCCACAAGCTGATCCGAAGTTCTATCGTTAACGGTTCAATTTCTACGTCAAAGTGGATGGGGTTAACCGACTAAAAGGGATAAGTGTCCATATCTATTGTGGGTGAGGTTAACCGACTAAAAGGGATAAGTGTCCATATCTATTGGACCAAGCAAGATAGAATCGAATTTATTTTTGCAGATGGTAGTTTTTTATGTGTATATTAATCCACAAGCTGATCCAAGGTTCTATCGCTAACGGTTCAATTTCTACGTTATACTGGGTGGGGTTAACCGACTAATAGGGATAAGTGTCGATATCTATTGAACCAAGCAAGACAGAATCGATTTGATTTTTGCAGATGGTAGGTTTTTATGTGTATATTAATCCACAAGCTGATCCAAGGTTCTATCGTTAACGGTTCAATTTCTACGTCAAAAAAGATGGGGTTAACCGACTAAAAGGTATAAGTGTCCATATCAATTGTGGGTGAGGTTAACCGACTAAAAGGGATAAGTGTCCATATCTATTGTGGGTGAGGTTAACCGACTAAAAGGGATAAGTGTCCATATCTATTGGACCAAGCAAGGTAGAATCGAATTTATTTTTGCAGATAGTAGGTTTTTATGTGTATATTAACACACAAGCAGATCCAAGGTTCTGTCGTTAACGGTTCAATTTCTACGTCATACTGGGTGGGGTTAACCGACTAAAAGGGATAAGTGTCCATATCTATTGAACCAAGAAAGACAGAATCGATTTTATTTTTGAAGATGGTAGGTTTTTATGTGTATATTAATACACAAGCAGATCCAAGGTTCTTGCGTTAACGGTTCAATTTCTGCGTCATACTGGGTGGGGTTAACCGACTAAAAGAGATAAGTGTCGATATCTATTGGACCAAGCAAGATAGAATCGAATTTATTTTTGCAGATGGTAGTTTTTTATGTGTATATTAATCCACAAGCTGATCCAAGGTTCTATCGCTAACGGTTCAATTTCTACGTTATACTGGGTGGGGTTAACCGACTAAAAGGGATAAGTGTCGATATCTATTGAACCAAGCAAGACAGAATCGATTTGATTTTTGCAGATGGTAGGTTTTTATGTGTATATTAATCCACAAGCTGATCCAAGGTTCTATCGTTAACGGTTCAATTTCTACGTCAAAGTGGATGGGGTTAACCGACTAAAAGGGATAAGTGTCCATATCAATTGTGGGTGAGGTTAACCGACTAAAAGGGATAAGTGTCCATATCTATTGAACCAAGCAAGATAGAATCGATTTTGTTTTTGGAGATGATAGGTTTTTATGTGTATATTATTCCACAAGCCAATACAAGGTTCTATCGTTAACGGTTCAATTTCTACGTCAAAGTGGATGGGGTTAACCGACTAAAAGGGATAAGTGTCCATATCAATTGTGGGTGAGGTTAACCGACTAAAAGGGATAAGTGTCCATATCTATTGAACCAAGCAAGATAGAATCGATTTTGTTTTTGGAGATGATAGGTTTTTATGTGTGTATTATTCCACAAGCCAATACAAGGTTCTATCGTTAACGGTTCAATTTCTACGTTATAGTCGTTGGGGTTAACGATTAAAAGGGACTAAAAGGGATAAGTGTCCATATCTATTGAACCAAGCAAGGTAGAATCGAATTTATTTTTGCAGATGGTAGGTTTTTATGTGCATATTAATCCACAAGCTGATCCAAGGTTCTATCACTAACTGTTCAATTTCTACGTCAAACTGGGTGGGGTTAACCGACGGAAAGGGATAAGTGTCCATATCTATTGAACCAAGAAAGACAGAATCGATTTTATTTTTGAAGATGGTAGGTTTTTATGTGTATATTAATACACAAGCAGATCCAAGGTTCTTGCGTTAACGGTTCAATTTCTGCGTCATACTGGGTGGGGTTAACCGACTAAAAGAGATAAGTGTCGATATCTATTGGACCAAGCAAGATAGAATCGAATTTATTTTTGCAGATGGTAGTTTTTTATGTGTATATTAATCCACAAGCTGATCCAAGGTTCTATCGCTAACGGTTCAATTTCTACGTTATACTGGGTGGGGTTAACCGACTAAAAGGGATAAGTGTCGATATCTATTGAACCAAGCAAGACAGAATCGATTTGATTTTTGCAGATGGTAGGTTTTTATGTGTATATTAATCCACAAGCTGATCCAAGGTTCTATCGTTAACGGTTCAATTTCTACGTCAAAGTGGATGGGGTTAACCGACTAAAAGGGATAAGTGTCCATATCTATTGTGGGTGAGGTTAACCGAATAAAAGGGATAAGTGTCCATATCTATTGAACCAAGCAAGATAGAATCGATTTTGTTTTTGGAGATGATAGGTTTTTATGTGTATATTATTCCACAAGCCAACACAATGTTCTATCGTTAACGGTTCAATTTCTACGTCAAAGTGGATGGGGTTAACCGACTAAAAGGGATAAGTGTTCATATCTATTGTGGGTGAGGTTAACCGACTAAAAGGGATAAGTGTCCATATCTATTGAACCAAGCAAGATATAACGATTTTGATTTTGCAGGTGATAGGTTTTTATGCGTATATTAATCCACAAGCTGATCCAAGGCTCTATCTTTAATGGTTCAATTTCTACGTCATAGTGGGTGGGGTTAACCGACTAAAAGGGATAAGTATATATATCTATTGAACCAAGCAAGATAGAATCGAATTTATTTTTGCAGATGGTAGTTTTTTACGTGTATATTAATCCACAAGCTGATCCAAGGTTCTATCGCTAACGGTTCAATTTCTAGGTTATATTGGGTGGGGTTAACCGACTAAAAGGGATAAGTGTCGATATCTATTGAACCAAGCAAGACAGAATCGATTTTATTTTTGCAGATGGTAGGTTTTTATGTGTATATTAACCCACAAGCTGATCCAAGGTTCTATCGC